>NC_092873.1:529132960-529787960 GCF_028372415.1 Notamacropus eugenii
ACACACACCTTTCTATGTAGAATTAACAGGAAACTTGTCTCGTATCAGATATTAGACAAGGAAGGAAAAATAGAAGTCTTGGAAAATATCTGGAGAGCTATTACAAATTTTATCATTTGATAAAAAGTATAGACTCAACATGGCAGAGTTCCTTCCTCTGGGGAGACAGGTGGGGGTCTATGTGTGCAGAATGTTTGTTCATCAGTTTAGATTTTTCTTTTTCCTTTTTTGTTGAAATTCAAGTATTAATGCTTTATATAAAATGCTTTCAAGTTTGGAAAGCACTCTCCATCTGTTATCTCAGTTAAGCCTCACGACAGTCTTGTGAGGTAGGTGCTCCAAATGTCATTAGTCTCATTTTGCAGATGAGGAGACAGCTCAGACAGGTTAAGGGGGTCACATAGTGAGAAAGTGCCAGAGGCAGGATTCGAATCTGGATCTTCCTGATTATGAATCCAACACTTTATTCACTACATTGATAGGGAATTGTGTAAAAACCAAATTATATATTTTAAAATGCTTATTTAATTTTTATTTGCATTAATTTAATAGTCACATGGGACACAGATCTTAAAAATACTGTGTAACTTGAAGCACCACAACTTCAGGCATGAAACCAATGGCCATCTGAGTGTTGGGAGCCCACAATGAAGAGCTAGAGACTTTATTTAGCAATAATAGCATTTATATGGTGCCCAGTACATGGCAGGCACTACCCAAAGCACTTTACCAATATGACCTCACTGTATCCTCACAACACCCCGGGGAGGTAGGTGCTATAATTATCCCCATTTGACAGATGAGGAAACTGAGGCAGGCATAGGAGGAGCAACTTACCTAAAGTCACACACCAAAGAAATGTCTGAGGCATTCTTCATCTACTTGGTTTTTCTTGCATGGATAGTTAGACCAAACTATTTGGGGTCATTATGGATTTTATTGAAAACACTGCAAAATAACTCACATATAATCCAACCTCCTCTTTTCCCCCTATTAAAGTTTAAGCTTAGCTCATTGTTCACCTGATATTCAATTCTTTGAGTTTTAATATGATTTTAGCTTCCAAGGTAAACAAGAATGATGTCTTTCTAACATCACAAATGAACAGATTGAATAAACACAACCAATAGGTCATCCAGCCAGTCCTCGAACATTCCCAGTGGGAGTGACTCCCTGCTTCCTGAGGTAGTCCTTTCAACTTTTAGGAACACCTTCACTTTATGCCTTAATTTTCCACTTGTTAGCCTCCACTCACTGTTACTAGCGCTGCCCTCTACAACCAAGAAGAACAAATCAATCACGTGACATTTCCAAGCAACTCAATTGCAGTCCACTAAGACCCCCCAGATCATTTTTGGAAAGACCCATCTTGAAATTGTAATGCTGATTTTTTAAGCCCCAGTGTAAGACTTTACATCCCTATTAAAATTCATCTGATTTGATCCAATCCAATATTCTGACCTGTTCAGATCATTTCGTATCCTGACTGTCCCTCAAGTGTTTGCCATCCCTGCCAGTTTCAAGCCTTCTGAAAATCTCCTAGAATTCCTATCAATGCTTTTTTTCCCAAGGGCATTCCTCCTTTTCCCTATTTGATCTGCTTAGATATCCTGTGATCTACTTCTGGAATATGTTGATTTAATGAGTAAGGAAACTGAGGTACAAAGAAGTCATATTATTTTTCTAAGGACATGTTGCTAGCTCATGCTAGAACTGAGTAGAACTTAGACCTCCTGTGTCTCATTCTAGGTTCTTTTCATTTAAAGTTGTTATCACAATGGTTATGCCTTACATTTTTTCCACTTTTGCTAATTATAAATGACAGGAAAATGCCAATAACACCCAGATCATGAAAGAAATGAAGAAAATATTAAAATAATTATGAGAGTGATTATCAAACCTAGTAAATTATGAAAGACAAGACCAAAATAATGTACTTCAGTCATTTCAGGCAAGATGAAAATGTGTTGAGGGTCAGGTCAGCAGAGGAGTGCATGAATTAGCACAATAAATGGTAGTATGCTGCCTGATCAATGTCTGTAGAAAGCTGTCTTGCTTCCCACCTGTTAATTCTATGTTGAATGTGAGTGAACAATTAAGATTTACTAGAATTGTGTCACCTTTGGACTGTCAGTAATGTTGAGAAATGAACAAAGTGGAACTTGGATTATTAACATTAACAGAAAAGAACACCTGATGAGTGTGGCAGAATGTGTAATGCTGGATTAATTCAGTTGTTGACACCATCTGAGGAGAGGGCTAGAAGAAGCAGGATGTGTTGGATACTGAGTCAAAGCATGGCCTCCAAGAGGTGCAGTCAAGCTGTGTGCATCCAGTGATGAGGATGAGGATCACAACCATCATTAAAATAGTGCTTTCAGATTTGCAAAAGACTCCATAAATATCATCTAAGTAAAAATAACTCTTGGGAAGTAGGGGCAGTTATTATTCTCATGTTGTAGATGACTAAATGAACCGGCAGAGGTAAAGTTACTTGGCCAGGATCACAAAGCTAGTAAGCATCTGAGGTGGGATTTAAACTCTTATCGTCCTGATTCTAGACCCAAAGCTTTATCCATTGTGCCATCTAGTTGGCTAGGAATAGGTAAAAAGAGGTCTACAACAATTTTGGAACAGTGTATATGTACCTATGGGTGATATTCATTTTTATTTCTTACAGCATCACAGTTCCAAGATGAGTCTTTCCAAAAATGATCTGGGGGTCTCAGTGGACCATAACTGAGTTGTCCTGAAATGCTGTCACATGAAAGAAGAATTTAATTTGTTCTCCTTGGTCTTAGAGGGCACATATTCCATGTCTTCATGCCATATAACAATATTGATAGTGTGTTAGTATAAAAAGACCTTTGTGTTCACAAAGGGCTCAAGGTCAGTAAAGGACACTTGTAATTTCCTAAAAGCATTCGAGCCAAGTCTGGGCCCAGCTCATTTTTGATCTGTCTCTCTATCCGATATACATACTGTTGGCTAAGTGTCCGTCCAAATGCATGTAGAAACCTGGGCACAGGGCATTTGTCATATTTGGTCTTTCCTGTGTGCATGGACAGGCCATACTCCTTGATTAGAAGGCTCTAATACCATAGCATAATGTCATCTGCCAGCATAAGAGAAGGGAGAAGATCCATGGGTCCATAGATGGTCCCTCTTCTCATGGGATGAGTGAGGAACTTTGACAAAGAATGGGACAAAAGATGTCATCAAGGGATTTTCTGGTAGGAAGGGAGGGGCTATCCATGGCAAGAAGAGGGATGGCAAGTGGCCAGCCAAGGTTCTTCTCCCCTCCTCAGTCTTGTAATATGAGGAGAAAGTGAAGGATCTGGACATGTTGGATGGACCCCCTTTGGTGGACTCATGGGAAGATATGGATAGAAGGAAGCGCATAGGATGGCTGCAACAGGGTGGGCTGCAATCAGTGCCGCTGGAGAGAAGTCCTGAATTGATGAGATCATCAATCTAAATGGAGCATTGGTACTGATGCTCCTTCTGCTCCTTCTGGAAAGTCCTGTTCTGACTCCTCATTTCAGCATGGAGCGAGCCATGGAATCCCACCATCGTAAAGTTTGGGAGGCCATCTAGTCCAACTCATCAACGAAGGACTCTCTACTTGAACACATCTGAGCCTCTGCTTGAACACCTCTGAGGAGGGAGAAGCTGCTGCTTCTTGAGGCTTCCCTTCCATTCTGGGAGAGCTCTCACCATGAGCAAGTTTTTCCAAATCAGACTTTGTCTCATTGTAACTTCATCATCTCCAGTTGTGCCATCTTGGGCCAAAGTCAAGTCGAGTCCCCCTCCCAGCTTTCCAAACCTTTGAGGATCAGTCCCCTGAATCTTTTCTTCTCTAACCTAATCATACCCTGGAAGGAGAAGTGAACATCTTTTAAGCACCTACCATGTGTCAAGCTCTGTGCCAGGCACTTCACAAATATCTATTTTATTCTCACAACTCTGGGAGAGAGGGGATATTATTATTCCCATTTTATAGTTTAGTGAACTGAAGTAAAGTGAGGCTAAGTGACTTGCCCAGGGTCACACAGCTAGGAAGTATCTAAGACTAGATTTGAATATAGGTCTTCTGACTCTGGGTCGAGTACGCTATCCACTGTGCCACCTAGTTCAAGACTTTTCACCACTCTGATTGCCATCCTCAGGATAATCTCTAGCTTATTAATATCCTCATTAAACAGTGATCTCCAGAATGGATGGAGTCCGATGGGGGAAGAGTATGATGTTGCTTACCTCCCTATTCCTGGAAGCTATGCTCCCTTTACTGTGTGATTGGTGGTCCTTCATTTGTGAAGAGGAGCAGTGATGTTGGGAGGGTGATGTCTTGACTTATGATGAACTGGATTGAAGTGAGGCTGAGCTGTGCAGTCATCAGCCTCACTCTGACCTCCGGAGTCATCTGGCAGTGGCAGAAGGACTGATAATGTCCTAGTCCCTCTTACTGTAGTCCATAATCCATATCCCAAGGCCACCTCTTATTGAGCTTGTAGTCCACTAAAACCCCCTGATCATTTCAGAGAAACTGCACCTCCATCTTCTGGTCTTTGTGAAGCTGATTTTTGGTATCCAGGTGGCAAACCTTGCATTCCATGAGCTTTAGTCCATCCTGTCTAGCCTGTCAAGGTCCTTTTGGATCCCAACTGTCTCCCACAGCTTTAGCTTTCCCTCCCAGCTTTATGTCAGGGACAGATATGATGGGTGTATCATTTGTGTCTGGGCTCTTGAAGCCTGAGCCCAGAGAGCTCAGTGTCTGGCAAGCCCCACCTGCCAGAGAGGCAGCCTGGTGTAGTGGGAGTGTGGGAGACTGGACCCAGCAGACCTTGGCTGAGATCCTTGATAGGTTCATAGGAGCCTAGGTCTGAAACCCTCAGAGGCCATGCTTCCCTCCCTGCATAAAGTGGGAAGTGGAGAGTCTTTGGGACTACACAGACAATAATTATTGGAGGCAGAATTTGAACCTATGTTCTCCCTCCAAGTCCACTATGTTGTTCAGGCAATGTCACTTAACTTTTTCGGAGTTTCAGTTCTATCATCAGCAAATTGGGCATTATAAAAGTTGCACAAAACCATTGCAAAGGGTTGCTCTGTGGTGCTTTGCAAACTATAGAAATGCATATTATTATTTTTATTTCCAGTCTGGAAAACCATCGACTAGAATTTGGGTACAGACTGTATCTGCCCACTTAACCACTCAAGTATTTATTAAGAGCTCAATGTGTTACCAGCAGATACAAAAAAGGATAAAAATCACCTCCACTCCTTGGAGTGCATTCAAATGAGGGAGACAGCATGTTAGACCCAAAAATTAAAATGTAATTATATTATTATGTGTAATAGAATATAACATAAAGCAAATATTGTATCATTTTTAATGCAAAAACAGTGAGTCTCCTCAAAACCTTCCACAAGATGCCTTTCCCATTTTCCTTGTCTTAGGGGGAGGAGAGAAGGGCTCTCCTCTGAGATTATGCCCAAGTGACCATATCCACATGTTATGTTCCATCTCTGTCGCTGTCTCTCTGTCTGTCTGCCTTGTATAGGGTTGGTTTGCATGTTGCATCTCCCATCAGAATGTGAGTGAGGGGGAGCCCATTTTTGTGTTTCTTGGTAGTCCCCTTCCCCCACCTTCTCAAGGTGTCTCACACCTAGTAAGAGCTCAAGAAATGCTTGTTGACTGCTGACCAATAATGATAATAGCCAACAGTTTCATTGCGTTTTAGGGCCTAGAAAAAGCTTTAATAGTATTTCAACTGATCCTCACAACAACCCTGTGAAGTCGGTACTATTATGATTCCCATCTTACTGATGATTAAAGACAGACTAGATGAAAGGTAACCTTAGAGGGTTTGCCCCCCAAGTGTTTTTTCCTTCAAGTAACTTGTTACACCCCCTCCAAAGGCAGAGAAGGGCTGTGTTGGTTGATGGCCAAAAGTGTAAATCCTGGAAGTGCTGAAGAAAAGCATCTGCCTTCCTCACAAAGCATTTTGTGGAGCACTTTTTAACCATAAGTGCTGTATGAACTAAAGCAAAGATGAGCTGTAGGTGTTATGGAACACAGAATTGGACACGTGTAATATATATATGTATATATATATATGCACATATGTATTTGTTATATGCTATATATGCTTACTTGCACATATTCTCATGCATCTACATATGTATGTATATTTATCATGCCTATGTGTGGGTTCACTGTAACTGTGCCGGGATCAGTTCCTCTTGCTGACTTTCCTTTGAGGCTTTCAGGTTTGGAGAGTGCTTTCTAAGCAGTCACTGTGATCTCTCTTAACCTTGGGGATTACTCAGTAAACATTTACAAGGGCTTGTCACTTCATCTGAACCTCACAGTAAGCAAGGATGCGCTGCAATGATTTTAGAGCTGAGGAAACTGAGGCTTGGAGCATTTAAGTGACTTGACCACTGCATTAGATAGCTACTAAGCATCAGAAGCAAGATTCCAGTCGAGGTCTTTCCATCTCCCTGTGCAGAACTCTACATACACTGTTGTCCCCCTTCCCCAGGAGATGATTTAGGAGAAGGATTTCAGCAGGGAGGCATGCATATATTGAGAACTGCTGAAATCCATTTGTATTAGGGCTGAACGTTTCTCTCCCCTGTCCAGGGAATGCTTGATGAACACTTAATACTTGAAATTACCAACCAAGAAACACAGGGAACTTTGGAGGGCCCCCATAATACTGGGGCCATTTTAAGGAGGACAGATCCATTTCCTTGGGAAGTTAACTCCCATACTCTGGGCCTGTGAGTGACTGGAAATTTACACAGCTCTGGAGGGTAGGATGGGGTGGAGGGGGGAAGCTTATTGGAGGGTTTCTATTTGATGTTCCATTAGTTGTTTCCTTTATTTTTTTTCAAAGAAAAATGACTGACTTTAATGCTGTGAATTGCATACTTGTAAGAGGAAGAGTTAGGAACCATGGATGAGGTCGTGTTCCAGAATGTTTTCCCCACCAGTGAGTGGTTTCAGGGAAACTGACCAACCCATTGGCTATGTCTGGTAATTTATGAACTCACTAATCCATAGCTCTGGTCCTCCTCCTCAGTGAAGGAAGGTGGGGTGTGTGCGTGTGTGTGTGCACGCACGTGTGTGTATGTGTGTATGTGTATATATATATATATATATATAATATATATATATATATATGGATGGATGGATGGATGGATAGATAGATAGATAGATAGATAAGTATAGATATAGATATATATGGCTGGCTGAATGGAGAGGGACACACACACACAGAGACAAAGACAGAGAGATAGAGAGAGAGATCACAATCTAACCAGGATAAATAGGAGATGATCCACAGAGGGCAGGCACTGGGATTAAGGGGCTGGGAAGGCTTCCTGTAGAAGGTGAGACTTTAGCTGGGACTTGGAGGGAGCCAGGGAGCTCAGCCATCAGAGAGGAGGAGGGAGCGCATCCCAGACCTGGAGGCTCCTCATTCAGCCGGCAGAGCTAGTAAGAATATCCAACTGAGATTCCAAGCCTGGCTCTGTCATTGGCTACCTGAATGACCTTGAACAAGTAACTCATGTCTTTTGACACAGTCTTGGCCTGTCTAGGTCTTGGTTTTATGATCTCTAACCTTGAAGGGAGTTGGGAAGGTTTACTTTTAAAGTTCCTTCTACTTCTAGATCTACAAGGCAGCTAGATGACCCATTGAATAGAATGGTGCACTTGGAACTAAGAAGACCTGAATTCCAGTCCAGCCTCAGACATTTAGTGCCTTGAAAAGTCATGTAACCTCTCTGTGCCTCAGTTTCCACATCTCTAAAATGGGGACTATTGTAGCATGTACCGTCCAGGACTGTTGTGAGGATCATCTCAGATAATACTTGTAAAGTGTTTAGCACTTTGCCTGACATATAGTAGGCATTATATAAATATTTATTATTATGGTTGTAGAATAGGAAAAATTAAAACTCTATAAGCAGCCAAGTAAGCAAACCAAAAAACCAGACCTGAGTCCCACCAAAGAGCAAGCCAACAGCAGCCCCCTTTCCCTGTCAACCTTCCTTCTCCCCTCCCCAAAGCTTACAGAGCAGGAAACAGGCTGTCAGAGTTAGTGGTTATTATAATGTTTTAGGGCACGGAATGTTACTAAATCAGTCCCTTTGATGCCATTAAATGAATTGCGGAGATTTTCACACCTTTATATTTTTGTGTATTCTTCTCATATATTAGTTAAATGACTTCTTCTCCAGTGCCTGCGGGAGGAAATTAAAACCACCTGGGCTTTCTTCAGAAAGGTAGTGCTGGTATGTAAGGGTAATGGCATCCATGCAAACCTGTCCACAAACTCCCAAGAGAGACGTGAGGAAATGCTGTATGTGAGACGTGGTTTCTGGAGGGTGTAGAGGCTCTTTGAAGTGTGGGCAAGCTTTCTAAAAGCTCATCAAGCCCATTTTCACTCAAGCTTGAGTCACTTGCCTCGTAATTACCTTTCTGCTGTTCAATATCAGCCTTAAGATGGTATCAAAAGCTCAACATTTAGCTTATAATGGAGCAAGCACTGGAGAAACCAGATTTGTTCCCATTAAGCCTGAACACAACTGGGAAGGTTTACTTCTCAAACATTCTGAAATGATGGAAATTAAAATGCAAGTGACATTCTGCATGTTGAGATAAGATTTCCAAAATGTCTAGATTAAAGAATAAAAAATCCTTTTCTTTTTCTTTGAGATTAAGGACAAAAAGAGAGCAAGTGGGCCATATATAGGTTCATAAGCCTGGAGTAAAGCTTATCGGCACATGTGTCAACAAAAACAAAAGTGATGGAAGGGAAGCCAGTCCCAGCAGCGCATTTTGGGGACTTCTTTAGCAGGGAAGCCATGAAAGAGACGGGAGAAGCAGAAATAGACTCAAGAACAAGAAAGAAGCAGCTGCTGAGAAGAAGCAGGTTCTTGAGTCCTCACCAAACAAAAGGGCTTTGTTCTTTTTCCTTCTTTTACTTTTATTTATGCTGTTTAGTTTTATATTACATTCATTGGTAAATGTAACCTTCCATTTACTCGACTTATCAAGGCTTTCCTTGTGATAAAGATGAAGAAAGACAGAAGAAAAATCAGTTCAGCAAAACCAACCAACTCCTGACTCCTTGACCGTCTGGGAGTGTGTGTACCCTACCCATAGTTCCCCACCTCTGCCATGATGAGAGGGAGATGAGTTTTCTCAGCTCTTTTCTAGAGCCAAGAGTACTCCAGAATGATTTATTTTGCAAGTGACTTTTCCTCTGGTGGTAATGATACGCATCATTTATCTAACAGAGTTTTTAGCAATAGTAGGCTGAGATCCTCTCTCCTTCCCTTTCTTCCCAAGCTCTTCTTTCTCCTTCTCTTCTGACCTATAAACAAAATAGCATTTACATACATTTGAAAAAGAATATATATGCATATATCTGTGCACACACACACATATATATACATATATATGCATTCATATGTGTGTATATTCAATTCAATAAACATTTTTGTGCCAGGAAGGCAGCTAGGTGGCTCAGTGGATATAATACTGGTCCTGGAGTCCAGAACACCCTGTGGAAGTCATTAACCTCTGTATGCCTTAATCCACTGAGGAAGGAAATGGCGAACCACTCCAGTGTCTTTGCCAAGAAAATCCCATGAAGAGTATTGGTATGCTATGGTTACAGGGTCACAAAGAGACTGAACAACCAAACAATATTAACAACAACTACATGCCAAGCATTGTGTTGAGTGTTGGGGATACAAAAAGAGAAAATAAGACAGTCATACACACTGAAACGTCACTTTATCATGGTTACGTCATTTTGGTCCTCTTCGAGAATGAAGTACAACAACTAAACCAATGTTTATGTGTATATGTAATAGTTCTAGGCAGTTAGGCAGTATAGTAGATAAAGCACCAGGCCTGGAGTTAGGAATATTTGAGTTCAAATCTGGCCTCAGACATTTATTAGTTGTGTGACCTACTTGTCTCAGTTTCCTAATCTGTAAAAGGAGCTACAGAAGGAAATGACAGACCGCTTCAGTATCTTTGCCAAGAAAATCCCAAATAGGGTCATAAAGAGTTGGACATAACTAAAAATAACCAAAAAGAACTTATGTAATAGTGTTCATTTATCTAACAGTCTTATAGGAAGAGTAGGCTGAGATCCCTTGTCTCATACATACACATATATGGGTGTGTACATATATACATACAGATCTGTATATACATGAAATTTATTTACATGAATGAAGTTACTCAAACGTTCCAAAAGATCTTTTTAAAATTTAATTTATTTGTTTTCAGTTTTCTACAATCACTTCCATATATCTTAAATTTTCCCCCTCCCTCCCCCTTCTTACCCCCTCCTTCCCCTATCCGTCCCTGAGATGGCGTGCAATCTTATATAGGTTCCACACATACATTCTTATTAAATACATTTTCACCTTAGTCATGTTGCATAGAAGAATTAAAATGAATGGGAGAAACCATGAAAAACAAAACAAAACATAACACAAGAGAAAATAGTCTGTTTCTATCTATGTTCCAATTCCATAGTTCTTTCTCTGGATGTGGAAGGCATTTTGTCTCAAGAGTCCATTGGGAATTTTTTAGATCCTTGCATTGCTGTGAAGGGCTAAGTTTACCAGAAAAATTCCTCACAAACTGTGGTTGTTGCTATGTACAGGGTTCTCCTTGTTCTGCTCTTTTCACTAAGCATCAGTTCATATAAGTCCTTCCAGGCCTCTCTGAAGTCTTCCTGTTCATCATTTCTCATAGCACAATAGTATTGCATTCATATACCACAACTTGTTCAGCCATTCCCCAATTGATGGGCATCCCCTCGATTTCCAGTTCTGGGTCACCATAAAGAGAGCTGCTATAAATATTTTTGTACATGTGGGACCCTTTCCATTTCTATGATCTCTTTGGGATACAGTTCCAGAAGTGATACTGCTGGGTCAAAGTGTATGCACATTTTTGTAGCCCTTTGGGCATAGTTCCAAATTGCTCTCCAGAATGGTTGGATCAGCTCATAGCTCCACCAACAATGAATTAGTACTCCAACTCTTCCACATCTTCTCCAACATTTATCATCTTCTTTTTTTGTCATGTTAGCCAATCTGATAGGTGTGATGTGATATCTCAGAGTTGTTTTGATTTGCATCTTTCTAATCAATAGTGATTTAGAGTATTTTTTTTCATATGGCTATAGACAACTTTAATTTCTTCCTCTGAAAACTGCCTGTTCATATCCTATGACATTTATCAATTGGGGAATGACATCCTTGTACATTTGACTCAGTTCTCTATATATTTTAGAAATGAGGCCTTTATCGCAGACACTAGTTGGAAAAATTCTTTCCCAGTTTTCTGTTTCCCTCCTAATCTTGGTTGAATTGGGTTTGTTTGTGCAAAAACTCTTCAATTTAATGTTATCAAAATTATCCTTATTGCACTTCATAATGTTCTCTATCTCTTGCTTGGTCAAAAATTTCTCTATTCTCCATAAATCTGACAAATACACTATTCCTTGCTCCCCTACTTTGTTTATGGTATCAATCTTTCTACCTGGATCATGTGTACATTTGGACTTTATTCTTGTGTACAATGTCAGGTATTTGTCTTTGCTGTTTCTGTCACACTGTCATCCAGTTTTCCCTGCAATTTTTGTCAAACAGTGAGTTCTTATCCCAGAAGATGGGGTCCTTGGGTTTATCAAACAGTAGATTGCTATGTTCATTGACTACTGCGTCTTGAGTACCTAACATATTCCACTGGTCTACCCCTCTATTTATTAGCCAGTACCAAGTGGTTTTGATGATTGCTGGTGGGGCTAGGCCACCTTCCCTAGCATTTCTTTTCATTAGTTCCCTTGATGTTCTGGACCTTTTGTTTTTCCAGATGAATTTTGATATTATTTTTTCCAGCCCCACAAAATAATTATCTGGTAGTTTGATTGGTATGGTACTGAATAAGTAAATTAATTTAGGTAGAACTGTCACTTTTATCATATTAGCTCAGCCTACCCAAGAGCAACTGATGTTTTTCCACTTACTTAGATCTGACTTTATTTGTGTGAAAAATGTTTTGTAATTGTGTTCATATTCCCTGTATTTGTTTTGACAGGTAGAATCCCGGATATTTTATAGTGTCTACCATAGCTTTAAATGGGATTTGTCTTTCTATCTCTTGCTGTTGGGCTTTGTTAGTAATATATAGAAATGCAGATGATTTATCTGGGTTTATTTTATAACCTGCAACTTTGCTAAAGTTGTTTATTATTTCAAGTAGCTTTTTACTTGATTCTCTGGGATTCTCTAAGTATATCATCACATTGTCTGCAAAGAGTGGTAACTTAATTTCTTCTTTGACTATTCTAATTCCTTCAATTTCTTTTTCTCCTCTTATTACCAAATCTAATATTTCTAATACCATATTAAATAACAGTGGTGATAATGGACATCCTTGTTTCACCCCTGATCTTAAAATTTTTGCATCTATATTCATTAGAGAAATTGGCCTATAGTTTTCTTTCTCTGTTTTGGCTCTTTCTGGTTTAAGTAACAGAACCATATCTGTATCAGAAAAAGAATTTGGTAGTACTTCACCAATTTTCCCAAATAATCTATTTAGTATTGGAATGAACAGTTCTTTAAATGTTTAACAGAATTCACTTGTAAATGCATTTAACCCTGGAGATTTTTTCCTAGGGAGTTTATTGATGGCTTGTTCAATTTCTTTTTCTGAGATGGGGTTAAGTATTCAATTTCCTCTTATGTTAATCTGGGCAACTTATATATTTTAAAAATATTCATCCATCTCATTTAGATTGTCAAATTTATGGGCATATAGTTGGGCAAAGTAATTTCTGATTATTGTTTTAATTTCCTCCTCATTGGAAGTGAGTTCACCTTTTTCATTTTTGATATTGGTCATTTGATTTTCTTCTTTTTTTAAATTAAATTGGCCAAAGTTTTATCAATTTTATTATTTTTTTCATAAAACCAACTCTTAGTTTTATTTATTAGTTCAATAGTTTTCTTAATTTTAATTATATTAATCTCTCTTTTGGTTTTCAGTATTTCTAATTTGGTATTTACGTGGGGATTTTCAATTTCTTCTTTTTCTAGCTTTTTCAGTTGCATGCCCAATTCATTGATCTCGTCTTTCTCTATTTTATTCTTGTAGGCTTTCAATGATATAAAACTTCCCTCAAGAACTGCTTTTGCAGTATCCCATAAGATTTGGTAGGTTGTCTCATTGTTGTCATTCTCTTGAATGAAGTTGTTGATTGTTTCTGTGATTTGTGGTTTAACCCACTCATTCTTTAGGATTAGATTATTTAGTTTCCAATTAATTTGTGGTCTATCTTTCCATGGGCTTTTATTACATATAATTTTTTATTGCATTATGATTTGAGAAGGATGCATTGACTGTCTCTGCCTTTCTGCATTGGACTGTGAGGTTTCTATGCTCCAGTACATAGTCAACTTTTGTATATGTGCCATGTACCGCTGTGAAAAAGGTATATTCCTTTATTTCCCCATTCAATTTTCTCTGGAGATCTATCATATCTACCTTATACAGAGTTTTATTCATCTTCTTAACTTCTTTCTTGTTTATTTTAAGGTTAGATTCATCAAATTCAGAGAGGGTGAGGTTGAGGTCCACCACTAGTATAGTTTTGATGTCTATTTCTTCCTGTAACTTCCTTAACTTCTCCTTTGAGAATTTGGATTCTATACCACTTGGAGTCCAAGAGACCTTTGATCTCACTGAGCTGGGTTTTCCTTTTACTAACATAAGGTTTCATTATCTATAGCTTTCTCATCTATGTCCTTTCACGTATTTGCCACTGCAACTTATGCCTTCACCCAACATTCTGGAATAGTTGTCATCCAGTTTCCACTTGAAGAAGTACAGTGATAGCAAATTCCTGATTGCAAGTCTATAAAGTAGGGTGAAAGAACTAGGGGTGAGAAGGAAAACTGTGGGCTCTCTATTCAGTGCCTACCCCAGTCCCTGTCCATGCCTCCATTTCTTCAAAGGCCAGCCTCATTTTTAAGACTTTGGGCCATCTCAATAGGTGTGGTTCTATTTAAGCTTCTGGGGCTTAGCCAGCTGTCTCTGAGCAGAAAGGAGACGCAGACCTGTGGTTTATGCTGAGATTTTATTGCCTTATTGAACCATAAATTTCTTTTCTTCCAAAGCGCTGAATGAGCAACTCAATCAATAACTCTTAAGAACTCAGCTTAGGCATTTTAATTAAACATCTTTAACTTTCAGGCAATAATAAGTGACTACAGCCAGATATAATGGATCCCTTTGGATTCCCAGATTGGAAGCTCTTCAGGTAACTGGAGTCTGCTCCATTCTGAACAACATTCTGACTGAGTCCCTTGGTAATGGAAGAACACTTTTACTATCTAAAAGTACACGTATATTGGATTCCATTTGGAAAATACATATTCTTAACTGGTGATGAAACATACAACACTCCATTTAATATTTCCTACCCTCTATACCTAGGTACTGGGGTACCTAGGTGGTGTAGTGGTTAGAGCCCTGGTCCTGCAATCAGGAAGACCTGAGTTCAGATATGACCTCAGACACATACTACCTCTGTGACCCTGGGCAAGTCATTTACCCTGATTTACCTCAGCTTCCTCATCTGATGAATGACCTAGAGAAAGAAAGGACAAACTACTACAGTATCTTTGCAAGAACACCCCAAATGGGGTCACCAGGACTTGGATACAAGTGAACAACATAGTATATTAGGAATCTCAAATCCCAGTCTTGTAGGTTGTGTGGGGCTACTTGAATTCCCTCAAAGTTTAATCTCTTTTTTGTTAATATAACTTTTTGGAGGTAAACTTTTTACACATCCATTTGTCCTTTATACAGGATGTTCCAAGAGTCTTACTGCAATTTTAAGCTTCAAGACCCTCTAGATAAGCACTTTGTCCCCTTTTTCAGATGAATATATTATCAAAACATTCAACTATGATGCAACAATGGAATCGTCCCTGATTCCATGGGAATTCCAGTTTGCTGTGGGGATATATTTGTGCCCAGATAATTCAATGCAAGGTAATATGAGAGTGAGGAGAGCCTTAAACCATGACAATATGGGGGATCCTCTTCATGGAAGAGAAGAAACACTGAAGCTGAGCTTTCTAGGAAGCCCAAGATTCTTAGAGGAGCAGAAAGGACAGAGTGCATTCCAGGCACCATAGAGATGATTTATCCCAATGCATGGAGGGGAGACATGGGATTGTGGAATTTGGAGACAGCCTGAGGACCTGGGTTCACATGGAACTCAGACTCTAGTTTTGTGAACTTGGCATCTTCATCTGCCTGGGTTTCAGTTCCATCATCTGTAAAATGAAAGGACTGGATTGGATGGGCTTTGAGATTTCTCTAGATAAAAGTGGACATAAGGTCTTCTTCAGTACCTCCCTTCTCTCAATCACTTTACAATTTCAAAGGAAAACTCAGAGAACTTTTTCTAGTTCCCAGGAACTCACACACTCCTCTATGTAATGAGGTACTGAGTGGGAGCTTAAATGTTATGAAGCTCAGGGACTGATAAAGAAGATCCCCTCTTCTTTGGCAGGTGTAAATGGCCATGCTGAAGGCCTTTGGAGCTACTTGAGCAGCCTCTTTCTTCTGCTAAAAATGTTCCTTTTCCTGTCTAGAGTTTCTACCAGATCTTTGCCCAGACTACTTTGCAAGCCTGCCTGCTTGACCTACCTAATTTTACCCAGACTCTAGGTCTTATAGTTTTGGATCAGAGGCCAAATGTATTTGAGGCACCCAAGTCCATCACCTACTGATGAAATTTGTCACCCTCTTGAGTGGATGAATGAATTGCAGTGTACCTGTTTGTAATCTGTGGATTATTTGTGTGTGGCTTGCAAGGACCCTGAATATTCTTACAACACTTCCAACTTCAAATCAACATTCCTCAGATCCCAGAGGTCCAATTTGATAGGACAGTGTTAATGTAGGGGAGGAGTCATATCAAATTGGTCTGGAAGGGTAGGTAGCCTGTAGACCAATTGCAAGGACTCTTACTTAAATGTCAGGTATTCTATCCTGGGAGTAGGCCAGAGAGTTGGCCTTGGATTCAGGAAGATCTCATTTCAAGGATGTCTCTGACAGACATAGTCTTGTTGACCCTGAGTGAATCAACCTCTTCGTGCTCTAGGAAATTCTTTAAGACTAGATTGTAGAGAAGTTGACTCAGTAGATAGATCACTAGGCCTGCATTCAGGAATATGTGAAGTAAAATTCAGTCTCAGACACTTAGTCACTTGGTCAATCCACTTAACTTCTACCTCAGTTTCCTCATCTGTAGAGTGAGTATAATATTTGCACCTACCTCACAGGGTTGCTGTGAGGATAGAATGATATAATATTTGTAAAGAGCTTTGCTAGTAGATTGTATATCTGCATTGGTAGAGGGTATTTCCTCTCCTGGGAGCTTCCTATGCCAGTTGAATCCCAGATCTCTTTCCTAGGTTAGAGGCAGGGACTGCAGATGCTTGAGCATGGGATTGGCCAGGTCGCTATCTTATGGTATTCAGAGTCAGCCCCTGGATGAGAGCACTGGGGTCAGAGGACTCCTGCCAAATCCCACCTGTGATAGGGCCACCCCCCAAGATCCCTCCTGTCTAAGTCAGGATGGGGAACTTGATAATCCCTGGGTCCTCTCTAGCTCTCAACAAAGAAGTCAACTTAGGCTTGATGTCAGAGAAGAAAGAAACTTAGAACCATTCCATAGTGAAATGGGCTGCTTCAGTGGCAGGAAGTCAACTTTCTTGGGAATGTTATAGGAGGGAACCCTTCTGGGTAAAAGCTGGGCCAGAAGGCTGTTGAGCCTCTGTCCACCTCGAGAATTCTCTGATTCGGTGAATTTCTGTTTTCAAAAGTGAGACTTGTGAAATGATGACCTTACAACAAACAAACCGAACCAAACTGAATAACAAAAAAGGGCAATGGGAAAGATAGGCAAGGCCAACAAGGATGACAGTAGTTGGGTGGGACAGGGGAAGGAAGCAAGCTTTTGACTCTCAGAAACCCTATTCTGAGTCAGGGCTATAGAGAGAATAATACATATATATATATAGTAGAGATGATATATTCTATAATATTTATATATTTATAATATGTAATATAATATATATTATATGGAGAGATTATGAATAGGTAACTAGATGTCAGAACTGTCTAGAAGCAGAAAGAAACACAGAGGAACATAAAAGAGATGATCAGTCCTCAGAAATGTGCACCCACCATAAAGGACGGTTGCTCAAGTTGAGGGTTGTGGGCTGGGTTTGGGGAGGCAGGCATCTGAACAGAGTTCTTATTTGTCTAGGAAAGGAAAAGCTTAAAGAGAAAAACATATACATACACACACACAAAGAAAGAATAATAATTTCAGCAAACTTAAGGCACATGGGATAGGACAGGAATATAGAAAAGACAGGGCTTTAGGAAGAAGCTTGGATCAAATCCATATACACAAAACTCATTTGTAGCCAGATTAAAGTTCCGGCTATGAAAAAAATCAAAACAAAGAAATTAAGTTGAGGAAAACAGAAATCTATTTTTTTCCTTAATAAATGGGAAGGGATTCAACTTACCCACAAAGTGAATGAGAGTGACGAAATGGACAAGCATTCTTAAGCTCCTGAGGCCCCTCTCCCTCCAAGGGCAGTGTTTTAAATATGAGAAACACATTTTAAAATTCACTTATAAAATAAGAATGATAGACTGAAGCAAAGTTTAGTATGTGTCAAAAGATTCCAAAACAAAGCTAGAAATCGTGGTTTTGGACCAAGTAACAATAAAAATTCACTATTAATGTTTTTCTCAATGATACAGTTACTTTTTTAGTTATTCAGTTACTCACATTTTTAGCAATCTTTTCATTTACATTTTTATAATAATTATGTATATTATTTTCTTGCTTCTGCCTATTTTACTCATTATCAGTTCATAAAGGTCTTGCCCACAACATTATGAATTCTTCATATTCATTAATTCTTATTGCCAAATAGTGTTTTATTATATTCAAGTCAACAGACACTTCCTTTTTTCTAGGTCTTTGCTTCCATAAAGAGTTTGGCCATGAATATTTTGCTATCCATTGGACCTTTATTTATCTTCTCTGCTTCCTTGGGGGTATATGCCAGAAGTGGGCTCACTGTTTTCAAGAATATTGATAGTTTAGTCATGTTTCTTCTATAATTGAGACCCATAATGCATAGATTGATATGCAGCTCTGTTAACATTTTGCTCATCCAACCATAGCAGCCTTTGCTGTTCAATCTTCCATCTTGGTTCTTTGCACCAGCTGTTGCTCATGGCTAGAATACTCTCCCTCCTCACCTCTACTTCTCACAGTCCTTGACTTCTTCCAAGGCTCAGCTCAAGTGCTACCTTCTGCCAGAGGCCTTTCCTGGTCTCTCCACAAGCTCATGTCTTTTCCTCTTGAGTCACCTTTAGTTAACTCTACTGATCTTGTATATACCAATTTATGCACATTTTTTTCCTGTTAGACTACAAGCTTCTGCAGCACAGGGACTATTTATTTTTCTTTGTCTCCCCAGTTCTTAACACCATGTCTGACATAGGAAGTGCTTAATCTATGTTGATTGACTTGTGCTACCATGGTGTTCCTTCTCTGTTGGCATGCACACTCCCACTCTTACCTTCTGTGATCTGCCTCCAAATGTTCTGATAATACCATAGGCAGGGAGGAAATCAAAAGCTTCGCATCCACTTCTCTTCTTGAATCCTGCCCACCTTCTCCTGTGCCAACCCAAGAGAAGTTCCTGTGAATTATCACACCAACTATAATACTGATTTACCAATAGGAGAATGAGGAGTTTTTTTTTAAACCCTTAAATATAAATTCATTTCTTTCTATTCTTTTCATGATTTTCATGATATATCTTTCATTTCTTATATCCTTTAGCTCATGGAGTCTCTTTTTGCATTCCTATCTCTCAGATGTGTAATTTAAAAAAAAGAAAATCAAATAATTAACAAAAAGATTTCTTCACTTCGCATTCATAATATTGTGTAGACTTAGTCCCATGGAAAATAAACATTTAATTTGTAATTATGGGAGATTCCACCTGCCGGCCAATTAACATAATCACAAAAAGCCCAAATAGTTCAGTTGACTTGATTAATCAAATAATGAAAAAAAATGCACACTAGGTACCAACAAGTCTGTAATCAATTTGAGAGGACTAAAGTACTTTGATCATTGGATAAAAACAGATGAAGACACAGGAAATGTCTTGAGATTAGCTTAAAGAACCAAGTAACTTTCTGGATTCATGTATAAAGCAGCAATCCAGTTAGGGTTCATGGACAGATGGCTGGGGAGAGGAATCATTTGGTGTTTGGTGGGCTTGGATGTCTATTTTCCTATAAAAATCCTTGTTCTGCACTTTCTGAAGTTTGGTCATCTGGCATTCAAATAAACAGAGATGATAACCTTGGCCTGGGATATGTATAGCACCATCTCCAGTCTCCCGTAGGATTTCAAACTCCTTCATACTTAGTTACTCCATTTATCCTTAGCCTCTACTTGTAGTGCACATAGCGAGGCACATGCAATCCTGTTCTCCTCCCCATCACCCTTTTCCTTTGGAGGTGGAAGGACATAAAGTTACACACACCCTTCCATGCTCAGTCAGTGGTGTTGCTTGAAGCTCTTCTCCCAGTCCCATACACATTTCTTTAGATTGCCTCTTGTCCTAAGGGGAGGCTCGTTCTTTCTTCTTTTTAATAAACATGCAGCTGGACGAAGTTTTCTCAGATTAGCTGATCATCAAGCCTATTATTCCATAAATGTGTATCAGATGTTGCTTAAATCCAACTTGATTACAGATGCTCCCCACAGTTTTTCTCAGTTGGTTAACTCCAAACATTTTGTCATTAAACCATTTAATTTAACTAGCTCCAAAAGTTCCATTTAAATTGCTTAATGTTATAGACATGAAATCAGTCATCACTCGTACCATCAAAGGGGCCATGTGATAACCAGCTTGCTCTATATTTACGTGTCCTTCCACCCAAGATGCCAACACACTTATTTTTTTTAACTTATTGATTCTTGGGATATCTCTGTGATACGGAGAGGAGCGATCTGCTGTAGAGAAGGGCATGTTGGATCTAGAGTCAGGATTGACCCGGGTTTGAATCCTGCCTCATATGTTTACTAGCTAGATGATGGGTTGAGTCACTAACTTCTCTGATGCTAAGTAGAGATGATAAAATAAATGCTTTCCCCCCATTTTCCCCTATGTGAAGCCTTTCCCGATTCCATAAAGCTGCTGCCCAGCCTGGAATGGAACAGGTCATCTTGCACCTCCCGTTTGGGTGGCATAGGGAGACCCATCCTTGTAGAACTATAAATGCTCTGTCAAACTTGAGCTGTCATCACTGGAGAGGCCAAAGGATCTGTAGGGGATTTAGAGATGGAAAGGGTCCTAGAGGTCATCGAGTCATTTTACAGGCAAGGAAACTGAGATAGTGGCCTAAGATGACCTAGGAAATAGGAGCAGAATTGGGATCTGAGCCCAGGCAGGGGATTATAGAATCTTGAGCTAGAAGGAATATCATAGTCCAACTAGTCTAAAGCTAGTCTTTTAGAGGAGGCACCTCAAGGCCAGAAGGCTTTTAAGTGACTTGCCCAAGGTCATACAGGTAATACATGTATTTGTGTGTTGTTTACCTCACTAAACCGTAAGCTGCTTGAGGCTGAGGGCTGTCTTTTGCCTCATTTTGTATCACCAGCACTTAGCACAGGTTCCAGCACACAGTAGTATGCTTAATAAATGTTAATTGATTGACTGAAGTGGCAGTGCCAGGATTGAAACCCAAGTTGACTTTAATTCTAGTGTTATTTCTATTCCACTACAGACCGCTGGAAATAATGGCCTGGTTTTATGGATGAGGAAACGGAAAAGAAAAGATGAGGCAAGTGGCCTTGGGAATTCATACGTAAAAGCTGAAATCTAACGACGGTATGATTTTGGTCATACAAGCCCGCAGGAATGTTGCCTTCTGCTTAGGACCAGTGACAGGGCCAGAAATGTGACTGTTAGCACGTAGGTATTATAAAAGGTTACAAAAAGAAGGGCTTCAAGCAACACAATTTTTGTGAAACAACTCTTTATTTTTAAATCATCTTGTTTCTCCTTCCATATTATTCTGATGACTTTCCTTCCTTGGATTTGGACCATTTGTTCACGATCCCTTCTTCCCGGCTCATTCTTACCCTTTAGATTTTTACTCTGCATCCATTCTACTTGTTTGCCTCTTGAGTGGGGTAGTGGACTTGGCCCCAACATTTGCAAGCTTGTCACCACAATATTAGTCACCCACTGACTCCCAGCCCTTCCCTCTGATCCCCATTCACCCCACAAGAAGGAGACCAAGGCAGTGATCACAGAATGAGGATATACTGTCTTTCTTTGAATATTCACACTATTGTTAAATCACCACAGTGTGCTAGAAGCAGCTGTACAAAATATATATATATATAATGACCAACCAATAGTTATAAACATGGAAAAATAACCTTCAAATTAAGATGGACGCATATTGGGAGAAGAAAGAACTGGTTTAGTGAGGACAGATTAATCCCTGCACCTTGTGTAACATACACTAAGTATATTTTACTGGGTACTACATGTGGTGAATGAAATCATAATGAATTTACGTAAAATTTGCATGTGGTTTACATAGACATATAATTAAAATTAATTTTTAATTGTTTTCCTCTAAGTCTTTTATTTCTTCCTTTCTTCTCCTTCATTATTAATAGCTCATAATTATATAGAAGACTTTAAGATATTTGAAGTGTTTTCTGCCTGTTAATTTAACTTATTGCATTACTGCATTAACCTGGAGTCCAGGTCCACCAGCGAGTTGGCATATTATTAGAGACTAAAGTGCTTAGTAAGGGGCTTGGCACATAGTAGGCACTTAATAATTATTGACTAGCTGAAAAGACTAAAATTACAACACCTCTCTCATTAATGAATCAACTAGCTCCAGTTAATTTTTATCTATTCAATGAATTGCAGAAACCTCTTTTCTCAAAGTTTTTGTCTTCTCTTTATATAAAGATTCCCCCCTCCCCTTATCTCTTAGCCTTAAGCAAGTGTTACTGGTTAATAACATAACAATAAACAATGACATAAGTAATTATTTACAGTCTATCAGCTGTGAGAAAGATCAGAGCCAGAGTCACAGTTAATCACCATTCTATAAACACAGTCCCACCATCCATGATAGCATCCAAAATCTCTCAGAAATTCTTTTCACGTTTCTTCTTTTGCAAGAGTTAACTCAGTCTTTCAGTAAAGTCATACATACATACATACACAAGTGTATATACATGTATATTTATATAGACAAATATATGTATATATCCACATAACTCCATGTGTATATGTGTTTATTTGTATATTCCAGCATGTCTGTCAAGAAAACCCCAAATGGAGTCATGAGAATTGGACATAACTGAAAATCGTAGTACAGTGATACGGTCAAGACGGCAAAGTTGATTCTCTCTCTCATGTATATACATATGTTTGTGTGTGTGTGTGTGTTTGTAATCCTACAACTACTTCATCATCAAGGACTTCTCCAGCTTTATTATCATTGGAGGAGTTTCATTCCCCTTCCCAAAGCATCTGTCACTTATAAAGTTGATTAACTCCCACAACCTCAACTCTCCTTCTTAGGCAGAATTGAAGTTTTAGAAGGTGAAGGGTGTTGAGTTTTTGTCTTTGAATCCTCAGCATCTAGCACATAGTAGGTGCTTACTAAATTCTCGCTGATTGATTGGATGCCAGTGTGAAGAAGCAGCTTATTGTTTGTGACGCCTAGGTGCAAGGTCAGTTTCAGTAAGGAGCTACTTAGTGGTCCTTCCTCTAAGGATGAGAGGTGAGGCCCTGGAGGATTCTTTACCCAGAGAACCCTTGTTACTGTCCTGGGGCTCTATCCCATGGGCTAGGGTCTGCCATGTCACCCCAAATGAGCATCTCATCTCTATGTCTTGTCCTAGGTGTGGCTGGTGATATTCCTGGTTGCAGCTCAGACCTCACATTTGTGTACAAGGTATGTACTTGATTAATGTTTGCAGCCTGAACTTGAAGGGGATAGGGTGCAGATTCCATTTATGGCTTGCTGAGTGCCTAATCATGTCTGAATCTGATGGCTACACGTCTATATATTCAGCCAACTAGTCTCTGAATCTGTGCTCCTTGTCCCTAAACAGTGGTTGAGGTAAGGGATTTTTGTCTTGTTTTTAGTCAAGAGGAGGGGGCCAATGTCTGACTTTTTTGGAACAAATTAGAAATCTGAGGAAGAGTCAGAACCCAAGCTGAGTAAGATGACTTTTGGTGGTCATTGCATGACATCTCAGAATGGAAAAAAACCCCTTTATTTGTGCTTACTATGTGCGAAGCACTAGCATCCTAATTCTGGAAACACACATGGTAAATAATAAAATCCTTGCTCTCAAAGAGCTCATACTTTAATTGGGGGAGATAAAAATAGAGAGGAGTTCAGTTGCAGGGAGGATGGAGAGGCCCAGGGGTCCTTAGGGAATGTCACCAGGGTGAGCGGCAAGGCCCAGAGGTTTTCACAGTGGAGTTTTGGGAAGGGGAGCTAGATCATGGTAGGACCTGGGCAGGTGGGGTTCGAAACAGGACCATTTGGAAAAGAGGATAGATAATATACATTATATACTTTTTCTATGTATCTCTGTCTAAGATTATATAGACAGATACTGAGGCGTTATCTAGATATCACTGAAGCGACGTTATCTATGGTAATCTAGATAATAACATTCATATAATGCTTCAAGATTTATAAAATACTTTATATATATTATCATATTGGTCCTCACAACATACCTAGGGATAGGTACTATTTTTATCTCCATATTACAGATGAGGAAACTGAGACTGAGAGAGTTTCAGTAATTTGCCCAGGTTCATTCACCTGATAAATGACTGAAGCAGGATTTGAACTCAGATCAGTTTTCATGAATACAAGTCCTGTGCTCTACCCACTACCCTTCCCTATCTGCCCAGGGTCATAGGTGTTAGAATCACACTTTGGTCTGGAGCTCTTACCTGCAGATTCAGGGCTTAGGCTCATTCTCATAGATTTGGAATTGGGAAGGACCTTGGAGGTGGTCAGTCCTGACCTGCTCACTCTATAAATGAGGAAAAAGAGACCCATGGAGGCTCTGTGACTTCCCCTGTTTCATATAGGCTGTGTTGGAGGTAGGATTAGAACTAGTCTCAGTTTTGTATTTGTATCTACAGGTTCCAGCATGATGCCTGGCACATAGCAATAGACATATATCCACATATACATGTACATACATATAGCAGGAATGTTTTACACCTATTAGAGACTTCTGCACAGTTTTAATCTTTTTCATGTTTCCTCCTATTACTAAAAATAGTACAGAAATGATGAAACTGCTATTAAAATTCAACTAAACCTTAAAAATGATGAATTAATCTTTTTCTTGTGTATTTTGCCCATAGTCTATGAAATTGAGTTGTTAAAATTATTTTCTTAATAGCACTGATATTTATCTAAAGAGGCAGCTAGGTGGCTCAGGGACCTGGAGTCAGGAGGACCTGAGTTCAAATCCAGCCTCAGACACTTACTAGCTGTGTGACCCTGGGCAACTCAGTGAATCTGTTTGTCTTAGTTTTCTCATCTGTAAAATGGGGATAACAATAGAACTTTCCTCCCTGCGTTGTGATGATCAAATGTTATAATATTTGTGAAGAGCTTAGCACAGTGCTTGCCACATAGTAGGAAATTAATAAATGCTTGTTTCCTTCTTATTAAAGTAGGAAACCAAAATAAATGTAAATCTCACTCGTTATGAAACTTCCCAGATTTAGGGTTGGAAGGCCATCTTGTCCATCCTCCATCTTACCAAGGAGATAACTGAGCCCCAGAGCGGTGGAGTGACTTGCTCAATGTCACATAGGTAGTAAATCAAAGGGGTGGGATTTGTCATATGGGCTGAAATTTCATCTTCACATGGGGACATTTTTTTCTAAGTGATTTGTTCACTTTTTGCCACAGGGTGGTGGTGCTGCTTCTTTTGTTAAGCAACCTAAATGGATTTCTACTGCCACTTCAAGTTGTAAAAATTTTATTTCTCTAAGGAGATCTAACAATAAAGCATCGGTTTAATAAAAAAAAGAAAGAAAGAAAATGACTCCTACACTTTTCATGTTATTTTTAAAAACCAGGAAATATTCATGCCAATGTTTCCTGAGGAGAATTGCAGTTCTTTGGGAAACAGATTTTTCTATAGGTCAGGAGCATTCGCATCATCCTTCTTCTTTGGGGTACCTTGTTTTAGGCAGAATTCTTTCAAGTGACTGTCTTTTTTACTGAGCTTTAACCATCTAATATAATTTCTTTCCCTGAAAGTCACAGAAGACTGTTTTCCCCCTCAAGAAAGTAAATCTTAAAGGTAGTTCTAATATTGAAAACATTCCTAATCAGTTTTTGAAGAATTATAGAATCCTGGCATCGGAAGGGATGTCACATGTCATGCAGTGCAGGAATCTGTAAAGCATTCTTTTCTTGAATACTTTCAGGGATAAACAACTCACTGTTACTAAGGAATATTTCCCACTACTGGCCAACTCCAAATATTACTTGCTATGAATCGGGTTGTTAGGTATTCTCCTCTTTCTTGATATATTTATTTTCTATTTATTTGGCATCTCCTTATCTGTATACATGATGTTTACCTGCAAGTAGAATATAAGCTCATTGAGGTCAGAGATTGATTCAATTTTTTCTTCCTATTGTATACCCAGTGTCTCTCAGAGTGGTTGGCATCCAGTAGATGCTTAATAAATGCTCACAGAATGGAATGAACTAAGTATGGTTTGGTTCAATTTCTATATCTCCGCAGTTTGTACTAATCCAAAAGCCAGGCCTTCATCAGCATGGCAATCGTCTTGTCAAGAGCATGAGTCATATGCTAAAAGTGTGAAATGGGATTTATCTACCATGGTACTGTAAAGTCAGCTCCAATCTGTTCTACAGCTTCAGCAAATACAAGGCGAGATCCCCGCAACATCTCAGGCTCAGAGATACTAGGATTTAACAAGATCAAGATGAATTCACATGCATGCTGGCTACCAAAGACTTCCCCCAACATTCAGACAATTAGGATCGCTGGCTGTCCCATTCCCAGAAGGATACTTTCTGACAGCCATTAACAGTTTGATGGTAGGTTAGAGAAAGAGATGAACTGCTTTGTTGTTTTGTCAGTGAAGGAGAGAAAGAGAGAGAGACAGAGGCAGACAGAGAGAGAGAGACAGAGGCAGACAGAGAGAGAGAGACAGAGAGAGACAGACAGAGAGAGACAGACAGAGACAGACAGAGAGAGAGACAGAGAGAGAGAGACAGAGAGAGAGACAGAGAGAGAGACAGAGAGAGACAAAGAGAAAGAGAGAGAGACAGAGAGAAAGAGAGAGACAGAGAGAGAGACAGAGACACACACACACACACACACACGGTTAGTGCTAGTGCTGAGAAGTCGGTTCTGGCTTCCTTCTAAGCACAGCTCAGCTGCCAACTCCCACATGAGGCCATTTTTGATCCTTTTCTCCCCCGAAGCTATTAGAACTCACTCTCTCTTAAAATTACTTTGTTTTTGGAAACCAAGTAGATGCCTGACTAAACCAATTATGGTACGTGAATGTAATGGAATATTACCATGTTGTAAGAAATGCCATATACAAGGAATGCAGAAGTAAGAGAAGTGTGGAAAACTTATCCGAACTGAACCAAAATGAAGTGAGCGGAACCAGGCAATCAACTGACAGAACATAAGCCATGTCAATGGAAAGACCAACATCCATAAAATAATCAAAAGTAAATGCACTGGAGTTCTATTGACCAGGATGGTCCCCAAAAAGAGACACGAGAAGACACTTCCTCTTGCTCTTTTGCAGAGCTGGGCAAGTTGTAACCCTGGTTATAGCATCTGACTTTTCCAATATGTTGGTTCACCTTGCAGAACTTTTTCCTTCTTCTTTCCTATATAAGATGACTGTCTGGGACAGGGACAGCCAAGGGATGTAGTGGGAAATATATGTAAAAATAGGAGACATTTAAACTGAGGTCTTCCTGATCCCAAGCTCTGTGCTATACCTATTGAACCACCTGGCTGCCTACCAGTTTAACTCTTGAAATGCTAAGGGTTCTGTGGAAGAAGAATCTCCAATTCCTATCCCAGTTGAGTTATGAGACAGCCTTGTTCCCTAAGAAAAATGGCACAGAACTTTATTCCTTGGTTTGAGAGAATATGTAATTAGATAAATTGCCCTTCTGGAAGAGAAACAAAGGTTTAGATGGAAGCAGGAGTGACCCTAGATTAGAGCTACCAACTTAAATAATCATTAAAGTTTGAAGCTCTGATGTAGCCCAGTGTGTTTAAGATAGTTGAGGAGAGGTCAGCAAATGGCTTCAGAATGTGCATCATCATTCAATGGAAAGAAATTCAGTTCAGTTCAACAAGCATTTAAGTGTCTAGTAATTGCTAAAACATCTCAGTCTATTCTTGTGGAACAGATGGAGAGATGTGGTTCTGAACCAGAGGATAATGAAAAGGATTCAACCAGTTGAATGACTAGGTGCAGGGAATTATCAAAAGTCAACTTGAAAGGAGATTTCTTGGGAGAATGCTCTGAGAATCTTGAGTTTGGGATCTTGGGCTATTTTCTTTTAAGTTTTGTTGATGTGTTTTGGTTTTACATTATAAATGTTTACAGGCTGCTCCCAGTTTGCAAGAGGTCTTTTGTTACTAAGTAAAATGTTTAAGTAAAACAATAATTCAGTGATCTTTCTGAATGCTTATGCAACATTTCATAAGTGTAAGTACTCCTCGATTTAAAAAAAATAAGTAACTGATATTGATTTTCTCTTTCACCTCTCACTTTGTTGGAAAAAAAGAAAAAAACAAATTTCTCATAACAAATATGCATAATCAAGTAAAACAAATTCCCTGAATGGAGGTATTAAAAATGTATATATCTTATTCTGTACCCTAAATCTGTCTCTTCTTTGTAATGGATAGCACTTTTTGTCATTAGTCCTCTGAAATAATGAGTGGTCACTGTGTTGGTCATGGTTCTTACAGTTTTCGAAGCAATTTGTCTTCACAGTGTAGCTGTTACTGGATCAGTTTTTCTCCCAGTTATACTAATTTTATTCTTAATCGGTTTATAAAAGTCTTCAAAATTGTTCATTTTTATAATATTGATGCCACAGTAGAAATTGTTCTGGTTGTGTTTACTTCATTGTGCAGCAGTTTATGTAAATCTTTCAATGTCTCTGAATTCATCTGTTTTCCCATTTCTTACATCAAAATAATATTCCATCACATTTATCTACCACAACTTATACAGACATTCCTCACTGGCTGGACATCTTCTGGATTTAAAGTTTTTTTCCACTACAAAAACTGCTGTGATATTTTTGTACATAAAGAATATTTTCCTCTTTCTTTGATGTCTTTTTTGGTCTAGGTCAGTAGCCATTCCTGGGTCAAAGGGTACTCACTATTTAGTCAGTAAGTTGGTAAATATTTATTAAGCCCCTCTTGTATGCCAAACACCATACTGTATGCTGGGAACACAAAGAAAGACAAAAGACAGTCCCTACCTTGTGGAGCTTACAATCTAATGGGGGAGATAATAGGCAAATGACTACTGTATACACAGGCTACATACAGGATAAATGAGACATTTTCAACAGAGAGAAGGTAGTAGAATTAAAAGAGACTGGAAAGGCTTCCTATAAATGTTGGATATTTAGCTGGAACTTGAAGGGGACCAGGGAAGCCATGAGGTAAAAATGAGGAAGGAAGGAATTCTAACCATCTAAGACATTCCAGAATTGGGAGGTGGAGAGTCTATTCTGAGGAAGAGCAAGGCTGCCAGTGTTACTGGATTGAAGAGTCAGTGGGGAAGGAGAACATGTAAGAAGACTGGGAAGGGGTGGGGGCAGAGCCAAGATGGCAGAGTAGAAGCAGAGACTTTCTAGAGCACTTTCCCCAAGACCAGACAAATACCTGTTAAAATGACTCTAAACAAAATCTGGAGCTGCAGAACCCACAGAATAATGGAGTGAAGCAAATCTCCAGCCCAAGACAGGCTAGAAGGTCAACAGGAAGCATCTATTGCACTATACTGGGAGCAGAGCACAGTCTAGAGCTGGTACAGGCAGGACCTGAGCAGGCCTCGTGGGGACTGGATCTCTGGCACTTTGGACAGTTTTCAGAATTCACAACCATAGAACACTGAGGACAAATTGGAAGGTCGGTAGAAAGAACTTGTCAGACCTGTATGAGAGAGTAGTGTAGTCCATCCCCAGCCTCAGGGCAGTTGAAAGGCCAGAAGAGCCTATGAAAGCCACAGTAGCAGCAGAGGCAGTGGCAGCAGCTGTTTCTGAAACTCTAGGCCCACAGATTGTGGGGGGATTGAGTGACTAACAGTACACACTCCTACCCCTACTGGAAGCAGAGAAGTACCTTGGCAAAAGTCAAGTAAATGCCTAGGGAAATGAGCAAAAACTGGAAAAAGAATCAGACTACAGAATCTTATTTTGGTGACGAGGAAGACCAAAATATGAAAACAGAAGAAGACAACAAAGTCAAAACACCATCCAAAGCCTCCAAGAAAAATATGAATTGGTCTCAGGCCTTGAAAGAACTCAAAAAGAATTTTGAAAATCAAGTAAGAGAAGTAGAAGAAAAACTGGAAAGAGAAATGAGAGTGATGAAAGAAAATCATGAAAAATGAGTCAACTGCTTGCTAAAACGGACCCCAAAAATGCTGAAAAAATTGCACCTTAAAAAGAGAATAATCCAAATGGCAAAAGAGATCCAAAAAACCAATGAGGAGAAGAATACCTTAAAAAGCATAACTAGCCAGATGGAAAAGGAGATCTAAAAGCTCACTGACAAAAATAATTCCTTAGATTATAATGGAGCAGATGGAAGCTAATGACTTTATGAAAAATCAAGAAATTATAAAATAAAACCAAAGGAATTAAAAAATAACAGACAATGTGAAATATCTCTTTGGAAAAGCAACAGACCTGGAAAAAAGATCCAGGAGAGACAATTTAAAAACTATGGGACTACATGAAAGCCATGATCAAAAAAAGAGCCAACACATCATCTTTCATGAAATTATCAAGGAAAATTGCCCTGATATTCTAGAATCAGAGGGTAAGATGGAAATGGAAAGAATCCACTGATTGCCTCCTGAAAGAGATCCCAAAAGGAAAACTCCTAGAAATATTGTAGCCAAATTCCAGAGTTCCTAGGTCAAGGAGAAAATATTGTAAGCAGCCAGAAAGAAACAATCTGAGTATTATGGAAACACAATCAGGATAACACAAGACCTAGCAGCTTCTACTTTAAGGGATCAAAGGGCTTGGAATATGATATTCCAAAGATCGAAGGAGCTAGGATTAAAACCATGAATCACCCACCTAGCAAAACTGAGTAAAATACTTCAGGGGATAAAATGGTCATTCAATGAAATAAAGGACTTTCAAGCATTTTTGATGAAAAGACCAGAGCTGAATAGAAAATTTGACTCTCAAACACAAGAATCAAGAGAAGTATGAAAAGGTAAACAGGAAAGAGAAATCATAAGGGACTTAATAAAGTTTGAACTGCTTATATTCCTATGTGGAAAGATAATATTTGTAATTCTTGAGATTTTCTCAGCATTAGGGTAGTTGGAGGGATTATGTACATATACACATATAGGCACAGGGTGAGTTGAATATGAAGGGATGATATCTAGAAATTTAAAACTAAGGGGTGAGAGAGGAATATATTGAGAGAAGGAGAAAGGGAGAAATAGAATGGAGTAAATTATCTCTCACATAAAAAGGCAAGAAAAACTTTTTCACTGGAGGAGAAGAGGGGGGAGGTGAACGGGAAAGAGTGAAACTTACTCTTATTGGATTTGACTTAAATTTGGTATGAAAATCTATCTTACACTACAAGAAAGTAGGGGGGAAGGAGATAAGTGAGGGGTGATAGAAGGTAGGGAAAATGGGAGGAGGGGGTAATTAGAAGTAAACACTTTTAAGGAGGGATAGGGTCAAAAGAGAGAATAGAATAAATGGGAAATACCATAGGATGGAGGGAAATATAGTTAGTTTTTCACATCATGACTGTTATGGAAGTGTTTTGCATCATTACACATGTATAGCCTATATTCAATTCATATCTTCTCAGTGGGGACGGGTGGGGAAGGAGGAAGTGAGAGAAGTTGTAACTCGGAGTTTTAAAAACGAATATTAAGAAGTGTTTTTTACATACACCTGGAAAATAATACATACAGGCAATGAGTTAAAGAAGCCTATCTTGCCCTATAAGAAAATAGAGAGGAAGGGGATGAGAGAAGGGAGAGGTGTGATAGAAGTGAGGGCAGACTGGGGGAAGGGGTAATCAGAATGCATGACCTCTTAGGGTGGATGGAGGGGAAAGATGTGGAGAAAATTTGGAACTCAAAATCTTCTGGAATTGAATGTTGAAAACTAAAAATAAATTAACTAAAAAATAAAACAAAACTGCTACCAAAAAATTAAAAAAGGAAGACTGGGATGGTTACAAAGGACTTTGGATACTAAATATTTTATATTTGATCCTAGAGGCTATTGAGAGCTGGTCAGTGGCATTGTATGAGTAGGAGTTGACATGATCAGACCTATGCTTTGGAAAGGTCATTTTGATGACTGAGTGGAAATGGACTGGAGTGGGGAGAAGTTCAGATGTGAAATGATAAGAGCCTGCATCAGGGGGTTGGCAGTGTCAGAGGAGATAAGGGGCATATTCCAGAGAGGTTGTGAAAGTAAAGCCAATAGATTAGATATGAGGGTTCAGAGAGAATGAAGAATTCAGGATGACACATTGCAAACCTGGGCCTTTGGGAGTATGGTGGTTCCCTCAGTAGTAATAGGGTAATTTGGAAGGGGGTGGGGTTGGAAACAAAACAACTTCAGCTTGGATATGTTGAGTTTGAGATGTCTATGGGACATCCAGTTTGAAACGTCTGAAAGATAGCTAGAGATGGAAGACTGAAGGTCAGTAGAGAAGTTTGGGTTGAATAAGTATATTTGAGAATTATTAGCTTAGAGATAATTAAATACATGGGAACTGAGATTACCGTTGAAACGTTATAGAAGGGAATGAGATGAGGGTCCAGGACAAATTCCTGTGGGACATCCACCTTTAGCTGGCATGATGTGGATGAAGATCCAGCAAAGGGGACTGAGAAGTGGGCATATAGGTAGGAGGAGAACCGGGAGAGTGTCTTGAAAACCTATAGAGAAGAGGGTGACTGATAGTGCCAAAGGCTTCAGAGTAGTCATGAATGATGAGACTGAGAAAAAGCACATTAGACTGGGTAGTTAAGAGACAATTAGCAATGCTGTAGAGAGAAGATTTGATTGGATGAGATCAGAAGCCAGGCTGTAGAGAGTTAAGAAGAGAGGGTGTGGAAGTACCTGATGTAGATGTTTCCTTTAGGAGTTCAGCCATAAAAGACAGGAAAAAATATGGGAGAATGATCAGCAGGGGGGCAGGGGTGGGCTGTGAGGCTGTTTTTAAGAATGCTAGGGCCTTCTCTCCCTTCTCTTGCTTTATATTTATCTACTTTGCTTGCATTTTGCATATTCTTGTTTGTGAGACTGTTTCCGTTAGGATGTAAGGTCCTTGAATGTTCCACTTTTGTCTCTGTTTCCCAAGTACCTGGCACACAGGGAGTGCTTAGCAGACAATTGTTGATTGATTGATTGTTCCTGACTCAGTACCTGTTTCTATCCATTATGACACATTCACAATTAATTGGTTAATTCGTCAGACTTATTTACAAGTGACCTCTTTGTGGGTTTCTGTATATGTTCTGAACTGGGCCCTCTTCTCTTCTTCCTCTGTACCATTTCACTTGATGATCTCATTGGCATTCATGGATTTAATTATCGTCTCCAGGCTTATGAGCCTCAAATCTCTCTATTCTGTGACCCCTCCCTACTGACTTCCAATCTCAGGTCTCAAACTGCCTTTCAGACATCCTCAACTGGATGTCCCATAGACTTCTTAAACTCAACATAACCAAAATGGAACTCATTCTCCAGTCCCCTAAACCTTTCCCCCTCCCCTCCTTCTCTATTATTGTAGAGGGCACCACCATTGTCCCAGGCCCTCAGGCTTATAACCTAGGAGTCATCCTGGACTCTGTTATGTCTAACATGCCCCACATCCAATCTGTTGCCAAGACCTTCTAGATTCACCTCTGCAACATCTCTCTAATATGCCTCCTTCTCTCCCACTCTGGTGCAGATCCTCATCACCTCACACCTGGGCTATTGCCATAGCTGCTGCTGGATCTGCTGGCCTCAGTCTCTCCCTACGTAGTCCATCCTACCTTCAGCCACTAAAGTGATTTTTCCAAAACGTAAATCCGAGCATGTCACCTTCCATTGAATAAACTCCAGTGACTCCTTTTGCCTCTCAGAGCAAACACAAATGCTCTGTTGGACTATCCCAGCCCTTCATAACATGCTCTCTCCTACCTTTCCTGTCTTCTGACCCCTTACTCCCCACTACATATTTTTCAGTCCAGGGACACTGACCTCCTGGTTGCTCCACAAGCAAAATGTTGCATTTTTTGATTCTGAGAATACTTTCTGGATGTCCTAGGAAAATCTGTTCTCCACTGTAGCTATTAACCTCCTTGGCTTCCTTTAAATCCCAATTAAAATCCCATTGGATCAGCTAGGATAGAGAGTTGGTCCTAGGGTCAGGAAGACCTGAGTTCAAATCTGATCTCAGATGCTCATAGCAAGTCTGTTTGCCTCAGTTCCTCACCTATAAAATGAGCTGGAGAAGGAAATGGCAAACCCTTTCAGTATCTTTGCCAAGAAAATCCCAAATGGGATCAAGAAGAATCAGACCCAACTGAAAACAACTGAAAAATCCAATCTTCTACAGGATTCCCTAATTCCTTCATTTCAGTGCCTTCCTTCTGTTAATTATTTCCTATTTATCCTGTGTACAGATTGCTAGTATATATTTGATTGCAGTAGATTATAAACTCCTTGAAGGCAGGGACTATAATTTGCTTTTTTTCATATTCTTAGTGTTTAGCACAGTGCATGCACATCATAAATGCTCTGTAATTGTTTATTCCTTCCACTCTCCCCCTTCCTCTCCTGGCCCTTTGTCTTCCCTTCCCTGGTTTTTCCCAAAATGTGTCTACAAGAAGGTGTGAAGGAGAACACAAGTACATGCCAAGGCTTGAAGCCCTCTCTGTTCTGATTAGATATGGCAGATACTCTGATTAAACAAGATCTAAAAGAGAAGAAAAATGGAAGAAGCCTCCGAGGCCACAAAATTCTGGAATTATATATATATATATAAGATCTAAGTTTCAATGCTGTCTCAATCCACCGACCAATATTCTTTAGGAAGCCCCTACTGTGTGCCAGGTATTGTGTTAGGTGCTAGAGATATAAGTGCAAAGAATGAAATACTCCCTGCCCCCAAGGAGTTTATGTTCCAGTGGGGGAGATAATAACCACACACATCCACCCCCCACGTGTACAAATGCACACACCCACCACACATATATACATTAGCAACTTATTCACAGGCAAGTTGCCTCCCAGGATCCCAGGTCTCAGCTTTCTAAGGAATGTCAACGCTGCTGCTCCTACCCAATGAGATCACTGGCCTAGAACTCTCCTCTGCCCTCACTCCCCGCCCCCCCCCCCCCCCCCCCCCCCCCCCCCCCCCCCCCCCCCCGCCACCTTACAGCCCACGGTGCTGCCCATCACATTGACTCCTTTTAAAAATCATCTTCAGCTGCTTTTGCTTCCTCCTGAAAGGTCTTTACTTGTTCAGTGTCCAAGTATAGACGTAAGCATCTATATATACAGGCATGCAGAATCCTGAAGTCAGAGATTTCCATGGCAAGAAGAGCCTAGGAAACACTAGCAAGCTTTTTGTTTTTTTAATTTCATTTAGAGTGATAAGATTGAGAACTCCAGCGCCCTTAAAGGTGTCTAGTCTCTCATTTTATAGGTGTTGATGCTAAGGGCCCCACAGGGAACCAAGGATAGAGCTGAGATGGGAGCCTGGGGTCTCGCCTCATTTGTTCACCACGCAGCCTTTTGGCCCTAGTTTGCTCTTCTCAAGCCCAGTAGTATATAGGATTATGGGAAACTTTACTGAATAATGAAGAAAATGACGTGATAATGATTCATCCTGAAGATCACACATTATAAATTCTTTGGTACATAATAAAGCTTCATGACTAGACTTGACTCCAAGGGCATCCTATCAACCTTTGTGGTTGATCTATGCAATTGGCCCAGTCAAAGGCCATGGAAATTGGCTTATTCTAGATTAGAGCATTCAGCTGCCTTTGTTTACCTCAGTGTAAAACCTCAAAGCCCCTAAAGGTGGCTATGAGTGCACCCAGAGTTCAAATCTGTCCTCAGACACTTAACTAGATTTGTGACCCTGGGTCAGTCACTGAACCTCTGTTTGCTTCGGTTTTTCCATTTCTAAAATGGAGACAATGCATCTCCCTCCCAGGGTTATTGTAGAATAAAATGATCTAATATTTGTAAAACTCTTTGCAAACCTTAATACTATATTGTTATTATTAACACGATATTGTTATTATTAATCTGCAGACCATCCCATGGGTGAGACATTATCATCTAGAATAAGCCCTCTTGGGAACCATTTTATGTAGCTCCATTTTCCGTGTAAAGAAACAAAGACAGGGACCCAGTGAATATGAAGTGGGCCAAGGAATGCTCATGTCTCTTTCTGTCCTTTATGGATATGTCCACATGATCTGTCATTCACTAAACCCAGTGGTTTAATCAACTGAAGGTCAGAACTTGGCGTTTCTTGAAATCCTGAACCCGACCGTCACAGAGTGGTTAGTGCTGGTGGTTCTGTTCTCTAACTGGGTTAAATGTTGGCAGCTGCAGTGAATCACTGTTATGCTTGCGATATGCAGTTCTGTAAGGAGAAGCATCTTTGGTGAAGGATGAAGAGAGGAGCCATGAGCTCTGTGGCTAACACTCCTCCTCTGGAGGTGGTTGTCGTTCTCAGAGGACCCAGCGCTACTGGATTCTTCATGCTAACACATGTGAATGTTGACAGCCCCAAGAACAGCCTCCCCAAAGTGGAATATCTTTCCTTCTGTTCCTCTGGCGGTGAGGGTGAGGAGAGAACTTTGTAAACCTGAAACTGCACCAGAAGCACTAGTTATCAGCCAATCGATTACCAATCAAGTGTTTCTTATCCGACTGGCATGAATATGAATTATTATTAATTATTTCTACTACCTCCTATTCCTTATCATCTGTATCTTAAATTCTCTGGAGACTCACAGAATTTTAGAGCCAGAGAGGAACATGAGAGATCATTGAATATCAAGATTCTATACTTACATTCTGCCTACAACAGGGGATCTCAAGAACTTTGACAGACAGTTTGGTGATGCCCATTGACCCTTTCTCAGCATCCCTCTTTTTAAATCCATAAAATATAATACACAGGAATACCAAGGAAATCAATTATATTGAAATAGTTATCAAATATATAGAGAAATATACAGATACCCAGTTAAGAAGCTCTGATGTAATCCCTCCCCACTCATTTTTTTTCAGAGGAAGAAACTAAGGCCTGAGAAAGGAAGGTTATTTAGCCAGCCCTTGCAGCCAGGGTAGACTGCGTTTCCACCAGAGGCTGGCCTCCCTTGGCTGGGGATGACCCACACCCTTAGTGTTTCTAAGGCCTTGACATCCCCTCTCGGAGCTAGAGTTTGTTTTTGGGTCAGGAGGGCACTGTAGTGCTGAGTGGAACAATTCAGCTCTTTCCTACTTTCCTTCCTGCACCCCAGCAAACCTCCTAGGCTCAGAACAGCTCCTGGTGGGCAGCAGACTAATGTGACCCCTGGCACAGGATAGCCATTACAAAACCAACCAAGCAAAGCCTTGGTTGGGAAGCATGAGAGCAGCTGTCCAAGGCAGGCAAAGCCTTGAGCTTCCTTCAGTTAAGTGGAAACTAGAATTGTTGCTGTAGGAGCATCTGATTGGATTGATTGGTCCTCAGGTCCCAAGCTGGCCTTGAATGCTTTCCCTGGCTGCCCAGAGACTGTGCAGGCTGGCTGTGGCTCAGACCGATCTCACCAAGCAAGAAGAACATCCAGGATGGGCTGGAAAAGCCCCCTCGGTCTATTGCCTATGGACCAGTCTAGGAAGACTCATCAATAACTTGGACTCAGTCATGACTGAGGAGCTTTTGGGCACAAGCTCCATGTTTCATTGATTGTGTTTGTAGCCATGGTGTGAAGTCCGTCATCATCGTCCATCATCATCATCATCACCAGGCAGTTAGATGAGGAATGGAGAGAGCGTTAGGACTCGAGGCAGGAAGTCCTGAATTCAAATTTGGCCTCAGACACTTACTAGCTATGTGACCATGGGCAAGTCACTTAACCTATTTGCCTCAGTTTTCCTCATCTGTAAAATGTAAAACAGCATATATCTCTCAGATTTGTCGTGAGGTCATATTAGATCCTTTTTTTTAAAGTCTTAGCACAGAGAAGACACCGTGCACCAGCACCTAGTACAGAGAAGGCACCGTCTTCATCATCATCATCCTCATCCTCCTCCTCCTCCTCCTCATCATCGTCACAGATAGCATTTATACAAAGCTTAAAGATTTGTAATGTGTGTGATATAAATATTGGCATTTGAGCTTCCTTCCTTCCTGCCTTTCCTTCCTTTCCTCTTTCCCTCCTTCCTTGCAAACAGAACATTCAGAACCACACTTTCCAAAGCAGAAAGCCGCTTTGCCTAAGTTGCATAGTACACAACGAGCCTGCTCCCTGGGGTCTTCCACTGTCTGTGCAGGTGCTCTCAGTAACTCCATGCAGATGGGGCTTGCACCTCCATTCTGTCAGCTCTGAAGAGCTCCCCAGCAGGGCAGGCAGCTCCTGAGGATGCTCAGAGAGGCTCCTTCCCTCCCCCACCTTCGGGGCCTCCTTGGGTTTTCCTCTCGATCATTCATCTGGGGCAGGCTCCTCATCAGCTCTTGACAGTTGTTCTGTGTTTAATTCCATCCTGGCCTACCACAGATGGCTTAAAGCAAACAGAGAGCTTTTTTTAAACTTTACCTTCATTTCTCAATATATCCCTTTCTCCTCCCCTGCCAAGGGAATCATTCTTTATACCAAAGAATGAAAAAGAAAGAAGACAAAACTTCTGCGGAATGAACAAAAGCACCCTTCTCGTGTGGCCGGGTCTGCTGTGTCCCCCATCCTCAGACCCCTTTCTTTGCAAACAAGAAGGGGAGATTGATGCCGCTTTTTTTTTGTCTTGAGACCAGATGGGAGGGCTTTTAACGCATGTGCACAGCGTAGCCACACTTTGGGGAGATAGGTAGCTTTTCAGTCTTTCTGGGTGACTGGCTCAGCTTTCCGGGGCCCCAGACGTTTCAGGATTTTGCTCCAATCTTCACTCTTTTCCAGATGGTTAAGAGATTTCTTACCTGCTCACAAGACTGGATTACAGAGAGCCCTGGGAAGCAATTCCTTGTTCAGCTCATCTAGCTGACAGCCAGCAGAAGCTCCAAGCAGTGGGAATCACAGCCACATTTCAAGGGACCTTAGTTTAAAGTGCCAAGTATTCAATGGTCCCAGTCAGCATTTCAATTTCTAGAGCTTTCAGGTCCACAAAGGACCTCCCCATATTCTGATACTTATTATAAAGAAACTGTGGCTCAGCTGGGTCAAGTGATCTGTGAGGGGCCACATGGCTTGTTAGTGTCACAAACGGGATTTGAATCCAAATACAACTGAATTTATGTCTCCACTTCTGGCTTTATGTTGCCTATATCTTGCTGCCTCTCTTATTGATTCAAGAATCAGACAGTCTATCAACAAACATTTATGAAGTGCCTACTATGTGCCAGGCACTGTGCACTAAGCACATAAAAGGTTAGAGTGTTGGGTTTGGAGTCAAGAAGTCAACGGGCATTTATTAATTACTTTCTATGTGCCAGGAACTTGAGCAACTAGGTGGTGCAGAGGATAGAGTACCAGGCCTGGAATCAAGAAGAACCAAGTTCAAATCTGACCTCAGACACTTACTAGCTGTGTGACCCCGGGCAAGTCACTTCATCCTGTTTGCCTCAGTTTCCTCATCTGTAAAATGAGCCAGAGAAGGAATTGGCAAACCATTCCAGTGTCTTTGCCAAGAATACCCAAAATGGGGTCACCAAGTCAGATACAACTGACAAACAATTGAACCACCACAAAAAACCACCAGGAGCTTGGTTTCAAACCCTGCCTTCAACTCTAGCTCTGTGGATAAGCAAATGAGCCTCTCTATGACTTGGGCAGCTCCCTAAGACTCATGGCCAAAGTCACTGATGGATTACCACCAGAATGTCTGTGGAGCATGAGGAAAAGAGAGTTGGATTTGGGGCCAAAGGCCTAGAACTTCCATTTTATTTCTTCCCCTTACTCTGTGACTTGGGCAAAGCCCTTGACATTTCTAAACCTCAGTTTCCTCATTTGTAAAATGAGGGGGCCAGATGGCCTCCAAGACTCCTTCCATCTTTGAACATCGCCTTGAGGCAGAGAACCTTGGGGAAGGGGCTGATTTTGACCTACCCCTCCCCCCAGACAGGAAGAAGAGATCTGAGAGCAGGGCAAATAGGAAGAAAGAATTTAAGAACTGACAAGAGAAGGGGACAGATGCTAAGCCACAAGTGACAAGAAAAAAAAAGGAATGTGAATTTTAGAGATGAATAAATTTAAAAAAAATAACTGTTGATAAGGCTTAAGAAAAATAAGGTTTGAAAATACCCTGTAATTATTGAAAAGAAAAAGATTGTGCTGTCCTTGTGCTGTAACATAGGAGGAAAAAGTAGTAATGCCTGGAATTTGACTATCCAAGATGACAAGAATTGGCCCAGTGGTACTTGACAATCTGATGTATCTTTCACTCCCTAGAAAATAAGCTTTCCCCTCCTTTGGCTTGGGGAATGTGCTAGATTGTCTGCTCTGTAACTGTGGCTTTTGCTTAGCTCCCATTTACCTCCTATAAAACCCTGGCCTGTAGAAATGCTAAGCTCTGAGTGTATTTTCTTAAAAGCTTACAATAGGGAGAGGATAAGGGAGAGCGTTCTTCATTCCAGAGAGACTAAAGATTTGGTCCCTTGGAGCCGAGCCGGGGGCTTGGAGCTCTTAGAACAAAGTGAAATGGTGTTGAAAGAAAGCCATATTTTCCAATGGCAGAGGGGAGTCCTGTTTTTCCTCCAGCACACTGGAAGGCCTGCTTGTGTCACTCTACCTGCTGCCCACAATGATGGCAGATGGGCTGGCATGGTGGAGGGCATTACCTAGGAAACCAAAGCGCCTGCTATACATTATCATATCTGATAGTATGCTTCTCTGTGATTTACAGTTGAAGATTTTGAAGTGACTTGGTAGCATATGAACCCGGTTCTCCATCATTCTGTATCCAATGTACTTCCTCTTCCAGTATGCCATTCTGACTCCTCAGTCAACAAGTCAAAGGGAATTTATTAAGTGTCTCCTATGTGCTGGGCACCATGCTATGGGCTAGAGAAGCAAATACAGAGGTGGAACAAACCTTGCCTCCAATGAGCTTAGATACTATGTCACTTAAACAGCCTCCTCCTCGAAAAGAACGAAATGTCAATCAGTCCTAGCGGCTGGTAATCCTCAGCAGGAGGGAACAACCGTTTCACTGGGTTCCTGAAGTTGAATAATGGGGTTCTTGTCTCTTTGGGCCTTGGGATATTTATTTCCTGAACTAAAGTCGCATTTTTTATACATTCTATTTCTCGTCCAATTCAGCTCACCAGTTGTTTCCTGCCAGCCTTATGTGGTCAAGCCCTTTTCACACCTCCTTCCAACTGGGCAGCTTCATCTAGTGAATTATTTATAATCCAAACACATACATAATGGAGTATTTATTATAATGCTTCCTGTTGTCATCTCCCTATTATGTTGGTGACATAGAATGATGGCAGAGACAAAAAAGCTTATTTCTTAGGGGTTTATCTTGGGTGTCCTGTTTTCAAATCCCCCTCCCCTGTGTGTTTCAAAATTATGCTTTTGAGATGGAGCTGTATAATGTAACGGTCTGAAAGCAGGTCCGGAAAGGAGGATGGTATTATTTATCATTAGACGATAATGCAGCAGGGGATGGGGGGAAGAAGGGAAGGTGTTCTCATTTGTCATTGCCCTTACCTGAGCTGAAAGGACAGTGGGATGATGTTTGATCCTGGTCCTTGCTGGAACAAATAGCCATGAAATGAATCTGAGAACATCCCATTATTCTAGTGCCAAGTCTGGGCTGGCATCATCATAGTACACGAAAGAGAACTTTTCAGGTCCTGTATAAGCAAAGCAGGAGACAAAGCTGTGGCCCCGTGCTCCAGTGGACTGGGACAAGAGGAAAGTGTGGGGGAGACTGCAAAATAAAACCAGCTGGCTCCTTTACTGGGAAAACACTCCCTAATAATGAAAGCTGTCTTGTGTGTGTGTGTGTGTGTGTGTGTATATGTATATATATTTACATATATCTATCTACATATACATACATATACACACACTCACATATATATTAGAGGGATGTATATGTACACATATGTACATATACACATATGTGTATATATGCTTACATACATATGTATATGTATATATACATGTATATATGTATGTATATATATATGTAAAGAGAGAGTGAGAGTGTGTGCGTGCGTGCATGCGTGTGTGTGTGTGTGTATGGATTGATGCTGTACAGAAGGGGACAGAGTGATCTGGATGAAGAGCGAGAACAGCTCACAGAACTGGGCTGCGACTCAGCAAGGGAGGAGTGGACTAGGTAGCCGTGGGACATCTTGATGCACAACCTCCATCTACCTTAGTCAATGGGCAGCACAAATACAGTAGATTTTGGTAGCTTATCAGCCCTCCAGGTGAAGGAAGTAAGTTGGTTGGTTGTTGTCCTTCATCTTTAAACAGGACCAAAATGAAATGAAGGAAGGAAGCCTATATGAAATTCCTACTGTGCGCCAGGCACTGCGCTGAGTGCTTTACAATTAGTATCTCACTTGATCCTCATGATAGCCATAGGAGGTAGGTGGTATAATTACCCCCACTTTACAGATGAAGAAACTGAGGCAAACAGAGGTTAAGTGACTTACCTGCAACTCCTAAAGATCTGAGGCCAAACTTGAACTCAGGTCTTCCTGCTCCTGCCCAGTGCTCAGTTCACTGTGCTACCTAGCTGCCTGAACAGATTCAGACTTAAAATTTTAGAGAAAGAGCTGAGACAACATTGCTTCATTATCTACAGGGAAAGTAGGAGGGTCACCTGGACTAGGAAAGTGAAGGTATTTTTCCCCAGCTCTTTGAGAATCTCCTAGAGCCTGGGGAAGGTAAATGGCAAATTGCACCTGGCAGTAGGTGTCAGAGTCATGACCAGAACCCAGATCCAAGAGGTTCCGAAGGAAACTTTCTATTCATAACAACATTATTGTCCTATGCGTTCGTGATGTACACTGTTACCTGACAGATACCGGGGAATATTTTGTCGAACATGTTTCTAAGATACATGAGAAGCAACTTACACTTAGATATTCTAAATAGAAAGCAGGCTAAAAACACTGAGTTGGGTGGGTGCATTTTCTTCAGCAGGAGCCTTATGTGCTGAGATAACCAGGGGTTCTGCTTGGTTTTGGGGGTACAACTTGGATAGATGGAAACTGCAGAGAGGTAGCTTGCAACTTGGTACGAGAAATGTTTTCATAACATTTGGGACCATCCAAGAGTGGAATGGAGTGCCACTGAACCCCCATATCCAATCTGTTGGTTTTACACTTGAGTGAATTCTTTGTCCTCTGCCCAAACCCCCAGAGACTTTCCCTTGGAGGTTTTTACAGCCTCCTGGACCTTGATGATTGGAAAATCAGGCTCAGTTGTTATCAGTCCACCTACGTAGGCATCGGCCTTTACTAACGGAAAGCCTGTCTAACCAAGCTGTTGTTCTAAAATGAAACTTAGGAAAGGTAGAACTATTAACTTAGAACAGTTACAGTATGATGAGCTGCTCAGATGTGTTCTTGACTTTCCTACTATATGTTAAACTTTAGTGTGGCACAGAGGATGGAGTCCTGGTCTGGGAATTGGGAAGAAGTGGGTTTAACTCTAACTTTTCACACTTCAATCAGTCAACTCACTATACCACCTGCTATGTTCCAGGCACTAATCTGGGCATGCAGACAGAGGCAAAAGACAGGGCCTGACTTCAAGGAGCTTATAATCTAATGGGAAAGACAGAATGAAAACACATATAAAAAGCAAGCCATATACAGGATAAATAGGAATTAGCAAAGGGAAGACACTAGAATTAATCTCTCCATATCTCAGGTTACTCTCTAAAAATTAGAGACAGGTCTCAACCTGTGTTAGGGGGATGGAGTTCCCATAGAAAATCTTTGACATGTCAGTGGATTTGTGACCTCATCAGTGTAGGCGCTCCCTGTAGGGAGCTCATCCACCTCATCACTTACTGGAAAATAATGATGAGGAAAACAACAATCATAATATTAATAGCATTTACATAACGCTTTCAAGTTTGCCGAGTGCTTTATATGTATCATATCATTTGACCTTCGCAACGACCTTGGGAGATACATACTATTGTTTCCCCCATTTTTAAGCTGAGGAAACTGAGACACAGGGAGGTTAAGGAATGTGCTCAGGGTCACACAGTGGTAAGAATCTGAGGCAGGATTTGAACTCAGGTCTTCTTGACTCCATATCTAGTGGTCTAGTTGCTGCTCCACCTGGCTGTCAAGGTGATGGTAACTTCTGCTTGGTGATTCCTGTGACGTGGGCAGTCATGGTGAAGAGAAGCAACAGAGTCAGGAAGAGCTGCTTAGTCTATGGGCCCTTAGAGCACATGAAGGTCAAAAGCTTTGTTTCTTTGGGGATGCATCCGAGATGAACCGCTGAAATCATGGGATCATTGATGTAGAGCAGAAGGGGCCTGCAATGGATTTGAATTTACCTCCTTCGTTATACGGATGAATGACTCAGCCACAAACAGGTTGATTGACTTGTCCAGGGTCATATAGTAAGTGTCTGAAGAGGGATTTGAACCTACTTTTTCCTGAATCTAAGTCTGGTGCCCTATCTACTCAGTCATATATTGGACCTAGATGATCCTGCTCACAAAGAGATCTACATTGGACTCAGACCCATATTCAGCTGGAGAAGCCCGACCCAGAAGAAGGTATAAGGACTCATACTTCTCTCTTTCTGGCCCATTATATCCCCACCTTGATGTAAAACTCTGAGTTAAATCTATAAAGCAAAGCTTTTCTATGGTTCAAATCTAGGATGTCCCCCCAAGTAATGGGATTCCTTCTTGAAGAGGTACTTAATGCACAATATGAGTACAAAAGGCACTTGGTATTCATTGTAAATTAGCAATTTATTTCTTTCACCACATAAAATACTTAAGACACAGAAGAACTCAAAGATGCACAGTAACACTTAGAGAAAAAATATGAAACATCCCAGGGTCCACTACACTTTGGCCTTTCTCTATGGCTAGGCAATCCTTTTACACCTTCCTAATTGACTCACCATGGCAGCCTTTCTACACCTTTTCATCTTTCCTCAAACCTCCCATGATGCCCTTTCCCCTCTCAGTTGAGAATCCTGTCTTATATTTCACTGAAAAAATTGAAATCATTCACTGGGAGCTTCCTCTTTTACCCTTTTCATCTCCCACTACTCGGATCTGCCACTGTTTCCTCCTTCACCTCTACCCTACACAATGAGCTGGCTCTTTTCCTTGCCATTCACATTCTGCTAATCCCATTCTCCAGCACATTGCCCTTCTGTCCATTCCACCCTCTCACTTACCTTCGGTCTCTTCTTGTCTATCCTCTCCTTCTCTACTACCTACAAACATGCCCATGTCTCCCCAGTTCTCAAAGAACTCTCACACTGTCCATCCATTCCTGTTAAATATTTCCCTATGCTGGATCTTTATCCAGGTCATGCCTGCTAACTGTGGGTATCCCACAGGTCTGTCACACGCCTTCTTCTCTTCTCCCTTCACACTACGTCACTTTGTAATCTCATCAGTTTCCATGATTTCTGCAGATAATTCTCAGATTTATTCTTCCAGCTCTGACTTCTCTCCTGATGTTTAGCATTACTCTCCAAATATCCACTGGACATATTGAAATGGATGTCTTGTAGACCTCTTAAACTCAAAATGACCAAAACTGACCTCATTATCTTTCTTCTTAAACTCTCCCCTCCTCCTACCTTTCCTATTACTATAAAGGATCCCTCAGGCTCCAAACTATGTGTCATCCTCAATTACTCACTATCTCTTACTCCCAATTGCCAAGGCCTAATGATTTCACCTTTCGAACATTTCTTAAATACACCCCCGTTTTTGACACTGCTACCACTTTGGTGCAGTCCATCATCATCTCATGCCTAGACTATTGCAATAGCCTGCTGGTGGTCTGTCTGCCTAGTCTCTCCCCATTACAATCTAACATCTGTCATTGTTTTCCTCCTAGAAGGAATGCTGTCCCAGAAACCACATTCCACTGGGCAGCTGAAACCTGTCTCTAGAACTCTAACAATTTTGACAATCTTCTCCAAGAAGTGTATCTAAGGATCTTGGTTGCTTTTTTCAGAGCTGAGCTCAGGAGAGAAGAGTATGTTCTCATTGCCTTGTTGTGATAGTCACCCATCCTGATGGGGGTGGGGTGTGGAGAGGAGAGGAGAGGAGAGAGAGAGAGACAGAAAGAGAGACAGAGAGACAGAGAGAGACAGAGAAAAACAGAGAGAGACAGAGAAATAGAGAGAGACAGAGAGAGAGAGACAGAGAAAGAGAGAGAAAAACAGAGAGAGAGAGACAGAGACAGAGATACAGAGAGACAGAGAGACAGAGAGACAGAGAGAAGAGGAGAGACATAGAGACAGAAAGGGAGGAAGGGAGGGATGGATAGGGGGAGGAGAATGAGAGGGAGAGGGAAAGTCACCAAATGAAATCAGAGCACATGTTCAGCTCAAGTACTTCAGTCCAGCAAATCAAGAACTTCCCCTGATTATCTTCATTACAAAGGAAAAAAAAAACCTATAAAGATTTCCTAAGACTGGATTCAACCAACCCTTACTGTCACTTACTATGTGATAGATACTGGGTATACAAATTCAGAAAAAAAACCTCCTGCCCACAAGGAACTTACTTTCTACTTGATCTAATAGGAACAGCCTCCTTCTTGGGTGTTTTGAGTCCTGTACAATGACGTTTTTTACTGGATGTACCAGAAGACATTCTTTTAATATTATTTCACTTGAAGTATTGCCCCAAGTCATGAATCCCAAAGACAGAATTATGACAAGGAAGAATTATAAAATTCATCACAGAATATTGTCACAGGGCTAGTTCATTCATTGCATTTATACAGAAAGAGCTCTTACTGAAGCCTCATTTTCTAAATTTACATTTTCCTATAATTTATCCGTTTTGTTATTATTTTTTCAGTCCCATTCAGTTCTCTGTTCTGAGAATGGACTGGATTTTTGTAATTGGCAATGAATTTTCCACAATTTGCATTCATTTCTCATAAATGCTTGGTAAATATCCACATTGTTGGCTGTGAAAGCAACTCTGATGAGTAGTCAGAGATTTCTTGGCAAGCTGCAGTTTCTTTAGAGATGCAGAATTCCCTTTCAGCCCTCCCCTAGGAAGAGGTCCTTATCCAAGCAGTTAATAAGTGTTTATCACCTTTAGCTGAAGCCTAATGAAGAAAGCCATGATAATTTATCTCTTAAGGAAGACACACTGATTGCTAAGATAAGAACAGTTCCTAATAGCTACTTTTCTCAGTGTTTAGAAGTATCGATATTGATTTGATTTTAATATATGTGAAGCATTGCTGTTGGATCCATAGTTTCATCTCTTCCTCTCCTATTGCCTTTTCTCTACTTATGGTTCTATGTTGTATCCCTCTGGTAGAAGGTAAGCACCTTGAGAGCAGGGGCCATTTAAATTTGACTTTATGTCCTTAGCTCCTAGCACTATGTGTTAGTTATACGTAGTAAATGTTTAATACATGTTTATTGAATTGAATTAAACCTTTCCCCTCTAAGAATTCTAAACAATTATAAAAGAGGGTTTTGTTTTATATTAATAAAACATTGAATTTCAGCCTTAAACTATGTATGTTAGTCATATGAGAAGGTGTACTTTAGGTGCTCCATTATCAGTGAGAGGATTCTTTCACTGGGATTAGGTAGTATAGAGACTTCCTTCCCCTGCGATTCTACCATTCAATGAAATGGGTTCCTCTAATGTCTCTGTAGTTGGAAGTGAAATTCCATTTGAATCAGCATCTGTAGGTAGACCAATGAGTTTGTGTTCGATGAAAGACAGAGCAAAAGACCAGTAACCTTTGACAAATATACAGAATGAATGCAGAGATATAAAGTAAGGGTGGAAGCTCATGGCGTGCAGGGGTGGGGAAGAATTTGTTTTGTGTCACAAGACTGCACTTGTGGACCTGGGAGACCCGCCTGCTTCATCAGGTCTTCTGTTTCTACTCCTAGCCTCATTTGCTTTCTAATTAGGGAGCACGTTGGGATCAAGAAGAGAGTTCTTGCCTCAAATTCAATATGGTTTTGTCAAGTATTTTTCTGAAAAGTCCCTGAAATAAGCTTTGGGGATACAGACTCACAATCAAGGATTTAATAGCAACTAAAATGGAAATTTCTATCCCAAAGTTAGATAAGTCGTCTTAGACCAAGGACTTTGTGTTGAGTTCTAGTCTGCCCTTGTCAAGGAGAGGCTTTGTAGTTACTGTTCCCCAGTAGGTGGTAATAATAGACGAACAGATGTTCTTAAAAACCCAGAAAATGGTAGCAGAGAGTGACTAGGCAAGAGAAGCAGAAATCTTTGGCAAAGATGACATCAATCTGTCATCAAACATTTATTAAGTGTGTGCCAGGCATCATGCTACCCGCTCAGGACACAACTGCAACAAATGAAAGAAACCATCCTCACAAGGAGTTGAGGTTGGAGCTGTGATGACAGACAGAAAGTAGGAGAAAACAAAGACACCACCAAGGCACATGGGCAATTGTCACATATGAAATAAGAGTTGTCCAGGCAAGAACATGAATCAGTCGCATGCACGTCCCTCCATGTGCCTTGGTCACATGACTTCCTGGCATGTGTCCCTTCATTCAGGTTGTCTGATCATATATGTTTCCTATGTGTGTACCCTTCATGTATTTTCCTTGTTGTCATGTGCTAACATATGTAAAGCATTTTGTAAACTTTAACAAGCAATATAAATACTGGATATTCTCATTCTTCTTAATATGATGAATTCTCTGTATGTTTGTTCCAGTTGATTGGTGGTGTGAAAATCTGTATTCAAGCATGTGATACACGCATGAGAATGAGGGGGGACATTTCTTATTGTATTATTTGCTATAGTGTTTGGGTGTTTATTGTTTTGAAGTAATGTATTTTTAGTCTGCCAGCAGAAGTCAATTCGTTGGTTGAGGCTTTATGAGTTATGATTTTGAGGGGGAGTTGGGCAGCAACTTACCTCAAACTGGGGTAGTTTTCTAAGGTTCCGTGTGTGTGTGGTGGGCCCAGGGGCCACACACAAAAGCATCTTAGAAGTGAGACATTTTATACATTTTCTCATGTCTTTGCTAGGAAAACAAACATATAGCCATGCTGCAGAATTATTTAATGCCATCTACCATGGCCGATTTGACTCCAGTGAATGAGAGCTTAATCAATGGCCCTTGATCCAAACCATCATTCTGATTGTGTTTATTGGATTGTACTGAAGACTTCTGTCTTGCCGTGGTCTGTTTGTTTGGGCTTAGGCAGATTTGTCCTCAATTGAATTTTACTCTGCAGGTCCAAAGGCGTCTGACAATTTTGTCTGCTTTGTATGGTGAAATATGATTTTTTTTTTAATAAGAAAGGTTGAGTACAAAGAGTGTGGCCTCACAGTCATGAATCTTGGTTTTAGTCTTGTCTTTCTAGTTTTTTGTTTTAATCACATTAATGTTTGCAAAATGATTTAATACAATAGCTCATTTGATCTTCCCAATAACACTGTGAAATAGATACTCTTGTCATCTCCATTTTACAGATAAACTGAGGCAGAGAGATGTAGTGATTTGCTCAGGGTCAAATAGCTGCAATATGTCTCCAGGAGGATTTAAACTCAGATCTTTCTGATTGACTCTGGGTCTAGCTGCCTATTGTGTAAGAGCTGTGTTTAGTGGGTTCACTCTTATCCCCAAGATCTGAGGACCCAGTTATGAGCCACTGTGTAACCTTTTGAAGTTTACCAAACATTTCTAACCATCATAGGCTTTAAAGGTGAAAGGAGTCTTAAATGTCATCTAGCTTAAACCCCTTATTTTACAGATGTGGAAACTGAGGAAAGGCAAGTGGCTTACCCAATATTATCCATGATAATAAGCAGTAAAATTAATGAAAAGCAGCATAATATAATGGTAACAGGGCAGCCAGGTGATACCACGGACAGAGCACTGAGCTTGGAGTCAGGAAGACTTAGCTTCATGAGTTCAAACCTTGCTTCAAACACTTATTAGCTGTGTGACCCTGGGCAAGTCACTTAACCCTGTTTATCTCAGTTCTCTCATTTGTAAAATGAGCCGGAGAAGGAAAAATGACAAATCAGTCCAGTATATTTGCTAAGAAAATCACAAAGAGGCTTGTGGAAGAGTCAGATAGGATCAAAAACAACACAAACAAAAATAACGATGATAACAATAACAGCTCATACTTATATAGCATGCTAAAACAATGGACAGAGTGCTAAGCTTGTCAGAGGAGCTGGGGTTGAGTTCTCCTCTGCTTTGCTATGTATTCAGTCTACGTATGTGATTTTGGAGGATTCGTCTTGTTCATTTGCATCTTCCTGTCTCCACACCTTGGTATCTGTAAGAGGAAGGTTGAATAAGAAATCTCTAAAGTTCCTTCTAGCTCAGACATTCTATGATCTTCAGTGAAAGAGCTAGAGTCAAAACCTTGCCCTCTGATTACCAATTCCGCACTCTCTCTGTCTTCTTATTGTGCTTTTCTCAGTCATTTCCAACTCTTCATAGCCCCATTTGGGGTTTTCTTGGCAGAGATTTTGGAGTAGTTTGCCTTTTCCTTCTACAGATCATTTTATGGATAAGAAAACTGAGGCAAACAGGGTGAAGTGACTTTCCCAGGGTTACACAGCTAGTATCTGAACCTCTATCCCTGTACCACCTAGCTACCCTCTCTCTACCATAGCACAGTTGAAACTAAGATGATTTCTATGCTTCCTTTCTAGCTATCAAGGCTCATAATGTTACATTTTGTGCATTTTTATTTCTTTAAACAAACTAGGTCATCTGCATGGTGGCGGCATCCTTTATATTCTTGAAGGAATCAATAATTTTACATACATCTTAAAAAAACACCTTTTAGAAGAACACTAAAAAAAAGCAACAACTCTAGGCTCAGGCATTAGTCTGGCCTTAAAGCAAGTTTCTTCTTCTAGGAAACTTTCTTGGCTCCTCTTGCTGGCAATGGTCACTCTAATCATTCCTAATACACCCTTAGCCAGAGGAATTTAACAACTGGACCACAAGCCCAAAGTGATGACAGACTTATCTTGCCTTTGCGTCTGGTAGCATCCAGGTAATTATTGAACTGAAAACAAAATCAAAGTCCTTTAACAATTATCTACTATCTATCTATCTATAATCTATCTATCCATCTATTTGTCTATGTATCCATCTATCTATCAACCATCTGTCTATCATCTCTCTATCTCTCTCCCTCTCTCTATCTTTCTCTCTCTCTCTATCTTTCTCTCTGTCTGTTTACTTATCTATATATCTATTTATCATTTGTGTTCTAGCATCTATCTATTATAAAAACAATCATGAGACAAAGAATTAGTGCTGGAAGGGACCTCAGAGAACATCTACTCCAATCCTTCTTTTGTGGAGGAGAAAACTCAAGCCACCCAGGTTGTGACAGAGTTGGGTTTCAGGCTCAGGTCATCATCATTCACAACAAACATTTATTAAGTCCCTATGATATGCCAAGGACTATGCTAAGCACTGGGGAGCAAACAAAGGCAGCCCCCCCACCCCAGCCCAGTCTCTGAACTCAAGTAGCTCCCATTTCAGAGAGGGAGACAATAGGCAAACCAGCACATACACGTAAGACAGGCATGTCATGGGAGGTAATCTCAGAGGGAAGGATTGAGCAGGTAAATTCCCTTTTTGTTTCCTTTGCCCATCAAGTTTCCTTCCTCTCTTTTCTTGGCTTTCCTTTGCCCTTTTTAATCTTTGTCTTTCTTCATTCCTTCTTTTCACATCCTTTTCTCCATCTTGACTAATATGTGTGTGTGTGTGTGTGTGTGTATGTATGTATTAAGCCAGCCTCCTCTTATTTTCTTCTCTGCCAATGTGACAGGATATTCAGCACTTTATAGAGTAGATTCTGGCAATATTTCCCTATGTATCTGTGTTAAAGGATGTATTATTTCAACACAACAATAAATGTCCCAAGAACCCCCAGTAAAGATTAAATTCTCTGAAAACAGGTAAGCCTAACCAGCTAGTCAAGGGATTGTTCTCATTATCAGTGCCTACTACTTTCCACTTCTTTTCTAGGAAGCTTTTTCTTATTTACTCTCTCTAAGTGGTCCTAGTGGGGCAGGGGAGAAAGGGGCTGTGGGCCTCCTGGCTGTTTCACAAACCAGGCTGATTTCATTAGGCACCACCAGGCTGAACTCCAGGCAGCTGAAATATGTGACATAAGGATGATGAAATGAAAGCCTCTCCCAGGGTTTTACTGTGAGCAGATCAGCAGAACAGCACCGACAGCATTCTTCTGGGCCCAGATGAATACAGGAAAGTAATTTATTCCTTACACCACAGAATCAGAGTATGAATAGATGCACTTGTGAATAGATTCACAGAGACATGGCTCAGCACGGATGCTAGAAATGTTCCTAGAGTTTTTTTCAAATGTGCAAGCGCTGGTTTTCTGTGTGTTTTCCCCCTCAAATATATTTGGGGGGATATTAAAGGGAAAACCAAAAGATGATACACTTTCCCTCTGTGATGACATTTTCCCCTTCTTCCTGCCCCTCAAGAAGAAGGAGAAGCCCTGGTCTTCCCTTTCCTTGTGGTGAAAGGTATTTTTAATGAGTGTGAATTTTCTCTTTGGGATATTGGCAAGGAGCCTAGCTAGACCTTCAGCCTGAGGAAAGGGGTCTGCTGACTCAAGGAGCTTAAAGGGAATATTAAGGATATCATTGGGAATATACTTTTCCAAGAACTGTACTCCTCGAGGGGAGAGGGAGTCTTGGTGTAATAGAACAGTGATGGATCAGGACTGGGGGCCCTGGGGTCAAATCTCATCTTTAATGCTTACTCTGTGTGACCCTGGGGAAGTCCCTTCACATCCTTAGACCTCAGTTTCCTTCTCAATAACATGAGGGGTAGGACTAGGTGGTTCCTGAGTTCCCTTCCAGCTCTAGCTAGATCTATGATACAATGAGAAAAACCAACCATTCCGTGAATTTTTGCTCATGAATAATTCAGACATTAACAAGAATATCAGATATGGGCCATGGAAATGTGCCTCCTTGTGAGAACCAATCTGTTTTTAGTTGGGGAGATCCAATCCTGCTAACAACAAAGCTACTCATTCAATCCAGTGGCAGACCCTGCTGTGGTCACTTTTTCAGATCCAATGTTCTGGCTGAAATTGAGGAGGGGAAAGGCTGGATTTTATGTTCCTCCCCCATTCCAAAAGGCTAGGAAGTAGTGAGACATTAAATCATATTGGGACATCAGACAGGCTCGTTGCAAATTCTTTTGCCTCCTCAGACTCAACTTTTGATTTCCTCTGCAGGCATTTATGAAATGCTTTCTATATGCCACTATGTTAATTGCTGCAAGAAAGTAAAAAAAAAAAAGATGGCGCCTGCCCTCACATTCCAGTGAGGGAGACACTAGGAAAAAAATATCCAAACAAGAAATATAGGTAGTCTCCAAGGGGAAGCACAGGGGAAAGCACATGATCTGGGAAAGGCTTTGGAAAACTCTCAGGCTCATCCCAGGGAAAGTTTCCACCTGATTTTATCTAGGAGGAATTTCTATATCTTTCACCTCCCCCAAAAGAAAAAAAATCTGGTTTCCAAAAGTATATTATTTGTAGTAGCTTGCAAATATTTTCAGCAAATTGATCACAATTTAGAACCAAAATATCTTTATTTTTAAAATTCTCTGTTGAACCAACTGAATCAAATTTTACATCCCATGTTTCTGATTCTTTTCCTTAAGAGGAATTTAAATTTAATTACAATTTCTTAATTGTTAAGTTTTATAAAAGGATAGGAGAGCCCAAGTTTCAATCATCATCCCCCAAAGCAACAATAACAATCACCCTGCAATAGTTGTCCCAACTGGGAAAACAGGGCTTGGTCTAATGGCCAAAGAAGCCCTGGCGGTAGGTGGTAAAATCAACCAACAAGTATTTGTTAAATACATGCTTTGGGCTACAAGTGAATACAAGTGGAAAGAATGCAGGAGGCCCCACACACTGGCGCAGAACTTGAGAAGGATGCGCTGGAAGTCAATGGTGTGACTTAACAGCCATGAAAACTAAGATGAATGTAGGTGACATTGAAAGACCCAGAGTATCCAGAATGAAGAAGGAGATGGCCCTGCTCTTCCTAAACAAAACCCTCTGTCTTCTGGCTCTGAGAATTCTTGTTGACTATCCCCCAGGCCTGGGATGCTCTCCCTCCTCTGTTCCTCCTGCTGACTTCCCTGACTTCCTTTAAGTCCCAGCTAAAATCCCTCCTCTATGGGAAGACTTTTCTCATCCTTCTCAATTCTTGATTCCTCTGAGATCATCCTCAATTTATCCTGTCAAATAGCTTGTTTATACATAGTCATTACCAGGTTGTCTCCCCATGAGACTAAGCTCCTTGAGATGAGAGACTTTAAAAAAAAACCTTTTCTGTGTATACAAGATGCTAAACCCAGTTCCTGGCACATAGTAGATGCTTAATAAATGCTTATTGACTGCTGTGCTCTGCCCTAGTCAGGTCACATCTCATGTAATAATTTGGTTTTGGGTGCAACATTTTAGGAAGACCGACAAATTGTAGAACATCTAGAAAAGGGTGAATGATGTCAGGGATGAGAAACCATGCCATATCAGAATCAAGAGAAGTAATTAGGGGTGTTCAGCTTGAAAAAGAGAAGGCTTAGGTGGGATATTATAGGACTCTTTAATTATTTAGGGGGTTATGTGGAAAAAAGGGTTATATTTGGCTTTCACTTGATTTCAGAGGGTAGAACCAGAATTGATGGGTAAATATTCTAGACATATTTCTTCTTGATGTAAATATTTCTTAACTATGAGAGCATCCAACAGTAGGAGCTGTGTCTGGATGTAATGAATTCCTCTTTACTGGAGACTGGATGACCACTTGTGGATGATTTTGTAGAGGGGATTCCTGGTCTGATATGGGTTGAGTAGTAGGAAGATAAGATGATTAGACCCTTAGAAATGATCTGGTCCATCTATATAATCTTACCACACATCCACCATTCTCCATGTTTTTTTCAGAGGGTGCCAGAAACAGCTCAGCAATTATATTTGCAAGTTCTTCTTGGTGGCAGTCAGGTGGTGGAATGGAAAAAGCATGGGCCTAGAGTTGGGGAGCTGTTATTACTGTTCAGTTGTTGAGTCATGTCGTATTCTTCTTAACCAGGCGTAGACTGCAGCACACCATACCCTTCTGTCCTCCACTATCTCTTGAAGTCTGTTCAAGTTCCTGTTGGTTATTTCCATGACACTATCTGCCCATCTCTTCCTCTACTGTCTCCTTCTCCTTTTGACTTCAATCTTTCCCAGCTTCAGGGTCTTTTCTAATGAGCCCTGTCCTGTCATTATGTAGCCAAAGTGTTTAAGCTTCAGCTTTAGCATTTGACCTTATAGTGAAGAGTCTTAGTTAATTTCTTTGAGTATTGACTGACTTGATCTCCTTGCAGTCCAAGGAGCTCTCAAAAGTCTTCTTCAGTCCCACAGTTGGAAAGTGTCGATTCTGCAGGACTCAGCTCTCTTTATAGTCCAACTCTTACAGCCATAGATTGCTACTGGAAAAACCACAGCTTTGGCTATATGGACCTTTGTTGGCAAACAATGTCTCTGCTTTTTAATATGCTGTCCAAATTTGCTATACTTTCCTTCCAAAGAGCAAGTATCTATTAATGTCATGGCTGCAGTCACCATCTGCAGTGATCTTTGAGGCCAAGCATATAAAATCTGACACTACTTCCATTTCTTTTCCTTCTAATTGCCAGGAAGTGATGCTACCAGTTGCCAAGATCTTAGTCTTTTTTTGACGTTAAGCTTTAATCCAGCTTTTGTACTTTCCTCTTTCACTCTCATCAAGAGGCTTCTTAAATCTTTTTCGCTTTCTACCATCAGAGTGCTATCATCTGCATATCTGAGATTTGATTGATCTGAAATTGATATTTCTCCTGACAATCTTAATTTTCATTTTTTATTTGTCCAGTCTGGCATGATGTACTCTCATATAAGTTAAACAAGTAAGGTAACAGTATACAGCCTTGTTGTACTTCTTTTCCAATCTTAAACTAATCAATTGTTCCATATGTAGCTGTGGTTGGTAGGTTGGTTGTTGTCCTTCATCTTCGAAGAGGACCAAAATGACATCACCATGATAAAGTGAAATTTCAGTATGTCCGACTGTGGCTGATCAGACCAATATGAGCTCGGAATGCTCTACCACAGGTTGGGCGCAGATAGTCCGTTTGAATATTTGGGGTGGATATCCCAAATTTGCACATCCTGAGTTTACTTTGTGCTGTCTCAATTCTGTTTTGTTCAAAGAGCACAGCACCTTTTTTTGATGTGAACACACCATGCTGAACAGTCCTGTGCCAGTGTCTCCCATGTTGCACAATCAAACCCAAAGTTCTTGAGGGAGACCTTGAGAGTATCCTTGTATTGCTTCTTCTGGCCACCATGTGATCACCTACCCCATGGGAGTCCTCCATAAAATAGTCTTTTTGGCAAGCGTACATTTTGCATTCGAACAACATGGCCAGCCCATCAGAGTTGTGCTCTCTGAAGCATAGTTTGAATCCTTGGCAGTTCAGCTCGAGCAAAGACTTCAGTGTCTGGTGGGTAATGCTCTGTCTTCTGACTCTGGGCATTAACAAGAGTTGCATTCCATGCCTGGAACTCTCAACCACCTTTGGAAGAAGCCTTCCTCAGTCCTCCTCAGTATCAGTGCTCCCGCTGTCGCTTATCGCCAGTTGATCACATGTGTAGTTTGTTTGTCCATAGTTGTTTTAGCATGTTGTCCCCTCATTAGACTATAAAGTCCTTGAGAGTAGGGATTATCCTTTGCCTTTCTTGGTATCCCCGTTCCTGGCCCCCAGTAGGTGCTTCAGAAATGCTTGCTGACTTGCTGATGATAGTCTGATGCAGCCCATGCTGCCTCTGAAAACTTTCATCAGCTCTTATTGTTAGGAAGGTGTTCTGATATCTCCCCTGATTTTGGGTTCTTCTCCTCTTCCTCCTGTTCCTAGTTCTTCCCTTTGGGGCTAAATAGCACCAGAGTAATCTTTCTTACATATGACACCCTTCAAGCATTGGAAGGCAGCTGTCCTGACATTCCCCAGTGGCATGTCCCTTCACCCCCTCATGACTGATGTATTTATTCATATTAATGCTGAGGGATTAAAGAGGTTCCTTTGTTTAGAAAAGGCAGCCTAGTGTGGTGGAAGAGCACTGGATAGAAAGAATTCCTAGAGGAGTTTCTGGATTTTGAAAGTTCTCAAATATCCCTGTAGCTCTCCTCAGAAGGGAACTGAATTTGCGTTACCCTTAACCTATGACGTTCCAGTGAGCTCCAGGGGAATTCTGATTCAGGTATGGGTTGGTCTATGTGACTCTTGATGTCTCTTCCAGCTCTAAAATTCAACGGCTGTTGTTCTGTGAGGCAAAACCAACCATTCCATGAATTTTTGCTCATGAATAATTCAGGCATTCGCAAGAACATCATAAATGGGCCATGGAAATGTGCCTCCTTGTGAGGGCCAATCTGTCTTTAGTTGGGGAGATCCAGTCCTGTTAACAACAAAATTACTCACTCAGTCCAGTGGCACTTTTTCAGATCTAATGTTCTAGCTGAAGCTGAGGAGGGGGAAGGGCTGGATTTTATACTCCTCCCCTATTCCAAAAGGCTAGGAGGTAATGAGACATTAAATCATATTGAAATATCAGACAGGTTTGTTGCAAATTCCTTTGCCTCCTCAGACTCAACTTCTGATTTCTTCCACCTGTGAGATTTTAGCCTCCTCTTGGTTAGTCACTCAACAGGTGGGCAGCTAGGTGGTGCAGTGGATAGAGCACCAGTGCAGGAGTCAGGAAGACCTGAGTTCAAATCTCATCTCAGACACTTGACACTCACTAGCTATATGACCTTGGGCAAGTCAATTAACCCTAATTACCTCATCCTGGGTCATCTCCAGTCATCCTGATGAGTATCTGGTCACTGGATTCAGACAGCTCTGGAGGAGAAGTGAGGCTGGTGACCTGCATAGCCCTCCCTCACTCAAAACAAAGTCAAGTGCAAGTCATGTCATCATTTCTTTGATGGCATGGTCTTCTTCAGCAATGAAGGACAAACACATACAGTTGACAGGCATTTATTAAATGCTTTCTCACTTTTGAGAGGACTTAAAGTAGCTAGAGCCTGAGTGGAAGTCTGAGACAGTGTGTGTGTGTGTATGTATGTGTGTGTAGTAATTAAGGAACAGTTTGGTGGCAGGTGCTTTAACTTCAGATCATTATAGGTCCAAATCTGTGTCCTAGAAAGAAGAATTAGAATAATGGAAAATGACAGGATCCATTTATACAATGAGATATTTTGGGAAAATATAAAAAGATTATTAAAATATTCTTTCAGGTTACTGTGTTGATGGTTGGGAGTTCACTCCATTATTAATCAATGTATACAACATACAAGAATACTTGGGAACTGGGGATACAAAGACAAATATGAATCAATATGCTTGCTCTCAAGGAGCTTATCTTTCATACGTTGTACCTCATAGATTTTTAAATGATATATGGAAACTTGACTCCAACTCTTTCAATGTTTAAAAAGAATCTCTTATATGTATAGAGTATTTTATAGGTTTACAAAGCTTTTAATACAAATTATCTCCTTATATCCTCACAAAAACCCTATGAGGTAGATTGTAGAAGTATTATTTTCTCCATTTTACAGATGAGAAAATGGAGGTTCAGTGAGATTATGGGACTGTGGAAGGCACCTTCAAGTCTAATCTCTTTATATAGAGAATAGCAAAATAGAGACCCACTAAGAAGAAATGACTTGCCCAAAGTCATACATAAGGCAAAGATTCAAATCCTGTATGGTCTTGAACAAATCACTTTATGTCTCTGGGCCTTAGTTTCCTCATCTGTAAAATAAGGGGGTTGGCTGCTCTCTGGGGTCTCTTTCAGTTCTCAATCCATGACCCTATGTCTCTACTGTTTTTTCTGCCACATCGAAGTGTCTCCATATGCTGCCCAAAGTGGAGGTATCTCCCTATCATTTAAGAAGGAAAAGATCACTTATGCAAAAAAGACCCTCTGCCAATGAAATCCAAGTTCCTAATCGATTTCTTCAACCAAAGAAGCTGATTCTTTCCCCAATGTGCAAAGGGGGAAAGACAGAGAGGCTGTTTCAACTTGGTGATTGGTGGGTTTAATTGAATATTGTTCAAAGGTTTGCCAAAGGTTATCCAAGTCATATGGAAGAGAAGGATCTCTGAAAATCAACAGCTGCTCAAATAGGATGTGGATAAAGCCTGGCCCTCAGACAAAAGGGGAATCAATCTGTGGCAATATGGGAGTAAATGTTTTCAGTTTACCCACCTGAGCAAGGTCCCAGTGCTGCTGCTTGAAGTTTCCCATCAGCCTCAGAAACAAGATGTAGAAGAATGCTACTCTGCTGTCCAGAAGAATTTTGATTCTCTAATTAGAAATTTATTTTCTCTATTCATAAGAACCACAAGAAGCAGGAATTTATTTCTTTTTGTTTTTCCAGAGATGAGGTTTTCCAGGTACGAGTGAAGTGATTTTTACTTTATATATTTGACAATATGTAAATATTGCCCATCACATAAAAGAGCAACATTGGAACTGCAAAATGAATCATAACAGATTTGGAAAGAGTCCTCATAAAACACAGCAGAATATTAAAGAAAAACAGGGTACATTTCTCTAAGGCAGCTTTAGGCAGAATGACATCTGCTCTCCAAAACAGAGGAAGAAGACCAGCAGATGTTTTTAGAACACACGACCAATGGGCCAAAGACTTATTGAAGTACTTTGGACACAAGCAGGTTTTATTTCCTTGAGCTCAAGGACAAGATTTATAATAGACACATAGTCTTGGATTGATTGAATATAACAAAAATGACATAGTGACGGATGGAGCCTGTGAAATAGCTATGTCCAGCAACAAAGTTGAAAGACCCTCTGAGGGTGATATCTGACATATGCTGATCAGGAAACATCTACCAGATGATTGAGTCATGAGGGGTTTATGGTGGTAATTCAGAATTGGGTTATTGACACTACAAATTATAGGGGAGCTTGCCTTAAGGATCCTGGAATTCGTGATTAGTATAGATTATGTAAGGAAATGGGAGAGGGAGAAACTGGACAACATACGGCAGTTTTGTAGAATGCAAAAATTAAGCACCAATAAAATACTTACCCAAGACATGGCCTGATGGCTTGAATTATACATCATATTCTTAGTATCTTTCATGGATTCACAGACCACAAATTCTCATTCTACAAATACAGATCTCAGAATAGCTTGGAGAGTTCAACCGTGAACAGTCTCTGCTCTTAGACCATTATTACAGACTGAGGTGCTGCCACTCTCTCTAGACTCAGAGTAAATAGGAGTTAGAATAATGATCCCTACAAAATATTTGTCAACACATATATTTTACAGAGGAGTGGTTTCATTGATGGAGGGAATTCCAGTGAAAAATCCCTTTCCTAATTCAGTGTGGCATCTATTCTGGGGCGCTGTGTTAAAAAGCCCAGGGTCATTTAGCAAGCCTCTGTCCCAGACAGATTTTAACCTAGATCTTCCTGAGCAGTTACAGGCTCTCATTCTGCTGCCTCTTATTTATTTATAAATTTGTTTTCAACTCTGAACTTGGCAGTAGTTTGTCAGTCTTCTCCCTCTTCCCCAGGTTACACAGCATTTCCAGTTTCAGTTCTCAAGACTGGGGAGGTGAGAATATACAGCTGTTCATATAAAAGAAGACAGCATCCTAGTGGTTTGTGAGCTCAGTAGAAGTCAATGGTGTGTTATGGCAGCCAAAAACAAACAAACAGAAAAATCGAATAAAAGACCCAAGGAAATCAGATTGTAAAGGGGTGGCGGGGGTGGGGGGGGGCAGGCAGCTTTTCCTATTATTCTTACCAGATCACAACTGGAGAATTGCATTCACTTGTGGTTAACTGACAAGTTAATGGTGTCTAGAGGCCAGTGATCAGGATTAAGAGGTGCCTGGAGGCCATGTCATATGACAATAGACTGGAGATATTGGGGATATTTAGCTTGAGAGTGAGAAGACTTAGATAGTGATCTTCAAAGATGGAAAGGGCTGTCTTGTGAAAGGAGGCTCTGACCGTTGGACTTGATCTCCAAGCACAGACTCAGGAACAGTGGGCAGATGTTGCAGAGAGGAAAATTGGGACTTGATGGAAGGAGAATTCTCTACCAGTAGTAGCTATACAAATATGGGGTGGGCCACCTGAAGCTTTCGTGGGAATTTCTTAAAACTACATTCATGACTATTCATTTCCCTGTGTCACTTCTCTGGCCAGGAAGGGAAATCACTCACATTTCTATAGTATTCCACATACATTATACCTTTTTAACCTTATAACAACCTAGGAAGTAGGTAGAACAGGGGTGATTATTCCCATTTTACAAATAATATTGACCCCCACTTTACAAACGAAGACTCACAGAGGTCTCATTGACTTGCCCATGGCCATACACCTCATGTGCCAGAGATGAGATCTGAGCCCTGATCTTTCTTATTACAAATCCAGCATGTTAATCCCTACGCCATTGTGCTTCTCTTTAAGGACTGGGAAAAATAAAAAAAAATAGACTCTCAGTCTATTTTTTTTTTTAACCATTCAAGCTCCTTTAGGTGAGAAATAGTCTTTTGCTCTTCTTGGAAACCTTGTAACCCTTGTAACTCTTTTGAGCGTAGCGCAGTGCCTGACACACAGGAAAGACTTAATAAATGTTAATTAGCTGACTGACCGACAGAAACGCAGCATTTATGTTCAGTTCTAAAAATCCCCACTTTCCTGGGACATGTATGCAAAATAAAGGCAAGCTGCTTCTTTAAATTTTATTGGCAAGTGCCCTTCATTGATTAAATATTGATGAGTCATTTTTCTTCAAGTTTTGATTCTCCTCAAAGAGGAGGACTGCAGGAAGCTGTCTACATTTTTTTCCCTTTCCATGAAATTTCTAAAACATTCAAAGTACAAGATTCTCAAGTGTATCCTCTTCTCATCATATTCAAGTTGCTCTAAGAGATCTGAATGACTCAGAGAAGGTGGTCTTAAACCCAGAACCCTGTTATGTTTGTTAAATAATGCATATTCCTCTCCTACTATTACAGGAAGAAAACTGCCTAGGTAATTGTTTCATTTTGCTTGGTTGCTTAAGAAACACCAAGTACTGAAATCCATCTCATAATCACTTGATGAATAGGTAATTTAAAACCTATTCAGAATTTTATCTCTGGAGTCAAAGCCATTGTGGAATGGAAATCCACTCACATCATATGAGCCACAAGACCACTACAGAGATGAATACTTCAGACAGAAAGTGTTGAACAAAAATTAATGTTGGTTTAAAAAATCAGAAATTATTGAAGGAACAAAATATCCAAAGATTGTGCAAATAATAACACTAAGATAACTTCCTCCTATATCAAAAAAGGCAGAATTTTCCATTTCCTTGACCCCACAACAAAGAGGTGAATGAGGAGGGAATCCACAAGCCTCAACCTTCTTGCCTCAACCAGAATTTCTCCTGTGCCAGGCACTGTGCCAAGTGCAAAAGAGTTACAAGGGTTACCAGACTTTCAAAAAGAGCAAAAGCCTGTTTGTGCCCTGAAGGAGCTCGCATTCTAAAACAAATAGACTGAGTTAGTCTATTCTTATTTTTGCAAGTTCTTAATGAGAAGCCCAATAGTGTAGGGGATACCATGCTGGACTTGGAGTAAGAAAGATGAGAGTTCAAATCTCATCTCTGACAATTAGGGGTATGGCCATGGGTAAGTCAATTAAACCTCTGTGAGTCTTAGGTTGTTATAAGGTTAAAAAGATATAATATATGTGGAGTACTACAGAAATGTGAGTGATTTCCTTTCCTGGTCAGAGCTGACTTGAGGAAAAGGAATAGTCAAAAATGTCCTGTCTGAAGAAATACCTAAGTGCGATTTTGAGTCCAATTTCTTTAACTCTTCAGAGATGAAAGTGAAGAAAGGCAAATAGACTTAGAGAATCCTTGACATGAAAGTGACCTAAGGAGTCTTCGTGTCTTGCCTGAAAAGGAATCTCTTATTCCACGTACCTGGCCATGGAGCCTTTGCTTGAACATTCCCAGGTGTGTGGGATTCACTGTTCTGAGAGAGCCCAGGCTTCTGCTGAATAACTTTAATTGTTAAAAAGTTTTCCCTTAAATCAAGCCCAAATCAGGGCTTTGTTTCTGCTCTATGGAGAGTCACCCTTTGGTTCCTGATGTCCATTTTTGCAGTGCACAATCTTCTTCAGGTTCTCCTAAGCTAGAAGGACTTAGGCTATTGTACTAGAGAAATCCTATGAGTGCCAGAGTGGATCGCTATCAGAAGTTGTCAGCAGGTGGCAGATCTTCTGGGCTGCAGAAACTCTTGAAATGGACCAACCTGGGAAGAGTGATGATGGTGGCGAGGTGAAAAATGGAAAACGACAATAAGAATCGGCCAGCTCTCCACCATTCTATGAGCAGCAACATTGTTTTTTTGGTGGAATTCCTAACATGTAATCTTTGTCTACTGAGACACAAGTAGATTTTTTGTGGAGGGATTAGAGTATAAGCATATTGACCTTATAATCAATGAAAATAAAGGACACTAAATATGTTAATGAAATGGTAGGATGGATCTCAGGACCTTTTCAGAGCGGGAAATGAACGAATTGGTAGAGTTGGGTTCATAGGCATAACTAGGTCCAGTAACTTGACCTTTGTTCCAAGTTAGGGACATTTAGAGAAGTAAACTTTTGAAATAATTTTAAAGTGTGCTACAATTACATTTTGATGGCACTTCAGTTTCTTCAGTAGCTAGAACCAACTAAATTTAGCCCTTAGTTAAAGGAGAATAATCTGTTCATCCAAGATGGTAGTTAAACATATGAAGGGAGTTCTTCCCCTTCATGGTCTTACACCAACATAATTTTTACAGTGGTTTCCCCAACAGAGATCTTGCAGAATCCCAGAATCTCTTACCAGGAAGTCTAGTATCCTAAGTATTCCTGCCACAGGCCAGGAATCTCCTCTCTGTCCCCCAATCTGGGTTCAAATCCCAGATCTTATTTCTGCCTATGGAACCCTGTGAAAGTTGCTTAACATCTCAGGAATTCATAATTTTCTCATCTGTAAAATGAAGGGCTTATACTAGATGACCTCTACAGTTCCTTATAGGTGTAAAATTATTATGTGCTACTGTGGTCTCTCTCTACACAAAGCATTGTCCTAGGTGTCCTCCATGAGGTCAGTGTTGGGGGTCTCTATTTTTACCCACATGCATTGATCTTAATTACTTCTTTTATTTTTAGCATAATGAATCATGAAGTTGGCTTGGCACCTCATACTCCTATTCCAAAAAACTTAATTATGACCCTGGTTAGTTTTATCAAGTACTGTAAGGCAACAAGATACATTATTTCATAGGACATTTGATCACCTTACATTACAGATGTCATGATAAGCACAAGCAAATAGATTGCTATGAAGATGATTAATATGTATGGATAGATCTCTATTGTAGGTGATGAAGACCTAAATAAATTCTGTGAAGAATTTGACAAGATCCCTCAGATGAAGTCAACATTTCTTAATCAGTGTCTTCCATGAGAAGGTACACCTGAGGAAAGATGGCAAACACTAGGTTGGAAAACACATTCCAGGATAAAGAAATCAAAGAGGCCAAAAGTCTGCACCTTGCTCAAAGGCTACATCTTCTCATTTCCTGTTTCCATGCCATGGATTGCCCTCCATGTTTTCCTTTGTCTCTTCCACTTCTCAGATTTTCTAGTTTCTTTTAAGACCCAGTTCAAGCAGCACTTTCCACACATTGAAATATGGACGCTCCCAGCTGCTGGTGACTTTCTCCCTATGCTTATCTCTTGTTTACCTTGTATATGCTTTGTGTATACATCTATATATGCAAATCCCCTCCACCTTTCCTTTAGAATATAAGTCCCTTGAGGGTAGGAACTCTTTTGCCTTTGTATTTCTATCACTTAGGACAGTTCTCAGTCCAGATGTAATGCTTGACAAATACTTGTTGATTGAGCGATGTACAGTGAATATTTTCTTTAGAAAGAGAATTGGAAAGCATCGGCTATGATGATATTCATTGAATGATATCATAAAAATGTAATTGACTATATTTTGACAGATGGAAAAAAAGACTGGTGACAGAACAGTCATTTCAGAATCAGTGATCTATTTGCTGTCAGATTATTGGCTGATTCTCCTAAGAATTGACAGACCAGATGGTGCAGAAGACAGAGAGCTGGTCTGGGAATCAAGAAGACCCAAGTTCAAGTTCCACCTCTGAAATGTGTTGTCTATATGACCCTGTCAAGTGACTTAGCCTTTCAATGTCCTAGACAACTGTTTAGGTCAAAGTTTCAAGGAAGGTGCCCATTGGCATAAGTAGAGGAAATTTCAGCATTGGTGAATTTCCCACACCAATGAAATCCCAGGTCAAATCCATATCACCTTGCTGCTAAAGATCGAAGGGGATACCAAATCTGAATAAAGGCTAAAGATGATTTTATTGTATCCATATTGTAGTAGCTTTGACTTCTAAAAACTCTCGGGGGCAGAGCCAAGATGGTGGTGTAGAAACACACAAATATGCTAGCTCCAAACCCACAGCCCATGAAATATCTGTAGAAAAGAACTGCCAATAAATTCAGGAGCAGGAGAAGCCACATAACAGCGGAGCAGACAAGATTTCTGTTCCAGAGAGCCTGAAAACCCCCCAAAAGGTTCTTCCTGCCATGGACTGGGAGCTGAGCATAGCCCTGCTGCGGACCCCTGGTGCCGAGAGGAGCAGATCCGAGCAGGGAACAGATCCGAGCAGGCTTCAGGGACAGAATCTCCAGCAGCCGCACGGGTCCTTCCACCCACAGGTGACAAGGGTTGGTGAGAGGGTCTCTTTGGCGGGTCAAGAGGAGAGTGGGGCGCCCCCATGATTCAGGCCCCCTCAGGAGGCACCAGCGGAGGTGGGAGCAGACCGGGGCTCCCCAAGCAGGCAGGAGCCTGGATCCATTGTTGAAGGTCTCTGCATAAACCCCCTGAGGGAACTGAGCCCGTGAGGAGGCCCTGCCCCCACCTGAGCACCTGAACATAATCTCACACTGAATAGCAGCCCTGCCCCCGCCCAAAGCCCTGAGGCTGGGGAGCAACATTTGAGTCTCAGACCCCAAGTGCTGGCTGGGAGGATCTGGAGGTGAGGTGAGTGTGAGGAGAATATTCAGAGGTCAAGTCACTCTCTGGGAAAATGCCCAGAAAAGGGAAAAAAACCAAGACTATAGAGGGTTACTTTCTTAGTGAGCAGGTTTCTCCTCCCTTCCTTTCTGATGAGGAAGAGCGGTGCTCACCATCAGGGAAAGACACGGAAGTCAAGGCTTCTGTATCCCAGCCCACTCAATGGGATCAAACCTTGGAAAAGCTCAAAAAGAGCTCAGAAAATTTTGAAAATTCTGTTAGAGAGGTGGAGGAAAAACTGGGAAGAGCAATAAAAGACTTGCAAGCAAAGTATGAACAGCAGATCAGTACCCTGCTAAAGGAGACCCCAAAAAATGCTGAAGAAAATAACACCCTGAAAAATAGGCTAACTCAATTGGCAAAGGAGGTTCAAGAAGCCAATGAGGAGAAGAATGCTTTCAAAAGCAGAATTAGCCAAATGGAAAAGGAGACTCAAAAGCTCACTGAAGAAAATAGTTCTTTCAAAATTAGAATGGAACAGATGGAGACTAATGACTTCATGAGAAACCAAGAAATCACAAAACAAAACCAAAAGAATGAAAAAATGGAAGATAATGTGAAATATCTCATTGGAAAAACAACTGACCTGGAAAATAGATCCAGGAGAGACAATTTAAAAATTATGGGCCTACCTGAAAGCCATGATCAAAAAAAGAGCCTAGACACCATCTTTTATGAAATTATCAAGGAAAACTGCCCTGATATTCTAGAACCAGAGGGCAAAATAAATATTGAAAGAATCCACTGATCACCACCTGAAAAAGATCCAAAAAGAGAAACTCCTAGGAATATTGTGGCCAAATTCCAGAATTCCCAGGTCAAGGAGAAAATATTGCAAGCAGCTAGAATGAAACAATTCAAGTATTGTGGAAATACAATCAGGATAACACAAGATCTAGCAGCTTCTACATTAAGGGATCGAAGGGCATGGAATAGGATATTCCAGAAGTCAAAGGAACTAGGACTAAAACCAAGAATTACCTACCCAGCAAAACTGAGTATAATACTTCAGGGGAAAAATTGGTCTTTCAACGAAATAGAGGACTTTCAAGCATTCTTGATGAAAAGACCAGAGCTAAAAAAAAAAAAACTCTCCAAAATGAAAAATAGAATAAAGATAGGCACTCTATCATGATTACCTAGAGAAATTTCACTGTTCCAAAGTCACCATAATGAAATATTAGGTCCTACCTGTACAGCTGCCCTTGGCATTGTCATAACTAAATATTGATGTTTCATAGGATCATAAGATCACAGTCTTAGAGCTAAAAGGGACCCAGAGGCCATTAAGTCCAGTTTCTATCATGTTATAGATGAGGAGACTGAGGTGCAGAAATATTTAATCTGATTTGTACAAGGTGATTTCTTTCCAAAGTTTATGATCATCATGTGTCCTTTCCCAATACATTTCCCTCCAGAACAATTGGATTCAGAAAGCCTGAATCCTTACTCTGGCTACATACAGATTTAAAGGGAAGGGGAATCAATATATGTATAGAAGAAGCATTTTTCTGTTGCCAGCAGAATTGGATTCTTTTGGTATAAAATTGACCTGGTCCCCACAAAGGGCAGGATCCCAAGCAGTCATCATATTGAGCATAGCGCTTGTAGTTCAAAGAGGGGAAATTTGCCTCCAAACCTCATTGAATACCAAAAAGCAGGTGATAGTGTATCGAAGAAGGGGAAGACTATGCCAGTAACTGGATTTGTTTGGAAGTACTGGGGTGAAAGGAGTGACAATGTACCTAGGATTTAGGTGGCTCCATTTAGCTCCTTATCCTTTTCTTTGGTGGCCATATTGGAGAAAAATATTCTTCCCTATCTACTTTAGTACATGAAGCAGTGTGTGTCAGTCAAAAGAATTTTGTCCTGAGAGACAGAGGACCTAGGTTCAAATCCTTCCTGTGAAGAATCATATGTGACCTTGGAGAAGTCTTGTTGCTTATGTGATGTGGCGTAGGTTACTTAATCTCTCTCTGGGTCTCAATTTTTTTCATATAAAAAATGAGGCGGTTGAACTATATGGCATTTGAGGTCCCTCACATCTTTGATATATAATCCTGATGTGTTTAAAATGGTCTAAAATAAACCAAATTAAAGAAATTCAAGATACATGAGAAGATTTATTATGAATTGATATAGAATGAAATAAAGAATATCAAGAAAGCAACATACACACTTACCACAATGGAATAAATGAGAAGATGATCAAAAGGAAGTCAAATGTTGAGTAATTGAAAAAAGCAAACAAACTTGTGAACATCCTAGAGAAAAGAAAGTCTGTGACCCTACACAAAGTACTCAACCTCTTAGCCTTCCAGGCAGCTCTCTAAGAGTATATGTGTGTTCATCCTTCGTTGTCGAAGAAGACCATGCCTTCCGAGAAATAATGGCATGACTTGTACTTGACTTTGTTTTGAGTGAGTGAGGGAAGGCTGTGCAGGTCACCAGCTTCACTTCTTCTCCAGAGCAGTCTGAATCCAGTGACCAGACACTCATCAGGATGACTGGAGATGACCAAGGATGAGGCAGTTGGGGTTAAGTGACTTGCCCAAGGTCACACAGCTAGTGAGTGTCAAGTATCTGAGGTGAGGTTTGAACTCAGGTCCTCCTAACTCCTGCACTGGTGCTCTGTCCACTGCACCACCTAGCTGCCCCTAAGAGTATAAATGACAGAGGAAATGCCTATCTGCATGACAGAGAGGCCTGTTGGGACAGAATATTGTATGTATTACATTAGATGCACACATACATTAGACATATCTAGTATTAGTCACTTAATTGAATGAATTAATTCATAGATTTATTTATTCATTCATTTATTTATTACCATAAGGGATAGTTCAATCTCAGAGGGAAGAGTGGAAGAGTTTACTGAAATGACTGATGCATTTATTTTTTAAAACCAAATGAGGCAAGGAACCAAGAAACAAATAATTAGGGCTGGCTTTTTCTTCTGAAAACCATTTTGCTTTGTAGCCAGGGTTGTGAAGTCACTGAGAACTACCTTATGTCCAAAGGGTTAATCTGGACTTGTCGTTTTCTCATGGGAGTGGAGATAAGGAGGGGTAGAAGCAGTGACAGTTTGAGGTCTTTGATAACTGTGATTTAGTGACTGGAAACCATGACTTCCTTCCGGGAGGTATTTCTGAAGGTTACCATAGCAGCCAGGTGACTCTTGATGAGGCTGCATGAGACTGACTACCTTGGGGAGTGAGGGAGGTGGTGTTCAAAAATGTAACTGGGGAAGGCAGGCTGTTGTAGGTCCTTGGGTGTGACCTTAAATCAGGTTCATCAATGGAATCATTATGATACCTGTTCTTTGCATAGTGCTTAAAAGTTTGTAAAGCATGTAAAATGTACCTCATCTTGGATGATTATCACAATAATCCTGTGAATAAGTACTTGTTTCTGAGGTTGTTCAGTCATTTTTTAGTCACGTTCAACTCTTCATGACCCATTGGAAGTAGTGGTTTGCCATTTCCTTCTCCAGCTCAGCGAAGTGTGTCTGAAGCCAGATTTGAACTCAGGTCTTCCTGATTTTGAGGTTGGTGCTCTATCCACTGTGCCACTTAGTGGCTCATAAGTACTATAGAGATTATTATGCTTATTTTACAGATGAGGGAACCAAGTCTCTGAGGCTAAGTGACTTGCCCAGGGTCACATAGCTAGCATGTGCCAGATGTGGGATTCAAACCCATATCTTTACTGTTTCTAAATTCAGGCTTCTTTGTAACATGCTGTATTTCCTTTCTACATGATTTCTGTATATACATTCGAGATGTATCACTAAGCAAGATTGATGTGTATTCCATTTTTATGGTTACAAATAATGCTCTTTACTTAAATACCACTTTGTTTTAGCAGCAGATTTTAAGGTTAACATAATTGTGTGGTGAATTATAGTACAGTAATAAAAAATAAGTTAGCAGGATTCCCCCTCCCCCCTTTCTTCACAAAGAAACATTTTTATCATAAGGAGGTTTTAATCATAGTTCACAGGTTTTTTTTTTTTTCAAGAACTTGGGTAAAATCTTTAATTTAAAAACTCTATATCTTCCTCTGTCTAATGATAATTATACAGAATGTACAATACCAACTGACATTAATGTTTTTTAGAAATGATTTTGTGGACAAGGACAGATGTTGCAAAGTTTAAAATAAAATAAAAATAACAGGAGAAAAAGCAGTTTATAGGCTGCTCTGAATTCATCAGCCAGAGGAGCTTAATTCCATGGTACTGTACTGTTATCTGTCAAGCATTCATACAATTAAGAGAAAATATCTCCCTTCGTTTCCATGGTGCTAAGGCAGCCAGCCCACACAGACAGGACCTAGAAGCTACAAAATATTAATTCGATACGAACATGGGTTCCACAGTCTTCACGTTTATTACAGATTATTGCAGTTCTGGCTTTACAAGTTGCTCTGTTAAAATGAATTCCACTAAATATCTTTCCCACTATCCTTTGATAATGTTTGTTTTACATTGAACATAATTAGGACTGTTTGCATGATAGAAAGCACTCTGATAAAAATGGGGATTGAGAATGAGTGCTCAGTCAGAATGGAAGGCGAATGACAGCCATTGATTATGCAGTATTCGCCAAGCTGCGATCTGCTTTTGAACATGATCTAGGTTGGGGATTGGACCAAGGGTATAGCTGAGTAGGCAAGCAAGCAGCCAAGGAAGAATTGGCAGAAAGATAGATAGAAGCAAAGAGGGAAGAAATAAAGAAAAAGAAAGAAATACAGATAGAAGGAGAAAGAACTACATAGACAAAAATAGAGAGAAAAGAGAAAGAAAAAGAGAAAAAGGGAAACAGGACAAGGAAAAGAGGATGGAAGGAAGGAAAACAGAAACAGAGAGAAATAAATTTAGAAGGAAAGAAAAGGGGGAGAAAAATAAAGAGGAAGAGAGAAAAACAAGCAAGCAAGCAAGAAAGGGGGCGACAGGAAAGGAAAGAATGACAGATGGATAGAAGTAAGCAAGTTTGATTTCCCCTAGTTTCAAATCAGGTGAGTAATCAAAGGCAGAGGACAGATAACTTGTGAATCAGAAAAAAAGAGAAGCTTTCACTGGATTTCTTCCCTCATAAGAAAAGACACAGGGGCAAGGTGGGGCAATAGGTAGGCAGACTAGTCTTAGAGTCGGGAGCACCTGGGTCCAAAATGTGTCTCTACCACTTGCTCATCACACAACCCTGGGCAAGCCATGTGACTTCTCATTATTCTCAAAGAACTATCCAATCAGTAAGTCAGTCAATTAATCAGCAAATATTTATCAAGCCCTTACCACGTGTTAGGTACTATGCTAAGCACTAGAGATTTTAAGAATAGAAGCAAAACCTAAGGCTAAGCTGTGGCTGAATCACTGTCTGCGTCTGAGGATGGAGTTTTCATACATGAAGTCTTGGCAAAGATGACATCATGTTTATACCCCACTCATCCAAGAGTCAAGAAATGATACCCGAGGAACAAAGATTTAGTCAGAGACCTTTAATCCTTTCACTGTACAGATGAGAAACTAAGGCCTAGAAAAGTAATGTGACTTGTCCAAGGTCATATAAGTAGTAAAGAAGACAGCTAAGATGTGAGCCTATGTCACCTGCTTGAAAAACCTGCACTTCTCCCACTATGCCAAGAGGTAGATTAAGGGGCAAGTTTGGGTCCTCTGTGATGAAGCACAAGGAAGGCATGGCCTGGTGTTGGGATGTGAGCATATGAGACTGAAGGCATACTGAATATTGATCCAGTGAGGGTGCTCATCTTCATCCTCTGAAATGATAATGATGTCTGTGAAGGGCAATGCCTTGTTATAAAGCCTTTACAAACTCAGAGGTAGGTGGTGTGTGGAAATCCTTATCCCAATGTCCACTTATACTGATGCCTTTAATTCCCAGGGGCAAAGCAGGCTATAGATTTTGGGGGTCTTTATCTCAACTACCACTCTCCTTGGCAAGTCAGGTTTTTCAAAGGAAAAACTACTATTCTTTTAAAGTCTCTAGTCTGAAGGCATCATGAATAGTTTTTCAGATGTTGTTGGCTTAGAGCCCCAACAGGTGTGCTTCCTGGCCATGATTGCTAGTTGATTATCAATTAATCTGCTAGATTCAATTAGCCTTTAAAAAGGAGTATTTTGCTAGCAGTATAGTTGGTACAAATATTTCATTTCATCCTCTCCTTCTCTGCCCTCCATGCCTATCTGGGATACCCCCTAGCACTAGTACGTACAAAGTCCAGAAAAAAGTGGGGTCCAGCTTAGCACATGTGACAATGGCAGTTCACAGCTCCTGGCAGTTCTTTTACTGGACTCATCAAGACTCTTCCCTTAGGAAGAAAGAAAGAAAGGGAAATAAAGAGAGAGAAATAAATGTAAAAAGGGAGAAAAATAAAAATGAAGAAAGAAAAAAGAGAAGATGAAAAAGGAGAAATAGAAAAGGCAAACAAGTAAAAAGAAGAAAGGAAGGAAGGAAAAAGGAAAAGAATGAAAGATGGATGGATGAAAAGGAGGAAGGAAGGAAAAAAGTACGTTCAACTTTCTCTAACTTCAAATAAGGTTAGTAATAATAGGCTGAAGATAGGTAAATTTTGAATCAGGAGAAAAGAAGCTTTCATTAAATTTCTTCTCTTATTATAAAAAGAGATAAGTTGGAGGGAATGAGTGGTGGTGGGGGCTAGTCTTAGAGCTGAGTTCTTCTGATTGGCTCTTTGTGTAGTCTTGTATCTGTGCTCAGCCTATCCTCGGCTTTCGATGCAGACTCTGCCCTCAGCTGATCTTCAGACTTGGCTAGGACTTGGATAGGAAGATGGGAAGTCCTCCAGACCATTGAAGTTGATGTGCTGTAAGACCAAGGTTTGCAGTTTAGTCCTCACCTCATCCCCAACCAATCCCTTCTCAAGGGTTTAGCTAGAACATCTCCCTTTCACTGGATAGAATCTTTTGAGGTCTAGCTCCCTGGCTTTATATAGATGTCAAAAGGTATTGACAAGTTTCCTCGCTTTGAACACTCTTTCTCAACTCTGGTTGATGAAGGAGCTTTTGTGCACTGAGTTTAAAGTTTATGCTGGATTGTTTGATTCAGATGTGTTCTTATCTTAAGGTATCAGAGGTTATCAGCATTTTATCACTTACTTTAAATTGGTGAAGATGAGTTGATTAATTTTCTCAATCTCTTTACACATAATAAAGACATTTACCCTGGTGAAGGATGCCCCACAGGACAATAGTGTAAACATTTTTTGAAGAGATTCTTTTCACACCATGGACATGGTGTGTCCTACCTCTCCTCCCTTTTCTTGTTTCATATTCAATGTTGTGTCCCAGGATGAGAATGATATTTGGGGTGATGTGAAGGATGTAGGAAAATTCACCAGATCATATATGGTGTTGACATCTTCATGGCATGTCAGCTCAGTATCAGTCATCACAGTGAATCTCTTCCTCAGTATTTCTGGGAACAATATGATCACAAGAAAATTCTTGGCTGCTTTCCAGGAAGCCCAATTTTAAAGGTTAGTACCATATATGGAAATATTTTTCCCTAATTTCTTTTACTAGACCTTTTGAACTTCAGATTAATCATCTTCTCTGGAATCACCAGCTCTCCTTCTTCCTAAATCAGTATCTCTGCAGTATCCTTGGAGAGACCATCCCAAGGCATCATGATGCATTGGATAGAGCAGTAGTGCTAGACAGAGGAAAATCTAGATTCAAATTTTGCCTTAGACACTTGCCAGCAGTCACATAATCTCTTTGAATCTTTGTTTATTTGTTTCTAAAATGGAAATAATAATAGCCCCTGCCTCTAGTGAATGTAGCGATGCTCCAACGAAATGATGCATGTAGAGTGTTTTTCAAATCTAAAAGCACTATGCAAATGCAACCTATTGTATAGCAGCAATAAATCAAATATGTTATTTATATAATATACTCATTATGTTATTAATGGATATATTAATATTAATATATTGTCTATACAATACAATTAGACTGCTCGTTAGTGGCGATAATAGTTACCACTCCCTATCTGCATGAAAGATGGAATTGTGGAGAACTGGAAAAAGGAGAACTTTGGTTGGTTTTGGTCTCAAAAGAGAACATGCACAATTCCAGGTTCTCTTTAGGGAAAGAAAAATTGGAAAGAAGCTCATTTATAAAGGAGTTGGTACCTAAAGGATGTACCAATTTCCAGAGAATGTCTCCTAGGGTAAGACTGAGGACACCTTCTCAGATGAACTGAGAAATTTCAATCCCAGTGGGAGAGTTCATTCACCCTGCATATTGTCTGGTGTATTTTAATCTTTATAACTTCTTTGAATACTGTCTACTGATTAATATTAGCTTGGAAAAATGGGTTTATTATCTATTTAATATTTGTGATGTTCTTTTTGTAACTAGCATATAGTGAGGAGTCACCCTGTGGATATAACTTGGGGTACCCCTTCACTGTTAGTGGATAGTGGCCAGGAAAAGTGGCTTTGACCAAGACTCATTCCCTGAAATAGGAATATTTAGGGGAGCTGGTCAACGCAATTCTATTCTGGTACTCCCCTCCTCTCAGGAAACAATGTCTCCTTGGAAAAGGAGTGGTGGAGACTCCAGAAATATCCCATCATGCTTCTCTGAGAATCCTTTTAGAAAAAAGAAACCTATGTGGATGTCCCTATGAGCTACATTCACACACACACACACACACTCATACACACATGCCTTACACAAATGAACCAATTCTAAGACTCCTTCCAGCTCCAAATCTATGTCCCCATACTATTTTCTATCTCATCACTTTGAAAAACTTTTGACATACATATATATACATATATATATTTGCATATATATATGTGTATATTTATGATGTTTCTCCCATTAGCATGTAAGCCCTGTGTGGAAAGGAACTGTTTGCTTTTTCTTAGCTTCCTCAGTAGTTAACATAGTGCCCGGCACACAGTTAGAATTTAATAGATACTGCCAGAACTTAGCACAGTGCCTGGCACATAGAGGGCACTCAAAAACGCTCACTGATTGACCTGTCCATTGGATGATTTATTGAGATGTATGTGTTTATATGCTACAAAAGGAAATTGGAAACGTTAGTTGCATAGATTTACATGAATGTGTATCTGTAGACATCTATACTTTAATGGGAAATTTTGTAGAGGAGTTGAGAATATCTCTTCCTGTGAGGAGTCTTATTATCTGTCTCTACCCTGTTCCATCAATTAATCCATTTATTAAGTACCCCCCTTAGAATGTGGAAAAATGATCATTGGGAAAATCAGCATGAGAATTTCTCGTGGATTGTTGTCTGTGTAGAGTTAAGATGGGAGCATGGCATGAACGCTATTGTTTTCAAGAATATGAGACAACAATCGATACCGAGATCATCAGCTGAGAGTTGACATTCCACATCTCAGAGCCATCTTGTCCAACTCTCTCATTTTACAGACAAGGAAATAGAAACTGGGGAAATGAGATAAGTTCATCAAGATCAGGGGATCATAAAATCTAGAGCTGCAAGGATCACCAGAGGTCATTGAATCCAACCCCTTCATTTTGTAGAGGTGACCTGAAGGCACAGAGAGATCAAGGGACTTACAATCAATATTTACACTTGCTTTCTCCCTCCCCCTCTGTAATATCACTGATAATCCCCCAGATCTTTTTCAAGTGAACTGTAAGTACCTTGAACATAAGTTGAGAGATAAAGGTAGAGAAGACACTGTCCTAGTAGAGACTACTTAATTTTTGTTTTCCTATTCCCATTACCTAACAAAATATCTGACACATAGTAGGTGATTAATCCATGTTGGCTGATTGATCAATTACCCAAACCATACAGACAACGAATGGCAGAGCTTGGATTCAGAGCCATGTCTTCTTGCTTCCAGCGTAATAGACAGAGTGCTGAATCCAAAGGTGGGAGACACAAGTTTGAAAACAGTACCAACATCACCAGCAGTTAGGTGACATAGCAGATTGAGTGCCAGACCTGGAGTCAGGGGAGCTGATAGATCCAATTCTGTTCTAGTTCTCCCCTAGATGAGAAGAGCAGAGATGCTCTCTTTACATCAGGAATCAGTCTCCCTTGAAGAAGAGGTGTTTCTTCATGTCTTTCTGAGAATCCTTCTAGGAAAACCTATATGGGTGTCCATGCAACCTACATGGGCAACACACACCTGTAACACAAATGAGAAAACTTTAAGGCTCCTTTCTGGAGTCAGGATAACCTAGGTTCAAATCCAGCCTCAGACACTTACTGACTGTGTGATCCTGGACTAAAAACTTAACCCTGTTTGTCTCAGTTTCCTCATCTGTATAATGAGTTGGGGAAGAAAATGGCAAACCAGCCAGTATCTCTGCCAGGAAACCCCCAAATGGGGTCATGAAGAGTCAGACACAACTGAAGTGACTGAGCAGCATCCACAACCAGCCATTAGTAGCTGTGTGAGGGCAGCTTCTCAGTTTTGATTTCCTCTTCTGTGAAAATGTGGTAATAACCTTTGCACTCCTGACCGTGTGTGAGAAAAGCAATCTGGAAGCCTAGAAATGTTATTGATGTGTGACCTGTTATTTAACTTCTGTTTTCTTTTCCTCAGGAGGAAATTTGTTCTAGAAAAATGAGAGGGTTGGTTCATAGAGTCACAGAACCTTGGAGTTGGAAGGGACCTCCCTGGTCATCGAGTCAGCTCAGCCTGGCTAAAAATCTCCTTTTATAATACACCTGAAGGATGGTTTAGTCATCCAGCCTCTGCTTAAAGTCAGCCTGCAAAGAGGAATCTCCAACCTTCCGAAGTCTTCTATTTCACTTTTGGATAATTTTAATGGTTAGACTGTGTTTTCCAAGATCGAGATCAAATGTGCCTCTTTCCAGCTTCCACTTATGACTTCTGTGCTCTGGGGCTAAGAGAAGACACCACTTCCATGTCCACATGACAAGCCTTCAAATACTTGGAGAAAGTTATCTTGTCCAACATCCTCCTCTCCATCCCTAGCTAAGTCTTCAAGCTAAGCAAGTGTCTCCAGTTCTTTCAAATGGCATGAGAGAGATGATCTTCACCATCAATCAATAAGTCAAGTAGCAAGCATCTACTATATGCTAGGTGTTTTACTAAACACTAAGGATACAAGTGCAAAAAAATCAGGAAGCAATCATTGCTCGCAAGGTGTTTCCATCCTTACAGCCAATCTGACGACTTTCCTGTAGAATTATTTCTGGTTCACCAGCAACCTTTCTGAAACGTCTAAGTTCTACCCTCCAAGGGTCTAAATCTATGAAAGTCCTTCCATGGATGGCACAAGAAAGTTTTCCTCAGTGTCCATCTGTTACCAAGCATAGTTCTTTAGAAGTCCCTTTTCATTAGCAACTTTTTACTCAGATGACCCTATTTTTGCGTTATTTTTTTTTCTTTTGGAAAGAAAACTTCTGGATCTGAATAAAGCCATCCTAGCTTGTTGGCATCACTTCTAAGATTAGAGGTTTCTAAGGCTATAATCTTTTTTTCTTTTTCTTTTTTTTGGTAAGGAAAGAAACTTGTGTTCAGCCTTCAAGTCCTTCTACAAAAGGCCTAGCAACAGGCTTGCTGTGTCCTATAAATATCCTGTCTCTAACTCTTTGTAGAGTACATTCAAACAGGAAGTGGAGAATTCTAGAAGGGGACTGAAAAAAACATGTAGAGGATTGCCCTATATGTGCTATTCAGAGACTAACAGGAAAAAAAGACCATCAGAGCGCCTTGCTTCTTCTTTCATTTGCTGACTTTTATGTTGAGGCCACAGAGCTAAGGAAAAGAAATTGTGAGCCCTCTGGGAACTTTTCAGGTGGAAAATTTTTGGAGCCTTTGGTATTTGTCTTAATGAGGTGAAAGCAATCCAGGCCACTTTTCAAAGACGGATTCCAGTGAGGTCTTTTCCCCAGTGGTGCTGAGGATTTGGGTGCTTCTGTCCTGCTGCTCATGGCTTGTCTTAATGAGTGGACACTGGGTATGAAGACTATAAAGGCACAGATGGTGATCTTCTCTGATTTTTAGCTGACAGAAAACTGGAGGGGGAGGGTTGAATCACACTCTGACAAATCAGAACTCAGAAGGATATGGTCAGGATTGAACATTAGGTCAATTTTTGAAAGAGTAAATGAATAGGGACCAACGTAAACTCTTATAATTTGGGTTCAAAAATCAACTTTGAAAAAATATAATAGGCAAAGTTTGGCTAGAAATATCTAATTAATCAACTTATAATCAAATTAATCAACTCATTAATCAAAGATCTATTGTGTTTCGAGAAATGCGTTAGGAGCTAGCGATAGGTAGAAAAAGATGAAGTGGTTCATTCCCTTCAAAACTGTACAATTCATTGGAAAAGTATGTTGGGGTTTATTGAGCAGCTGTCTCAGTGTGGTAAACAGCATAATACTGTGCACAAAAAAGGGGCTGTAAGCGTAGGTTGCATTAAGAAAGGCAGGATGTCCAGGATGAGAAGACCAGGGTCCTCTCCTCTCATCAGAGCACATCCACAATATCACAGTTAGGCCTGAACTATATACTCATGTCCAGTTTGGTCTGACTCAGTGCCATCCATTAAGCCAATCCGTGGGCAAGAAGACAGAGGTGTCCAATTGCCTCCATGTTTTAGGAACGGTATGATGAAGATAGAAAATGTCCAGAGGAGGACAATCAGGAAGACCTGATAATAATATTAATAATAATGACCATAAACATTGATATAGTACTAACATTAACTAGGTACTACTACTAACGAGCTAACTACTAACTAACATGTACATGGCACCTGTGCCAAGCACTGTGCTAAGTATTCTATAAATATTATTTTATTTTATCTTCATAACAATCATTGCTACTATTATCCTTTGCTGCAGATGGAAGTTAAGTGATTGGTTCAGGGTGATATGGCTAGTATGTGAACTCAGGCCTTCCCAGCTCCAGGCCTGGTGCTTGATGCAGTGAACACCCCAGCTGCTTGAGGAGACGGGCCTTGAGTCCATGTCATGTGGTGATTGGTTGAAGGGACTGGGAATATTTAGGCTGGAGAAAAGATGACTAATGGAGTCATGGTGGATGTAGTTGGGCATTTGAAGAGACCAGAGTAGTGGGTCAGGAAAATCTGGATTCAAATCATGCCTAAGATGCTTCCTAGCTGTGTGACCCTGGGCAAATTACCCGACCTCCTGAGGCTTCCACTTCATTAACTATAAAATGTGGCATGTGAACTTGATGCCCTCTGTGGTCCCTTTCAGCTCTAAATCAATGACTTTGTAAGTAACATAGCTGATACTGGAACCCTGGTCTGCTGGTTCCCTGTTTAGTGTTCCTCTTCATACAATATGCTGGGTTTCCTTTTTTTCACTAAGGGGACAGAGTTCTGGCCTTGGAGTGAGGAAGATCTAAATTCTGAACCAGTCTCCATCATTTACCTGCTGAGTGATGTTGGTCAAGTTACTTAAAAAACAAACAAACTTCTGTTTGCCTCAATTTGTCCATCTGTGCAATGGTAATAATAATAGCACCTACCTCCCGGGTTGTTGTGAGGATCAAACAGGATATTTGTCAAGTATATAGACAGTGCCTGGGACGTCGAAAGCACTATAGAAATTTCAGTTATTATTAGTAAATCTTAGCTATTACTATGTTCATCATCATCACCATTATTTTCCCCAAACATCATCAGATTTGGCCAATGAGCTGACAGCCAGAGGTCAAGGCTGTTTGTAGGGGAACTTCGTGGAGTGTCAGAAAATCTGGGTTGGTTGTTTCTTGGGTATTCACAGAGGTAAAATAGGGGTGAGGAATATTAGCTCAGAGAAGCAGGTCCTTGGGTCCCCAATACTTTGTGAGGACCGGCCAATTGTTAGAGACATGACTGGCTTCTATGACAGCAGCCTTGGCTGGCATGACAAGGTTTTAGTCATCTGAGAAGGTGCCCACATTTCTGCCCCACAGAGAGAACTTGGGTTCCATTATCATGGAAAATGTAATTCTCTTGTGAGGATGGCAGCTCTGATCACGTATTAAAAACAGAAGGTTCTGCCAACTCTAAATGCCAGGCTCCCTCAAGTGAGGGTAAAGTTGTGACTTGCATAAAAATAAGAAAATAATGATGATCCAGAGAGTTGTTGCTGATAAAACCTGCCTTTTTCCCCCAGCCCCCTCTTAAATTAAATTTTATTGTTCAAGTGCTATGTGAATCACTCTTGTAGGGCATTTCTACACTAACTAATCAAGCAGGGGCTTTCAGGGGCTGTTCGAACATCTGCAATGTGCATTCCAATTTTTCCAGCTTGTTGGCTAAACACAACTTTGTGCTAGACTTATCTAGGGATGGTTAGTTTGGTGTGGAGGAAAGTAAGCAAACCTTGGGGTCAGGAAGACCTGGGTTCAAGTCCTTCCTGTGATACATACCGACTATGCAACCCTAGGCAAATCCCACTCTCTCCACCATCTGGGCAAATTAGAGTGCTGGATTTTGAGTCAGAGGACCTGAGTTCAAATCCTCACTCTGCTACCTATATGGACTTGGGCAAGTCACTTGACTTCTCTGGCCTTCAGTTTCCTCTTCTATAAAAGAAGGGAACTCAGTTCAATCAGATGGCTTTTAAGTATCTCCCAGTTCTAAAGATATGATCCCATTATCATAGGTTACAAAGCAAGGGATGGTTGGTGTGAGCAGAGGGAATTTAATGATCAAGAATTCTCTATACCAATTAAATAGCAATGATAATCATTAATAACAATAAGGCAAAGAAGGAAAAGGAGAAGATGACACCATCCTTGCCAGTGTAGAATGGTGTTGTGGCCTATTTGACAGAAACATTACCTTCAAGTTCTTCAGGTTGGATACTGACAAATCCAACCTTCTAAGCTCCTACTGTATGCATAGCCTTGTGCTGGCAACTAGAGGAGAGACTAGGAATCCCTGCCAGGGGTGTGCTGGTAAATGTTTAACAACCAAGTCTCTGAAAAGAAAAAGTCCATACTCCCTATTTTCAGTTTAATCTGTGCCAGGCCTAGAGGCCTGAGGGCTACCCGAGTCTTCTTACCTCACCTCCCGAGGTCTTCAGTTGGCCAAACCGGATGCTCGTATGAGAGAAAGGACGTTCCAGAGTCGAACAAGGGTTGAGCTTTATTTCGGGGTCTAGTTACAAGTGCAGGGGAATTCTTCCTTAGGAGGGAGCGAAGAATGTCCCAAGGAGGCAAAGATCTTACAATAAGAGATTGGAAGTAGAAGTGTAAGTGGGGAGAGAGGGGGAGGGGAGAGAGGAGAGAGGGAAAGCAGAGCCTTGTTGTCCTCACCGCTCCGCGCCCCTCCGCCCAAGAGAACTTTCAGGCTTTCCTGATCCTACCTAAACTCTCCAGCAGCATAGTTTGCATCTGAATACTGTGCTGTAGGTGTGCCCAGATCCGGGACAATCTTGAGGGCGGGGAGAGCTCTCTCCCATCACGTTTCTCACGGGAAGAGGCGGAAATACACGAGATAGCTCGGTTCACCTCGATTCCCAGCCGTTTCCTGGGGGGTCTCGTGAGAACTCTAAGATTTAGAAGTTCCCACCTTTACCCGCCAGAGACTGTCCACATGGAATTGAGCTTCCAACCCTAGCAAATCTGCAGTATTCACATTTCTCCATCATTTTATTAAGTTAAGATAATCAATAAATCAAGCCCTGGCCTGTAGCATGGGGAAGTGGGGGGTTCCAAGGTGTAAATTTCACAATTTCCCCATTTCTGAGGAGCCAGTTTGAGCTGGCTCCATCACCCTCCCGGTCCCTGCCCTCATGGAAGGCTTCCTGTCAGATGAGAGGGTCATAGATTTAGATCTGAAAGGGACTTCAGAGGCACCTAGTTTAGTCCTTTCATTTTAGAGTTGTAGAAATTGAGGCCCCGAGAAGATCATTGACTTGCCCAAAGTCACCCAGGTAATAAGTGCTAAAGGTGGAATTTGGGCTGACATCCCCTGATTACAGAACCAGGTTATATTTGATTTGGGCTTTAAAGAATTCAGAAGGCAGAGGCAGAGGGTCGGGGGGAGCCATGCCAAGCACAGAAGCAGAGGAGAGGGTTGGAGGTGAGAGCTAAGTGAGTGTCTCCAGCACACAGTGATTGAGGAGATATGAGATAGAAGTAAGGGAGAAGGAAGAGTCAGAGGCAGTTATCAATGTTTCGATCATGGGGGATGAAGCAAATGGACCTGCCATGAACACCTCCCTTTGGCGTTGGTACCGATAGCTAGCCTTCTTCTAGGTATATGCAAATCACCTTCCCCAAAACTGTGACCTTTTTGAGCCCTATTACTATTTCATCTTTGTCTTTGTATTCTTGGCACCTAGAAGAGTGCTTACGCGTTTCGTTGCTGTTCAATCTTTTTCAGTTGTGCCCAACTCTCTGTGACCCCATTTCAGGTTTTCTTGGCAAAGATACTAGAATGATGTCATTTCCTTCTCTATAGGTGAGGAAACTGAGGCAAATAGGATTAAGTGACTCACCCAGGGTCACATAACTAATAAGTATCTGAGGTCAAATTTGAACTCAGATCTTCCTGATTCCAAATCCAGTGCCCTATCCATTGTACCACCTAGCTGCCCACTTGGCACCCATAAGTAGGTGCTTAATAAAGACTTCTTGAGAAAGGAAGGAAATAATGAAAGAAGTAAGGAAAGGAGGGGAGGAGAGAGGAAGAGAAGAAGGGAAGGAGGAGGAAAGATGAAAGGAAGGAAGGAGGGCAACACCATGGACAAGGAAGGAAGGAAGAAGGGAAAGAGAAAGAAAGAAGAGTGAAGTACAGAAGGAATGAAGGAGAAAGGGAGAGCAGGGAGGAAGAAAGGGAAAGAAGGAAGGAAGGAGGGAGGGAAGAAGGTAGTTGGGTTATGTGCCCTCTTCGGATTGTTTTGGACAGCATCATTTACACAGGAATATAGAGCTGGAGAAAGGAGACCTGAGTTCAAACTTATTCTTAGACACTTACTAGCTGTATGACCCTGGGAAAGTGTCTCAACCTCGACCTGCCTCAGTTTCCTCCTCTATAAAACAAAGGGGTTGGGTTTGATTTCCTTAAAGTCCTTTGGTCTCTAGAACTCTGATGCTAGACATAGCCATCAGCTGACTCAGAAAAGTCTCTGCCAAACCAAAACACTAGACCCAACAAAGGAGCACAGTGCTTAAAAGTACTTATCAACAAACGTCTCCAATGTAGTGTTCACAGCAGGCCTGAATTCTGTTCTGGACTCTGTGACCTGGATGCTAATGGGGGGCTGGTCCAATGCCCTTGGGTGTTCAGACCTAAGAGTGATTCAGCATCAAAAGGGCAAGTGAAAGAATAGTTTTAAATTAGGATGTTTTATGGAGAGGAACATTTTATTGTCATATTCAAAAATAGACTCTTCTTTTTATTCCTGCTGCTGTTAAAGCATGCTCCTAAAATTGGTTGTTGCTAGATAAGTATGGGAATATTCTTCTTATTAAAATTATTATCATAATTATTAATATAATTGTAATTAGACTAATAAAGCCATATTTATCTAGGTACATACAGTTTTAGCAGTATGCATTAGATGAACAGTAAATTCTAGTTTTGATTGTGACAATAGAAATGCTTTTTCCCATAAAATTCTAATTGATATGTATAATATGTATTGATAATAAATTAATATCTCACATTTGTAAGACTGTATGTGCAAACCATTTTAACCTCCCAATTATTTTTTAAATAAATTTTTAGTGATTTTCATATAATCTCCCCAATTTAAATATTTTAAATTTTTAGCATTTAAAGTATTTTAAATAATATTCTCCCTCCTCCACCCTGACTACTGACCTCTCTGGCTTCTTTGAAGTCCCAACTAAAACCCCACCTTCTACATGAAGCCTTTCCTAACCTTGCTTAATTGCGGTAGTTTTCCTCTTTTAATGATTTCCAGATTATGCTCTCTATAACTTGTTGTGTGTGTGTGTGTGTGTGTGCATGCGCCTGTGTGTAGCATACTGTCTTCCCCATTAGAGTGTGAACTCCTTGAGGGTAGGGACCCTCTTTTGCTTCTTCTTGTATCTCCAGTGCTTAGCATAGTGCCTGCACGCAGTAAGTCCTTAATAAATGTTGTTTGATGGATTAATAAATTAAAAGGAAAAGAGAGAAGATAAATAAAACTGAGCAATATATGTAAAAAAATGGCACAAGTATTTTTAATCATCATTTTCGAGCCATGGAAACCGAAGTCCAAAGGGGCCAAATGCCTTATCCCAGAATGCTTTGCCAGGACACTCCAAGCTAATGATCTAATGCAAGTTGAGGGCTCCTCCTACTCTAGTCAATGAAGGCAGAATGGTCTTCAGGAAGATAGATGGAGCACACAACTAGGAATTCTACAAGAGAGACTCCGATGGCCTCAAGATTCTATTAATAATAAATGCTGCTGGAATGAAGCATTCGAATGCCACATAGTCCTTCCATGTAGAGCCAATATATTATGGACTGCAAATATTCAAGATTGACAGGGCTGCTACATTGGGAGGTCTGGGGAGTGCTGTACACAGCTTGCCTAGATTTCAGCTAAACATTTAAATTCTCATGCCATTTTTGGGGAAAAGATTTCTTGATATGGGCTAGACAAGAATACAGAAAAATAGATCAGGACTTGGTTGAATGGCCAGTAATAGTTTAGTTTCTGTCAGTACAAATTTAAATATCTACTATGTGCCAGGCCCTGTGCCAAGTGCAGGGAATAAAAGTACATGCAAAAGACAGTCCCTGCCCTCAGGGAGCTCTTAATCTAATTTCCTTTTAGAAGGAATTCTTCAGTGGAGTGAACTGGAGTAAAGGCAGATACAGCACACTAAATTTGTTACTAACATAAAACTAGAAGAGATATCTATCATGATAGAGGACGGAATCAGGATCTAAAGGCAGCTAGGGGAGATCATGGAGTGATTCCAGCTGAGCCTGGGGTCAGCAAGACTTGAGTTCAGATTTGACCGCAGACATTTACTAGCTATGACATGCTGGTCAAGTCACTAATATCCCTTCGTCTCAGTTTTCTTATCCGTAAAATGGGGATAATAATAGCACCTACCTCCTAAAATTGTAACAATAATAAACCTTAAGGGGCTGTACACATGAGCTACTGTTATCTTAAAAGAAGCTAAGACCTTAGGCTAAATCTAGAAAGATTGTAATAAGGGTTCCTCAGTTACTCACTGTCCCTGGTGACAACTATTGGAATGTGGAGGAGGCAGCTCTTTGCCCTCCTAACTCTTGCCAATACATATCTGATTATTACTAAATACAATATTGTGACTCCTGTTTGGATCTTGGACAAGTTGATCCAGGGATGTTTTGCAGCCTGTTCAGATCTGCCTGTGAAAGCAGGTTGTTACATTTTCAATATGATCATTTACTCCTTGGAAACTCTCACATGTTATGTAGTTCAGGGATTGACTTGTTGCTTTATCAATTGTCTAGACTTAGGCAAGTGATAGAGAAATACTAATAATGCAGTTCAGCTTTAAAGTGTATCGTGTGAACACTGTCTGAGGGGAGAGGGAGCTGGTTGTTATGTACTCGCTAGCACAGCACTAGGTAGATGCTGCATTATTGAAACAGTGGTCCCAACGAGCTATGTGGACTGAATTGAGAAGGTGAATTTCTATTGTTTAAGATTGTTTCATTTATTTAAATGGGGGTAAAAGCCTTTACAATTCAGAATGGACTCTCACATCAGCAGAGCTTGGAGCAGAGACAGTTTCACTCTTGGGAGGGGAGTTATACCATAACCTTTTGGTTAAGGGGGAAGACACTGAGGTCTAGCCTTGGGTCCAGTGGGAAGGTATGGGACCAGCAGGCAGCACCTGTGACTGGCTTGGGGGATGGAGGGGAGCGGAGAGATAGTATTTATCTATGCCATTTGCTCCCTTCCTTTCCTTGAAAACAACAACAGCAGTCAACAATAATAGTGAGCACTGTGAAGTTTGTGAAGCACTTGACAACAATGACCTTAATTTATTCCCACAACAAACCTGGGAGGAAAGTATTAGAATTATCTCTGTGGCGGAGATCCCAGCAGTGATCTAGTAGAATGGAATCCCCTTGATGATGGGATGGGCCACTCTTCTTCTGGCCAATGGTGAGGGAGCAGTCCCGCCCAAGGCTGCTCTACTCCCAAGTCAAGTTGGGTCAGAGAATAAAGGTCAGCTTTGTACTGTTTTCTCACCTTTGTGCTTGCTCTGACTTGGAGTCACAAGGTATCACCACAGGTGATGGTAAAAGGGATGGGATCCATTTGAATATCTCATGACATATAAATGTTTTATATATAATATTCTCCTGTAATGTGTGTGTGTGTGTGTGTGCATGCACGTGCGTGTGGGTGTGCTTCTTTGTGCACGGGTGTGTTCCTGTGGGACATCTTTAGCAACCAGCAGCACTGATGGAAATGTCTTTGTCTACAATTACCATAAATATACATATATGTATGCACATATGTTGGAGGAGACTAGAATGCGTGTCACATTCATATTTCATAATATATTAAAATGCCTACTTACATGGATTCTTTTCCTCTCTTCCCTCAAGACTCCCAGGGGTCTGCCTCTGGGAGGAAGTGTGACAGTCCTTATTCTGTAAAGGAAACAAAACACGTTTTCAAACTTACCCAGCAGAAAACCGACTTCTGCCTCATGTGTATCTTGTGTCTGAAGCAGGCGTGGTAGTCAACTGATCAACAGTACAATCCATCCACACCTAAGGCAATCGGCACAAGAGACTTGAATGATCAAATGCTGGCATCTCTCTCTGCTATCTACTGTCTGACAAAACCTCACTTGGGATAGATGTTGTGTATGTAGGTATGCGTGTGTGTGAGAGACATATAGAAAGAGATAAAGAGATGAGAGAGAGACAGAGAGAGAGAGACAGAGAGAGAGACAGAGAGAGACAGAGACAGAAAGAGAGACAGAGAGAGACAGAGAGACAGAGAGACAGAGAGACAAAGAGAGAGAGAAGGAGGGAGGAAGAAAGAGAAAAGGAAGAGAAGGAGAAAGAGGAGAGGAGACAGGGAAGTATGAGTGTCTAATGGTCAGTTTCTCCACCAATTCCTCTATATTCCCTTAGTCTTATCATTGTAAAATGTCATTTAAAATAATCCGAAAGTAACAACAGAGACTGAGTGACCACTTGTCAGGAAGGCTATAGGACATAGGGTATTAGTTGGATGAGGTAGCCTCTGGGGTCCATTCTAACTCGGAGACTCCACGATGATGTGGATAACACCCCTAGGCCAATCTAGTTCTCCACAGATATGCCTTCACTGAGTACAAAATTAATGTTAAGGGTTGTTGTAAGAAGTAACAATTTGAACACCTCTACTGTATCCTTTGCTAACAAACTGCAAGCAGATATTGTCTGTTATGCTTCCTAATGTCCCTTATATAAAGACCTAGAAGAAAAAGGTCTTTTAGAGTTTTAACACCAGGGGAAAAAATTTATTTCTCTGGAGGGATTCATATGCTCCATTTTATGAAACCATGAACACTATATAGGCCAATCAGCGCATTTCTCTTTTTTCTTGGTTGCCAGGATTTCTCAGAACCTCATTTGATTCTAGACTACACTAACTAGGCCATCCCAAGTACCTGGTAACATCTCCTTCTCTGCTCTTTTGAACTAAATTCCCCTTTCCTCATTTTTATTTTTAATTTTTCTGTCCTATGTGTTTTTAACTTTGCAATATAGCTAGAAAGGTTTTAAAAATTTCCAGATATGTAGGGCATGAACACTAAATACATTTTAAGAAAGCAAAATTGTAGACATTCTTAGAATTTTGCTTTCTGTAGAAATTATGAACTAATTTATAACATTTTCAGTATATAATTTATAAAAGCATGATGCAATAAATTGTCCTGTCATTTAATTGATGTTTGTACAGCCAATATTTATGCGAATGTACCTCACACTTCAATAGAATTCCATCTGTGCTAGAGAAGGAAATGTTTTACCTGTGATAAATTGAGCCAATTTCTTCCAGTGTGTAAGCTCTGCTCAAGTCAGTAACTGCCTTTGAAGTCACTGCTATGTGCAAGCACTGGGCTGGCTATTGGGGATCCAGAACTATTCCCCACAGAGGCCTTGCTTCCAAAGAATCTACAAGAGAGTGGGATAAGGACACTCTCCAAGCAGCCATAGTGTAAGGAGAGTGGGATTAGTAAGGGTAATTATGAGAGCCAATGTTTATCTGGCATTTTAATGTCTTCAAAACACTTTACATGTATGTCCTTATTTCAGTTTAATCAGGCTTGGGAAGTAGATTCCATTATTATCTTTATTTTACATTGAGCAAACAGAAGATGAAACAGTGAGTCAGAGTCTGAGAGAGGGTTCAAACTTGGGTCTTCCTGACTATGTCACCTTAAAAGGAGATATTTGAGGAGGGAGGCAATGCTTTCAGAAGGAGGGTTAGAGTCCTTCAGGGTTGTGTTGGTCCTTTGTTTCTGAAGAAGACCATGACATCAGAGAAATGATGACATGACTTGCGCTTGACTTTGAGTGAGGGAGGGCTGTGCAAGGTCACCTTGCCTCACTTTTTCCTCCCGAGCCATCTGGATCCAGTGACTAGATATTCATCCTGTCCTTAGGGGTAGGCATCATAGAAGAAGTCACAGCTTCTAGGTGGAGGAAAGAGTTCTGAGTCTGCAATTAGGAAGATCTCGGTTCAAATACAGCCTCAGATACTTATTAGCTGTGTGACCCTTGGCAAGTCACTTGACCCTATATGTCTCAGTTTCCTCAAATGGAAAAATGAGGACCCAATGAGATAATTTGTAAAGTGCTTAGCACCGTGCTTGCACATAGTAGGTGCTATATAAATGCTTAATTACTTCCTTCCTTTCATTTATTTTAGCACCTATATTATGATAGGCATTGTTCTAGGTACTAGGAAGACAAATTAAAACAAATTCTCTCCTCAAAGACTTTATATTTTATAGGCATCTGGGACAGCATGTATACTCAATATAGTCCAATGGCTCTAGACTCTCAAGTCAGGTGTGGCTCACTGTGACACTGACTGCTACCCATCCATGCCTGCTAATCTGTTAGTCTCTCCTAACAGTTTGCCACAAGTTTCTACTCAACATGGAGGAGTCTGTTCTTGCTTTCTCTTGAATAATGGGAGATTCAGTGGGATGCTTTGGTTGTCTACCTTTCTGTTGCCAATGGATCTGAGCATAGACAAATTCAAATGAGTACAAAGTCAATAGAGAATAATAGTTTTGGGGGCTGTCATGGGGTAGTAGCAAGAGGGAGAATCAACACTGATCTTATGAGGGAGGAACTCCTTGAAGGGAGTTCAGGATTCTTCCTGTCCCTAGAGGTGGGAGTGGAATGACTTGGAGCAGGTCATTTTGGTAGGAGCATAGTGCAGGGGGCAATAAGGCTGGAAAAGAAAACTGGAGCCAGATCCTTGAAATGCCAAGTAGAGGGCTCTGTGTTTGACTCTAAAGGCAACAGTAGCCACTGGCATGTCTGGAGCCATAAAGGGACACTGTCATATTGGGACTTTGGGAATCTCAACTGGGCAGAGGATGGACTGCAGAGGGAGAGTCTGGAATTGGGAAGATCAAAGAGGGGGCTATTGTAGTAGACCATGGGAGAGGGAATATGGCCCTGAACTAGGTGGGGCCATATGAGTAGAGGAAAGGAATGGATGTGAGAGACACAGAAGTCAATTGACCATCTCAAGAGCATTGTCCAGACATGTTTCACTTCTGTATCTTTCACATTCATCCCTTCTGCCCACTCAGATGATCCCAAATCTCTCTGGGGGAATTCTATGTGTGGAAATGCTTTACACCCGTGCAGATCAGGAATTCGTTTGTAATTTGTAGTGCTGAAAGCTTACCTAACTTCTATTATATGGAGGCTGAATTATGTTTATGGCTATATATTCAGCATATCAGTGTTAGGTAGCTGGTAGTACAATGGAGTCCGGAGGACTTGAGTTCAAATCTAGCCTCAGACATCTGTTAGCTGAGAGACCCTGGACCTTAATTTTGTCTGACTTGATTTTGTCATCTGTAAAATGGGCATGATAATAGCAATTATTTCCTATAGTTGCTATGAGGATCAAATGAGATGTTTGTTAATTATTTTGCACACCCTTAGGCACTATATAAGTGCTATTTATTATTTTTTTGTATCAGAGGCAAGTCTTGAATCTGAGTTTCTCAGACTGGATCATGCCATTTCTCCTTCTGAATTGTTTTTATGCTACAATAAATTACTGGTCATGCTTAGCTCACTTGGCTGGAGGTCATCATTTTTAATTGGCTTCAGGAAGACTCTGCTCACACCCTTGGCATCATCTGTGGGTGGGAAGGCAATTTCCTTCCATGAGAAGTGTCTCAAACAGCCTGCTTACCTCCCCCTATTGTGGAAGAGGATTTGATAGGAATTCCTCAGGGACCGAGTCAGGAGCAGCCCTGAAATGACCCCTACTGCTGCTGTTGGAGTTCGCTGTCAGCACACCAGGTTCTCAGTGAGCCATCCTACCTGCTTCTTTGCAAGTTTAGCGGTGGGTCCCTTGCCTATTAGGCTGACAGCATCCAGAAGAATTTTCTGAACATGAAAAATGCTGAGACTATTGTGGCTTCCAATTGAAGAATAAATTGCCTGCCCACATTTCCAGTCAGGCTGGTCTATTTGCACTCCTGTGTAACAGAAATATATTCTTGCCCAAGTCATAGCTACTTCACTCAGCATTTCCAGAATGACAGTACTCCTGGCACAGGGCAGGGGCTTCCCAGAATCTTCTAAAGAACTGCCTTGAATAAGTGTTTCTGATGGTGGAGACCTCGCTTTGAGCACTCAAGAAAGCCTGCCTGATAAGTGTGGAGTGCTGGGAGTGACTCTTCTCATCTAGTGAATTGCACTTTTCATAACCACAGGACCATTTGGGTTAGTAATTCAGGGATCACAAATGGTCATAGATTCAGAGTGGGAAGTGATCTCTGACCTCACTTTGCCTGAGAGAAGTTAGATGACGAGCCCAAAGGCACACACACAGGTAGGAAGCAGCAGGATGATGATTTGAACCCAGATTCTCAGGCTTGAGTTCCACTTTCCACTGCTTCTGATAATAATTGTAGTTCACATTTATGTAGCTTGGCACAAATCACTTTACATGCATAGCAATAATAACATGAAAGCTTTTTAAAAGAACTCTGTGGTTTTCAAAGCACTTTCCAAACACTCTCTCATTTGATTCTCACAACAACCCTGGGAAGTAGGTGCTATTATTATCCCCATTTTAGAGATGAGATTTGGTCGGGCTGGCATTGGCTGGGATGGTCTTTGGGGTTCTTTCTTGTTCTGGGAGGCCCAGATTTTGGGCTCAGCATTTCGCTAAGTACCATGGAAAGCACAGAAAGGGATAAAAGGCTGTAGAATGGAATAGCCTTGAGGACAAGGATTGTTTTGTTTTGGTCTTTGTGTTATCAACCTCTCTGGGGACCAGGATGGTGAGGGTGGGTGGTGGAGAGTCTGTCTCCAGTGTAGATGGGACACAAGGCCTAGATCCATGCAGGCTTCAAGGATTTCACCTTTTTGCTCACCTCCTAAGGAAACTCAATCTCTTCTGGTTTGGGGACAAAGATGGGAATTCAGAACCCCAGGGGAAAAAAACAAGACACCAAGAGAAGGTGGGGAGAAGTAGATCCCTCCCTTAGTAGAAATGGCTGCAGCATCCACATTGGCTGAGCCCAGCTCTGTAACAAGTAAGTTCCTGAGGGAAGTGCTTGAGAAGTATCTTTCCCTAACAGGGCCATGGAGAGAGGTGAAAACAATGGGGACAAGCTAGGAGACAGGTAGATGGTGCCGTGAATAGACCATTGGACTGGGAGTCAAGAAAAGCCCAATTCCAATCTGACTTCAGACAACTGTGTGACCCTGGGTATGTCACTTAACTTCTCCTTCACTTTTCTCATTTATAAAATGAAGGGTTTGTATCCAAAGCCCTGTGCTGTCACTTCTAGCTCTAAATCTATGATCCATTTAGCAAACTTTGGGGTTCTGAGGAGAACACTAGGTCCCAGGTGTGGTTTGCCCAGCACAGAGTACAGCAAGATGCTCTCTCCTTTCTTTTGTTTCTAGATCTCTACTCACAGCCTAAGATCATACTGGCTTTTTTCATTGTCAGGTCATACCATTGACTAACACACCACCCCAGCATCCCCTTGATCTTTTTCAGATAAACAGCAAACCTCCCCTATCTTGTACTTGTCAAGTTGATTTCAGTGAACCCCAGAGTAAATCTTTGCCTCCCCACACATTCAATGCCCAATGCTCTACCCTCTGCAGGTCTTTTGGGATCTCAACTGCTATCATCACAGCTTTGCATCATCTGCAAATCTGATAACCATGCTGGTCTATGCTCTTATCCAATTAACTGACAAAAATTGCTCAACAACCCAGGACCAACCAACAACCGCAAACAAAGCAGCCAGAATGACACAGAAAATATGATTCAGAGGTACATTTGAAGAGACTAACTTTTCAACTGGAATTGCTGATAAGGTAACATGGTAGCCCTCCATGGCCACCATCCTCAGATCTCACATGGTATTGATTGCACCGTCTTGCTCTTTGTCGACTCACTAAATCTTTCCCATTTGTTCAATTTCACTTCCCGAGCCTTTTATTTTTTGTCATTTCTTCACAGCTGGGAGAAGCTCTTACTGAAAATAAAACAGGAGCTCTTAGCCTTCCTGTGTTGGCGTTTAATTTTAGCAAAATAAATTGATATCAACATATATTGATATTTATTTTTCTAGAGGTTGCTCATTTTTTGCTTTGGTATAAAGAAAGATAATTTTCAAAGCTTTCCCCATGACTTTTGTGAAGAAGATCATGATGAAATGAAAGTTAGGCTTTTTCTCCCCTCAACTCTTTCCAGACTAAATGGCAGAGATGATGAGGGCACTTTGTCATCCCCGAGCTATGAATGCCAGGATATTTGAATGTCTCGAGCTCAGGTGTATAAATATTGATTAGATAATGATCCTATTTCAGAGGGAGTGTGGCACAGTAGGGAGAGGATTGAATTTGGAGTCATTGACTTGCTCTTGCTGTTCAGTCATTCCAGTTGTGTCTGACTCTTTGTGAACCATTTTGGGGTTTTCTTGGCAGAGATATTGGAGCAGTTGACCATTTCCTTCTCCAGATCATTTGGCAGACGAGAAAACTTAGGCAAACAGGGTGAAGTGACTTGCCCAGGGTCACACAGCTAGGAAGTGTCTGAGGCCAGATTTGAACTCAGGAAGTTGAGTCTTTCTGACATCAGGCCCAGTGCGCTGTGGGCTATTGTGCCCTCTAGCTGCCCCAAATTCTGAGGTATTCTGATTCAAAGAGAATGCAAGGAATGGGGGAGATGGTGAGCCATCCCTTACAATAAGGAATGAAAAAGAAACAGAAAAAAAAAAGAAACAAAAAACCCAAATCAGTTCAGCCAAACAGAGAGGCATTGACCTAATCTGAGGCAGGCTACTTGGCGGTTCCTTGTCCATTGTTCCCCAAGATAGTGCATTCCCTTCTCTCCTCTTCCAGATCAGGCTGCATCATGACAATCACATGTCATTTGTTTGTATTGGTTTTGGCTGTTGCTATTTCCCCCCATTTATATGCTTGTAATCATCATATAGATTGCTTTCCCTGGTTCTGCTTGTGATATTATATATCAATTCATAGAAGTTTTCCCATAATTCTTTGCAGTCTTCATATTTATTTATTTTTACAGTACAATAATATTTCCTGGAATTCATGAACTACAACTCGTTTAGCCATTCCCTATGAAAACAGTTTATTTGTTGTCTCAGCTCTGTCTCTGACTATCCTCAGAGCCACCTTGTTGTCTATACCAGAGATGGAGAATCTGTTACCCCAAAGACACAAGTGTACCTCTAGGTCCTTAAGTGCAACCCTTTGAATGAATACAAACTTTACAGTTTCAGTCAAAGGGCCACACTTGAGGACCTAGAGAGCCACATATGGCCTTGAGGCTGAAGGTTCCTTACCCCTGGTCTATACAATTCTCACTCCCTTGACCTCTGGGCGCAGGAGCCTTATCTTGTCGCTTGTCTCCTTTGCACTGTCCCTGGGTACCAAAAAACAGTCGCCAGAAATTGATGAAGAGATAGGCTTTCCTGCTGTATATCAAGCTACAAGCTAATATTATTTTTCATCATGTCAGCATGTTGTTATGGAAATTGTCATGCATCTGGAGGTGGAGTACTTGAGTTTACATCCCAGCTCTTCTACTTAGTACCTTTGTGACCTTGAACAAGTACCTTAACCTCACTGGATCTCAGGTTCCCATTCTGCAAAATGAGGGGTTAAGAAAAAGGAGAACATCTCTAAATTACATAGCAGTAAGGGTGCTGAATTTGGAGTTAGAGGTACAAGTTTTAAATCTCAGCTCTCATTTGTTCTCACTGTTGCCTTGGGCAAATCTTCTCCTGACCTCAATTTTCTCATCTCTAAAATAAAAGGCCAGGAGAATAAGATAGGTAAGACTGCTGCCAGATCTAAAATTCTGTGACCCTAAGAGTTATTGACTAGGAGGGAAGGAGGACTACCCTCCAACACAGCTCTAGGCTATCTCCTACAGACGGAGCTTGAACCAGAGGCAAAGCATAGCTTGGAGATTTGAGATAGGGGCTGCCTTCCCCACCATTCCTGAAGGCTCTCAGGGGAATTGTCATCCAGTGCCTGAGCCTGTGGTGACTGCATCTTTTCCTTAAGGAGGTGAATTTTGTCAGTTCTGCCAGTGGTATATTTTCTCTTCGTGCCCATGTCACTCTGGGCTTGCTTTTATTTTACATTCTCAGACTATAATTCTCTGTGTCAAGACCTGTCTTTTATTAATACACTGTGTAAATGTACCTGAGGTCCCTGACAGAGTGTGTGGCATACCAATGTAAAACTCAATGAGTCTGTGGCAAGGCAGCAATAGAACAAGATTCTTCTGATTCTCAGCTGAGCCCTTCCAGGATGAGGGTTATAAACAAATCAGTTCCTTCACGTAATTGAATCCCAGGCAAGCCAACCTACAGCCAATCTTATTTCTTCAGAAAGAGCTCTTGCATTTTACTTGTGGCTCTGGTACCAGATCTCATCATTATCACAGGGCTCTAGTTTTATTCGGTGGAGAATGAAGATGGACGTTTGTCTCACAAATAGTCTCTTGTTTTGTGCAGGCAAAAAGAACTGTTAGATATGGACAGGCTTAGGCCTCCTCAGAGCCAGTAGAAGAATCCAACCCAAGCCAAGCCAAGCCAAGCCTGTCACCAAAAACATTTATTAAGCACCTTCTCTGTTCCAAACACTATGCTAAGTGGTGGTGGTACAAAGCAAGAGTTCCTGTTCTCAGGGAGCTCATAGTCCAGTGGGGGAGACAACAAGCAAGCAATTGTGTACAAACAGACTATATGAGGGATCAATTAGAGACAATCTCAGAACTATGGCACAGGAATGGGAGAACTGAGAAAGACTTTCTGTTGAAGGCGAGATTTAAGTTGGGAATTGAAGAATAAGATAAGCCAGGAGGTGGAGATGAGGAAGGAGAACATTCCAGGCATGGGGGACAGCAGAGCAAATGCCCAGGACTGGAAGATATTATGCTTGAAGAGAAGTGAGCAGGTCTATGTCATTGCATGATGCAGAATGTGAGAGGATCAGGGCATAAAAGAGAAGCCTGGAAGGGTTTGTGATGGTGGCCTTTGTGGGAGGGGGGAGAGGGGGACTTTAAAAGCCAAACATTAGATTCTGTATGGAATCCTGGATGCAATAGAGAGCCAGACTATGAATCAGCAAACAGGTATTTACTAAGTACCTACTATACCATCCGTACTAAGAAAAGTGCTGGGAATACAGACACCAGTGAAACAATCCTCACCCTCAAGAAGATGACGTTCCAGCAGGGAGATGGCACAGTCATATTTAATCTGTTCCAAAAACACAGTGAAGGCAATGGGAGGGAGAGCAGTGGCAGTTTGGGCATTCAGAAAGGCTTCCTGTAGTGGAATTTGAGCTCAGCCTTAAACCAAATAGGAATCCCAAGAGGCAGAGGGGGGGATAGAACGTGTTGTGAAGGACATTCGATGCCAAGGTGAGGAGGCTGTATCTTGGAGATAACAGGGATCTACTGAAGATTCTTGAGAAGAGAAGTAACACATTCAGAATAGGGTTTCGGGACAGATTCTTTTGGCAGCTGTGTAGACCAAAGATGGCCTGACAGAATCATGTCTACATAACCTTGTGTCTGGCTTCAATGTGCTTGGTGTGGCTGGTAGATCATATTCTGGAGGTAGGGTCTGGGCAGGGAGGACTTGCTTAGAATAACCAAGAACTGCTAGAACCCCAAAACCTCATCTATGTACTGCAAGGGCCAGAGACTCCGAGCTTTCTTTCCTCCCAAATGACTGTTTCAAGAGGTCCCTGGAGGATCTCCTCATTCACAAACTTCTTTTCCCAGGAGATTCCTTTCCACTTATTGCCTTGTGTCTAGAGGGCCCATGGCCCTCGAAGGGTCTTCTCACTTTGGGCAGAGCATGGTTGGGGGATGCTACATTCCCCTTCTGCCTGAGCACAATGAGCTGGACGCCCCTCCCCCAAGGTTTCCTTGGCTGCAGGTTGAATACAGTCTGTAGGACTAGCCCCCTGGCACTCTTGATTCCCACTGCCCCTGTCTCAGGGCCACACCTGATCTTCAGAAGCTATGTCTCTCTAGCAGATCCTATCCCCAGCTGCTCATTAATCTGGGACTGGTTTAAAGGGGTTTGAGGTTTCAAGGCTTGTCCCAGGGAGGCATTTTCTTTTCACTTCTAGCACTTTGCCTCTGCCTTTGATCACTTTCTCCAGGTAGTTTAATATAGTTCAAGAGGCAAAGATCATTTGAATTGTGGAGTTCTATGAAGCTCAGGTAATTATTTTTTTTCTAAGGGACAGGACTAACTAAAATAACCCCAAGTGTCTAGGGATAAAAGGCCTTAGAAATTCAGCTGCCAAGATTTCATCTGGCACTCTCTCAAACAGACCCCAAGAGGGCTTTATTTCATATCAAAGGAACATTTTGGGGGAGTATAGGGAAAGCACTGTGCTGGATGTTGGTATTAAAATATGAATCAGACACAGTTCCTGTCCTCAGTGAGTTTGATATTCAGGAGGAAAAACTAATTGTCATGGTTATAGGATATTTGGGTCCTTGAGTTAGAGAGAGAAGGGATTTCATGGGTGGTCTAATCCAACTTTTTCATTTTACAGACATGGAAACTGAGGCCCAAAGAAGTTTGGGAACTTGTCAAAGGCCACATAGGCTATAAATGGTAGGGTTTAGATTTTAACTCAGATCTCCAAGTTAAATCCTTTTTTTCCATCCCACTATTCTACTGCCATGTTTGTTTCTTTGTATTTTTTTTAAAATAAAGTTTCTGTGAATTCTAAAAGTTTGAACCTTAAAAGTTTATTGGGACTTTTCTCACTACCATTCCTCTTTAATTTTAACCAACCAAAACAAGAGATTCTCTGAATAGGAAGGGATCTCACAGTTTTTCTGGTCTAAAATATATCTGATGAAGAATGCCTGTATGACAAGCCCACTAAGTGGTCATCTAGATTTCAAGTGAAGATCCTTCATCAAAGGCAGCCAAATTCCACCCCCAGAATCCCATTGCTCTTTGAACAGTCCCAGCTTTTCAGTCTCCTTTTCCTTATGTTGGCCTAAATCAACCTTTCTACAATTCCCAACTACACCTAGTTCTGTACTGGGTGCCAAGCAGAGCAAGTGTGGTCTCTTTTTCATGATGTCCATTCAGATCCTCCCATCCCCAAGATCTTTCTCCTCCATACTCAACAACCTCCAAGTTCCTGTGCTTGTATGGCATGGACTGGAAGTCCAACATTCTGGTTACTTACCTCCAGAACATTGTTATTAGACAAAACCTGCCACTGTCATCCATAGCCTAGTGGGTAGAAGCCTGATTTAAAGATGTTTTTTTCTGTGTCTTTTTCCCCCTATGGTGAATTAATCCTATCTACTTACTCCTGCAGACATCCTCAGAACCAATGGAAGTAAACGCTTAGAAGGGAGCTTCTAGAAGGAAAAGAAGAATGTGGAACCACGTAGGGAGCTGGGATCCAGGCTGACCAATCTTCATGGTCATAGCTAATGGACCCAAAGCAAAAGCAGGAGAAATCTAACCCCAAACTCAGGAAGACATTGGCTTCTATTGCCAGGAGAAAAAGGTCAAGTTGTCTCTCATGTCATTCCCCTCATTTCTCTCTGTTACATTCTTGAGTCTCTAGATTTCTTTCTTCACTACCCAACCTAGAAGGTCACTCTACCCCTGTAAATACTGTATCTGACTACTCAATTCTTCCTAGAATCTCTATTTTAAGGAGAATGGACAAGCCAGCCATTTTCATTCCTTCATTTCTCTTCAGGTTCTGTTCTTGACTTTCTGGATTTCTTTCTCCACCATGCTTCAACCTGAGATCCTGTTCACCATCTTCTTCCCCATCTCGATTTTTCCACTTATTTTTATGTCTTATCTTCCAACAATAGAACATAAGCTCCTTGAGGGCAGGGACTAGTTTTTTTGACCTGCATTTATATTGTCAGTATTTACTTAGCACAGGGCCTGGCACGTGTTCTTGTTGTTCAGTTGATTAGTCATGTCCAACTTTTATTGACCCCATGGACCAAATGGTCCATGGGATTTTCTTGGCAAAGATGCTGGAGTTGTTTGACATTTCCTTCTCCAGTGAATCAAAGCAAACAGAGGTTAAGTAACTTGTTAAGTTACTCAGCAACCTCCAAGTTTCTGTGCTTGTATGACATGGACTGGAAGTCCAACATTCTGGTCACTCATTCATTATTCATTATTGATGGTGATTCATTATTGTTTCTTCAGTTATTGAATAAACCACCTGAAAGTATCATTAACATTTCTACCATTTTTTGATTGACATAAATAGCTAGTAAGTGTCTGAGGCTAGGTTTGAACTCAGATCTTCCTGACTGAGGCCAATGTTCTATTGACTAAGCCACAAATGCTTGTTGACTTGACTTAACTTCTATTTTTGGAGTCCATACTTATTTCTTTCATGCCCCATTGCTACTGCCAACACAAGCAATCAATCAATAAACATTTATTAAGCATCTACTATATGCTCAGGTCTGGGAATACACAAAGATGCAAATGGGAATATAGGAGAAAGGTCCAAGAAGTAGGACGGTGCTGGACCTGTTCTTTCATTTGTATTGGAGTCTTCCCATGAGGAAACTCACTCCACCAAAGTAAATCGACATCTTTTAGTGCACAGTCTTAGTTGCTTGGGGACACTAAGAAGTTAAATGACATCCAGTGTCACCCAGCCAGACTGTCAGAGGCAGAAGTGAACTCAAGTCTTCCTAAATCTGAAACCCTTTTTTATTCACAAGGTCATGATACCTCTTAAGCTAAAGAGGACAAAGAAAGAAACTATGGAAAATCCAGTCTCAAGCTGAAGTAGAAAAGTAAGAGAAGAAATGAAGTTTCTGGAACTAGTAACATGTTGGTCATAGTGCTGAGACAGGACTAGAATCCATACCCCTTCATCTTTCTTTCTGCCTGCTCAAGCCTGATCCATCCATTCTCACTGAGCTCCAAAGTCATCTCCTCCAAGGCACTTTTCGTGCTCCCTCCCAGTCAGAAAAGACCTTTGCTTCCTTGTTCCATGGGTAGCCCTTGATTTATACTTCTTTCTTCCTTTAGACAATAAGCTCCTTGAGGGCAAGGGATTGTTTCATTTTTGTCCATTGTCAATGCTCAACAAGTGCCTGGAACATAGTTGGTCCTTAATGAATGCTTATAACTTGACCTATACTTTCATGTAGTTATTTGACTTTGTGTCAGGTCCTCCCTATTAGTAAGCCAGGACCTTGTATAAGAAGTAATAGCTCTCTCATTTAGCTTTCTATCTCCCCCAGTGCCTAGGATAGTTATCCATGCACAATTTATCAATTATTTGTGATTTCAGGGGATTCTCTCTCCTAACACAGATCTCAGCCCTTTTGTGACTTACTACAGGGCTCTTGTGGTGAGAATAATTGAAGACCTGATGCCCAGTCTCTTTTTTGGTGAAAAGTGTCTCTGAACTTTGTAGGACAATTCATCAGGCTTGTATTCAAAATCTTTCTTCCCATATAATTAGATAAAGATTATCATTTACATTCCAACTCCATCTCATACAGAAACAAGATCTCCTTGCAGCAGACTACTGAAGAGCTCTTTAGGCAAATGGTTAAAGCTAAAGCAAGGCTAAAGGGTGGCTTCTATAGTCACTCCTCCTTAAGGGTGCAGATGACTAGTGTGACTCTATGTATTCATAATGCATTTTTTTTTGTTTTAGTATAATCAAGTGCCTCTGATTGAATAATGTGATTAAAGAAAATCTTCCCCACCAATTAATGAACCTGGAAAGATTTGTAGGAAGGTCCACACCTTTTGTTAATGAGGCACTGGCTCTCAAGGGTTGATGCTCTCTGGCTCTGAAAAATATACAAGTACTCTGAGGTGAGATTTTACTTTGGGGCTTATTCATTGGAAGTGTTTGGCCAGAGGAGACTCTGGGCAGTCACTAGGGAGCCCCCTGGCTTTGAAAACCCAGATGTTGGTGTATGGTCAAGCAGTTGGATGTTTCTGTTGATATGTGTTGTATGCATTGCTTATGGTCAGACAGTTGGAAGCCCTGTCTGTCAGTCTTTATATCTGTTTGTATTTTCTCTGAAATTCAGGGTGCTGACTTATTCCCCTGAACTAAGTGAATGATACATGTGCTTGATTAAAGTAATTGTTGACCCCTTTTAGAAAAGCAGATAAAGAAATCTGTACAGCAGGCCTTCTTATGTATGTTGGGGTCCTGACTGTTACACCCTATCGTACTTTAATATTAAAAAATTAATTTTTATTCTGAACTTAATAAATACCAAATAAAATAGAAATTCTACATGCATAGTGGAACTTAAAAAAGAATTCTACATCCCATTGCAAATCTCTGTCAGGTGCAGATTGCCTTTCGTATATAAATATAAATATATAAATACATAAATATATATCTATATATGTATGAAAGGAGTTCCACTTGTAGCTTTCAAAACTGTCCTCCTTGTCTGTGCTTCTTTCTGGCTTTCCTTTGCTCTTTTCTACATTACAAAGCTTTTTCAATGACCCTATTTCTTTTTCCTTATTTTGATCTCCTTTTGTTCTCCTCCCTTATGATTCCTCCTGCACTCAGAAAGAAAGAAAAACAGAAGAGCTGTAACAAATACACATGGTCCAGAAAGACAGTTCCCCTATTGGCTGTATCCCAAAAGGGATGTTTTATCCTGCATCTGGAGATCATCATCTCTGCCAGGAGGGGTGATCATGCTTCATCATCAGTTCTCTAGACTTATGGTTGGTCATTGTGCTGATCAGAATGAACAAGTTTTTGTGTAAAAAACATTTTGAAGCAAATTTTTATGATAAAGACCTAATTTCTCAAACATAGAGAAGTATGTCAAATTTATAAAAATAAGGACCATTCTCCAATTGACAAATGATCAAAAGATAGAATCAGTTTTTAGATGAAGCAATCAAAGCAATCTATAGCCATAATACTCTAAAACAACTATTGATAGGAGAAATGTTATTAAAACAATTCTAAGATTCTACCTCATACCTATTAGATTGACTATTACGACAGAAAAGAAAAAAAACAAATATTGGAGGGGATATGGGAAAAATGAGACATTGGTTGGTGGAGTTGTGAACTGATTCAAACATTCTGAAAAGCAATTCTATTAAGCAGTTTGGAACAGTGCCCAAAGGGCTATACAATCATGCATACCGTTTGATCTAGCAATACCCCTATTAGATCTGCATCCCAAAAGAAATAAAAAACAAAAAGGAAAAGGACCTATATGTACAAAAATATTTATAGCATCTCATTTCTGGGGGCAAAGAATAGAAACTGAGAGGAAGATCAGCAAATGGGAAATGGCTGAGCAAGTTATGATGGTATGTGATTATAATGGAATACAATTGTACTATGAGAAGTGATGTGCAGGGTGCTCTCAGAAAGACCTGATAAGACTTGCATGGGCTGATGCAAAGTGAAATGTACTGTTCATAAAGTAACAGCAATATTGTAGGATGATCAGCTGCAAATGACTTAGCTCTTCTCAGCAATACAATCACCCAAAATAGCTCTGAAGGACTTAGGATGAAAAATGCTCCATCCTTAGAGAAAGAACTGATGGCGTCTGGATACAGATGGAAACATACTTTTTCTAAACTTTCTTTTTCTTGAGTTTTTTTGGTCTATGTTTTCTTTCACAATGTGACTATTATGGGCATGTTTTGTATGACTGCACATGCATAATCTATATTGAAAAAAGGATAGTAAAGATCCAGTGCAGTAATATGAAACAAAAGAATGCTAAAGTTTTGCAAAGGTGTTCTTCTAGATAGCGTCGCTACTACTGTGATTTTTCTCTCCTTCTCACTTTTCCATGTGACAGTTCACAATGTGTCATGATGGAAAAAGGATGCATAACACTCATAGTGTGTCATTTCCTCACAGTGAATTTCTGAATCAGTTGCTGAAGGAAAGGTTTGATGATACTGCCTTGTAGACTTGGCACATAGTATAGCGTGGGCTCTCTCTGGATGTGGTAGTCAGGGAGATTATGGCCACTTCCTAGTTCCTTTCCTGCTCTTGATATGGTGGCATATCTTCCTTCTTCAAAATTGTGACTTGGATGATCTCAACAGTATTGTTAGACTTGACTCAAAGAGTCTTGGCTTTTGAGGATTATGTATATTAATTTCCTCAACATGGTTCTTACTACTCACGCCTCTCACCAAGAGCTCCTCAAAGTCTTTCCAGCTTGGCAGGATCTGCCAAAACTTGCACTCCACCAATATGAACTTTAAGGACCCGCAATGGGCCTTCCTATGCTATAGTAAGGCTTCCTTTTAGGAATCCAGTGGAAGTTCTAGGTATGCTGGGTGCTTTATAAATGGTGAATTGAATTAGATAAGATCAGGTTGAGTTAAGTTCAATCATTCCTTTATATTTTATGAGTTTAGTATACTTTTGATACTTTTAATGGCCTTGACTAAAATTATTATTCTGCTAGATGAGCCACCTTTCTTCCCAGCTGCTCTAAGAATAAGCCCTCTATTTTTAAAATCTTCCTGTGTATGAAAAACTAGGGCCCCATTCAGGCTGCGTATGAAGAAGATCAAGGCTGTTTGGGCCTTGTGGGCCTGTGACAGCTATATTCAGGTGCCTCCCAGACTGCCTTTCTTATTTTCATTATCTGCACTTTGCTATGTGCTCTTCCTTCAAATGCCCAATAGTAATCTTTCCTACTCTCTTACTTTGCATATTCCCTTTAATTTTCATGATCAAAGCACTTGCTACGCATCTGTCTTCCACTTATCCTTCTGACTCATTGCTCTGTGCGTTGTTTGTTAGCGTTATTGTGGGCCAAGATGCTGGAGAAAGTTATACATTCACTTCTCTCCCCTTTTTTCTGCAAGTGAACTACATCCACTTAGGATGACCTAAGTAACTTGAGTTTTCTTTTCCTCTTTCCTCTCTCTCCTTACCACATATCACTCGATCACAGTCTGGAGCATTGACAACTGAGCGAGACCAACAGGAACAGAGCTAACAGAAACAGGGGAGGATTGAGACATCATGTGTGTGGAAAAGTTATGTATGTCTGTGCATATAGCTAGAATGTTCTCTGGAGTCCGTGGACTTGAATAGATGGCTTGTTTTGTGTTTCCCATTCCTGCTCTGTTATTGTAAGTAATTGATAGTTCAGTGTCTGTTCAACTTCCTTAGAGTCATCCATGACTTCTATCCCTTCCACATTCTTCTCCTATCTGCACAGACAAAGCCTCCTTTGAAGTTGGCAGGAGCTTCTTTGATGGTGAACATACAGGAGAATAAAAATATAGACCACAAAGATCAGAGAAATAGGATTTTTCTTACTTTTTGGTGCCTTAAAAATATTCTTTTCATTCAGACTCCCATGGGTATATTTTTCTTTTTCTAGGTCAATAAAATGTGAGGCATTGACAATATCAATTTCCCTCTTAAAAATAACTTTAACTACTAAACTTATTTCACCTGGGATACTGGCATTAATGATAATGTAGGTTCTGTTAAATCAAGACACAAAAGTACCTGATATTTGTATGATGTTTGGAATAAATTATCTCATTTGTTTATAATAGCAACGCTATGCAACAGTTTGTTTCTATAGATGTTATTAAGCCCATTTTATAGATGAGGAAAACTGAGAGGTGATGTGAGTTGCTACGGCAACACATCTAATGCTTGTCAGTGTTGGTAGTCCAACCCAGGTATCTACTGGTTCTAAGTCCAGGACTCATTCTTTGGTTCATAGGCTTAGAGTTGGGCTCTAGGTCATATGACCAACAACAGGGAAGAGACTAGGCAAGTCTCTTAAACCTCTTAAACCTTTCTCAAACATAAATTATGGGCCAAAGACAAAACTACTGCTGCTGCCTAAATGATCTGGAATATCCAGAATCCAAAATAAAGTCAAAACAAAACCAAAACGTGAACGGATGCCGCTTGGAGCTCTCTTGGTGCCCTTCCTTCCTCTCCCCTGCTTCTTCCCTTGAATCCCTTTCCCTCCTTTCCTTCCTTTTCCCTTCCCTTCCCTCCTTTCCTTCCAAACACTCTCTTTTCTCCAAACCCACTCCTTTTCTCCACTTCCCTCTCTCTGCTGAGGCTGCCACCATGCTTCCAGTCACCTGGTTTCACCACCTCAGCACCCTCTGTGACTTTTCCTTCTCCCCCATCCCCATCTCCTCTCAGCTGCCATGTCTGGTCCATTCTATCTCCACGTTTCTCCTTTCACAGATAGCTTTTAATTCTGGCTAAGATCTCTTCTCATCTAGACTATTGCAATAGACTACTAATTGTTTCTCCTGCTTTTAATCTCTTTCCTCTGTGACCCACTCTCCCACACAGTGGAAAAATCTGACCGTGTCATTCCCTTACTCAAAAATCTTCAGTGGCTCCTTTTTCTTCTAGGATAAACATGCCATTCTCAGCCTGACCTTTATAGGCCTCTACAATGTGGCCCTGTGTACTTCTCCAGTCATTTCAAGTGACTCCTACACACAGTGTTTTACTTACATTGGCCTAGCAGTTATTTCCTGTATGTGGTAATCCATTTTCCCCTCTATTTCTCTGCACTAGTAAAATTCTGTCTTGTTGGTTTAAACTTGTAATTGTGGACACAAGGCCTTTTAGAATCCTGGTTCTGTCATCCGATGGATTCCTTGGCTTGGCATGCTTTCTCTGTCATGCCTCAAATAGTCTCTGTCTTCACTTCTGCCTCTTAGGATGCCTGGATTTTGTCAAGACTTAGCTCCAATGCCCCTTTTGCAGGAAGCTTTTCAATTCCTCCATCAGCTGGAGCCCGAGCCTTCCCCTCCTCGGTAACCATTCCGCTATTCCCTGGGCCTCTTTTGGCTGGTTTCTCATGTTGTTGTGGTTGGCCTTTGTCTCTTTGGTGCCCAGCACGGTTCCCAGCATATAGGAATCATTTGATAAAGGTGCAGCTTTTTGATTGATTAATTGATTTGATAAATGTTGGGAATGACTCAAGGACCGTGGTCACTCCTCCCCCTCATCTCTTAGAAAAACTTAAAGCGCAGCAGCTGCTTCTCCCCATGGACGTTCTTTCCTGCTTCTGCCCCTGGTCTAGTTTCAACTCCTCTTTCTACTTAATGTGACTTTTCATTCACTGGCATGCATACATGTTGTGAGTGCCTCCCATTCCCCAGCTGAATGTGAACTCCTCCAGGGCAGGGGCCACTTTATTTTGCTCACGTCTCACATTGTGCTAGGCTCAGGGCAGGTGTTTAAAAATGAGTATCGAACTGAATTGAGCTAACCTGCAGGAGTGGGATCCCACTGACATTGTGCATAATCAAGATTCCCTAAGGTCGCAGCTCGCAGAAACTCTGCCAACCTGGTGTGTGGTACAGCAGCAGGAATGGGCTGATTGATCCCATGAACACTAGCAAAAGCGGCCCTCTTTGCCTGGCTCTTATTCCCTGGCTAGTAATTGAGCTCCTGGGAGATGAGCAGTGAGTGAAAATCATAGTGTCTTCCCTGCTTTGGGGAGATGCTGGGCCTGGACCAGAGCATATCTCTCCACAGCCATAGAATCAGAGCATTGGAGATCTACAGCATCTTATAATCGGAAGGCCCCTCTGAGGCCATATTACCCAAGCAGTACTGGAACATAGATTTCCCCTACAAAATCTCATTTCCTTGAAGGCAGTTAATCAACAAGCATTTATTAAGCACTTACTATATGTGCTAACTAGGCATTGTATTAAGCTCTGAGGATACAAAGAAAAGTTTCTGCTCTGAAGGAGCTCAAGTATTGAGAGAAACATGTAAACAGCTATGTAAAACTATGCAGAATAAATTGGAGGTGGTTCATAGAGTGGAGACCCTGATAGGGCTTTGGTTGAGACTTGAAGGAAGTGGAAACTGGGAGCAAAGTTGAAATAAGGGGGTGGGGCTTCAGATTCTATGTCTTTGCATATCCAGTATCTAGAACAGTCCCAGTAACATGGTAGGGGCTTAATGATGCTTGTTGACTGATTCCCAACAATTTATCCTCTGCCATTAAAGACCCAGTGAAAGAGAACTCATTATATCTCCCAGGAAGATCATTCCATATTGTTAGGAAGTGTTGCCTTGATATGAAATCTTTAGAGGATCACAGATTTAAATCCAGAAAGGACTTTCGAGACCACTGAGACTAACACCCTTGTTTTGTAGATCAAGTCACTGAGGTTGAGAGATATTACTCCAGGTCATGCAGCTAGTAAGTGGGTATGGTGAGATTTGAACCTAAATCTTTTTAATTCCAAATCCAATGCCTTCTCCATGCTGTTGCTTCCCATTGTTTCCAGACCTCCTGCAATTAAATGGGACAATTTAGATCGCTTTTCTATATGACTACCCTTTCAATGTTTAAAGACAGCAGTCATGTTCTCCCTAAGCCTTCTCTTCTGCAGGTTCTTGATGCCTTAGTGTGAGGGTGGCCCAGGGAGCTCTGGAGTCATGAATACATCTGCAGTCGATTCCACTGGAAGCAGGGTGAGTGTGCTTCCTGAAGGGGATAAGGCAGGCACTTGCCTTGCCATAATGTGGGAACAGATGATATTTTGAGGATGAGAGAGGTACAGAACTCCTCTATGAAGTACAAATGAAGTCAAAGTATCCTCAGTAGTCTGGGAGATGGGTGCTACAGTTGTTCCAATTTCACATATGAGTAAACTGAGGTGGAAGTAGGTTAATTGACTTGCCCAGGGTCACATAGCTAGTAAGCATCTGGAACAGATTTTGAACTCAGGTCTCCCCAACTCCATGCCCAACACTCTTGGCATCAATCCATAAAGGTGGCAGATATTTCTTTGTCTGAGAAAAAATGAATAAAAGGCATGTCAAATTATAGCAGATGTTTTCATTTTTCACTCTGAATGGGAGGAGATTCTAAAGAGGAAGGAGTACAGCTCTCCCATTCTACAGAGGAGGAAAATGAAGTCCAGAGAGTTGTGACTGAATCTTAACTAATAAAGTTAAGCAGCAGGTTCGTGTGAGCAGCAACGTGGAGAAACATGGCAGCATGTGCCTTGGCTTTATCATACAGGCTAAAATTTTATCGTGCAGGGCTTGCCTACATATCAACCTTCCTCATCCTTTTTGGAGGTGACTAGTTATAAGTATGATATTTACTTCAATAATAATAATAACACTTTAGTCTTCAACACTTTTGGGAAACGTCATTTGGTTGGTGTGAATACCCTTCCCATCAGTGTAACCAGAATCAAACAACAGTGATAGTAGTAACTGATATTTTGTAGCATTTTAGAGTTGTGAAGTTCTTCATATGTATCATTTCACTGAATCTTCACACCAACTCTTGCAGATAGGTAGTAAGAGTATTATTAGTCTCATTCTATGGCTGAGAAATTGTGCAGTGGATAGACCCCTGGAGTCGTGATGACCTGAGCTCAAATCTAGCCTCAGGCTCTTATTGGCTGTGCGATCCTGGGCATCATTTAAAGTTTCCTCCTCTGTAAAATGGGGATGATAAAAACACCTACCTCCTGGAGTTGTTGTAAGGATCAAATGACATAATAATTATAAAGCACATAGTAGCTACTACATCAGTGCTACTATGTTGCTGTTCAGTAACTTGTCCAAGGATACAGGTAGTAAGCAAAAGGTAGGGATGGATGCTATCTTATCCTTGGTTTAGGGAATCAGCTTTACAAAGACAAAATGGGAAATGTGTAGCAAAACTATAGTTAATTTGAAAAAGATGTGAGTTCTTTAATAGACCATGAGGTCAAAGATGGGTCAAAAGTGAGCTCTATCAACCTCTAAGCTAGTCTGATCCTGGGCCATGTTGAAAGGAGGAAGGTAATAGTGCTACTGTATTCTCCCTTGGTTAGACCATAACTGGGCTAGGGTTCAGGTCTAGGCACTTGGTCAGAAGAGGAGTGGTGAAGTTGTTTTCAGGGGAGGGCAGCTGTGACCAGTCAAGGATCTCATGATCATCCAATGTCTAGTGCAGATGGCAGAAGAGTTAATGATGAGAGATGATTATGGTTTATGCATTTGAATGCTGATGTGATGAAAGGGAGATCAGACAGGTTCTGCTTAGCCCAAGGAGGCAGAATAAAGAGTAATGGGTGGAGATTCCAAAGTGGCAGATTTGGGTTTGATATACAGAAAAGTTTCTTAACAATTAGAGCTATTTAAAGTGAGATAGGTTTCCTAATTTATTATCAGACATCTTGGTGAGGCAATGGATAGAACACTGGACCTCATGGAGTCAGGAAGATGAGTTAGAATCCTATCTCAGAGAGTTACTAGTATAGTGTGATCCTGGAAGAGTTACTTAACCTTTGCCTCAGTTTCCTCATCTGTGAAATGGGGATAATAACAGCCTCTCTCTTCCAGGGTTGTTGTGAAACTAAAATGAGATATCTCTAAGACACTTGGTAGACCTTAAAGGAACCCAAAAATGCTGGCATTTTTGGACTTTGGAGACAGTGGATTCCCTAGGTTCATAGTCCTTGAGCAGAGGCTAAATGGTCACCTGTTAGCCAAGTTTTAGAAGGGATTATTCCTAAATTGTGGGTGGACAAGCTGGCTTTTCTGCTCTGAGGATCTACGAAGTAGCAAACAGGAGTTGGGAGTGATATTAGTGAGACTAACTTTCCCCCCAATGATTTGTTTTCGTTCTGTCTTCTGGGTAGCCATTTAGAATGTTCCAAGGAGTTTGACATCTAGCTTTTCTTCTGATGCTCACAACTATTGAGTGAATCAGGGGTTGTTAATATTATTACCCCTATTTTATAGGCAGGCACCTGAGACTCAGGGAGATGAAGTAACTTGTTCAGTCACCTTATTTACTGAAAGAGTCCAACTTGGACTCAGTTTTTCTAACTGAGTTCTGAACTCTTTGCCACACACCATGCCTTCTCCAAATAACTTCCATATGAGTGCCATGTGCACCAGTCAAAGGCAGAATCAAATGCTCATCAGGTTTCTGTGTTGATCTTTGCATCCCCATTTAAATTGTCGAATCCATGAGCTCGATCAAATTGGAATTTGGCATGCAGAAAGCAGTTGCAATCCTCAATTCATGGCAGCCTTTGAAAAATGCACGAGGGAAAAAAGTCTGTTATAACAAGGTTACATTTTGTATTGATTTGCCTTTGGAGTGCTTATTTATTAATTATTTACTATTTCTGTAAAGAGAAGCAAAAGTGAAAAATGTGTGGTTGTTTACAGTGTCTGGAGATGAAGATGGATTAGGATATCTGTATTTATGGGATGTGTTTTTGTTAATATATGCAAGGGTATTGATGCTGGATGATCGCTTTTTAGGAGCACAAAATTAATCTCTAAAGTTCCGGGAGGAGTTAACACACACTAAATCCTTGTCTCAGATGGCCTGACTCTAATTTTAAACATGCCCTTCCATGCACCAAATTAAATCTGACCTCACTGACTTCGGTGAACAAGGACTCTCACAGTACTGTGCTTGCCCCTCTCCCTACAGCAGTGATCACACAGACTGCCTTGAATTCTAAGCATTTGGGTAGGGGTCTTGTCTCACCCAAAAACTCTATGTTACTCAGTAACAGCTCTTTCATCTTTACATCCAAACAGCACTGTGCCTCATCCCAAGTAGAACTCACTGAAAATATGGAGTGAAGGGAAAAAGGAATAGGTTTTGGAGTTCCTTTTTAAATTTTTTTTCCTGAGCCTGGGATCATTGCCTCCAACAATCAAAGCCTCCTTTAGGTCTAAGAAGACCTAAATGGAGATCTTGCCTCTAGGGACGAAATTGGAGTGTTGACCTGTTTCTCCTCTTGTCAATCTATCTACTTCATTCATTCATTTATTCATTCATTCACTCATTCATTCAGCAAACAACTGCTTAGTACTTAACTGTGCAGAAGAGGTAGAAAGCATGGTGTCATGAATAAAAGGGCTAGAATAGGGGTCCAGAAGATCTGTCTCTGCTCTCTGACCTTCAGGCATCTAGAGGGAGTTCCTATGCAATGGGAGTCACAGATCCTGGTCTCTTTGGCATTTAGAACATGGACCTGGTGAGATACAAAACTGAAAAAAGAGACAGCATGGTCTGATAGAATGCATGCTGCATTTGGAGTCAGAGGACTTGGATTGAACCTCACTTCTGACTGAAGTGAGGCAGATTTGCACAAAGTTGTCAGCCTCAATTTCTCTTCCAGACTCATCAAAGTCGAGCGGTAGCACAAAGTCAAGACATGTGGTGATGGCCCAGGATTCCATGGATGACTTTGGTGCCTTCAGTGTCTCATCAAGCTCTGAGCACTCTACAGCATTCACTTCAGCCTCCTTCAGTTGTTCTCATTCGCCCCTTCCACCAGGGGAAGTCTTCACATACTTGGAGTAGATACCTCCCTAACCCACAGTCAGTCCCATCATCTGCTCTTTATCTCCTTCAGTCTCTGGTTTTTCTAGCCCCAAACCGTCGATCTCCCAGGAGCAACATTGGGTTATGAAAGAAGAGATTCTTGTGTCTGAAAAGGGATGGAAGAAATGAGGCTGCACTTGAAACCCAGCTAGGACCACCCCTAGTGATGACTGCATTCATTTCTACACTGCCTTTCAGCCAGGACAATTGGACAGTGGAGAAGGAGGACTGCAGGCAATCCAGCTCCCAGGAATAGGCAATAAATACAGTGCAGACCTCAAGACCCAAGAACACCAACAATTTCAATAAGGACAGTGCTGTGGACTTTGCTAATTGCAGTCCAACCATCATGGAAATCCTTTCCCTGTAATTGGATCCCATTTCAAGGGTTAAGGGGAGGAAAATGAGGCCCCTGGTGAAATAAAAATAGTCCGGGATTGTGGAACCTCTCTGACCACATCGGACTGTCTCATGACCCCTTGTGTTCTCAGGAAACTCTTGCTGCTTTGGGGTGTGGGAGCTGGGCTGGGGTAACATCTTTGCAGCTCTCTGGCAAGACTTGAATGATGCACATTGGAGCCTGCTCTGCAACATGTGAACTTAGGAAATGTCTTAGGAGGCAGACATGCGGAATGACCTGCCAGGTCCAGACTGTCAATCTGTGTCAGAGAGAGGACTTAAAGCCAGTTCTCCTGGCTTTGAGGGCCTTTCTCTGCATCATGTCATATATACTGTCAAGGTATAAAGGGTAAGTGAACATCATAGAGGTGATGGGTTTATGAAGGGGAAAGGAACAAGCATTTACACATTGTCTACTATGTGCCAAACACTGTGCTAAATGCTTTTAAAATAAATGATCTCATTTGACCCTCACAAGAACCATGGGAGGTAGGTGCTATCATGATACCCATTTCACAGATGAGGAAATTGAGACAAAGAGTGGTTAAATGCCTTGCCCAGGGTCACACACCTCATAAGTAACTGAGGTCAAATTTGAACTCAGGTCTTCCTTATGTCAGGCCCAATGTTCTATCCACTGCACCATCTAGTTTCTAGCTTGATCTCCACATCAATCACTTATCAACTGCATGACCATAACAAGTCAGTTAAAGTGGTAGTCTCAAAAGCTAATAGAATCTTATGCTACATGAAGCAAAGATTTGGAAATAAGGAGGTGGTAACCTCTCTTTATGTATTTTGTATTAGCCAGTCCACCTCTGGGCTCTGGTTTCAGCTGTAAGCACCACATTTTAAAAAATATTTCTATTTATTTTTAGTTTTGAATATTCACTTTTATAAGATTCTGAGTTCCAAATTTTTCCCCTCTCCAAGATGGTATGCAATCTGATGTAAGCTATACTTGTACAATCATATTAAATATATTTCCACATTAGTTATATTGTAAAAGGAGAATCCAAGCAAAGGGAAAAATCAGAAAGAGACAACACACAGAGACAGAGACAGAGAGACACAGAGAGAGACAGAAAGAGAATAGCATGCTCTGGATGTGGATAGCATTTTCCAGTATGAGTCTTGGAATTGTCTTAGATCTTCATATTGCTGAGAAGAGCTAAGTCTGTCAAAGCTGATCATTGCACAATGTTGCTGTTACTGTGTACAGTGTTTTCCTAGTTCTGCTCACTTCACTGAACCTCAGTTCAGATAAGTTTTCCTCAGGTTTTTCTGAAATCTGCTTGCTCATCATTTCTTATAGCACAATAATATTACATTACATTTATATACCACAACTTCTTCAGCCATTCTCCAGTGATGGGCATCTCCTCAATGTCCAATTCTTTGCCCTCACAAAAAGAACTGCTATAAATATTTTTTTTTGGTATATGTGGGTCCTTTTCTCTCTTTTGTAATTTCTTTGTGATACAGACCTAGTAGAAGAACCACATTTTGGGAAAGACATTGATAAGAAAGTCCAAAGAACCAAGTGGGTGAAGGGTATGCTCCCTTACGTGGTCTGAACATCAGCTGAAGGAAATGGAAGCCTTGCTTTGCACCCCTCAACTCCTGAAATGAGGTCCAATGAGAAAAGAGTCTCTTTGCTGTGTGGATAATACTTAGGAAAGTTTGCTTTTCTTATTGAAATAGATGTATAGTTCAGAGAAGAGATTTCAGTAGAATAAGATAGCAGTCAGCTAGGATTTGAAGAGGTTTTATATTTAACAGGAAATAGGATTTACTTCTTGGTCCAATGATACAGAATTAGGTTCAATGGGCAGAAGTCACAAAGAGGTAAATTTGGGCCCAGTATCAGGGACAATTTGAGGGCTCATCAGATGGAAGGGATGGTCTTGGGAGGTGATGGGTCACTGGAGGAAAGATGACAACTCATTGGATTGGGACTGAGGATTCTTATTCAGGCATGTGTTGAACTAGATGACCCTTAAAGTACTGCCCAAATCTGTGATTTTGTGATTCTTTTATTTCTCTGAGTTTCAGTTTCTTACTCTGTAAAATGGGGATATTAATACCAGGGGATTTTTTGTGAGAATCGTACTGCCCTTTGTGTGTTGGAAACATGACCTAGTATTACATCTTTCATAGATCAACTTCCATTATTTCAACCCCATCTTAGTCTAGTCCTGACACCCAATGTGAATTTCTCTTTTTTTCTTTTTTTAATTGTTCCTGAGTTTGGGCTTATTTTTAGGATTTTTCACGACAGGATAAGTATTGTTTTACCCTATTGCTATTCTTACTGACTTGCACATTGTCAAATGCAAATCTTCTGGTCGAGGCACCACAGTCTCTGTTGCTTTTCCTTCTTTTCTCTTTCCTTCCTTCCCCTCCCCTTCTGCTGCTTTTTAGATTCCAGAAATAAAATTGGAAATGTGTGCTGCTGGCATGTGGATACTTTTGGGAGGCCATGTGTCTTCACTTCATTCACAGCATCACCCTCTGAGCTTGAATTGAGTTGAGCCCTCCATCAGGGGACCTGATTTTCTTCTCCTTTAAGGTTTTAAGGTCTTTTCCACTTATTTCCTTCTTTCTGATTTTATTCCTTCTTACTCACATACCCAGCATTCATCTTAATGAATTCTGTAGCACTGCTGCTGATCAGATGCAGGTGCTTGTGGGCTGAGGAGGAATGGATATAGAAGCTCATTTTATTCCCTTTTTGTCCCCTTGAAATTATTCCTTGGAAATTCATAGTAAAAGGAAAGCTTGGCCAGTATACTTCTACGGCCACCAGTTGATTAAACTGATAAGATCCTTGAGATCAGGGAGCCAGCTTTACTGATCTCTGTACCTTTTTTCTGGGTCTAGTACAATAGATGCATTTTTAAAATTCTTCTTGATTGGGATGTGTGGTTTCATCAGTTGCCGGACTCTTGGTGAAGAACCCCCCTCCCTTAGTGCATATCACTGGTGCCTCTTTGTTCTCAGAGTTTTAAAGAGTAGTCCAGGGCAGAGCCAGACTTGTCCATGGTCACGTAGATCATTGTATTGGGAAGGACTTGATTCCAGGTCTTCATAACCCTAAGATTGTTCCTGTCTGCCTCTCACACTCCACAGGATATGAGTTTGTCAAATAATTTTTGAATAAAGGAACTTAAAAAACAAGGGGCCTCAAGGAATTTGAGGACTAAGACAAGGAGAGAGACAGAACCTGTCATATCATTACAATCAGGCATGGAAAAACTGTCCCTACCCTTGAAGACTGGCACCTTTCCTGCAGTTTATAATAGTCTCCAAGAACATTGAGGTTAAGGGACTTGCCTAGGGTCAGACAGCTAGTTTGTGTTAGAAATTCAACTTGAACCTAAACCTTTCTGATTTCAAGACCAACTCTCTACAACCATGCTTCTACGAGGGTCTGGAGTCTAACCTTGTAACGATAAGTGTTTGATCTTACACTCTCTCCCTCCATTGTCCCTCAGTTACCATCTTATCCAATCTCTCCTCCTTCATGGCTCATGGTATTTTCCCTTCTGATTGCCTCATGATTCAACAGAGAGCAAGAGAAGGAGGAAGGAGAATTTCTCCAGTTTGACTCTTTCAAAAATTCTATTCTCTCTTTTGCCTGCACAAGATTCTGAGGAAAGTCTTCTGATTAGAGTGCAATGTGTCCCTCATTTAGATTTGTATGCATAGTTTGGGGTCTATATGATTTGACTATACAATCTGGTATGGAAATGCTTTAAGAAGTTTTAAATCCAAATTTTTAAAATCTTTTAGAATTTTGATGAGGTTGTTCAGCAGGCATCAGGGGAATGTTGTGAACATCCTACTGTTTTCCAATAAGAAGAATACAGGATTTGGAATCAGAAGACCTGGGATTAAATCCTGCCACACCTAGATGGCTTTGGGAAAGCCACGTGTGTACTCTCTGGGTCTCAGTTTCCTCATTTGTAAAATGAGGGGATTCAACTTGATGATTTCTAAGATCCATTCTAACAACAACAACAAAAATCTATAGTATATTTGGGTTGAAACAAGGGATTTGATAAAGTCTCTCATAATATCCCAGTGGACAAGATGGAAAGTGTGCTAATTAATGAGTCAATGTCAACGTGGATGGGAACAGAGTGCCCTAGGGCTTTAGCCCTCGACCTTGTTCTGTTCAACCTTTTTATCATGACTAGAGAAAGATATATACTTACTCAATTTGTTCAAATTCCATTTTCATTTACTTATTTCTGTATACATCTTACTCCCAGTAGCATATATAAGTTTCTTAAAGGCAGTGACTGTTCCATTTTGTCTTCCCAATAACAATACTGAGCACAGTGCTTTGGATATGGTAGATGTTAATTAATGTTTATAGAATTCACTTGAATTGAAAAATTGCAGATGTCATGAAGCTAGGAATGATAAGTAATATTCTGGATGACAGAATCACTATCCCAAAAGTCCTAGAAGGCATATTGACCTTAATCTAATAAGATTATTTATGAAAAGAAGAAATATAATTCCTTCAATTAGGCATAAAACCCAAAAGGCCAAGATAATCTGAAACAACAGTTTATGTAAGAAAGACTTGACAGTTTTCCACACACATCAGCAGGGTGCCATGGCAGCCCCACAAATTAATCCAATCTTGGGTTACATGAACAACAATAAGTATCTAGAACTAGTTCAGCTGTTCTCTTTCCTGATGAATTCACAGATGGAACATGGTGTGCAGATTTGGTTAGGGAAGGACGTTGACCAACTGGAGCTCATCCAGGAGAGGATCACAGAGATAGTGAGAATCTTGGGGCAGGAGGGGTGTCTTTCAAAGGTCCCTGCAGGCATTGCTGTTTAGATGAAATGTTTTCCTCACCCTCTGGCTGATAATGCACTGCCTTCTGCAATTCTGTTCTCTATATCCTTATATATGTGAATTCTGAATTGCAAAACACATAGATTCTCCAAGTGGCAGACAGAACCAAAACCATTATTCAGACACCAGAAAGCCAAATCCATCACAGTAACAAAAATCTGCATACAATAACAATGCAGAGGACAACAGCATCCCCAAGCCTTCTCCCTGCCAGGCTTCCCCCAAACCAGCTCCTTTAAGCAATCACAAACAAGCTCTCTCACTCACACTAACCAGCAGCCTGCCTCCTTCCTAGCTCTGACTGCTCTCTGACTAGTTTCCTCTCAGCTCTGCTCTAGCTCTATCTCTTCCTGTACCACCCATTCATCAAACTCCTCCCACCACAGGCTTCATGTGACTCAGACTTCCATGTGACCCAGGCAGGTCACATGGGTCTATATTAATAAATAGGAAAGATCTTGCCATTTAAATTACCATTACAGTCTCCAGTGCCTAGCACACAGTAGGCACTTAATAAACTCTTTGTCAATTGATTGATCTAGATCATGTCATTAGTTTAGAAGGGAGAAGACATTGGGGGGGGTATATAACAACTGACTTTAAGCTTGTGAATAATTATCTTATGGAAAATTTATTAAATTTGTCTGCTGACTCAGATGTCACTGTATTCAGAGAGGTTCAGAGAGATTGATTTGCACTTGGTATAAATACAAACCTTCTAATACTCAGAGGTGTCCAAAGAGGGAGAGGCTGTTTGGGGAGGTAGTAGATGCCCCTCCCTGGGGGTCTTCAAGCAAAGGCTGATGTCACTTGTCCGTAATGATGAAGAGGAGTTCTTGGTCAGACATGAGGGGCAATGGCTGGCCTCTCAGGTATGTGGCATTCCCCTGGTAGAAGGTAAGCTCTTTGAGGGTAGGGCCTGTCTCTGTGTTTACTATCCCCAGCATATATTTCACTGCCCTACACCATTAGGTACTTAACAAATGCTCATGATGTTGAATTGTCTGAGATCTGTAATTCCATTTCTATTGAAATAGTATACTAAAATACATTTCTGAATCCTAGCTCATTCAGGGGAAGAGTAGCTAGGCCCAGCAGAGGAAGCCCTGAATATTGGCTGCATATGCAAAGGTCTCATCACTGGAAGAGGAGAGAATAGTACATCTCAAATAATCCCATCTTTGTGAAGGGAATGGCAATGCTGGAATATGAGGGGGAGGAATTCCAATTGAGATGAGCTATAGACAAGAGCCTGTGCCATCAGAACTCTTTAGCTGAGTGATCCTCAAAAGACCTAAAAAAAGGAGAAAAATTATATTCAGTGTAAATATGAAGAAGAGAGAGAGACAGAGAGAGACAGAGAGACAGAGACAGAGATAAAGAGAGAGAGAGACAGAGAGAGAGAGAGAGAGAGAGAGAGAGAGAGAGAGAGAGAGAGAGAGAATTTAGATTCTGTGAACTGAGTGTGTTTATTTCCAAGCTTAAATGTGGATTCTATTGTAAACCATGCAAAGGAGGCAAACAGAACAAATCAGGAAGGATGAAGAGCCTTTGGGCCCTTAGGGGATGCTGCATTTAACAGAAACTTGGTCATTTCTAAGGGGTGGAATACTGGGATGTTTGCAAGATGTCTTCATAGCTCTCTGACATCCGTAGTCCAAACCTTTAGCAGGAATTCTCCCTGCTATTGGAAGACCTTCACCATCTATCAGTTGTCAACTCTTTCTCATTGACAGATGGATGGATGGATGGATAAGGCCAGTTTCTAATTCTTCATATATGTTGTCTTTTGAAGATTATTTGTGAAAAATTCTACCAGTTATTGAATATTATTGAATATTGTAGCCATATAATGCTGAGTATGAGGAAACTGGATCTAAGAGAAGCTGAGTGACTTGTCCAAGATCACATAATTGGTAAGCGTCTGAGGTGGGATTCCAACTCCAGTCTTTCTTATTTCCAATCCCATATTCTATCCATTATATCACCAGTTGCCTAATTTAACCTAATTTAGCAATCTAGCAATTATTATTTTCCCCTTCTTATTTATCTTACTGGTAGTGCTCCATTTCCTTGAATGGTATTATTGACAAAAATTGATAGTTGCAGTCATAAATAAAGAGCTCAAAGGGATTTTTGATCTCATACAGTCCATGTTCTCAATAAAGATTCTTTTTCTCAAGAGGTAAAGTGACTTATCCTGGTCATAACTGACAAAAGACAGAGATGAAATTTGAACCCAGGTCCTCTGACTTTAAATCTAGCCTCCCATTCCACTGTGCCTTCCAGGGTTATAGACTCATTATTTCAAGTTTTAGAATTGTTTGCATATTGTAACTCTTTTCACTCTGTGTCCTGTAGTAGGATATAGAGTTTGGGAGTGATGATGAGGAGGAGCACCCCTGATATGAGGGCTGTTCATTCACCTTTGGGGGCCACCTGACTCACTCAGCTCTCACCTGTGACTCCAAGAAGCTGTAACATTCATAGCAGCCACACCTGATAAACCATATCACAGATAAAACAGGTTGAGGGTAAATGACAGGCCTCAAATATATCAGTGAGCGAGGAGGATTTTTACCTCAAGCATATGAAGATTTTCTCTGTTGAACGAGGTGAATGAGAACAGCTAATTCTCATGGCCATGAAAACAGCTGAAGCAGCCACTTAGAGGGTTGTCAGGCACCAAGGATGTCAGGGTCTTCCACCGCATCCCAGAACATTGCCAGTTGTCTTGACTTTTGTCTGGCCACTGGACTTTGATCACTCTGGAAGAGAGTGAGGATGACGACTTTGTGCAGCTCTGCCTCACTGAATCCAATTCACCTATAAGTCAAGACACAACCCCACAACATCGTGGATTCTCTTAAAAATGAAGGACAACAGCAATGACGGTAGGATATAAACTCCTTGAGAATATTTTTCATTTTTCATTTTTTCCTTGTATCTCCAGGGCCAGAATACTGGCTGGCACATAGTAAGTGCTTAATAAATAATGTCTTGACTTACAGGAGCATTTACATAGTAGGTGCTTAATAAATGCATTTTTATTGGATTGTTCAATTGCCTGGAACATTTAGGAGATTTTGATGAATCTTTGTTTATCCCAGGCCAGATGTGGAAGTTTTTCTTTCAATAGATACATATTATCAGCTGATTTTGCAATGGCTTTTCTATTTTTCTTACCAATGGTGTGCAGGAAAGCATTCCGGTTAACCAAAATTCCAGGTAATTAAGACTTTAAATAATAAGGCTTTGTAAGTTTCCTGATGTTTGATGTACAAATGATGGCTATGTAAAAAAAAAAAAAAAACAAAAAAAACCAAACGATTTCCCTTTGTCAGTCAACAAGCATTTGGTAAGCACTCACTATGTACCTGGAACCATGTGTTAAGAGCTGGGGATGCAAAGAAAGGCAAAAACCTGGTCCCTGCCCTCAAGGAGCTCCCATTCTAATGAGGGAAATAGCCATGTGCTTACAAGATATAGACAGTGTAAATGAAAGGTAGTCCCAGAAGGAAGGTACTGGCACTAACAGGCACTGGGCAAGGCCTCTGCAGAAGATGGGATGTGAACTTGAACTTGAAGGAACCCAGAGGAGCCAGGAGTCAGGGGTGTAACCCCTTCACAATAAGAAAGGCCCAGGTTCCTTCACACTTGGGGGTCTTTTTACTTCTATGACTGATTGTTACCTCTACCTACAATGTGGTAGTATCCAATCACTTGTTACCATTTCTCATTGCAAACTGTGTTAGACTTGTCCAGAAAACAAGACATTATGCAATGAGCCTACTATCCAACCTCCACCCTGTCCCTGCCATGACTTGTGAAGTCGTAATCACAATCTTAATGGCTCAGGGCTCTGGAGCTGCTGTTCACTCTTGCTCTATAGGTCTGCAGAACATCCATTGGGAGGAATCCTACCCTTCACAATTTCTATCACTTCTGGGAGGTATCATCTGACTTCTATTGCAATTGCCTCTTTTTTTGGCCATTGTGTATAGGACAAAATTATTCGAATCACTAAGGTGGGTTACTCTTCAAAATCGGAATGGAAAGGGTGGACTGAGGAGAAACCAGTGCGCTCCCAAAGGAGACTCCCCCAGCAAAAGAATGGAGGGGAAAGTAGAAATAGTTCCTTGTATTTCACCTAGACATTTTAGGATAATGTATGCACAGAGTCAGAATGATCATCCTTCTCACCTGGAAGTAATGTTTTCAAGCTCAGGCTGGATCTAACCTCAGCTGAAATCTAAACTCAGTCATGCAAATGGTGATGTGTATTGGGCCAGCATGAACATCTCTTTGCCCTGAAGCACATTTTTAGGCATTCACTGTATGGTTTTTAGTGATTCTCCTGATGGGAGGTGTTTTTCTATCTCTACTTATAACCCCTAGAATGGTTCTGTGATCCAAAATGGACCCCTGATTCTGGTGTGAAGCTGTGAGCTTTGCCGTCCATGGAAAGAACCTCAGTGATTCATAAAATCTGCTACACAATTCTTTCAGTTTGAAAACAGGGAAGTCAAATAGTGATAGGAAAGCCCTGGTTTTGGAGCCAGATAATTTGGGTTCAAGTCCTAGCTTTTCTGCTTATGAATTGTATGATGTTAAATAAGTCAACTAAATTCTAGAGGCCTCAGTTTCCTCATTTGTAAAATAAGGTGGTTAGAAAAATGGGATGACTTATAAAGTCATCCAATTACATTGCCCTCGTTTTATCCTGTCTATAACTTGTTTGCACCAAATAGTTTTTGTGGCATCTTGTCTATTGCACTGAGAGCTCCTTGAAGGTAGGAACTGTTTTTCTTTTTTGCCTTTCTTTGTATCTCTAATATTTAGTAGAGTGCCTGGAACACAGCATTTATTTTTTTCTTTTTCTTTTTTGAACTTTATTTTTTTCTAATGAATTTTTAGTTTTCAACATTCACTTCCACAAGATTTTGAGTTCCAAATTATCTCCCCATCTCTCCCCCACCCCAAGACAGTGCATTCTGATTACCCCTTCCACCAATCTGCTCTCCCTTCTCTCACACCCCCTTCTTCTCTTATCCCCTTTCCATTTGTTTTCTTGTAGGGCAATACAGATTTATATACCCCATTGTCTGTATGTTTTATTTCCCAGTTGCAGGAAAAAACAATTTTTAACATTCATTTTTAAAACTTTGATTTCCAACTTCTCTTCCTCCCTCCCTCCCCACCCACCCCCACTGAAAAGGCAAGAAATTCAATATAGGTTATACATGTATAATTTTTTTTCAGTTTCAACTTAGTATTATTTTATTTTTTTAAAATTAAATTATTTTATTTGTTTTCAGTGTTCTACAATCACTTTCATATAGCTTAGATTTTTTTCCCCCTCCATCCTCCATCCTCCCTGAGATGGTATACAATTTTATGTAGGTTCTACACATACATTCCTATTAAATACATTTTCACCTTAGTCATGTTGCCTAGAAGAATTAAAATGAATGGGAGAAATCATAAAACAAAACAAGACATAATACAAAAGAAAATGGTCTATTTCATTCTGCAATCAAATTCCATAGTTCTTTCTCAGGATGTGGAAGGCCTTTTGCCTCAAGAGTTCATTGGGAATTTTTTAAGTCCTTGCATTACAATGAAGTACTAAGTGTACCAGAAAAATCCCTTGCACACTGTGGTTGTTGCTGTGTACAAAGTTCTCCTGGTTCTTCTCCTTTCACTCAACATCAGTTCATAGAAGTCTTTCCAGGCCTCTTTGAAGTCTTCCTGCTCATCATTTCTTATAGCACAATAGTATTCCCTTATATTCATATACCACAATTTCTTCAGCCATTCCTCAACTGATGGGCATTTCCTTGATTTCCAGTTTTTGGCCATCACAAAGAGAGCTGTTATAAATATTTTTGTATATGTAGGACCCTTTCCCATTTTTATGATCTCTTGGGGATATAGTCCTACAAGCAGTATTGCTGGGTCAAAAGGTACTCACATTTTTGTATCCCTTTGGACATAGTTCCAAATTGTTCTCCAGAGTGGTTGGATCAGCTCACAGCTCCACCAACAATGAATTAGTGGAACACAGCATTTAATAAATGCTTGTTGACTACAAGGTCCATAACAGCTCTGTGACCTAACTATGTGGTCATGCAATTGGTTTTCCTCCCAAGATTAAAACTGAATTTTTCATTAGGATTTTGGTGCAAGGGTCCATAAAACCATCCTTAAGTTGATTATTTTTTGGAAGGTCATCCATTATAGGGAGTTGCATACTTTATTCCCTTTGCAAAAGACAATTATAATGGTCCCAGAGTGTCCCCAAGGCAATGTTGAAGGTCTCATTAAAGTAAAAGAACTATATTCTTTTAGGAGGTCTATGAACTAAACATTGTCACCACCAAGGCTTTCATGTGCTTCCTGCATTTGCCACAGCCTGAATTTTTATACTGAGGCTCATTCATTTATACTGAGGCTCACTGAAGGGTTCAGGCATTTGGGTGCTAGAAGTGGTTGCTCAATGAGTCAACCTAATTAGGTTTTAAGGTAGCCCCAGCTCCAGTGATCTGACACTCGGAGATGTATAGCAAAATCCTTCCTGGGTCCCTTTCCTTTTTGGTCTTGATGAACTCTGATGACCAGAGATAATAAGCATGCTATTGCAGATGGCAGGGAGTTGGAAGCTAGCAATGACTTTGCTGTGAGCAAGAATCTTTGTCTTCTTAAAAGAAAGGAAAATATTAGAAATTAATGCTCATTACAAGTGAGAATCCCCCCTGATCTCTGGGGATTTGGAAGCTAAATATGAAACAATAGTATGATATCCTATTAGCCCCCAAATCAGAATGAACTTAACTTACATTTAGAGTCACGGTGATATGACAATGCCCTGTATTTTGTCCTCCACTTGACCACCTCTGGGAGTTCCACTTTACCAAGGATGTTTTACTTTAGAGTGGTGCGGAGAGAAGGTCTCCAGGAGGGTGAGGGGATTCAAGAACAAGACAACAAAAGATTGGGCAAAGGAACTAGGGATATTTGTACTGAAGGCTAGAAGTCTCAATGAGTCAGTATCGCTGCTTTCAAGAGTTGCTTCAGGAAAGAGGGATCTCAGTTCTGCTTGAACAGGCATCAGTGCAGAGTGAAGAAAGAGCTGAACTTGCATTTGGGAAAGACCTGAGTTCAAATCCTTTTTCAGTCACTTGTTTGACTTTTGACTTAAAGCAAATCATTGGAGCTCTCTGAGCTCCTCTTCTCCTCTGTAAAATGAAGATAACAACAGTTTGGGGAAAAGAGAAAATGACATAATATATACAAAATGCTTTGCAACCCTGACAGTGCTCTACCGATGGGAGTGATTATTATTGAGGGGCAGCATGGCATTGGGAATAAAAACTGACCCCTTAGGGCCAGGAAGAAACCAGGCTTAAGATTTGCCTTTCCCATCACCTATCTATAAATCCTCCCCTCTCAGATTACCTCCAGTTTATTCTCTCTCTCTCTCTCTTTCTCTCTCTCTCTCTCTCTCTCTCTCTCTCTCTGTCTCTGTCTCTCTCTCCCTCTCTTTCCCTATCTCTCTGTCTCTCTGTGTCTCTCTGCATCTGTCTCTCTGTCTCTGTGTCTCTGTCTCTCTCATATTCCATGCACATTTCACCTTTTGCATGTTGTGTCTTCCATTCCAATACTGGCTTCTTGAAGCCAGGTCTTGTTCTTTTTTTTTTTTTTAATTATTTTTTAATGTTTAACAATCACTGCCATACAATGGAGATTTTATCCCCCCCCCACACCTACCCCCTACTACCCCCCTCCCTCCCCACGACTGCATACAGTTCTGTATAGGTTCTACATATACTTTCCTATTGAGTACATTTTCACTATAGTCATGCTATGTAGTTGGACTAAAATAAATGGAAGAAATCATATACCAAATCAAAACATGATACACAAAAACATACACATACACAAACATGATCTGCTACATTCTGTGAATGACTTCCATATTTCTTTCTCTGAGTGTGGAAGGCATTTTGCCTTAGAAAACCACCATTGGGATTTTATTATTTTTTTTTTTAAGAAGTTCTTGCGTTATTACAAAATTCCAAGTCTATCAGAAAAACTCTCGCACACTGTGGTCGTTGTTGTGCACAAAGTTCTCCTGGTTCTGCTCCTTTCACTCAGCATCAGGTCATATAAGCCCTTCCAGGCCTCTCTGAAGTCTTCTCGGTCATCATTTCTTATGGCACAATAGTACTCCATTACATTCATATACCATAATTTATTCAGCCATTCCCCAATTGATGGACATCCCTTTGACTTCCAGTTTTTGGCAACTACAAAGAGTGCTGCTATAAATATTTTTGTACATGTGGGACCCTTTCCCATTTTTATGATCTCTTGGGGATACAGTCCTAGTAGCGATATTGCTGGGTCAAAGGGTATGCACATTTTTGTAGCCCTTTGGGCATAGTTCCAAATTGCTCTCCAGAATGGTTGGATGTGCTCGCAGCTCCACCAACAATGAATTAGTGTTCCAACTCTCCCACATCCTCTCCAGCATTTATCATTTTCTTGTTCTGTCATGTTTGCCAATCTTATAGGTGTGATGTGGTACCTCAGAGTTGTTTTGATTTGCATCTCTCTAGTCAACGGTGATTTAGAGCATTTTTTCATATGATTATAGATATCTTTAATTTCTTCTTCCGAAAATTGCCTCTTCATATCCTTTGACCATTTATCAATTGGGGAATGACTTGTATGATTATACATTTGAGTCAGTTCTCTATATATTCTAGAAATGAGGCCTTTATCCCCGAGCTTAGCTATAAAAATTCTTTCCCAATTTACTACATCCCTCCGGATTTTGGTTGCATTGGGTCCAGGTCTTGTTCTTTAGCACAGTGTCTGGCCCACAGTAAGTGATGAGTCCACACTTGGTGATTGACATCTGCTGCCTGTGTGACTCTTAGCAGATCATCTCACCCCTGCATGCTCCAGCCGTGTCCATAAGGCCACTGGCTTCAAAGAAGATGGTTCTGAGTGGGACGCGGGTGTCTTCTCGTCTGGGCATTCCCTGTGCCGTGACAAGCCCAGGTCTAGCCCTACGTTGTTATTATTTTTTAAATTGATGTTTCTGTGGTTGCTGCTGTTGTTATTAGTGTGGAGAATTTTGTTACTGTGGTTGTTACTATCAGCCCCCAAAGGAGAAAACCAGGAGTAAAGAGTGGGAATTTCAAAGAGGCAAATCTAGACTTGATGTCTGGGAAAAAGTCAAGGAGACAGATGGACAAATCCCCAAAACAATTCGCTAATAATTAGAACCTTCCATAAGTGCAACTGGTGGCTTTGGTGAGCTCTCCCACATGGTAGTTCCGTCTGTCTATCCCAAAGGTGAGACTGGAAGACGCTTGCTCACAATGATACCAATAGGACTATTTGAAAGGTCAAGGTTAGACCGTGTAGCCTTTAAGTTCTCTCCAAGTCAGACAGTGTGATCCTGCGATCTCCTTCTTAGTTACATACTGCAAATGACTCCTTTGCAGTTGTAGAAGTGAAGTCATTACACGTGGAGTCACAGATTCACAATAGTGGAGAGTTGGAAGAGATCTCAATGACAATCTGGTTCAAGCCATACATGAAACAAATCCCCTTGGCACACACTTTGACAGTGGTTGGCATCTGCCTGAAGACCTCCAAGGAGGGGAAATCCAGTACATCCTGAGGCAGCCCCATCCATAGTTTGCCAGCTATTAATGAGTTGTTTAAACTCATTAATAATTGTTCAACCATTAATTGTTAAAATTCACGGTTGAAATGAGTCCTACTCTTTTGTGACCTTATCTTTCACCCTGGTGAGTGTATCTGACATTCTTTTGATCTTGTTTTGGCAATTGATTTTCATTGGTTACATTTCTGTATGGCATTATTAGAGCTTATGTTTACATAATTTCTTCTGTGTATTTTCATTATCAATAGCTTGTTGACTAATTGGGATGGAATTATTTTAATTTCATGCCAAATCTTTTTATCATGCTTATTTTTCTTCCAACTTTGTCCTAATTTTATCGTTGCTTTCTTGTCAGTGGTCTGCCTGTACATGGACAGTTGATTAAGGAATGAGTCCTACATCAGTGATGAGTCATTTCTTGTCTGTTCAAATATAATCAATTGCATTTTCTTGCCTCGTGTCGTTGGTTGCTCACCATGTTGACACCTGCCAATGGTTTTCTTGAAGAAAGTCTTGATAATATGTCTTTGCCTCTTCTGTTCCTTATTCCCGACATATATTTTCTGAATTTATTCTCACTATTCTTACCTGTTGCTTGATGTCATCTAACATCAAGGTATATGTGGATTTAATCCACCAAATCCTACTCAGCTCTTTGTAGACTTTTTCTGCCTCTCTACCCCCTGAAACAGATCATGATGTTTAAGCTGCAATGATTTTCATGGTGGTCTTTATTACTGTAGAATGAGACATACAAATGACCCATTACATGATATTTCTCTTTGCTTTTGGAGACAGGATAAGAACACTCTGCGAACTCCTTTATTTGACTCTCTAAGGAAAGCTTGTGAGCTGTCTTCCATGTAAGTGCAACTTCTTTCTTCTGGTTTCCTTCATACCAATAATATCAAGATTAACACAATCCAGCTCTTCTAGCAATAAGCCCACTTGATCTTACTTTTAGGTGTTGCTTTGAGAGTACCAATGGCTAAGTGAAAAGCATCCAAAAAATGGTGAGTCTCCACCTGCTTAGCTTCCCCCTCTGTCACCATCACTGCTGAAGCAGAAGTGTACTGCAGAAGACCAAAGATCATTTTGTATTTTGTTATTTTAATTTAGCCTGACCTCTTGCCATGAGTTATTCTCCAGCCATCTCTATCTATGTCACTTGAAGCCGGGGCTTCACTCTGGGCTCCCCCACAGCTCTGGGAGACGAGCTTTTGGCCTTATCTTGCTGGAAGCAAGCTCTCGACAGCATTTCTTCCAATCTTCTGCCAACTCCCATGCACTCCTGCACATCCTTTGCATCACCTCTTTATGTGGTTTCTGCCTCATCAAATACAAACTCCTTGTTAATAATGATAGCTAATATTTATCTATCACTTTAAGGTTTGCAAAGTGTTTTTATTTATTTATTTATATCTACAATTTATATCTACAATTATTGCATTTGCCCCTCAAACATTCAATGGGCTAATTACCATTATTAACCCTATTTTATAGATGAGGAAACAGAGACAAGGAAGGGTTAATTGACTTGATCACACACAGCTGTTGAATGTTTGAATCTGAACTCAAATTTTTCTCATATGCTCATAGGTTTATATAATGCATGACCTAGCTACTTTGGGGGCCTGACCTGTCTTGTTTGCTTATATTTGAATCATTCTGAGCACATAGCAATCATGTAATGAATGCTCTCTGTTTCTCTCTCTGTTTCTCTCTCTCTCTCTCTCTCTCTCTCTCTCTCTCTCTCTCTCTTCTTTTCTCTGTGTCTCTTTCTCTCTCTCTTTCTTTCTCACTGTCCTTTTTAGGTTGCCATGGCCAAAGATTTTGTCACCAAGTGGCCAGTCTAGTGTGGATGACTAAACCTCCCATACTTAATGAATCTGGATCTCAGAGAATAACCTCAGTCTATTGTTAGGCTGTCACCCAAAACCTTCCCAGAGTTATAGACCCTTCCAGATGCTTATGCTCTACTGGCACAGCCTTTGAGAAGCCACCATCACTGCCCTGCTAAGATGAAATATCAGAGCAGGATTGAAGGGAGGGAATTCTGGAGTTCATCAAGCAGTCCTTGTCCTCAAGCAGCTTGTATGCTAACGGGAGGAGACACAATCTGTACAAAGATAACTAAATGCAAGGCAACTGGAAGAGGCAAAGAGCCCTAACAATCCTAATGGGATAATGGCATACCAGGCATTGTGCTAAGCATCACCACAACAGCCCTGGGAGTTAGGTGTTAGTGTTATCCCCACTTTACAGATGAGGAAACAGAGGTTAAGTGAAATGCCCCAGGTCACAAAGCTAATAAATGTCTGAGGCTGGATTAGAATTCAGGTTTCTTGATTCCGGAGCTCTATCCACTGCAACACCAGCTGCCTGGACCAGGGAAAGCTTACAGAGGAGGTTGCACCTGCATTAAGCCCAAGAAGCAGCTTGTGGGAGGCAGGCACAGGAAGGAGGCAGAGCCAGGTAAGGGGATGTAGGAAATGGGCATTTTGTGGATGCCTAGGGGCAGCAGAGAATGGCTTGGGGGTGGAGCTGTTTCTCCAGCTCCTCGGGCTCATGTTACCTCCTGCCCAGGACCTTTGCTCGGCTCCCTGGCACAGCTCTCCTTTCCAAGACCTAATTTCCTTTCTCCAAATTAAAGCTCTCATCTTCACTCTTATATTGGTTCTTGTTCACTTTCCTCCAATCCCTGCTGGGTGGGTTATTCCCACTCTTATTTAACTAATTAGAACCACCACATCTTAATGGTCTCTATAATGGGAGGGAAGAAGTGAGGAGAGGGTGGAAGAAATTTCCTTTTCTTGTCCATTTCCTGCTTATTTCACTTTATTCTACCCCCATCCTATCCATAAATATTCTTTTAGACAACTTGTCATGGAGAGAGCCCTGAACTAGGGGGGAAAGGCCTTGGGTTCCAGTTTAACCTCTACCAGTATTCAGCTCTGTCTGAGCTCCAAAGGATCTGGGTGCCAAAGTTATGATGAATGTCATGACCATGGAAGCAAAAATCAATTTGTTAAAATGATATTAAAAGATACATGTTGGGAAGTTACATTTCTAACAAACATCAGGGGGAGTCCAGATAAGATTCCTTTGAAGCAGGCTGACTGGATGGGGCTTTCTCAGCTTCTGGAGAGCAGTGACTGTCTTACTTTATATTTATTTACTCAGCACTGGGTAGAATGCTTTGCTCTGTGTGTAATGCCATTGAACTGCATAGTGTTTAATAAATACCTTTTTCATTCTTCATTCATTTATTCATGTAGCAAAGCCAAAGAAATGCCTTTAATGTGAAATTGAGTTCTTTGCCTCAGAAGCAGATGAACAACAGGATTTTCAAAAGTGGTGTCATCTGATATTGAGCGTTTTACAACATGGACAACTAGTTTTACAACTAGACCAGTGATTTCAGGACCTCCCAGGGCAGGAAACACTTTCTGCTAATGTGAGTTATCCCTCTCCTTGCAGCTTACAATCTTTGAGAATTGGCTCAGGCCTTGAAAGGTTACGAGACTGGCCTGGGATCACTGAGTGAGTCTAGACCCAAGGCAGGGATGAAAGCCAGGTCTTACTGGGTCCAAGGCCAGCTCCATCCACAATGCTTCCACATTTCTCATTTGACAAAGACAAATGAGGGGATTATGTTAGTTTGGTTCAGGCAGAGGGCACTACTTGTCTAAAACTGAGAGAGATTTTTTGTTCAAATTGATCTTTATGTAAATAGACTCATTAGCAGAACTCCCTGTCAGACCTATTCCATAAGTGGGGGCATTCTCCTTATATAGATGATAGCGTGTTGTAGCTGATGCCTTGAAATTAGAAGAAATGCATTTCTATTTCAGCTATGACACTGTCCAGCTATGTCATCCTAGGCAAGACATTGACTCTCCACGACTGCAAACGAGGATAAAGCTTGCCCTTGGAGAGGCAGTGAGGTGGAGGGGATATACAGAGATGGCGGCAAGTCAGGGGGACTTGGACTCCAGACCTGCTTCTGACTCACACTGGTTGTGTGACCTTTGGCCTAGTGACTTAACGCAGTAGTGTTAGTGACAGTGTCAGAGGCTCCGATTTTCTGTTCTAAGAGCCCTTCCAGTGGGGACAGTCTCAATCAGCGGTCCTAGGAACCATGGCTACATCTGTTGCCTTCTAACATGCAGTAACTTCAATATCCAGAACTCTGTGGTCATTGTTGAACAACTTGTACCTTAATTCTTCCGGGAATTTTGCTTCCCACTAGATATGTATCTCAACTTCCTTCTCAAAGTAGACCTTTGTGGCCAATGAACATGACTATGGCACAGGCCCTTATCTCCCCATGCCTGGAAGGCTGTTGTCGCAGCTTCGTGGTCTGCTTACACTAAGTTTCTCCCCCTCTCCCTCCCATTCTCTGCTCAGTTGTCAAAGTGATCTTCATAAGTTGAATCTGTTCTCAGACACTGGCTATCTGTGTGATTCTAGACAAGAGGTTTAGCCTCTGGTTGCTTCAATTTCCTCATCTGAAAAATTGGAATAACAATTGTGCTACTTTTTAGGACTGTCACGAGGATCAGCACAGTGCCTGGCATATAGTTGGTGCCTAATAAATGTTGTTCTCTTTCCCCCTGACAACCTCTAAGTGACCTCACTATAAGTAGCAGAGAAGGTGCCCATTTTGAATTAGTAGAGGGGGTTTCCTCACTTAGGAATTCCTTATGCCAATTAAGGGCATCTAGGGGGTGCCATAGTACACAGAGCACTAGACCTGGAGTCAGGAAGATTCATTTTCCTGAGTTCAAATCTGGCCTCAGACACTTACTAGCTGTGTGATCCTGGGCAAGTCACTTCATACCATTTGCCTCAGTTTCCTTATCTGTAAAAATGAGCTGGAGAAGGAAATGGCAAACCATTCTAGTATCTCAGCCAAGAAAACCACAAATGGGGTCATGAAGATTTGGACACGACTTAAAAATGGCTGAACAATCAAAATGTCCATTAAATCCCAGGTCCCATCCTTTCGACCCCAGGTCCAGGAGATTTCCTGTAAATAAAAGCTTGAAAAACTCTAAAGAAAGTAGAGTAGAAATATAGGTTATGATCATGAAGGTTTCTTTTTACCAGCCTCTCCTCATCCACCATTGGATCCCTATCTGAAATACTATCATGTATTTGTTTTTAATTACTTGGTGCTCTACACCATTTCTATTCAATCAGTAAACAATTGTTGAGTGCTTAATGTATACAGAAACCTGAGCTGGATATTTTAACAAACTTCCTTCTTTCATCGTCTGATCAAGAAAGCAAGCAGCAAGCCTTTACGAAGAGCTCGCTCTCTATGTACCATCATGTTGGGTACTAAAGATAAACCTTAAAGAGTGCCTGCCTGCTCTCCAGGACCTTGCATTCTGTCAATGCAAAGGGCATGTACAGATATAAAGAGATATGCAAAATAAATGCAAGGCCCTTTTGGGGGAGGGGAAGGGTGTAGCCTCCCTTTCCCAGGAAGCCTTTCCTAATCCTCAAGGCTGCTGCCTTCCCTGTGCTGATCATCTCCAATTCAACCTGAATAGACCTTGTCTGTACATAACTGTTTGCTAATTGTTTTCCCCTAAGATGCTGTGAGCTTCCTGAGAAAAGAGATAGTCATTTGTCTTTCTTTTTATCTCTAGTGCCTGGCACATAGTAGGCACTTGATAAATGCTTACTGACTGACTTATTGATAGGGAATGTTCAGGCTAGGACAGACTGATGGTAAAGCCAACCTACTCTATGATTTAGCAGATTTAGGCCATTGAATGTGAGTTAAGGGAGAGGGGATTTTTTCTGATTTTTATTTGGATTTCATGAACCTAGTAAGGTATCTGGCACACAGTAGGCACTTAATAAATGTTTGCTGGACTGCATTAAACTGGGCCATGTTGGTATTCTTATTTTAACTCCCTTTTACAGAGTGTCTACTATGTGCCTGGCACTGTGCAAAGCTCTTCACAAATGTTATCCCATTTGATCCTTGCAATAATCCTAGGAGGTACCATTATCATCCTTATTTTACAGGTCAGGAAACTGAAGCAAATAGGTTGACTTGACTAAGGTCACATGACTAGTAAGTGTCTGAGGCTGGGTTTGAACTCAGGTCTTCCTGATTCCAGGTCCAGCACTCTGTCCACTGCACCATTTGGCTGCCTCTAAATTATTATTATTAATTATTATAACTATTCTTATTATCAACATAGAGAGCTATTGATAGGGATACTCCCTTCACTGATGAGGACTGGCAACTTGACTCAAACTTCTAGTCTCAGACTTGCCCTCAAAGGGGGCAGTGAAGAGTTAGGTGACTTACCCAGGGTCATACAACCAGAATTTGTCAGAAACTGGACTTGTCTCCACCTTCCTGCTTTCAAGGCTACACATCTCTGCATTTGTCCGCAGTGTCACTTGGGAGATGCTATTGTTTTCATCACCATCTTTGCTAGCATTTCATCCTTCTCATCTGCTTTTGATGAGACTTAGATAGAAATGATGCAGGGACAAGTTTCTACCTTTCAATTATTCTTATATATTTATATCATGTGGAGTAGTGTAAAATAGAGAAACGTAATTATAATGACATAAAAACATTAGATATGAGCTCACATTGTGCTGGGTCACTGAAGGCATCCTTGGGGCAATTCCAAGAGGTTACTGTATTCTCAGGATGATTCAGGCTTCAATTCATCCCAATGTGGTTTTTGTGCCTCTGATGAGGTCTCTTTATTTTGGCAACTTTTCATTCCATGTAGCTTGGGGAGTATGGTCATTTAGCATAAAATCCATCAATGACATTGTCCTTAAATTTCAGTGGCAGCGTGGATAGTGACTAGAGAGTTAGCCACATATCAAGGAAGACATATGTGTGAGTCCAATCACTGATACATACTGATTGCGTGATCCTGGGCAAAGCACTCAACCTTTAAGCACTTGCCTTTAAGACTTTAAGTTTTTTAAAACCTCCTTCTCCTCATTGGATTTTTGGACCTCTTCTTCCAACTGATTTAGCCTCTTTTTAAAGCTGTTATTTTCCTCAGAATTTTTCTGGTTTTCCTTTGGTAAGCCAATAACTTGTTTTTTTAAGGTCTTTTATTGCCTGAGCCCATTTTAAGTTCCCTTTGGAGGCAGAGGCCTTGACTTCCTCTGACAGTATGCCTTGTTCTTCCTCATCTGAAAGGATGGGAGGAGACACCTGTTCCCCAAGAAAGTAACCTTCTAGGGTCTTATTTTTTTCCCCTTTTCTGGGCATTTTCCCAGCCAGTTACTTGACTTCTGTGTTTCTTCTCCACCACCACCTCAACTCCAGTTCTGCCCAGCCAGCAATTGGGGGCTGAGATTCAAATGCTGCTGCCAAGCCTTAGGGGTTTTTGGTGGGGGTGGAGCTGCTATTCAGTGTGAGATTAAGTTCTGCTGCTCAGGTCGAGGCAGGGCTGCCACACTGAGTTTAGCTCCCTCAGGGGGTTTATGCAGATACCTTCAATAATGGATGTGGGCCACTGCCTGCTTTGGGAGCCCCTCTCTGCTCCTGCCTCCGCTGCTGCCTCCCGAGGGGGCCTGAGTTATGGGAACACCCCACTCCCCTCTCAGCCAGCTGAAAAGACCCTCTCATGGACCTTTGGCTCCTGTGGGTTGAGAGACCTGTGCTGCTGCTGGAGATTCTGTCCCTGAAGCCTGCTTGGATCTGCTTCTCTCGGTGCCTCATGGCCAAGGCAGGGCTGAGCTCTGCTCTGTGTCTGGTGCACTATGGACCTTTCCTGTCAGTTTTTTAGGTCTCTCTGGAACAGAAATCTCCTCCACTCCATTGTTCTGTGGCTTCTGCTGCTCTAGAATTTGTTAAGAGTTCTTCTTTACAGGTATTATATGGACTGTGGGGTAAGAGCTAAGCATCTGTGTATCTTTCTACTCTGCCAAATGGAGGAGAAGGTTCAAAAGCTCACTTAACAAAATAATTCATTGAAAGAGAGGATTGAGTCCAGGGGAATGAATGACTATGAGTTAAACCAAGAAGTTAGTAAACAAAACCAAAAATTTGAAAAAATAGAAGATAATGTGAAACAACTTATTGGAAAAATAACTGACCTGGAAAATAGATCCAGGAGAAATAACTTAAAAATTATTGGACAACCTGAAAGCCATGATCAAAAAAGAGCCTAGACACTATCTTCCATGAAATTATTAAGGAAAACTGCCCTGATGTTATATTGAAAGAATTCATTGATCACCTCCTGAAAGAAACCTGAACAGAGAAACTCCTAGGAATATTGTGGCCAAATTTCAGAGTTCCCAGATCAAGGAGAAAATACTGCAAGCAGCTAGAAAGAAATAATTTGAGTGCTGTGGAAATACAATCAGGATAACACAGGATCTGGAAGCTTCCACATTAAGGGATCAAGGGGCTTGGAGTGGGATATTTCAGAGTCAAAGGAATTGGGATTGAAGCCAAGAATCACCTACCCAGCAAATGTGAATATAATACTTCAAGGGAAAAAATGGTCATTCAGTGATATAGTCAAATTTGAAGATTTCATGTTGAGGAAAAGACCAGATCAGTATTTAAAAATTTGACTTCCCAAGGCAAGAATCAAGAGAAGCATAAAAAGGTAAACAGAAAAGAAAAATCATAAAAGACTCTCTAAAGCTGAACTGTTTACATTACTACAAGGAAAGAAAATATTTTTAACTCTTGAATCTTTTCTCAGTATTTGGGTAGTTGGAGAGATTGTACACACACACACACACACACACACACACACACATACACATAGATAGATAGAGAGTACAGGGTGTGTTATATCAGAAGAGATGATATCCACATACACACACAAAATAAAATAAAATAAAGTAAAAATTAAAGGGTGAAGGAGGAAAATTGCGGGAAGAGAAAGGGAGTAATGGAACGGGGCAGGCTATAACTCATAAAAGAGATAAGAAAAATCTTATTCAATGGAGGAAATAAGAGAGAAGGGGAGGGGGAATAAAGCTACTCTCCCCACATGTGGCTGAAGGAGGGAATAACATGCTCACCAAATTTGATATGAAAATTTATATATACCACAGGTAAGCAGGAAAGGAGGCAACAGGTGGAGCGAGGGGAATGTTAGAAGGGAGGGCAAATGGGAGAAGGGAGTCACTAGAAATAAACACTTTTGAGAAGGGACAAGGTCAATTGTAGGGGGAAAAATAAGGGGGGGTAGGGTAGGTCAGAGGGCAATATAATTAATATTACACAACATGATTACCATGAAAGTCTTTTGCAAAACAACACATATTTAGTCTGTATTGAACTGCTTCCCTTCTCAGTGGGGCTGGGGAGGGAAGGGGGAGGGAGAGAAGTTGGAATTGAAAGTATTAGAAATGAATGTTGAGAATTTTTATTGTATATAATTGGGAAATAAGAACTACAGGGATAGGGGTATGGAAATTTATCTTGCCCTGCAAGAAAAGAGAGAAGATGGGGATAGGAGGGGGTGGGGTGTGATGGAGGGGAGGGTACATTGAGGGAAGGAGTAATCAGAATGAAAGGTATTAGGAAGCGGGGGGGTGGGGAGTGATGGGGAGAAAAATTGGACACGTTACAAAGTGAGGTAAAAGCAATTAGTATTAAAACAATATACTGAATTAATTACTGAGAATAAATCAATGACATCTTTAGTTTGGAGAAAAGAATTTCAGTCTAAATTTCCTAGAGGAAGGTAATCTTGGGTAAAATTTAGCATTGATGGAAAAGTCAAGGTTTTAATGGTAAATTTGATTTTATGGTTGCCATTTAATCAGGAGCTAGAACAGGTATAGAAAGACATGTAAGCCACTTAAGACCTGCTTCAAAAAATGTTCCTTAGCCAAAGTGAAACTATAATCATATTTGAAACCTGGTTATTGGAACTTGCCATTTTTAGATGCTATGGGACTATTAAGTGACTATTCTTCTGAGTCTAACTCCAGGTATGGGAAGCAAGAAAGGCAATCTGAGCCTCCAATACATGATGCCAATAAACTGATGAGATGCTGGTATGAACTGCATAGGTGATCTCAAGGGAAGGGTGGGAGAGTGGCTGTTCAGCATGGGCTAAGGTGGGATTCTCCTGATTCAGTTTCCCCACTGACACCTGGCAGACTGTAAGCCTGACTGAATGCAAGTGGATAATCTAATCCTGCCTGGAACTGACATGAAGTTGAGGAGATATTGTATCCCTGCAATGTCCTTACTATTGGTGGCAATTTCCTATAGTCAAAAGGTTTGTAAGCTTAATACCAGATCTATTCAATTATAGATTATGGGTAAGGGAACATCCGAGGTTGTCTAAAATTAAGCTATTCGGCATAGGACTTAAGACCAACAACATTAAGTTAGGGTCCTTTAATTCTTAGTAATACTGTGGAGACAATTAGGTCAAGAGCTTGTGAAGTTAGCAACATAAATATTATCTGTGTCTCAGTTGGTTAATGTTTAAAAAAACTCTTTTGTGGTCCATATTGTAAATGCTTTAAAAAGACATATCACCTGATCAAAAGTTTGAATTGCTTTATCTGTTATAAACTGTGTTAAAATAAAAAAAAATAAAAAAAAAAGACTTTAAGTTGTAGGGGACAAAGGAAGAGAAAGTAGAAGGAGGGAAGGAGGGAAGGAAGAAAAAGGAAAGAAGAGAGGGGAAGAGGGAGAAGATGGAGGGAAGGAAGGGAAGAGGTATGTAGAAAAGAAGGAAGAGAGGGAGGGAGGGAGGAAGTAGGGGATAAGGAAGAATTAATTAAGTGGTTACCATGTGCTAGGCATCGTGCTAAGTGCTGGGAATAGAAATACAAACAAAAAGAGAGTCCCTGACCTTAAGAAATTTGTATTCTCATAGGGAGGGGAATGACAACATATGAGAAGGATCTAAAAAGCGTGGGGGGGAGTGAGATACCACAACGCATCAGTGGAGAGTGTTTCCTCACCTGGGAGTCCCAGTGCCAAAGCAATCAGAGGCACAGTCCCCATCATCATCCATTGTTGGGTAAAGGAGGCTCTGGCTGACGATTTTGTTTGTGACGTTGCTGTGCTTTCCGTAAACAGCTGAATTCTCCAGCATATTTGGAGGGTCTGTGTCTGTAGCTTGAGAGGTTTGTCATCTGAAGGACAGTGAGCCTTGAGACTGGAATGCCAGCCACATCTCGTCTTTCTGGACAGTCAGTGTAGGGTGTAGGTGTATGGTTGCTTTCCTTCCCTCCTCCCTCCCTCCCTCTCTTCCTTCCTTCCTTCCTTCCTTCCTTCCTTCCTTCCTTCCTTCCTTCCTTCCTTCCTTCCTTCCTTCCTTCCTTCCTTCCCTCCTCCCTCCCTCCCTCTCTTCCTTCCTTCCTTCCTTCCTTCCTCCCTCCCTCCTTCTCTCTCTCTCTCTCTCTCTCTCTCTCTCTCTCTCTCTCTCTCTCTCTCTCTCTCTCTCTCTCTCTCTCTTTCTCTCTCTCCCTCCTCTGTCCTGTCCACACTTTCCTTACATCATCAATCACCATCACAGCCCCTGAGGTATAGAACCCCAGCAGAAAAGCTGCTTTCTTTTCCTTCAGATGAAAAGAAAGAACAGAGAATGATCAAAGGTGGCATCCTGATAACTATGAACCTCTGGCCATGGGTGCACAGCAGGCCAGTGACTGATTGCAGGCGTGGGCACTGCCATGTTAAATTGGAGCCTTTGGAGTCCTTTCTGGCTCACTGACTGGATTAAGCAGGGACTTGCCTGGACAGGATTTGCTGCTGCCCTGGGCCTAGATCCCTGTCCCCTGCGTTGTCATTGCCTGGCAAACTGGTGCATTTACCATTTCGTTTACCTTGTTTATTTGCTTTTCAGTCATGTCTGACTCATCATGGCACAGATATTGGAGTGGTTTGCCTTTTCCTTCTCCAGCTCATTTTTCAGATGAGGAACTGAGGTAAAAAGGGTAAAGTGACTTGCCCAGAGTCACAAAGCTAATAAATGTCTGAGGCTAGATTTGAACTCAGGTCTTCCTGACTCCAGGCCAGGTGCTCTCTGCATGGTGGCATCACCTAGCTGCCCCAGCTTATTTGCTGCTTGTATTTTAATAATGGGTATTGTGGACAGCAATAAGCAGATTTTCATTGCATTCTGAATGTTTTCTATATCCCTGAGTGGACAATGTTATGGGGCAGGGGGAAGAGGACAACATGGACCCTCCATACTTGCTAGGATCCACAGAGAAGCCTCCTCTTTTTCTCTAGAAACAGAGTCAAAGTCAGTTCGAAGCTGTGGTCACACTGTCCGATGTGATGAACTCTGCTCACCTCGATCACAGAGAGATTGTTTGGAGATAGAGAATATTCTACCCTGAAATCTTCTCAAGTAATACCTTCAAAAATTATGAAACATGATTTCTTAGACTTTGACTTCCTTCTATCAGGATACCAATGTTTAAAGACTTTTTGAGGCTCTTTGTCCCAAAAACCTTTTCTTGGTTCTTTTTATCTCAGTCCTGAGGTCAGTCTTAGACAAGATTTCAGTCTTAATATTGAAGATGCGTCTGTTGCCAAGGCTCCCTGAGAATAAATAAATACACTTTCAAGATGCTCTTTTTCTTCAAAGTTAGCAAAAGAATTAAAGGGAATTAAATTTATCAAGCTTGTTTAAATGCCTACTCTGTGCCAGACACTGTGTTAATCTACAGAGAAAGCAAAAGAAGCCCCCTCTAGAAGGCAGCTTGTAATCTCCGAGGGAGACACGCCCAGAGAAGGAAATGTAAAATTTATGCAAGATAAACATGGAACCTTTTGGGGGTCACTCATAACTGAGGGATCCAGAAAGGCCTCTAATAGGGATACATAGTAGATGCTTAATAAATTATGGGACCTTCTTAAGACAGTTCAAATGGAAGGTATTCAGTTTCCTGGCATGGTGCTGGTAGACAGTCCATGTTTTACAAGCATACAACAATGAAGTCAGCACAACGGCTCAATAGATCTTCATTTTGGTAGTCAGTCTAATACCTCTTCTCTCCCAAACTTTCCTTTGGCACCTCTCAAACACAGAGATAGTTCTGGCAATGTGTGTGTCAGCCTCATTCTCAGTGTGTACATCCCTGGAAAGTACACTACTAAGGTAAGTGAACTTATCCACAGCATTCGACATTTCTTCACATGCTGTAATTGATGGTTCCACTTATGGTTGGAGTGGTGCTGGCTGGTGGAGCACATGCATTTTCTTGGTGTTAATTGTTAGGCCCAAATTAACACAACAGCATGTAATGTTAAGGGAATTTGAAGATCTTCCCTGCTCCTTAAAAAGCCTGATTCACATGGTATGGTGGGAGGAGCTTGTCAAATGCTTGAGAGTGAGGTAGGGTTGGGAGAGGGTTAGGCAGAGCTGAGGCAAAGCAACTAGCTTGAGTGAGAGAGGGAGAAATTTTGCCTAAGGGAGCTTGTTTGTGGGGACAGGTAATGGAGAAAAGGTTTGAGGATGGCAGGACTCCCTGGATTGGTAGTGTGTATGAACTTCTTTGTTACTATGGTAGATTTGACTTTCTGATATCTGAATGTATATCTTGGTTTTGTCTTTGAGGAAGAGAGTTATTTATATTTTGAGAATTTACTCTGGAAATATGCATGCATCTTCACAGTGGCTGCTATGGGTATCACATTGACATTACAGAGCACAGAATCAATCCATATTTCATTGTATCTCAGTTTCAGAGACTGCATTGAGTGCATATTCATGTGAGAACAAAAAACCATGTACCAACACTCCTTGTACTTTAATCTTGGCTTGTAGCCCTTTCAAATAAAATAATTTAACATCAGTGCAGTAGCTGATCTTGATGCTGTGTACATCCTCATTAAAGGTGCTTGACAACATTGTTGGAAACATTCTGCTAAAAAGTATGAGAGCAAGCACACAGTCTTGTTTCACTCTACTTGTGAGTGGCACAGTGCAAGAGCATCATACATAGAACTCAGGTAATCATGCTGTCACAAAATTGACATGTGATGTTGATGAAATTCTCTGGGCAACCAAATTTTGACATAATTTTCCATAAGTCTTCATGACTGACACTATCAATTGACTTGGTCAGATATATGAATGTTGTATGCAGACCTCTGTTCTTCTCCTGGCATTTCTCCTGAAAGTGTTGGACAGTAAACACTATATTGAGCATTCCTTTGCCTTTCTGAAAGCCACATTGGCTCTCAGGTAGATGTCCGTCCTTCAGGTGAAGGATCAGCCTGTTAAGGAGGACTCTGGTAAGAAATTTGGCAGTGATGACTTACAGAGAGACCCCTCTGTGATTGTCACAGGACAATCTATTTCCTTTGCCTTTATAGAGAGGGAGAATAGAAGCATCCTTGAACTCCTGGGGGATAACCTTCTGTCATGAAATCCTGGAAGATTCCAGTCAGCTTTTGTAGAGCAGGGCACCCCCATCTTTTAAAAATCTCAGCTAGAATAGAATCAGCACCAGGTGCTTTGCCACAGGAGAGAAGCCAAATGGCATTCAAAGCCTTTTCTTCAGTTGGAAGTTCAGCTAGAGAGGAATTGACTTAAGTCTTAGGTAAACCATCAATGGCTTCAGCATTGATTGATGATGATCTGTTCAGAACACTATAGAAGTGTTCAGTCCATCTGTCCAGGATCATGTCCTTATCGCTAATCCATGTGGCTCCCTCAGCACTGAGTAGTTGAGATGCACCATAGGTCTTTGGCCCATAAATAGCCTTCAGGGCATCATAAAAGTGATTTGGATTGTCAACATAAAACTGAATTTTATCTACATTATTATTGAATCAAGAATCTTGTATCTCTCTAAGATTTGTTTGTACTTTCTTTTTGATGGACTTAAATGCTGCCTTCTTAGAAATGAATAAACTATCCTGCTGGTAAACCCTGTGGAGCAGTTTCTGAATTTCCCCATCATTTTCATCAAACCGGTCTTGGTGTTTATGAAAGTTCTGACCTAGATGAGCAAATACATTGCTGTAAACTAAGCCTCTGAAAGCTGTCCACTTCTTTTCTGCTCCACAGCTGCTAACTAACTGTGTGATAGCTTAAGTTAACATGAAATGTTCCACTCAGAGAAGTGCTTTAATTTGTTGACATTAAGTCTTCTGGTAGTTGTCTTGCCTTGGGGGCAGTAATTTTTGTTGAATGCAGATGTTTAGGTTGGGTAGGATTAGTGTGTGGTCAGCCCAGCACTCTGCACCATATATTTTCTGTCTCTTCCCCTTACAATCACACAGTCTATTAAATGCCAATGTTTGCTGTGAGGGTTCATCCATGAAGATTTACTGCATTTAGGTAAATGGAAGACAGTGTGGATGATGAGAAGATCATGAGATACACATGTCTTCAGTAGTAAGTGACCATTGTTACTGTTTTCAACTCCATTCCTCCCAAGGACTCCTTACCAAGTCTGGTAGTCTGAGCCTACTCTACCATTACAGTCATCCAGAATTATAAGCTTATCTTCTTTCAGCACATTGATGATGAGGGTCTCCAGTTCTTCATAAAATTTTTCTTTGACCCCATCAGGGTTTGTCATGGTGGGAGCGTAGGCACTGACGATTGTGGTGTGATGTTTTCTTGCAAGTGGCAATCTCATTGTCATGAGCCTGTCTTTCATTCCTTTTGGGAAGCATAAAAGCCTGTTGACTAGATTAGTTTGATTGCAAAACCTAGACCAGCTCACATTGGTCCCCTTCCCTATGGTCACTTCAGAAAAATGCGTATCAAACTCCAACTTTGGTAAGCTGGTCTTCAGTTGTCAGCCTTGTTTCATTCAGTGCTGCTATTTGGAAGCAATACCTGGTGAGTTCTCTCACATCAAGGTCTGTTGAATTTTATAATATAAATAAGTGTGGGAATATTTCATGTACTGATGGTGAGTGGAATCATCTTTGTGTACATTTTTTTGGTGTTTCTGTGACAGGGTGGGATCCCTGCCTGCCATGGTTGGGTAAACAGACAATTTTTAGGGTACCTTTTCTAGTCACTTCTTCACACCAGGAGGTGAGCTGTGTGGCCCTTAAAAGGCTGCTCAGACACCCAGGGGACTGTTGAATCCCTCTGCTGTTTCTAGGAAGAAGATGACCTATGACCTGGGCCACCTGTGTGCAGGATTGTGACTACAGCTCTGCACCTGTTCTACATTACTTTCCTCTTGATACAGGACTTTGTGGAAGGTAAAATGATAAAATGGTATGGGTGTCTTTTGATTCATGCATAAATTTGATTTAAGTGAGGCAGAGTTGCACAAAGTCATAGGCCTCACTCTCTATTCCAGTCATCAAAGTACAATGGCAGGACAGAATCAAGATGACTGGTGATGGCCCATGATGCAATGGATGACTTTATCATCTTCAGTATCTAACTATGCTCTAACCACCTACTTCAGCTGCCTTCATGGACATTGGACAAGTTTCTCACCCTCCCATTCCACCAGGGGGAGTCTTCACATGCTTGGAGTAGACACTACCCTAACTCACTGACAGATTTGAGACTCCTCAGTTACCCTTAACCTGGTTTATCTCATTTGCCAAAATGGTTTACTGGGATATTGCCCTTGTGCATGGTGCAGCTTTTTGGAGTCACAGGGGAGAGCTGAGTGGAACAAGTGGACACAAAAGGTGGATGAGTGGCCTTGAAAAGACAGCCCTCATGCCAGAGGTAGTAGTCTTCCTTGAAAACCCCATACACCCCTGGTAATATCTTTATCAAGGAGAGATGATTCTTAAAGAATTTGTCTAGAGAACAGGTATCTATCCCTACAATAGTTCTCTTCATCACATTTTTTTTCAATATTAACAACATAGGATGGTCTTGCCTCTAGTGTCATTCTCCTCTATGTGCACTTGGTGCAATCCACCTTTTTTAGCATCTTTTTTTTTCTTTTGTATTGTTTCTACTTTCTCCAACAGTACAGCTGGGACTATGATGTTAGGATCCAAGTGGAACTCATGATTCCTCTGTCTTTGGTGGAGAAAACTGTTTGTTATAATGATTTTTGTCATTTTTTCCCCATTTTTCTTTTGTTTGTACTCTTTTCTATTTTCATCCTTGAATGCCCTTGGCATGACTTTCCTTAGAGTGCTCTCTTGGCCAACTTTCTTAAACCTGTTGTTACCTTCCATGGTTTCTCTCTGCTTTATGAGATGATATTGTTTATAACCATTCATCACTCTTCTTTGGAAGATTTTATAAATGCATTTATGTTCTAACCCAGTGTTGTTCTTGGCAGCCAGCTCCTTCCACTTGGCAAGTAAGTCAGATGTTTGCTGACTAAGGTGCTTTCTGGGCTTTTTGGGTCTCCTTGCTGTGGCAATTAATTTACATTGCTTAAATTTATAGATAAAAATGATTATAGTTAGGGTTAATTTAATTCTTATTTGATATTTCTCATTTTTGATTCTCGATTACTTGTTTGGAGAGTTCAAAGTTAAGTTGTTTCAATTATACAGTTTATCTTTTTTTTGCAACTAAAATGTCAACAATCTTGTATACCCCGTTTCAACTCAACCTTAGCTTTTTTTATCTCTGAAAAAGGGATAATAATTCTTGCACTTTTCATCTCATGGCACTTTGTAAACCTTAATGTGCTATAGAAATATCAGTTGTTATGGCTTCAATATTTCAAAAATCAATGCTTTTGTCAGTGGGAATAATTATTCCACCAACACGGATCATAACCCGTGTGTGCAACCTAGTGAACGGTCTTTGAGAGTTGTTACCGCCAAAAGAAATCATCATTATATGTCCCTGTGAAGTTCAACACCTTTTATCAATAACTCGGATAAAGTAACAAATGGCATGTTCATCAAATTTACAGATGACATGAAACTAACACGTGGGATAACAGGGACAGGAACTAAAATGAACTCAGCAGCCAAGAGTAGTGGCACAGTCCTTTAAACTCTGCTACCAGGAGGAAGATGGAGCTGGTGAATTGCTTGAGTTTGGAGTCTGGAGTTGTTGTAGGGTTAAAGCTGATGATGTGTCATTACCAAGTCTGGCACCAATATGGTGAGGTCCTGTCAGGATGCCTCAAGGGGTTTGAGTCAATGGGATGAGAAAGGGAGCAGGTCAAAGTTTCCTGACCAGCAGTGAGAATCAGCCAGGGAGTGACTGCCATGGTTGTTCTCCTTTGTTTTCAAAGAGTACCAAGGTGACATCACCACGAGAAAGTGTGTGTCAGTGTGTCTGACTGTGGCTGATCAGACCAATACAAGCTTGGAATGCTCTCCCACAGCTTGGCACAGATAGTCCATGTGAATATTTGGGGTGGATATGCCAAGTTTGCACATCCTGTGCTGTCTCAATTCTGCTTTGCTCAAAGAACACAGCCCTTTTCTGATGTGGGCACACCATGCTGAGCAGTCCTGTGCCAGTGTCTCCCACATTACACAGTCAAACCCAAAGTTCTTGAGAGAGACCTTGAGAGTGTCCTTGTATCATTTCTTCTGGCCACCATGTGATCACTTGCCCTATGCAAGTTCTCCATAAAATAACCTTTTTGGCAGGCATACATTTTGCATTCAGAAAACATGGCCAGTCCATTGGAGTTGTGTTCTCTGAAGCATAATTTGAATACTTGGAAGTTCAGCCCAAGAAAGGACTTCAATGTCTGGTACCTTATCCTGCCAAGTGATCCTCAGAATCCTCCTAAGACAGATCAAATGGAAGTGATTCAATTTCATGGAATAGCGCTGGTAGACTGTCCATGTTTCACAAGCATATAACAATGAGGTCAGCACAATGGCTCTGTAGACTTTCAATATGGTAGTCAGTCTAATACCTCTTCTCTCCCAAACTTTTATTTGGAGCCTACCAAACACTGAGCTAGCTCTGGCAATGCGTGCATCAGCCTCATTATCAATATGTACATGCCTGGAAAGTGCACTACCAAGGTAAATGAATTTATCCACAGCATCCAAAACTTCTCCATTTGTTGTAACCGATGGTTCCATATATAGATGGTGCAGTGGCGACTGATGGAGTGCCTGTGTTTTTTTGATGTTAATGATTCAGCCAAAATTAGCACAGGCAGCAGAGAATTGATCCATACTTTGTTGCATCTCAGCTTCAGAGGTGACATTGAGTGCACAATCATCTCCAAACAGAAAGTCATGCACCAACACTCCCTCCACTTTGATCTTGGCTTATAGCCATTTCAAATTGAAGAACTTACCATCTGTATCGTAGTTGAAGTTGATGCTGTGCTTGAAAAGATTTGAAAACTTGACGGAAAACATCATGCTAAAAAGCATGGGAGCAAGCACATAGCCCTGTTTTACTCCTTTGGTGACTGGGAAGGCACGAGAGCTTTGTCCATTATCCAGAACCCAGGCAAACATGCCATCATGAGATTGACGTACGATACTGATGAACTTCTCTGGGCAAGCAAATTATGACATAATTTTCCATAAGCTCTCACAACTAACAGTGTCAAAGGCCTTGGTCAGATCTTCAAATGTTGTGTACAGACCTCTTTTCTGTTCCTGGCATTTCTCCTAGAGTTGTTGGGCAGCAACCATCATATCATGTGTTCCTCAGCCCTTTCTGAAGACACACTGACTCTCAGGTATATGACCATCTTTCAGGTGAAGGGTCAGCCTGTTAGGGAGTACTCTAGCAAGAATTTTGCCAGCAATGACAGAGAGAGAGACAGACAGACAGACAGAGAGAGAGAGAGAGAGAGAGAGAGAGAGAGAGAGAGAGAGAGAGAGAGAGAGAGAGAGAGAGAGATATCCCCCTGTAATTTTCGCAGGACAATCAATTCCCTTTACCCTTACAGAGACAGACAATGGAGCATCCTTGAACTCCTGGGGGATAACCTCTTCTTGCCATATAACCTGGAAAATTTCAGTCAGCTTTTGTATAAGCAATGGTCCCCCTACATTGTAAATCTTATCTGGAATAGAATAAGCTTCAGGTGCTTTGCCACATGAAAGGAGTCTAATGGTCCTCAAAACCTCTTCTTCAGTTGGAAGTTCAGCTAAGGAGGGATTGACTTCAACCTGAGGTAAACATTAAATGGCCTCAGCATTGATTGATGATGGTCTAATGAGAACACTATGGGAGTGTTCAGTTCATCTCTCTAGGATCATGTCCTTATCACTAATCAATGTGGCTCCATCAGCACTGAGTAGTTGTGGTGCACCATAGGTTTTGGTCTATAAATAGCTTTCAGGGAATCATAAAAGCACTTTGAATTGTTACTATCAGCATAAAACTGAATTTCATCTGCCTTCTTACTGAGCCAGGGATCCTGCATCTCTCTAAGCTTTGCTTGTACTTTGCTTTGGATGGAATTAAATGCTGCCTTCTTAGAGGTGGATGAACTATCCTGCAGGTAAATCCTGTGGAGTTCTCATTTTTCATTTAGCAGCTTCTGAATTTTCCCATCATTTCCATCAAACCAGTATTGGTGTTTGAGAGTGTTCTGACCCAAGTGAGCAAATACAGTACCGTACACCAAATCTTTGAAAGTTGCCCACTCCTTTTCTGCTCCACTGTTGCCAACTGTATGTTGGCTCAACTTTCTCTCCAAGTCAGTAGCAAATTGTTCATTCTCAGAGAAGAGCTCTAATTTGTTGACATTATTTATTCTGGTAGTCATTTTGCCTGGGGAGTGACACTTTTGATGAATGTGAATATTTAGCTTGGAAAGGATAAGTCTATAATCAGTCCAGCACTTTGCACTACACATTGCCTTTGTCACTCACATCTTGTCTGTCTCTTCTCCTTACAATCATATAGTCTATCAGATGCCAGTGTTTGCTGCGAGGGTGCATCCATGAAGTTTTATTGCATTTAGGTAAATGGAAGACAGTGTTGGTGATGAGAAGGTTATGTGATGCGCAAGTCTTCAGAAGTAAAAGACCATTGCTGTTGATGTTTCCAATACCATTCCTCCCTAGGACTCCCTGCCAAGTCTGGTAGTCTGAGTCTACTCTGACATCAAAGTCACCCAGAATTATAAGTTTGTCCTCTTTTGGCACATTGATGATAAGGGTCTCTAGGTCTTTATAAAATTTTTCTTTGACTTCATCAGGGTTTGTCATGGTGGGAGCATAGGCACTGATGATGGTGGCATGGCATTTTCCTGTGAGTGGCAATCACATTGTCATGAGTCTGTCATTCACTTCTTTGGGCAGGCATACCAGTTTGCTGATTATATTAGTTTTGTTTGCAAAACCCACTCCAGCTTCACAGTGCTCGCTTTCACCGTGCCCACTTCAGAAAAAGGTATATCCAGATCCAAATTCAGTAAACTGACCTTCATTTGGCAACCTTGTTTCACTCAGGGCTGCTATTTGTATGCGATACCTGTTGAGTTCTCTTACCACAAGAGCAGTTCTTCTTTCAGGTCTACTGGATTTTGTGTTGTCTGTTAATGTGTGCATGTTCCATGTGTCGATGGTGACTAGAATCACCTTAGTAGACGTTTTTGTACATTTCTTTTTCTGCGTTTTGGCCGCATAGTGGGATTCCTCACCTACTGTGGTAATCAGGTCAGGGTTGTGTAAGCAGGCAATGTTTAGGTCACCTTTTCTAGTCCCCTTCCTCAGACCAGCAGGTGAGCAATACAATCCTTGAAAGGCTGCTCAGACACCCAGGGGGCTGCCGAGTCCCACTGCTGATTCCAATGAGAATGACCCTATGGCCTGGACTGCCTGTATGCAGTGTTGTGACTACAGCTGCCAATGTATCTGCACCTGCTGCTTCATCACTTGCCTGTCCCCACAGGTCTTTGAGGCATAATATTGAAGTGGTATAGGTGATGTCTTCTGATTCATGCATAAATTGGATTTAAGTGAGGTAGAGTTGCACAATACATCCCTTTCATGTCCCTGGAGATTTACAGCTTTCCTTCATTAGAATATGAGCTCCTTGCTGGCTTCATTGCATTCTCAATGGAAGCATAAAGGAAATGGCCATGTATGAAACCTCTTGTCAATGCCTAGGTCTTCCTTCCCATAGCTCATAGATTGGCAACACAAGCTGGTGTCAGGTAGTGAGACAGAATATAGAGAAGGTAACAGCAGGATTCTGTCTTGGAAACATTCTCCTGAGTAACATATAAGAATTGTCTTTGGCAGCCATATTTACATATTAATCATAGGGAAGATGGATTCAAACAAAATTTGCATCACTAAGCAAGCTGACGGAGGCATTCTGAAATAACAGGCTCCTCATTAATTGCAAAATTGTTGTAATGATCCAATTACATCTGTGATTGATCCGTACTTTTTTTTTAAACAAGGAAAAATCTGTCCATTCATTTAATGTTACTTCTCTGCCCCCCACTCCCCAATATGTTGTTAAATTTAATTCAAAACTGTGGTAATGGAAGAGAAGAAAACAGCTTCCTACTAAAGCATTAAAGTGCTGAAGACCACACATTATTATATTTAGGTCAGAGTTGACATCAGAATATTCTTTTGATCCACTTCCACATTTTAAATACCGTGTTAAATACATTTTTCACCCTCCTACACAAGGGGAAAAATCCATTACATCTTATGGAACATTACTCTGAGCATAGAGTCAGAAAATATATTTTGGATAAAGCATCTGCTGATCAGATCTCTTAGGAAACATGGATTTACTGAGTTAGAGCTTGAGGAAGTCATTCTTTGTGCTTCTGAATCATTGTGTAACATGCAGCTCCCTGTTCATGTTCACCCCTTCCCATAAATGCCAGGGTAACACATATTCCCCATGTACGTACCCTATATGTGATCTCTAGAAATGTTCTCTTTTCCCATTTAGGACATTTATGGAAGGATGTGTGTGTGCGTGTGTGTGTTTGAGGTACAATGAGGTCAAGATTTAGGAGTGATAGGGGCATTCCTTTGCTATTTTCTGACTCTACCATTTAATTACATTTTGAACTATTTTCTGGTGGACTAGCAAAATCAAACGTAGGTGGATTCTTGTAAATTGTAGTTTGGGGGGATACTGACCTACAAAGTACCTAGAGCCATAGGTGACTTTCCGGGGACCCACAAGTGAATTCAAACTCTATCGTCCACTGCCAAACTCCACATTTTTTGGTTTTGTTTGTATCTTCTATTGTAAAAGAAAGAATCATGTTGTAGGATAGATAGAATTCTCTTTGAAGTCAGGAAGCTTTGGTTTCAAGTCCTACCTGTGTGACCTTGGGTAAGTCACTGAATCTCTCATTGAACCTAGAAACAATCATATGATAAGTTGCATGAAAGGTGTTGACCTGCCTTAGTAAAGGGGGTTTTCTCATCCTGCATTTCCCTATGTCAGTAGAACCTCAGCTTCAGTATGTGTCCTTATTTTAAAATAAGGTTTCAGAGATTCTTAGTTCAAAAGCTGAGCCTTCCTAGGACACTGAAAAGCTTGTCAGCCTTGGCTTAGGACTGCAGGAGAAGATGCTGCAACTTTGCCTTTAAAAGTCTTCACAACTTGGCCATCATCTTGGATTCGCAACCTTATTGTACATTACTGTACCCATTCATTGGTCCAGTCAAACTGGCTTTACAGATACTCCTCACATAGGAAATGTCTCACCACCTTGCCTTTGTCCCACTCACCTGTAATGCTCTCACTCCTCTCTTCTGCTTCTTGGATTCATATCACTTTCTGTAGGAGGTCTTTTCTGGGGCTCATCCTCCAAGATGAACTTATTTGTGTTTTGTGTATAACCCATATGTATGATACTAGCCTCTCCTATTTAACATATAAGTCTCTTGAGGGCAGAGACGACTTCACCTTTGTGCACACTGACTGGTGCTTTGTAGTCATGTCAAATACTTGTTGGTTGATTAGAATGGTCACACAATTAGGGCTGGAAGGGATCTCTGACCCCTCTAGACTGACCCCTCATTTGACAGATGAAGTAACTGAGACCCAGGGCTAAAGACACACAAGTAATAGATTCTGAGTCAGGATTTGAACTCAGGGACTCAGACTCCAGACTTCTGAAGATATCTCCTAAGACTGTCCTAAAGATTAAGTCATGCCAGGCAGCCTCAGACTAGGCATGTGTTTTCCTACCTGAGACTGATTTGTAGTGAATTCCTCTATGACTTTCAGGTTGGTCTTTTAACTAACTCTATACCATGCAGCATATTTTAGAAACCTCCCCTTGCTCTGATATTAGGGTGATTTCTCCATTTTGGGTGCCCAGGCTAACTGCGTTAATAATCTGTCTTCCTCACTGGTAACAAGGAACCAGCCGCCATATTCCCCCAACACCAGGCTCCTTTGAACTTTGTTTTCCTCAGAGTTTACCTGCCTGGCTCCTTCTCCCTAACAGCAAGGTTTACACTGGGGCTGAGCTAAGGTTCCTTCTAGAGTGAGTCCAGCTTGCTCCTGCCCCAGGCTTTGGCAGAGAGCCCATTCTAACCCTAGAGCTTGTAGGATCTCATCAACATTTTGAGCTGATCTGCCTCAGGCTTGGTGGAGCCGTGAGAATATTGAAAAGAAGGCTGAGGGTTAACCGCCTGGGTGTCAGAACAAGACAGGACAGCTTCCTGTTTTACTAGGAATGAATCCATGTAAATTGAGCCCTCCAGGCTGGGACTGAGAGCAAGTCACAAATAAAAGGGAAGAATTCATGAGGTATTCAGGAATCCTAGGACTTGGAGAGAGGACCATTTAGTTATGTTTTTTTAGGTATGGGTAATATGGAGGCTTGGATAATGAATCTCAGGACTGAAGTTGCGTGGACAGTTATAGTCTACAGTACATCCTAGCTTGTGAAATTCAAATTTTCAATCCATTGAGTTTACCTGACATGGGTGAAAATTACCATCAGAGTTAAAAACAAAACAAAACAAGCCAAGAACAGCAATAAAACACAGGTCCCTGCTGGGGACTGGGAAGATTATGCTGGCAATCAATCAACCAACAAGCATTTAATAAGCACCTACTGTGTGCCAGACCATGCGTCTGGGGCCATCTCCAGTGCTGATCTACATCTGGCCACTGGACCCAGATGGCTTCAGAGGAGAGAGTGAGGCAGGTGACGTTGCACGGCCTGCCCTCCCTTAAAGCCAATTCACTTGCAAGTCAGGGTATCACTTCCTTGATGTTATGGTGAGGAAAAACCAGTATAACAATAACATGCTGAATACTTGGTTTTGGGGGTGTAAAGCTAGAGAATGAGCCAGGCCCTGCCCTCAGAGAGCTTAGGGGGAAGGAGTCAGTATTCTGGGGGGAAGGGCAGCCCCTCATTCATTGACATCAATGGGGCTGCCATTGAGATACATAGACTGATGGACAGATAGAGAAACAGACAGAAGAATAGACAGATATATAGATGGATAGGTAGGTGAGGGGTACGTGGTAGATGGATGGGCATTCAAATGCTTACTCTGCTAGGTACTGTGCATTGGAGTGGAGAGGGGAAATGACAATAAAGGGAAGAGGGAAGGTAGGGAGGTAAGGTGGGAAGAAAAGTAGAGGCCTGGTTTCTCGAAAGAAAAGAAAAATAAAAAACCTCACCTCTCAGAGCCATGAAGAGCCAAAGATGGGCTGTTACCCCAAAATGTTGACTTGTTGTTTTAGCTCAGCTTCTTGGGAAGCAGGGGAGTAAAAACTGGGCCAAGATGGGTCTTCATTTCACTGGTGGTGGGGAAAGAGTATGAGACTTGGAGTCAGATGATCTGGATTCAAATCCTGGTTCTTCCACTATACCTTGTATGATTTCAGGTCAGTAATTTAATGTCTCTGAGCCTCAGTTTCCTCATCTGTAAGATAAAGGATCCAGGCCCTTTCCAGTTCTAATCTATGACCACATGATTCCCTATTAAATCTGAGTCAGGGGAGAAGTCACCTCTCTGAACTTTCTAATCCATAAAATGTCTCATCTATAATGGTGCCTCTAATCTCTCCCTCACAGAGTCCTTGCTTGGACCAAATGAGATCCTGTTTGTCTAGTGCTGGGGGACTCTGTGTCAGCATCACCATCCTACTAGGAACAGACTTTTTCAAAGAGAGTTTACAGAGCTAGGAGGGACTTCAGAAACCATTTGGTCCTAGGATAATCAATTTAAGGACTATCAAGTTCAACCCCCTCATTTGACAAATTTAACAAATAAGGAAACTGAGGCACTGCTCACCCAAACTGCTACAGTTTCCTCCTAATTGGTCCATTCCCTGCCTTTTGTCTCCAATCCGCCCTCCGTAAGATACCAAGCTGACATTTCTAAAGCATAGGTCTCACCATGTCACAACGCTGCTCAAGATGCTTTAATGACCTCCTGTGCCCTCTAGGAGAAAGTGCATTCCTTTACTGGACTCTAAACACTCTTGCCAGGGTGATTCCAACCTGTCATTTCAGGCTGATTACTTCCCTTCTCATCCTTTATATTCTAGTCTAAATAGATTTACAGGTTCACTTTTTTATCCGAGCCATCCAGTCCCCTATCTCCACACCTTTGATCAGTCTGTCTCTTGTACTCCTGCTCCAGACCTCTTGGAACCCCCAGCTTTATTCACCACAGTACTCAGGGGGTCAACCCCTCCCAGGGTGTTTCTCGATCCCTGCTTTATTCCAGTTACTGGGGGTTGTGATACCGATCTCTCTGGCATTTACAGCTGGAAGGGGATCTTTGAGGTCATCGGGTCCCATCCCTTCATTTTATGACCCAGAGAGGTTAAGTGACTTGCCCATGGTCACACAGGAAGGAAGTGCGTGAGGCCAGATTTAACACAGTCTTCCTTACTCTATGTCCAGCATTCAATCCACCCCTGAAGTTACTTGGGGAGAAGCTTCCATTAATTACTATGAGTCTGTTCTTTCCCAGTAGCTGCCCAAACCTCATGGGGATCATTCCGTGTTCTATGAGCAGAAATCATTAGACCTTTATTATAAACTGAGCTAAACATGATGGCTTCTTTCTTGTTATCTGAGGTGACAACTTTACTGTCTCAGCTTGCCAGCCCACTTGGACAGAAGAGAAAGCACTTGACTTTAGTGTCCCACCTGGGAGAACAGAATGTGCCTAGGCAATGTGCCTAAGTGTGAAAGTAGCAGCTGGACAATGTATACTCCACCGGGCAGCTTTAATGCATGCAGCCTGGCATTTTGCTCTAATTAGCCAGGGTTCACCTCAGAAGCCTTAGCAGCCCCATTTTACAGGCAGATAAACTGTGACCAGAAGGCCTTAGTGACTTTCTCAATATTGGTTTAAGAGTTAAGATCTTGTAGACACCAGATTGCTGGGAGAAACCACAACTCACACTGGGGCTTTCTCAGAATCATCACAGAATCTCTCATTTGCAAAGGACTTTCTCACGGGTCATCTGGTTCAACCTCAGCACAAACAAGGCTTTGCGTTGGTTATTTCCCAGATAGAGTATTAGATTTTATTCTATTTGAGTCAATTTAAATTGGTAAACTTTTATTAAGTGCCTACTGTATACAAAGTGCTGTACTAGGTATTTGGACTACCAACAGAAGCTTACATTCTAGTGGAGGATGCAGCAGGCATGTGGATCAATCGAAAAACAAGCAGATCTGAAGGACCAGAAAATTGCCAGAAAAGTGCTAGGCACTGGGAATACACATACAAAGAATGAAACACTCTGGACTCTTGAGGAACCTGCATGAATAATAACTAGTGGTTTAGAAGGCATGTGACAAATATTATGTCATTTGACCCTCACAACCACCCTGGGAAGGAGGTGCTATTATGAGTGCTCCCATTTTACAGATCAGGAAACTGAGTCAAACAGAAGTTAAGTGACTTGTCTAGGGTCACACAGCTAGTCTGAGGCTGCATTTGAATGGGAGTCTTCCTGACTCCAGGTAAAGAGGTCTCTCTATTTACTATGCCCCCTAGTTGGCTATCTAACAAAGCAATCAGATACAAGAACTCTGGAGCATGATTATCTGGGCAAGGCATGATCTGGGAGAAGATTTTATGGATGAAACATTATCTGAGAGGAGCCTTTAAAGATGATAAAGATTCTGAGAAGGGGGATCCAAAGGCATTATATTATTCCAGGCATGGAAGACCATCTGTGCGAATGCATGAAGGCAGGTAATAGAATGTGTGCTATGGGGGATCCCTAAGGGCCACCTTAGCTGGAACATAGTGTTCTCAAAAGGGCATACTGTGAGATGAGGGCATACAGGGAAGCTGAAGTCCAAATAAACCTTTAGAGCTCTGGGTAGATTTCCTTACTCCTCTCCTCTGGTCCCAAGAGGTCTGATTATAGCTACCTGAGCAGCTGATTGGTACAGTGGATAGACCACTGGCCTTAGAATCAGGAAGACTCATCTTCATGAGTTTAAATCCAGCTTAATCTTGTTTGCCTCAGTTTCCTCATCTTTTGAATCATATGGTAAACCACTCCAGCACTTTTACTGAGAAAACCCCAAATGGGGTCATTGAGAGTTGGACATGGCTGAAACCACTGAACAATGCTTTACCACCACTGGGAAATGACATGACAGGAATGTTTAGTACCTGTGGCACAAAAGCACACTTGTTATTTACTGACACATTCTGGAAATGTGGGCTGGTGGGCCAGGCTGCAAAATAACTGCAGAGAAATCTTAAATGTCTTGCATTGATTCTTGGATTTTACTTGTTTCTGATGCTGTGTACTTTTGATACTTGACCACCTTTCAAATCTTGACTTTGCTAATATACTTCCTTTGTGACCTTAGATGTCAGTTCTTTTCATGAGCCTAGGTTTCTGCATTTATAAAATGGGCACATTGGATCAGGTGACCTCTAAAATTCTTTCCTACTCTAGATCTTCAGTATGATCCTATTTTGTAGTTAAATCCACTGACTTGGAGTCAGAGGACCTGGGTTCAAATTCTATTTCTGAGAATTACCCTGGGGGACCTTGGGCAGATTACTTCACCTATGGGGCCTCAGTTTCCTTATCTGTGAAGGAGATTGGACTCAGTGGACTCTGAGATTCCTTCCAGACCCAAATCTATGTTTCTATGATATGTGCTTGTTTTCTCCGAGTTAAAAATAAATTCTTTAAGAGCGGAAACTTGTCACTCAGCAGCAAGCGTAATGTCTTGGACATAGTAGGTGCTTAATGAAATAGCTGTTGACTTCAAAGCAGAGATCTGAGAAAATACCACAACTTACTCCTGTGAAGAGATGGGGATCCATGAGTGAGGTACACTACTTACATTGTCAGATTTTTCCAATGTATTCATTGGCTTTGCTGATTTTTAAAAAATCTTCCTTTTCTATGAAGAATTTGTTACAAGGGATGGCTTTTTGGGAAGGGGATGGGGAAGAACACAGGAGGAAATTTAATTGTTGTAAAAATAAAAGAAGTTATCAAAATTGATTTCAAACAATTAAAAAGGTGAGAAAATAAACTTATGGATCACTCAAGGTACTCTGTGAAATGAATTGGATTGAATTGAACCAGCCAAATCTAGAAGCTATCTCTGGCCCAAGATGAAGTTTTTAGCATTTAGATTGTCTTCTTCTTGATGTTGTCTCTCATTCTTTGCAACTCTGATTTGGTTTAGAATTTTTTTATGTCCTATTAAATTCCTGATTATTTGTCTACAGCTCTGCACTGTAGTGACGGGCTGCACCTAGCAAAACTTCAAGGGGGTTTCCCTAAATTCCCACTCTGCTACCTGTTATGCAGATGAATTTACCACCACTGCCCAAAATGGGAGAAGGAAGGTATCCAGCCATTGACCTCTGTTGGATTCCACATTCCCACCTTCTTATGCATACCTGCCTGCATAGCATCTCTTATCCTTAGCTAGCAAAGGGCTCATCTCTACATACTTTGTAAGAAAACGCTCTTGCCCTTATTCAAAGAGGTACCTGCTCTCTGTCAGTGACTATGGATGGGATGAATGAGATAAAAAAAATTGAAAGGGACCTTAGAATCCCCCCCTCTACCCAAGGCAAGAATCCTTCTGACAATACTCCCAACAAGTACTCATCCAACAAAGGTCATGTCTAGAGACTGGGGACCATCCCTTTGTATGACAGACGCATTGGTTTTCCTAAAACTCTATTTATTATAACAAAAGTAATGAGTTAAAACTGAGCTCCTTGTGACATTTCAGATTTCAGGCTAGAACGGACATCAGAGATGATTTGGTCTTGCCCCCTCACTAAGTGATGAGAAGGAAACTGAGGTCAGGGTGTCTGAGTGACTTGCCCAAATACACAGGTACTAAGTAGAATTTGAAGCCAGATCTTTTGACTTGCTCACCAATGCTCTTTCCATTTTACATGAGTCCCAATGAACTTGGGATCCTTGTTTCACCATCTGGAATCACACAGATCTATCTAATACTTCTTCCAAGCGGTCCTCTAATGACTTGGCTTCCTTTTACCATCGTAGTCACCAGCATTGTGGACTCTTGCTACATTAAATATAGTTTTAAGACAGCCTCCTTCCATCTTATTATTCCCATTTTCTCTTTCTAATCTTTTTTTCTGCCTCCACCAACCCACCCCCTCCACTCCTTCCACATTCACTGGGCAGCAGGGACCACGGGATTCTCTCCTAATGTCAGTCTACATAGGTGCAGCATGTTGATGTGAAGAGAGCTCTGGTCTTGGAGTTGAAAAGACCTTTATTCCAATCCTCCTTCAGGCCCTTAGTAGCTAAGCCAAGTGACCCTAGAACATCTCTAGCTTAGAGATTCTGTATCTATAAAATGGGGACAATGATGGCAGCTACTTTACAGGAGTGCTCTGAGCGTTGGAGGAGATGGTATATGCAATGAGCTTGGAAACTATAAAGGGTTGGATTAAATCCTTTGTATAAATCAACCAACAAACATTCATTAAGTGCCTACTGTATGTCAGGTACTACAACACTCAGATAAAAATGATGCAGTCCCTTTCCTCAAGGAGCTTACATTTGGCTGTGCCAGGAATGCAACATGTTCACATATAAGTAAATGCAAAATTTATTAAAAATAAATACAAAGTGATGAGGGCTAGAGCTAACAATGGGAGGGGGATCAGGAATGGCTTCGTGATGGGGACAATGGTGATGATGGTGATGGTGATAGAGAGCTTTAAGGTTGATGAAGCACTTTACAAATAGTATTTCATCTGATCCCCCAATAACACTGGGAGATAAATGCTCTTACTACCCTCATTTTGTGGTTGAAACTGAGTAAAGCGGAGATTGTGACTTGTCTCCCAGGGACCTACAGCCAGAAAGTGTGTGAGATGGACTTGGACTCAGGTCTTCCTGCGTCTCAGTTAGGGCATTTAGAAAGACCTGGTGCTTGAATTGAATCTAGGGGTGGGGGTGAAGAGGAGCATCTCAGCTCTGACAGACTGTGCAGATGTCATGTGTGAGGGGATGTCGTATGTGTCTGCTACTGATGCTGGGATTAATGAGCAAGAAGCCCTTGGAGTGGTGTGCTGAATCTGGAGGAGCTTTTGGGCATCACAGATGTTCTCAATCAATGATACCAAGAGTACAGCTGCTATCACGGGAGGGTCTGTAACTTTTTAGAACATTAAAAAGGAATTCTTCTATTGGGAGAAGCTGGGGACCACTGGTCTAGTATAATAGGTGAGGAGAAAAGAGAGAAGGAAGCTGGAGGAAGATAATGGAGGAAAAGAGCAACCAGGCTGCCTTCACCTCTGTGAATGTGAGTGAACAGAACAGTGAACTATACCTTTTGAATCATAACAGCCTGACCCTGTGTTTTCCACCCTAGTTCCTAAGTAAGAATCCCATTCTCTCCTACTATTCTACACCTGTTTGAGAGTCCTAACTAGCAGCAATGGGACCTTGGCCCAAGGTACCCACCCTACTGTTTGCCCCCTTCACCTTGTAGTCATCTATCAGCCTGCATTTCCATGCAATGGCATCATCCCTGAGGTCCCATCCCCAGAGGAGCATTGCTGAGGTGTCTCTCTCCCGGGATCTCCTTCCTTTCCCAAATCTCACTCAGGTGAGGGTTGTATCTTCCCTTTCTAGAGACTCACTGCCTCTCAGTTTTAGGCTGTCCAGCATCATAACATCTCACCTCCTGCACCCCTGCCTCCAAAACTGTTTTTGTTCCAGAAGAAGGAGTTCCTAGTGCTGGTTATGTTGGCCAGGAACGGTGCAGCTGGGAGCTCAGCAAGGCCTCTGTGGGAGGGAGTAACTTGGACTGGCAGGGGTGGAAGTTGCTGTTGTTTGCCTTTGTTTTCAAAGGGGACCAGTGACATCATGAGTGATGTCTTCACTTGTATGTGAATTAGACTTCAGTGAGGCAGAGTTGCCCAAAGTCATGAGCCTCACTCTCTCTCCCAGCATCACTGAAGTCCAGTGGCAGGACAGAAGTCAAGATGACTGGGGATGGCTCAGGATGCAGTGAGTGACTTTGGCATCTTCAGTGTCTGACCAAGATCTAACCCACTGCATTCAAGGCCATCTCCAATCATTCTGATCTATATTCAACCACTGGACCCAGATGGTGGACCCAGTGAGGCTGATGACTTTGCACAGCCCTCCCTCACTTAGATCCAATTTACTTCAAGTCACGGTATCATCTCTCTGATGTCATGGTCCTCTGAGAACAAAGAACAAACCACAGCCACCTCTAAGAGCCACATAGTGCCTGCTTCAGTCTCCTTCACAATCACTGGAAACTGTTCTCATCTGCCCAGTCAATGGGGAAAGTCTTCATGCTCTTAGGGGTAGACCATCCCCTAAGTCACTGATGGGTGTGAGACTTGTCAATAACCCTGAACCTCTGCTGAGGTTTACTGGTGTGGCTGCTGCCTGTGTGACAGCTTCTTGGAGCCATAGGTCAGAGTTGGATGAAAGACGGACAGCAAAGGTGGATGAGCAGCCCTCACACCAGAGGGGTTAGTCCTCCTGGAGCCCCTTAAACACCCCAGGAGGTGAAAGTAGGTCAAGAAGAACAACTGCCCTTCCCCGTCCTCCCCCAAATCCTGGGAAATGGACACTGTCTTGGCTGTGGCTGCATGTCCTCAAGGCAGGTGGATCTCCCCGCACAGCTGGGTGATACAGGTGGCTTCATTCTAAGGTCCTTGATTTCTCAAAGAGGAAATCATATTATGAAGGGTCTGTTAGTATGTGAAGCTCTGCTAGCCAGCTACTCCTGCTCTTCTGGTGAATCCACTGGATGGAAAAGGCAAGGTGCTAATCAAAAGCTGCCTGAGCCAGCTCCCAGAGGAGACACCTTCCTGATGCGTGAAAATGTCCATCGAGACAGAGGCCGAGGTCCAGTGTGAGAAGCGACATAACATCTTATTTCCCTTTAAGGAATCAGTCCTAAATTGGGGTTTCCTCTCAGAAATCTAGTCTGTTGTAACCACAAGGCAACTTCTAAAAACATTGGTTTGTAGTGATTCAGGAAGCTTATGATGGATGTAAGCAGCTGAGCCTTTGTCAAGCTTTCTGAATGCTCTTTTGGTTCAAAATGCCTTTGATAGAGCTCTCCAGCTGAATCCCTCCCAGGTACCTGAAGGCATCCTTGGTGTGCTTCTCTCTCTCTCTCTCTCTCTCTCTCTCTCTCTCTCTCTCTCTCTCTCTCTCTCTCTGCCTCCCTGTCTCTCTCTTTCTCTTTCTCTCTCCCTCCCTCTCTCTCTCTGTCTCTCTCTCTCTCTCCTCTCTCCCCTCCTCCCTTTCTTCTTCCTCATTTTCCTTCTCTCTCTTTCTCCCACTGCTTTCTTAAGGAATATAAAAACCCAAAGCAAATGCTAATCAATTAGTCTGGTCATATTCCTGTGTCTTCTTTGGCCGTCACTGGACAATAGTTCTCTGTTAGCTGGTGTTTTCTGAAAATGTGACAGAGTAGCTTGTTGGGGGAAGGTGGGTGCCCTGTATCCCATCCTCCAGTTTATCTCTTTCCATTTGCCTCTGTTTATTTATATAGTTTTCTCCTCCCAATCCTCCTCATTACTTGACTTTATATATTTTACACAGTCCTCATTTTAACGACTCAATGCTTTGCTTTTACATCCCCATTTAAATCAGAGCTGCTTAGTGCCCTTTTCTCTGCGTGGAGATTTAGAGCTGCTGGAAGAGAATATTAATTAAGGTCTCTCTTCTAGTTGCTGAAGTTTCCCTTCTTTAATGTGCTCCTTTCCCCAGAGACTGAATCATATTGGTCATAGCTCCCCAGGATACGATTTGGTTGTCCTGGCAAGCAGCCAGAAGTCGGTCAGCCTTTCTTCTCTGGCCTTCCCAGATCCTCTCTGCAAAGGCCCAGGGGGGAGGCTGATCAGAGAGGACTAGCTTTCCTATAATGCTCTGGATCCAAGGCTCAGGCCCCCAAAACTCAGGCTGAGAAAGAACAAGGGGATAGGAACTTGGTCATGATTTGAGAGGGAGAGCCTTCCGCTACTCCTTGGGGAAGAGGAGAAGGAAGGGGGTACATATCTTCTATCCACATTCATGATTTTTTCAAAATACTTCATTTTGCGATTTCATAGCTCAGAGAGCATCTAATCCAATCACCTCATTTTACAAATGAAGAAATCGAGTCCCAGCTGCACCATTCCTGGCCAACATGTCAGGGAAAGATAAAATAAAACCCTGCAGCAATAGCAAATCAAAAACTCCATGTCTGCCTTTGAGGAGCTCATCAGATAATGTAAGAGGACAATGTTTTTATTCCAAATCTCTCTCCACTGTCCCATTCTGCCTTGTCCTTCTGTAATCCTTTAGGGCGCCCTTTGGAGGCAAATTTGGTGCTTAAGAAAGGTATGTCAATAGATCAGTCTCACACTGGCTTGGTCCTCTCCTACACATAGTATAGCTTGTGCAATAGTTCTTAGTGGGCATTTCAGGTCCCCTCTGTTAGAGTCTTAGTTCCTTGAAGGAAGAGAATCTTAAGACCATCAATCTCCATTCTCAACTGGCTGTGTGACTAAGACTCCTCTGCCTACCTTCTCCTCTCTGTCCCTGGAAGCTCATAATTGGGACAACCTCATCATCCTCTATGATCCCATCAGCCTTGAGACTCTGCTTAGCACCACCTTCTGACTTTCTCCTTGGAGGATGGGGCCCTAGCTTCCAAAACCTCCATTTAATGAAGGAGCTTAGCTCAGAAGTCTCATCTCTCATCTGACTGAACTACTTTGGGGCTTCTCTGATGGACTCCTCTACCATGCCCCTGGGTCTGCAACCTGCTTGTCCTCCTCCCTCCCTCCTTCATTGCTGCACTATCTTCCACCATTAGAATGCGATCTTCTCACAGCTGTCTTTCTTTTTTGGTAGACGTGTACCCAGCACTTAGTCTAATGCCTGGCATATGGTTTGGCTATTTATTGACTATGTAGAACTTGAAGGGACTTCATAGATAACCTGGTCTAAATGCCTCATTTTACAAATGAGGAAACCTCAGGGAGGCTTTGACTTGCCTAAGATCACATAGAAGTTAAGTGTTAGTGGAAGGATTTGAACTCAAGTACTCTGACTCCAGGGAAAGGGCTCTTCAGACTACAACACACTAATGATGATTCATTTATGGATTATAGATGATCATAGATACATCATTTATAGATAGATAAAGCATTGATTAAGCACTTGCTGTGTGCCATGACTCTGTCATGTCTATGCCTCATCATCTGTTAAACTTTTTGGCATCTCTTAAGAATTGCTTTGGTTTCCTCTTCATTGGTGGTGAATTCATCCTTTTCATTTTTGATACTAGTAATTTGGTTTTCCTCTTCCTTTTCTCTTAATCAAATGAAAATGGTTGATCTATTTTATTGTTTTCTTTCATAGAACCAATTCCTAGTTTTATTTATTGGTTCAATGGTTTCTTAATTTCACTTTTATTAATTTCCACTTTGATTTTCAAAATTGCCAATTTGGTTTTTCATTGGGGATGTTTAATTTGTTCTTTTTCTAGTTTTTTAGTTGCATGCACAATCTATTGCTCTGCCTTTTCTCTATGTTATTGATGTAAGCATTTAGAGAGAAAATTTTCCCCCTAAGTACTGCTTTGGCTGTATCCCATAAATTTTGATATGTTGTCTCATTGTTGTCATTTTCTTTAATGAAGTTATTGATCATTTCTGTGATTTGTTCTTTTATCCATTCATTCTTTAGGATTGGAGTATTTAGTTTCTAATTAATTTTTAATCTATGTTTTCTCACTATTTTATTGAATATAATTTTATTACATTATGATTTGAAAAGGATGCATTTTATATTTCTGCTTTTCTGCATTTGGTTGTGAGGGTTTTATGCCCCAGTCAGTACATGATCAATTTTTGTAGCAATGTGAAAAAAGGTCTTTTTATTCCTATACCCATTCAATTTTCTCCAGAAGTCTATCATATCTAAATTTTCTAAAATTCTGTTCATCTCCTTAACTTCATTTTTGTTTGTTTTTATTTTTTGGTTACTTTTATGTAGTTTTGAGAGAAGAAAGTTGAGGTCCCCTGTTAGTATAGTTTTGCTGTTTATTCCTTCCTGTAGTTAATTTAACTTTTCCATTTAGAATTTGGATACTATATTATGCATGCTTATTTAGTATTGATATTGCTTTATTGTCTGTGGTGACTTCTAGCAAAATGTGGTTTCCATGCTTATTTCTTTTGATTAGATCTATTTTTGCTTTTGCTTTGTTCAAGATCAGGTTTGCTACCTTTGCTTTTTTTAAACATTAGATGAAGCATGATAGATTCTGTTCTAATCTCTTGTTTTTACTCTATGTGTCTCTTTGTTTCAAGTGTGTTTCTTATAAACAACACATTACCAGATTCTGATTTTTAGTCCACTCTGCTATCCACTTTTATATCTTGGGTAAGTTCATTCCCTTCACATGCAGTTATGATTACTAAATATGTATTTCCTTTCATCCTATTTTTCTCCTCTGTTTATCCTTCTTTCTCTTCCTTTTAACCTCTTCCTCCTCAAAAGTCTGCTTTGTTTCTGATCCCTGCCTTCCTCAATCCACCCTCCCTTCTATCACCTTCTACTTTTCTTGTTCCTCTCCTCTCCTATTTCTTGGTAGGTTAAGATGGATTTCTATATACGATGGAGCATGTATGTAATTCCCTCTTGGAGCCAATCCCAATGAAAACAAGGTTCAAGTGTTACTTGGCCATCCCCATTTTTTCTTCCACTTTTAAAGCTCTTGCTTTTGTACCTTTCTTTTGTGCGATAATGTACCTCATTCTCTCTCTCTCTCTCTCCCTCTCTCTCTCTCTTTCTCTCTCTTCTCCCAGTCCTTCTCTCTTCTCCCAACTACAATTTATTTTTTGAAATCCTCCCATCATAGTCAACTCATAATTGTGCCCTCTGTCTATGTGTGTTCTTTGGAACTATCCAAATAATGATAAAGTTCTTAGGAGTTACAAGCATCATCTTCCCATGTAGTAATGTGAACAATTTAACCTTATTGAATCCCTTATGATTTTTCTTTCCTGCTTACCTTTTTATACTTCTTTTGAGTCTTGTATTTGAGAGTAAAATTTTCTGTTTAGTGTTGGTCTTGTCATGAGGAATGTTTGAAATTCCTCCATTTCACTGATTGTCTTTTTCTTTTCTCTGAAGGAGCACACTTAGCTTTTCTGACTAGGTGATTCTTTGCTGTAATCCTAGCTCCTTTGTCCTCTGGATTATCACATTTAAATCCTCTGATCCTTTAATGTTGAAGGCACCAAATCTTGTGTTATCCTGACTGTGGTTCGATGATATTTGAATTGATTCTTTCAGGTTGCTTGCAATAATTTCTTAATGACCTTGAGCTCTGGAATTTGGTTATAATATTCCTGGAAGTTTACATTTTGGGATCTCTTTCAGAAGGTAAGTGGTGGATTCTTTCAATTTCTATTCTGACTTCTGCTTCTAGGATATTAGGGCAGTTTTCTCTGATCATTTCTTATAATATGGTGTGTATGATCTTTTATTTTGATCATGATTTTCAGATATTCCAATAATTCTTTAATTATTTCTCTTCCACCTATGCTTCAGAGCAATCATTTTCCAAATGAGATATTGAGATATTTTATATTTTCTTCTAATTTTAATTCTTTAATGCATTTTATTGTTTCTTGATACTTCATGGAGTCATTAGCTTTCACTTGTCTAATTCTATTTTTAAGGAATTATTTACTTCAGTGAGCTTTTGTACTTTCTTATATATTTGGCCAGTTCAGTTTTTTGATATTTTCTTTATTATTTTGTGCCTTCTTTATCAAACTGTTATTCTTTTTTCAAGATTTTCTTGCATCACTTTTATATTTTTCCAAGGTTTTCCTCTGCCTTCCTTATTTGATTTAAAAAATACTTTTTTGGGGGGTTTTGGTCTAATTCACATTTACTGTTGAAACTTTTCATGGAGCTACTTTAACATTTTCGTCTTTCTCAGGGTTTGTGGCTTGATCTTCCTTGTCCCTTCTATGACTTTCTATGGTCAGGTTGTTGTTATTGTTCAATTTTCTTTCTTCCAATTTTCTAACCTATTTCTTGACTAGTAACTTTAAGCTAAAATTACACTCTGCTCCCAGGATAGAGTGCTGTCCCAAGCTTCAGGCCTTCCTTGTTGCTGTTTGCAAAGCTAGCTCTGGGGGGGTCTGTAGGTTTTCAGTTTTTCCAAATTGGTATGCTGTAAGGAGGCGTGTGATCAGTGTTCTCCTGGCCTGTGCTCTGATCTGTGAGTAGAACACTCTTCTTTGCCCTGGAACTTGGACCAAGGCCTCTGCACTCCTGCCTCTGCAAGCACTGGTGAGCTAGTGGTCCTATTAGCTCTTACATGGTGACCCAGAACTCGGTATGGGCAATAAAACAATTGAGTCATGCATCCAGTGCCTGCAAAGACTCACTGTAATCTCTGTCTGACTAGTCATCTGATGCCCTGTACAGCCTGTGGTTTGAGAGCTCCCAAAGCTACTGCTGTCACTGATGAGCAGCAGGTCTCCAAGATCTGCTGCTGGTGCCCCAGTGAATAAGGTCTGAGCTAAGGTCCAAGTCCAAATAGCATTCTCTTGTGATGGAACTTTCCTGCTGACCTCCTAAGTGGTCTCCCTTGTTGCTAGGTACATTTGGAATGTGGAATAGTGGGTAAAGTAGAGGAGGGAGAGAGAGGGAGAAACAGAGGGAAGAGGGAAAGACAAGGAAAAAGAGACAGATAGACAGACCCAGAGACAAAGAGAGATAGAGACAAAGATATCTGAATACCTTTCCTGGTGACCTACTTCCTAAGTTGTCTTAAGCTGAAAAATTGTTTCACCCCAACCTTTTTTTGGTTCTGCCACTCTAGAATTTGATTTAAGACATTATTTTAAAGTTGTTTGGAGGGGAATTTGGAAGAGATTAGGTGAGTCCCTGCCTTTACTCTGCCATCTTGGCTCTCCATCCACATGATACCTCTTTTAAGTTCATGGCCACTCCTGCATCAGAACTAAAACTAGTTCCACCTGAATACAATATGAACAAAATCCAGTTTGATTCCAGTAGAAGGTAAGCTTCTCCAGGGCAGGGAGTTTTTGACATTTTGTGTATTCTCCCTCCCTCAGCTTGATACAGTTCCTGGCACATTGTGTTTATAAAAGGTTATTGATCATTTGATAAGCCCATGAACTTTTGCATAATAATGTTACTTCAAAAGTAGGACATTCACAAGAGAAAGTCTGTGTTTTAAATGATTAGGTTTTTGCATTTATTATTTTGGAAATTTAAAATAGGTTTTAGAGATGATCTCATCTCTGTAACTAATTCTATGAGAATGCAAAGATATTCAAATCTTTCTTTGTCTCTGTGTCTCCGTGTCCATCTCTCTTTGTCTCTGAGTCTGTCTGTCTGTCTCTCTCTTTTACTCTCCCCTCTGTTTCTCCATCTGCCTCCCTTCTCTACTTTACACACTCAATAACCATTGTACATTCCAAATACACCTAGAGACCAGGTCTAGCTGCTATGCCAACCAGTTAAATCACCAGCATCAAAGAAATGGATTGATGCTCTTTAAATAGCCCAGAGGGATAATTAACAATTGCAGACAGCTGAATGGAATGTTGCTTCTTCTCCACAGTGATGTCTATCTTCCCTTGGAATTCAGACTTTTCATAGTCATTCTCTCATATCTTTTCCAGCTTAATGGTTCTATGTTTTTTTATGTTCCCTTAAACTAGTCTACTGATCACCCAGACTACTGTATTCATCCACAGGCCATCCTTTGAGAAACATTGGACCAGATTAATCACCCATTACTCTTCCTAATAATCCATTGAAACATAAAATGATAAAAAAAGGATTAATGGAGGCTCACCATGTGAAGACAGTAGGAAGATATACACAGAAGTGAGTTCGCAAATTATTCACAGGAGCTTGAGGTGAAAATCAGAAGCATGAGAAAGATATTGACTGGTAACCCATTCAATCATTATAAATAGTGGTTTTAAATTTTTAAAATATTTTAAAAGCCAGGAGAGGAATAATTGGCTCAAAACGAACTATCATTTAATTCAATGCAACAACCATTTATTAAGTACTACTATGAGGAAGTCACTCTGCTAGACACTTGTAGGCAAGCACAAAAATAAACAGTCCCTGACTGAAGGATTTTTTTTTCTACTGGGAGGAAACAATAAATGATAGATGGAAGCAATTATAATGGATCATTCCATTATAATTCCATTTTTGGCAAGGTACAGCTTATGCCCTGAGGAAAGACAGTAAAGACAATGCATCTCTCACCTCCTGCTGTCACTCTGTTCTCCCAGCTTCGATGTGGAGAATGTCCCATTCAAAAAGGAGCAAACTACCCTTTGACCTGGGGCTTTTCATCTCCTGTAGCTTTTTCTTCCTTGAAGGAAGAGGAAAAGGAAAGCAAATAGAGAACTGGATTTATACAACCTCCACTGGGTCCTCACTGCTGCCAGGCAATCTTACTGTATCTCTCTCATCCACTCACTCCGTCACTCTCCTCAGCAGCTCTTCCAAACCTTGTTATCCCTCTTCAGACCTCCTATGGAACCCCCCTCCCCTGAATCACTTAGATGAGTGCCTTGTCCCATACTTTACAGAAAAATTGGGGTCATTTGCCACAAACCCCATCTTTCCTCTTTTTTTTTTTTTTTTTTTTTTACCTTCTACCACTCAGGTGCCTTCTGCCACTGTCTTCTCTTTCACTGGTCTCACATGAGGAAGTAGTATTACCAAGGCTATCCCCCTTCCACGGAGCAGCAGCAGATTGCTATCTGTCATCCCCATACTCTCCATTCATTTTCAATCTCTCCCTCTCCACTGCCTGCAAACATGCCAAGGGCTCCCCGATCCTGAAGAAACTTTCTCTTTTTCCTTCTATTCTCGCTATGGTCCTCAGTGTCTTCTGCCCCTCGTAGCCACACTCCTTGAAAAGGCCATCTACAACAGGCACCTGCATTTTTTCTCCTTTTACTCTTTTTTTAACTCCTTGCCATCTGACCTCTGATCCCATCATTCCACTGAAACTGCTCCCTCCAAAGGTACCAAACTCAATGGCCTTTTCTCAGTCTTCATCCTTGACCCCTCTGCATTCTTGGGTATTGCTGACCACTCTCTCCTCCTTTATCCTCTCTTACACTGTTCTCACTTGGTTTTCCTCCTCCCTCTCTGACCACTCTTCTGTTTACTTTATTGGATCCTCCTTCGGATCATGCCCTCTAGCCATAGGTATCCCTCAAAGCTCTGTCTTGTGCCCTCTTCTCTTCTCTCTCTATTGTACTTCACTGACTGACCTCATCAACTCCCATGAATTTAATGACCATCTCTACACTGATTCTCAAGTCTACCTCAGCTGACCTCCAATCTCACATCCCCAACTGCCTTTCCAAACATCTCATATTGGATGTCCAATGACATCTTAAACTCAATATGTCCCAAACAGAAATCATTATCTTTCCCCCTAAATTCTCTGTTCTTCCTGCCTTCTCTATTACTGTTGAAAGAACCACCATCCTCCCAGTTCCTTCAAGCTCACCATCTACGAGTCATCTTGTGTCTCACCTCTCACCACTCCCATGGTCAATTTGGTGCCAAAGCCTGTCAATTGCATCTCTCCAATGTCTCTCAAATATATCCTCTTCTCTCCTCTTAGTCTGCCACCCCTCCACCCTCTCCCCCTCCTGCAGGCCCTCATTACCTCACACCTGGAATATTTCTGGATGGATCTACCTGCCCCAAATCTCTCCCCACACCAATCCATTCTCCATTCAGCCACCAACATGATTTTTCTAAAACATAGGACTGATAATGTTAGTTCCCTGCCTGATGACTCTGGTGGCTTCCTATTGCCACCAAGCTCCAATATAGAATGCTCTGTTTGGCATTCAAAGGCCTTCCCAATCTGCCTGCTCCTCCTCACAATCTTCTTACACCTTTTTCTCTGACCTGTGCACTTTGATCCAGTGACATTGGTCTCCCGACTGTTTCACAGAGAAGCCCCCCATCCCTCAGCTCTGGACCTTCTCACAGGCCACCCCCCATGCCTGGAACACTCTCCCTCCTCCACTCTGCCTAATGACCTCCCCAGGTCTCTTTAAGTTACACCAAAAATCATAACGTCTGCAGGAAGAGCCAGAGGTGACCTTGGTGAAAGAGTTTCAGAATTGGTCTTTTTTGTAAAACTTTGCCAAGTTGCTTTGAGATTTAACAATGAAAAGAGTTACAGATTAAAAAAAAAAACCAAAAACTTTCCCAACTCCTGATTCTTGTGCCTCCCATCCGTTTCTTCCTCATCTTGTATCTGATTTATTTGTACATTTGTGTTGGTTCTTTGTCTGCCCCCTTAGATGGTGAGCTCCCTGAGGGCAGGGGCTATCTTTTGCCTCTTTTTGTACTTGGCACTTGGCACAGCACTTGGCACAGTCTCTAGCACAAGAAGGGGCCTGATCAATGTTTACTTCTTGATTGACTCTAGTACTCAGGCCTATCAATACCAAATTGCCCATTAGGAGCACAGGTGCAATGGAGAGGTCACCACATATCAGGGCTCAGCTCAGGTCATCTCCTACCTCTGGCCTTTCTTGCTTTGGTCAGAGGAGGGAGGACGCAGATGTGACTTTATTGCTGATTTATTTTATTGGATAAAGAGAATCCCTCTACCAGAACAGGTAAAACCTGCCCTGCTTCCCGGGCCACCCAGAGGTTAAGTGACTGGTTCAGGATCACACGGCCATTAGACATAAGGTGCAGGAAGGAAGCCCAGTCTTTCTGACTCTGAGCCTGGCACTCTCGCCATGTGTCATACTGCCTTGGAAACACAACATCCACGCAAAGTAAATATAAATGTTGTGAGGAAGGGGAGACACAAAGGACTTCAATAGGCTTTGCTGCACGTGGTTGGAGAGAAGTCTTCGGCATCAGGAAATCCAGCCTCAGGCACTGACCATGATCTTTGACTCATCAGTAGCCTCAGTTTCCTTATCTGTAAAATGAGGATAATAATAGCACCTACTTCCCATGGTTGTCATGAGGATCAAACGGTTTAATACCTATAAAGTGCTTTGCAAATCTAAAAACTCCATAGAAATTCTAGCTATTATTGATATTATATTGGTTTAACTATTCGTAATAGAATTATTAATTAACTAATGTTGATAATTAATAACATTAATAATTTTTAGTTAATTAATGGGGCAGCTAAATGGTGCAGTGGATAGAGTGCCGGGCCTGAAGTCAGGAAGACTCATCTTTCTGAGTTTAAATCTGGCCTCAGACACATAACAGCAGTGCGACCCTGGGCAAGTCACTTAATCCTGCTTGACTCAGTTTTCTCATCTGTAAAATGAGCTGGAGAATGAAATGGCAAACCACTCCATCATCTCTGCCAAGAAAACCCCAAATGTGTCACAAAGAGTTAGGTATAACTGAACACCAACACAATTAATAACAAATAATAATATGTTATACCAACCTCCCTCTAATTGTGGAAATTGTGGATCTGCTTTGGATGATGTTTGTCTGCCCAGGCCTGCTCTGTGCCCATGCAGTCACAGGTCTGCCTTCTTCCTCCCTTAGAACACCACCACCAGCGACGATGCTACGAGTGGGTCCTTGTCATTCATCATCATTCTGTGTGCAGCACCTACCAGTATGGGTTTCTTGTGCAAATATTGCTAAGTAACAATGGTTCATTGTAGAATGTAGTATATATCATTATTTCAACCTCCAGATCAGTGGTTGTTAATCTGACATCTGTGAATTTATTGTTCTTACAAATATTTCTGCATAATTAATTTCCTTTATAGTCCTATGTATTTTATTTTATTTAGATACAGGTAGGAGGTGCAGAGGATAGAGTACTAGGCTGCAAATCTGGAAGATCTGATTTCAAATCTAGTCACAGATATTCACTTAGTTGAGTAACCCTGGAGAATTCACTGACGTTCTCTTTTCTTAGTTTCCTCATCTGTAAAATGGGGATAATAATATGAACAAAATGACACAAAAATTTTAAATTATTTAATGCAGTGCCTGGTACATATGTGATATACTATTGTGAGTAGCACTGACCTCTTAGGGTTATTGTGAGAATCACAGGACATCATATTTGTAAAGCACTTAGCCCAGTGATTGGTATATAATAGGTACTTATGAATGCCTTCTCCCTTTTCCTTCCCCTTCTGCATTTAAAAGTGTGATCGGAGAAGGGGCCTGTTGGCTTCATTAGACTGACTGCCAAACGGATCCTGGGCATAGCCCCCAAAGGTCCTATCCAGCACCAGAAGCGCTCTGAAGTCAGGGACTGTTTTGTTTTTCTCTTTATATGTAGCCTTAGCGCCTGGCATGTAATGGTTTAATAAATGTTTGTTGGTATTTAAATTGATGGATTTCCTCCTTTTAATTGTCCATGATTTCTTACAAGTGAAGTGGTTTGATACTTCTTTTTCCAGATCCTCTGCGTGGTGTCAGGTACTGTGCTCTGGATTTTTGGCAACATGACCTGACTTCACATCTTAACTTAGCCTCTTCCTAGCCGGGCAATACTGAGCAAGTTTTTCTTTCCTGGGGCTCAGTTTCCTCAAAACAAAAAAGAGGGAACTAGACCAGATGGTCTCTAAGCTTCTCTTCAGCTCAGACTCCTGCAATCCAGTGGCCTCCCTTGCCATTTCTTTCTTGCCTGCTTGGTCCTCAGAGTCACCCCACTTTTACACAGGGTCCTCCATTAGTGACCAAGAGACAGGCCTCTGAGGAAATGAGGAAGGTGCACAGGGCTGGCTATCTGTAAATATCTCAGTGCCCAGGGGAGAAGCCCTCTCCCCTCCTCACTGGAAAACTGGCAACTGGCCTGAATTTTATTTTATTTTATTTTTATTTTTTTACCAAACCATCTGGCAGGCTTCATGATAATAATTCTGCCACTTACTCTATCTGTACTTACAAGATAACTAGTCTTCCCAAATGAAGTCCACCCCACCTGTTTTCCTGTCTTTTATGTGGACCAGGATTCCCTCATTCTGCCTGGAATGAGGATCTGTTGAAACCTGGATATAGGAACTGCCCTCAGTGCACTTGGGTCTGCTGGACCAGGAGGCTGGATCTCTTCCTGCCTCTTGGATGAAAGGAAGTCAGGTTGAGGCCAGGGAGCCCACGTGGGGCTCTGATGCCAATGAGAACAGCAGGGTTTATGTGGGTGAACAGTTCCTCCTTCCAGGCAGCAGAGATATGCTAGAATCTTCAGACCAGAAAAGGCTTAGTCATCCAAAGGGAGAGGCTGGGGGTGGGCAACCATAAGACTGGAGCTACAGCTGAGGTGCATCCCTGGGGGGAGAGGAAAGATTGCCAGGCCTTCCCTGGGGGCTGCAGCGTGGCCATCTGCTTGGAGGACCCCTGTCTATGACTGCGTGTTAACAGAAGGGTTTGAACTTAATGAGGTGGAAGAAAGGTCCCTGGAGTAAATATCATTAGAGAAGAGCACCTGGGAGTCCCCCTGACCCCTGTCTCAGCTCATACTTCTCTGGAGCTTCCATGTGCCAGGCACCATGCTGAGCACTGCTCAATTATTTGATCCTCAAAACACCCCTGGGAAGCAGGTGCTCTTAGGATCCCCATTTTACAGATGAGGAGAGTGCTGCCCCACATCTCTGGGGCAGCCTTAATTTGTGAGGACTAGTTATTCTTTAAGTGGAGTGACTCACCTAGAGTCACACAGCTAGGAAATATCTGAGGCCAGAATTGAACTCAGGGCTTCTTCATTCCTCCATGCCAGACAATAACAATAACACCTACTGTGTGCAAAACACTGAGTAGGCATTGAGATTAGATACAAAAATGAAAGGGTCCCTTCCCTTGGGAAACTTCCAGTCTATCTCTTGGAGGAGACGACATCCCGTTAAAATGTTCATGCAGACTTCCTCAGTGATTATGTCACAGAGAGCAGGTTATGCAGCACGAGTAGGCTCAGTGTTGGGGATGACATAGTGTTGCCACTGAATTGAGGGGCCTGAGCCTCTGTGGTGAGTGATGGACACTGAGTAGACATTCACTTGCTTTGGTAGAAGAGGTGTGGAAGAGCTCTCTCCTCTTTCTCATGAGCATGTGTGCAAGAACTCCATGGACGATCTGCCACCTTCCATAGTGACAGGTCCCTTTACTAATGGATTCACTAATTTGTAATCACCAATTCAAGATGAAGGGCATCTCATACTCCCTTCATCACAGATCATCATCTGTGGTTCTTTGCTGTAAAAGAAGTGGGGCAGGGTAGAGTATGAGATTACCATTACCTTTTGGAAGATGTGGTGTCCAATAGGATGGGACAGGCAAGAGGGCACAGGTGCTAAGAGGGAAGGATTGCTTTTTCCCAACATGGCATCATAAAGAAGGGATGGTGAAGCTCCCAGGAGCCACTTGCTGCTATTTCAAACATTCTGGATGATATCTTTGTTCCTAAAGATATCTATGTAGAGACAGGGCAGTTACTTTTGGGGAAGTGTTGTTAATGGGCTTTATGCTTCAAGCAGGTGTTGGATACTATGACTTCTGATCTTTAATTCTGGGCCCATGGCACAGTGGAAAGAACTCTGGCACTTGAGTCATGATTCAAATCCCACTTCTGTCATTTAGGTCTTAGTTTCTTCCTCTGTAAAGTAAGAGGCCTGAACTAGATGCCCTTGGGGTCTTCGTTGCCATTCCTAGATCAATGATCCTAGGATCCCAGGACTCTTTGATTACCACTGACCTGTTGCAGGGAGGTAAGTAGATAAGACAGAAGGAGTTCTTGGATAGCAGTTTTGTGCTGTGACATCTGTCACTCAATATTGGGCTGTCATCACTAACTACTCTTTCAAATATGATGGAGGAAAGAGTGTAGAGGCCATGTAAGCTAAAGGACGTTGCCTTCATCTGGGCCTTCATCTTGTCAGTTTTAAACTACAAGGTGGGGGAGTTGGACTGGGTGATTTAGCTATTCCTTTCTATATCTAACACTATGACCCCATGAATGTCTTCAGGAGAAGAGGTGGATCTCAAGGTAGGCATGATAATGGCAGCTATCCAGGGGACTATATGAAAAGAGGAGGGCCACCATTTTATCCACAATATTTCATAAAAGCACATACTTTTAATGCAAGAAAATAGTGGGTAGCATTTTCTCTTTTTTAAAAAATTTATTTATTTAACTTTTAACATTCATTTTCACAAAATTTTGGGTTCCAAATTTTCTCCCCATTTGTCCCCTCCCACACCCCCAAACACCGAGCATTCTAATTGCCCCTATCACCAATCTGCCCTCTCTTCTATCATCCCTCCCTTCCCTTTCCCCCATCTTCTCTTTTGTCCTGTAGGGCCAGATAACTTACTATACCCCATTACCTGTATTTCTTGTTTCCTAGTAGCAAGAACAGTACCTTACAGTTGTTCCTAAAACTTTGAGTTCCCACTTCTCTTCATCCCTCCCTCCCCACCCATTACCTTTGGGAAGGCAAGCAATTCAATATAGGCCATACCTGTGTAGTTTTGCAAATGACTTCCATAATAGTCATGTTGTGTAAGACTAACTATATTTCCCTCCATCCTAACCTGCCCCCCATTGCTTCTGTTCTCTCTTTTGATCCTGTCCCTCCCCAAGAGTGTTGACTTCAAATTTCTCCCTCCTCCCACTGCCCTCCCTTCCATCATCCCTCCCACCCTGCTTATCCCCTTCTCCCCCACTTTCCTGTATTGTAAGATAGGTTTTCTTACCAAAATGAGTGTGCATTTTATTCCTTCCTTTAGTCGAATGTGATGAGAGTAAACTTCATGTTTTTCTCTCACCTCCCCTCTTTGTCCCTCCACTGAAAAGTCTTTTGCTTGCCTCTTTTATGAGAGATAATTTACCCCATTCCATTTCTCCCTTTCTCCCTTTCTCCTCCTAATATATTTCTCTCTCACTGCTTCATTTCATTTTTTAAAGATACAATCCCATCCTATTCAATTCACTCTGTGCCCTCTGTCTCTGTGTGTGTGCATGTGTGTGTGCATGTGTGTGTGTGTGTGTGTGTGTGTGTGTGTGTGTGTGTGTAATCCCACCAACTACCCAGATACTGAAAAGTTTCAAGAGTTACAAAGTCTTTCCATGTAGGAATGTAAACAGTTCAACTTCAGTAAGTCCCTTAGACTTCTCTTTGCTGTTTACCTTTTCATGCTTCTCTTCATTCTTGTGTTTGAAAGTCAAATTTTCTTTTCAACTCTGGTCTTTTCATCAAGAATGTATGAAAGCCTTCAATTTGATTGAAAGACCATTTTTTCCTCTGAAGTATTATACTCAGTTTTTCTGGGTAGGTGATTCTTGGTTTTAGTCCTAGTTCCTTTGACTTCTGGAATATCATATTCCATGCCCTTTGATCCCTTAATGTAGAAGCTGCTAAATCTTGTGTTATCCTGATTATATTTCCACAATACTTGAATTGTTTCTTTCTAGCTGCTTGCAATATTTTCTCCTTGACCAGGGAACTCTGGAATTTGGCCACAATGTTCCTAGGAGTTTCTCTTTTTGGATCTCTTTCAGGCGGTGATTGGTGGATTCCTTGAATACTTATTTTGCCCTCTGGTTCTAGAATCTCAGGGCAGTTTTCCTTGATAATTTCATGAAAGATGAAATTTTTGGGTCTCCTTTAGCAAGGTGTTGACCTGCTTTTCATGCTTTTCTTGCATCTCTCTCATTTCTCTTCCCAGATTTTCCCTCCACCTCTCTAACTTGATTTTCAAAATCTTTTTTGAGCTCTTCCATGGCCTGAGCCCACTGAATATTTATTTTGGATGTTTGAGATACAGAAGCCTCCAGTTCTGCCCAGCTAGTGCTTGGGGTCTGAGATTCAAATGCTGCTTCCCAACCTCAGGGCTATTGGTGGGGTGGGGCTGCTATTCAGTGTGAGATTAAGTTCAGGTGCTCAGGTGGGGGCAGGGCAGCCACAAGGGGCTCAGTTCCCTCAGGGGGCTTATGTGGAGACCTTCAACAATGGATCTGGGCTCCTGCCTGCTTTAGGAGCCCTTGTCTGCTGCTGCCTCCGCTGCTGCCTCCCGAGGGGGCCTGAGTTATGGAGACACCCCGCTCCCTTCTGGGCAAGCTGAAAAGACCCTCTCACTGACCTTTGGTGCCTGTGGGTGGAGGCACCTGCATGGCAGCTGGAGATTCTGTCCCTGAAGCCTGCTGGGATCTGCTCCTCTTGGTGTCATGCAGCCAAGGCAGGGCTGGGCTCTGCTCTGGGTCTGGTGCACGATGGACCTTTCGTGTCAGTTTTTCAGGTCTCTCTGGAACAGATGTCTCCTGCACTCTGTTGTTCTGTGGCTTCTGCTGCTCTAGCATATGTGTATCTTTCTACTCTGCCACCTTGGCTCCTCCCCTCATTTTTTCTTTTCTTAGCAAGGCAGGTGGCATGCGTTGACCTAGAAGGCTCAAAGTCTCTGGCAAACAGGAGGGTGTCATTTTCAGATTCCAGGTAGTGCATTTTATGGTGTTGCATAGGGTGCACAGATACCTTCTCCTGCCTCTGATTGTAAAGTTTTTAGGAGAAATTGTCTCCTGACTATGTGTGGGCCATAGACCACATCGCTCCTTACACTCCATGCTGGCAGGCATTATTCCTTTGGCATCCCAGGTTTCTACTGTGTTTTTCTCTCCATTGAGATCATCTTAGCTCCTTTGTCTTCTGCCAACTCTTCTCCCCAGGTAGAGCAATCAATGAAAAGAAACCTGCTGAGCTAGGCTTGTCTAATTCACTTAAAGCATAATAATGGTTCAATCCATCACTTGTATTCCTGGGTCAGTCTTTTTTCCACACATAAGGCCAGCTATATTTTCACTGTGGAGACAGTGTCAGCATTTTGAGGACTCCCTCACTGACCCTCCCACTTGAGACATTCAGTAGAATTAGAATTTTGAAGTTGTGTTTTTATAATAATGTTGATGACTTTACAGCTATTAATATATAGGCCTTTGATTGGATTGTGTAAATTCTAACAATCTGTTATTATATACCTTGGCAAATATGGCCTTCTTTTTGAGATGTGTTTTGCAGTCCACAGATGGAAGTCGTATAAAAATACTGTGGGAAAAACTGATCCCAACTGCTACCATCATATTTCTGAAAAGGGTCTCCAAGACTTTAGTGCACCAAACCTAATGAATTTAACGTTCACTGAAGGATTGCATGTAAAAGTCATATGAAGGATGTCATTAAAAATATAACCAGACAGAAAAGATGATTTGATGACCAGTGAGAGTAAGGATGATTGAGGATCACCAAGCTCACTCTCACTGGTCCCCAAAGCATCTTTTGAATGGTCCCTAGCACTCAGCATCTACCCTCTGTTGAGGATTTTTGTAAGGGCATGGATTAAGGTCACACACTAATAGGTTGAGATTTTTTATCTTTGGAGAATGGATAGAGAGCTTACCTCAAAGCCAGGAAGACCTGGGTTCAAGTCTTGTCTCTGATACATCTTGACCTGATCAGTCACTGGGAAATTCACTTCATTCAATGCTCTAGGCAATTTTCAAGATTGGAAGTTGTTGAAGAGATCCCCAACATATGAAGAAGGAGTTTCCTTATCTGAGGAGTACATTAATATTAAGTACATTAATGAGATCACAAGTCCAGAATTGGGACTTCTCTCTATCTTTGGTAGGAATACTCACATAGAACCTTCCATTGGAATGTTGATGTGATTTACAGCCTACTTACAGCTAACTTTACGTGTGGAAGATAGAGTTTCATGGAAAAAAATCAAATGGCTCATTCTGATATTGGGAAAAGATTTATTGTTAATAGCATATTACTGAAGTATAGAGAGTATGACTCAGCTGCAGCAGACAGCTCCTCCCACCATGAAACCTTACTGAATCTTCTCTTTCCTCCAATGACCTTAGATGGTTTTTGTTTCCATTGTGCTCCTGGCCACATTGTCTCCTCCATTAGAATGTAATCTCCCCTAGGGCAAGGGCTATTTGTTTCATTTGGTGTTTTTATCTGTCTTGTTGTTCAGCATGGTACCTGGCACATAATGGACCCCTGGCAAATCCTTGTTGGTTGATAGATGGGTTATTTTCAGGGGATTTTCATTTCTAGGATGTCTGCCCCCTGCCCCTCAGATTTTCTGGATCTCTTCCTTTCTCTGCCAGTGGTCAAATGTTCATGGCAGCTTGGAACAAGGATGCTGGCACTTGGAAACCAGCCGGTCAAACCCCCTCCTTTTGAAGGTGAATTGGATGGCCTTAGTTTTCTCAGACAGTGTTTTGCTGTTAAATTCTACTTCATCTGCTTGATTTCATCCAAGTTAATTTCTTTAGGATGAGTTGAAACATTAGTGATTTTCAAAAGGATATCCAATTTAGCCCAAGTGCTTAGAAGCTATAGTCCCAGTGTTGCAGAAATCTCCAGGCCTTCTGGCTTGCTCTGTTGTAGGCTGCAGGGAGATCTCCAAGCCAGCAGTCACAGAAACTGGGGCTGGAGGAGGAGCTGTCACCTTTTAGAGAGATGGGTGATTCCCATCTGTTGGGGATGGAAGCTCAATTCCAGGTGGACGGTCTCGGGCGGGTAAAGGTGGGAACTTCTAAATCTTAGAGTTCTCACGAGACCCCCCAGGAAACGACTGGGAATCGAGGTGAACCGAGCTATCTCGTGTATTTCCGCCTCTTCCCATGAGAAATGTGATGGGAGAGAGCTCTCCCCGCCCTCGAGATTGTCCCGGATCTGGGCACACCTAACAGCACGGTATTCAGATGCAAACTATGCGGCTGGAGAGCTTAAGTAGGATCAGGAAAGCCTGAAAGTTCTCTTGGGTGGAGGGGCCACGTGTGAGGACAACAAGGCTCCGCTTTTCCTCTCTCCTCTCTCCCCTCCCCCTCTCTCCCCACTTACACTTCTACTTCCAATCTCTTATTGTAAGATCTTTGCCTCCTTGGGAGATTCTTCGCTCCCTCCTAAGGAAGAATTCCCCTGCACTTGTAACTAGACCCTGAAATAAAGCTCAACCCTTGTTCGACTCTGGAACGTCCTTTCTCTCATACGAGCATCCGGTTTGGCCAACCGAAGACCTCGGGATAGAGGTTAGAAGACTCGGGTAGCCCTCAGGCCTCTAGGCCTGGCACCCATCCACTTCAATATGATCCGTGCGAAGCTTCATGACCCCTCTTAAAGGAATCTAGGGAATAGGGCTCAAAGAAATTCTCTTCCACTGGCTTGGATAGTCTAGCCCAAAGTGAAAGACATCTCTGTTTCTCTTCAAAGCCCAGCAAACTTGTTTTGAGTCCAGTGAGGATGCCTGTGGTGAGATCTGAACTGACCACTTCCTGATCGATTAATACAAGCTTAAAACTTTTATTCTAATCTAGACCTCGAGGGCATAAAATCATGGTACAGAAAAGAAGTCTTCCCCTTAGCAGAAAAGTAAATTTTTAGAAAAGTTACACTTATGTAAGAGTGCTGAACAGCAATGGGGCTGAAAGACAGCCCTTTCCCAGAGCTTCTAATCCCATTGCAGCCCACGCTTGAGACTTTTTAGGGTTTTTTTGGTAATTCTTTCATCATCATCCTCCCACTTGAGTTCTATTCTGATACCTCATCATTAATCAATCAACAGTATTTATTAAGTACCTACTATATACCAGGCACTGAAGAGGCCAGTACAAAGAATGAAACATCCCTCAGTTGCAATCTCATATTTCTCGATTTTGTGGTTTTTAAAATAATTATTTTATTTTTAATTCAAATCAATTTTCCTCATATCTTTTCCATCATTGAAAGAAAAACAAGAAAAACCAAGCCCTGGGAACATGTATGTAGAATCAAACAAGCCAAATTCCCCCCTTGGTGATGTTAAAAACAAACCCTCTTGTCCTTCCCCCTAAGTCCATCACCTCTGGCTCAGGAGGTGGGTACCTGCTTTGGTATTGGTTCTCCGAAAGTTCTGACTGGTCCTGGCATAGTTCAATCCATTCATCACCGGACCATTGAATCAGTGCTGGATGCGACCTTAGAGTGCCCCCCCCTCCCCATGGGGTCAGGAAACTGGACCCCAGAGAAGTTAAATGACCAGCTCGGAGTGATGAAGCTAGTAAATGTCTGAGGCAAGAAACTGGCTCCTCCTCCCTCCCAAGTGGGCATTACCCACACTCTGCCATGTTACTGCTTGTATGCATGACTTTATGCCTCTCACCAGAACTTTGCTTTCTCCTGAGAATTATCTTTCTCTAAAGGAGCATTTATCCATTCTGTAGAATAGGTCAGGTACTGTACTAAGTGCTGGAGACAAAAATGACTTGGCCCCTGCCCCCAAGGAGCTTGCATTATGTGAAGGAAACACTGCCCAGCAAACATATTCTGAGTAAAAGCAAGGAAATGAGGGTGCAGGGGAAGGTCAGCAAATGACAACAACCCAGGAAGGACCCACAGAGGCAGGGAAGCCTGGGCTAAGCTTTGAAGGAAGCTAGGAATTCTGAGAATCCAAGGGGTGGGGAGAGGGCAGTCCAGGCACGAAGGGAAACCTGGGCAAAGGCACAGAAATGGGACGTGTAATGGGCGAGGAGCAACAAACTTCATGGGATTGTGAGCTGGAGGAGACATCACAAGTCAACTAGTTCAATTTCTTTATTTTACTGATAAGGAGACTGAGGGCCAGAGAAGGGACATGATTATCTAAGACATGATTATTTATTTATTGTGGGTAACAACTGACATTTAAAAAAAGCAGTTTAAGGTTTATATTGTGCTTTGGATAAAACAGGAGCTATATAGTACAGCATATACAGAGTTGGAGATTGAAGTCAACAATTCAACAAGATCCAAGTACAAATCCAGCCTCAAAACTTACTGTGACATTGGGCAAGTCTGCCTCAGTTTCCTCAATTGTAAAATGAGAGAATAATAGTACCTGCCTCTTCAGGGTTGTTGTGAGGATCCGATGAGATAATGTTGTAAAGTGCTTGGAGCAGTGCCTGGTACCACATAGTAGATATCTAATAGATTCTAGCTATTTTACTCATCTGATCCTCACCACAACCCTCTTAGATGGGTCCTATGCCAGCATGGCATGGTTGAGAACACACTTACTCTGCCCTCCAAAGGATAGGGATAGGGACTGTTGCTGGGATTTTATTGGCATAGGAAAGTTCCAGGGGGAGGAAATGCTTTCTTTTCATGAGGTGGATTCCTTCTCCTCAAGCACTAAACACAGGTTCCCACAGCCAGCACATCCTAGAGGCAAGACTGGAACTGGGTTCTCCTGCCTGTCATGTGTTAGGGGCTGAGTTTCCACATTAGATTGTAAGGTCCCGGAGGGCAGAGCTGTCTTTCTTTTTCTTCTTTTCACCCTCAGCACTGAGCACAATGCTTGACATATAGTAGGTGCCTAATAAATGTGAAGTGAATGGCAATTAAACACCTTGCTGCCTCAGCCAGAGGACTTCAGTTCCAATTTTGTCTCTGAGGGTCACTACCTGTGTGACCAGGGACAAGTCACTCAGTATCCCTGAGTTTCAGTCTCTCATCTGGAAACAACAGGGTCAGACAGTGGCTTCTGAGTTTCTATCAACTCTAGATTTATGGTTCTATTATTTCCAATTTGTAGATGGGAAACTGAGGCAAACTGAGGTTAAGTGATTAACCCAAGTATCTGATAAATAGGAGTGGGGGGCAGCCAATGTATAGAATTGGAAGGCTTGCAAAGTACTTTACATATGCTACCTCATTTAATCCTCACAACAACACAGGGTGAGAGGTGCTATTATTGTCATTTATAGATGGGGATACTGAGGCAGACAGAGGTCGGATGGCTTGTCCAGGGTCACACAGCTAAGAAGAGTCTAAGTCTGAATTTGAAGCTCAGGGCTTTCTGACTCTAAGACCAAAGCTCTACCCTCTTGATAACCTCTCTGCCTTGATTCTCCTCAGTGCCAGGGGAAGGATTCAGACTCTGTTATCTCCAGACACTACGTCCAACCCATATGTGAAAGAATTCCCCTCTCCCATTCCACTTAGGGACAGATGTGATTCATAGAAACTTTTTCCCTATAGAAGCCTAGATCTGCCTTTGGGCAACTTCTCCCATAGCCCTTGATTCTGGTCTTTGGCACTTAGCAGAACAAATCAGATTCTTTCTCCATGTGACATAGAACATAGACTTGAGAACGTAGAACATTTCCGCCACACTTCTCAAGGTCATGGGTCACTTCCATACGGACGTCCATAGGATAAAGAAAACCCAAAGCAATATTTTCATAATTAAATGGAAGGGAAGAAGGCACAGAGACTCTGCTTGAAAAGGGGAATGAAGGACTTGGTGAGGCTCATTTGATCACTTCTCCAAAGCAAACAAATAAAACCAAAGCCCCTCATTTCATGGGCCCCTCGATTATCTCACTTTGCAGCATTCATTCTGATTGTACAAACAGCCCACCATGAAGAAAAGCACACTTACAGATCTTAAGATGAAAGAGATCTTGAAGACCAATTCATCCAGTAAGTTTATTTTTAAGAATATGATAATGGAGGTCTGAAATTTTTCAGGTAAACAACAAAAGAGGCAGGATTTGAACCCAGGATCTTGGTGTTTGAGAACCCAAAGGAGAAGGTGGACAGAATAAGAGGAGGAGAGCAACACATTATTTTGGAAAATTTGGTTTGGTATGAAGAAATTAAGGAGGACAAAGGCTTGCTGACCACTCAAAAATAACCTGTCTCTATGTAAAAACTTTCCTCTAAGTCTCACATGCTCATCCACACAAAAGAAGGAAATATTCTAGAGTAGAGACATCCCAGTGTTTGGAGCTGGAGTAGTCTGTCTCAAATCAGATGCTCCTACTGACTTCTTGTGTGACCATCATGCAAGTCTTTTGTCTTCCCTGTATCTCCATCTCCTCCTCGATTAAAAGAAAGAAGTGTAAGGGAGATTCCAGCTTGAGCCTATAACTGGCAGCTCTTTTGGGTCTTTGAAATAATGAGACTTTATGACCCAAAAAGATGTTTCCCTGGGGGTTTATGATCATTGTATGGTACATGTAACATGACATTTATTTAGCTGTTGAAGGGGGACCTTTACTTCTTGATTCAGACCAAAAAGAAATCAGAATTCGGACAAAAGAACCCATGTGCATGGATTTAAAGAGCAATCCAAAATATTTTGATGATTATTTGCATTTCCTTTCTTTGGACTTCCAGATCATCATTCATGGACATTAATGGTACAGGAAGTACCAGGCTCCATTTGGTCTAAGAAATGGGGGGGGGGGGAGCAGCAGAAGCACCCCTTTGAGTCATGGCAATTCTGGTGTCCCCAGCTCTTGAGGAGAATGGTTGGTCTGGATCTATTGATCCCAAGGACTTTGGTTGCCAGGCAACTTCCAGGGGGTGGAATGATGACGTACAGTCTTCAAGAACCAAGCCAAAGATGATACAGTACATTACATGTGGTGCATTTTCCAGTGTGAGCCAATCTATCTCCTTTATGGGATGTATTGGGAAGAAGTTGTTATGTGTCCTTCATTCCTGAAGAGGACTGTGACATCGGGGAGGTGATGCCATCACATTCAAGTGAATTGGATTTAAGTGAGGCAGGGCTGTGCAAAGTCACCAGCCTCACTTTCTCCTCCAGATGCATCTGGATGCAGTGACCAGATAGCAATTAGGAGGACTGGAGATGGCTCTGGGAGTTGTGGGAGACCTTGACCTTTTTAAGCTAAGTCCTTTAACAGGTCTCAATGCGATAGAGGCAAAGCCCATTCAGTGATTAAGCCTAGGTAAGAAATGAAATGGGAAGAGGCATTGATTTGAAGCCAGAAGCCCTGGGCATAAGTTCTATCTCTGCCCCTTACTACCTGAGTGACTGTGAGAAAAGCACACTCCTTGACTGGCCCTCAGTTTCTTCATCTATGAAATGAGAGGCTGAACTAGAAGACCTCGAAGGTCTCCACCTCTAAATCTAAGATACTGTGACCCCTCCATTGGATTAATGATAAGAGCAGTAGCCTTTATATGATGCTTCAAAGTATTATTTCATCTAAAAACCCTAGGAGGTAGGTGCTATTTTTATATCCACTTTTTACATATGAGGAAATTTGGGCTTGCAGACACTAAATGACTTGCCCAAGGTCGCACAGTTTGTCTTAGGCTGGATTTGAACTTAGGTCTTCCTGGTTCCAGGTCCAGGGCTGTCTTTGATTTACCGTCTAGTGTGATAACTTGATGCAGTGTGCAGACAGAAGAGCCCCATGACATATGGCACTTGGATCAGAATGCTGGCTCTGCCCATTTTCCCTTGGGCAAATGCCACCCTGTCTCTGGAAAGAGATATTTGTAAAATGAGACATCTGTTTTCAACCTAGGGTCCTTTCCGGACATGTCTCATTTATCTTCGTGTCTGAGATGCCCAGTGCTGAACTCTGCTTATGCTAAAGCTTAATCAGTGTCTGTTGTCACACATGTGGAGTGTCATGGGTGGAAACTGTGTCTTCACTGGCTTCCTTTTTTTTTTTTTTACTTGCAGTTTTGTCAGGGACTGTCTTCAGCATCCGGATAAGAGCTAATAAGGAGAAGGTGTGTGTGTGTGTGTGTGTGTGTGTGTGTGTGTGTGTGTGTGTGCGTGTCGTGGGGAAGTTAATTGGTAAGAAAGGTTTGAGTCTATTGTGTCCATGGAATACTAAAGGATGGCCTTTACCTTCAACACTATGGTAGAGGGAGGAGGGAGAAGGCCCACCTTGGTGCTGAAGTACATGTGCACATGTAGATGCATGTATACATACATATGCAGGCACACACAGAGGAATATATGGCCTCGGTGGTGTTTTTTGAGAACAACAGTTCCTTGCCAAGCTGCTGCTCCAGGGCTTTCCATGATGTCATTGTCACCACGGTGATTCAGAGAGAATTCCGACTCTCCTCCTGCACATTGAACACCAGCGGCATCTTTGGCGCTGGGCCAGGGCGCCGCCAATCACTGAGGAACTTCGCTGTCTTCTTTGCCGACTTCCTTTCCAAGGCACAATGCCATTGCCACGATCATCCTTCATATTTTGTCTGTGCTTCTCAGTTTTGCTGCCTGGGTTCTCTTTTATGTAGAACCTGGCAGAACTTGGGGCATCTACTTAATGCTTAGCCTTTTTGTGTGTGTGTGTGTGTGTGTGTTTTAAAAATGGATGACTTGTTTTTCCATCACATTTATTTCTAAGTATCTTCTTTTTTACCCAGAGAGCTGTGTCCCTGAAGCAAAGATTAAAAAAGAGAGAGAAGAAAAAAACAAACAATCCTACTCAGTAGAACCAACCACCACATCAACATGATCTGCCAGTATATGTGCTGATCCTTCACCTTGAGTAACTAATTAATTCAGCAGGCAATTATGAAATAACTCCTCTGTGCCAGACACTGAGTGTTCAGTTCAAAGATAGGCTTTAACATAGTCCTTAACTTCCAGGAGTTAGCATCTTTCATGAGTGGGAGGAAACAGCTCCAACACAGATAAATAGAGAAGAGATAAAAGGGGAATAGAGGCCAGTGATGGAGTACTCCGAAGTGGGGGCAGGAGGAATTCCTCTCCTGTCTTCTTCAGAGGATGCCCCACCCCCCCAGTCCAAGTCTTTAGCCTTTCAATGTCTGCTTGTTCCTTTTCTGACACCTACACATACATCCTGAAAAACTCCCACTAACCTCCTCTCCTCACATAATCCTAGTGGAGGAAAAAAGTTGTCTACACCTCTTGCCTCCACTTTCTCTGCTCTTACTCACTTCTTAAGCTTCTGTAATTTGGCTTCTGACTTCACTTAATTAAAACTCCTCTTTCTAAAATTCCCAACAATCTTCTTTTTACTTGTAAAATGATTTGTGTTGGCATCTTTTACTATCCTGTCACACAGATCCCCCCCTTCCCATATTGCTCTTCTGCTCAGGGACCCATTCCTTATAACAAAGATTTTTTTTTTGAAAAGAAGGAATATAATGTTCAAAAAAAGTATGGCATTATACCCAATGTTCTATATCTGTGGACCACCCACCACCTCTGCCAGGGAATGAGGAGGGAAGCAGGGGAGGACTTTGTTCCATGTTTCTTCTTTGGAGCCAAGCTTAGGCATCATTTTGTAAAATTCATCTTAAACTGCTTTTTAGTTGCTCTTCTTTCAGTTGACATGGCTGTACTTCTTGGGTATATTGCTTTCCTGGCTCAGATTACTTCAGTCTGAATCAGTTTGTGTAATTCTTTCTCTGAATTCATTACATATGCATCATTTTTTCAGAACAACAATATTTCCTTCTCTAGCTCATTTTACAGATTAGAAACTGAGGCAAACAGGGGTAAATGACTTGGTCAAGGTAACACAGTTAGTCTGAGGCCACATTTGAACTCAGGAAGATGAGTCTTCCTGACCTAGCTGCCCCTCTCCCCTTTTGCTTAAGCTACCACTGTCTTTCCAGTTAGCCAATTTTACAGTTGTGGTGTTATTCTTGAGTACCCACTTTTTCCTCACTGCTGCATATGAAATCAGTAGAGCATATATCTCTAATCTGTCCTCTGATCCAGTGAAGGACCTCAGTTCAATCTATCAATCAATATTTATTAAGCACCCAGCAACATGCTAAGCACTGGAGATACAGAAGGAAGCAAAAAGCAGCCCCTGTCCTCAAGGAGCTTACAATTTAATAGGGAAAACAACAAACAAACAGATTATATATATATACACAAAGTAAGCCATGTACAGGATACATAGGAATCAATTGACTAGGGAAGACCCTGGAATAAAGAGGGGCTGGGGCTGGGGAAGGCAGCAAGGACTTCAGAGAAACCAGGAGGAACAGAGGAGGGAGAGCATTCTAGGCTTGAGTGATGACCAGAGAAAATGCTCAAAGTCAAGAGATGGTGGGTTTTGTTTGTGGAACAGCCAGGACGCCAGGGACACTGGATTGAAAAGTGTGTGGTGGGGAGTAAGAGGTGAGAAGTCTGGGATCATAGTAGAGGACTAAGTTATGAAGGGCTTTGAATGCCAGAGTATTTTGCATTTGATCCTGGAGGCAAAAGGGAGCTTATTGACTAGGGGAGTGAACATGGTTGGATTTCTGCTTTAGAAAGATCACTTTAGTGGCTGAATGTAGGATGCACTGGAATTGGGAAAGACTAAGGCAGGCGGACCCACCAGCAGCTATTTACAATAGTCCAGGCATGAGGTGATAATGATCTGTACCAGCAGTGGCAATGTCAGAAGAGAGAAAGTCTAAGTCTTTCCTGACCCCTTCCTAGTTGCTATTGCCTTCACAAATAGAAGAAATTACCCTGAATTTATTTTGAACATATTTTGTATATATTTGAGAGACGATACAGCAGAATGGTTAGAAAGTTACTCTTAGAACTGGGAAGATCTGGGTTCTAATTTTTCCTCACAGACACAAAAAGAAGAGAGGGGAAAAAGGGGAGAGAAGGTGGGAAGGGAAGAACAAGAAACAGAAGAAGAAGAAGAAGAAGAAGAAGAAGAAGAAGAAGAAGAAGAAGAAGAAGAAGAAGAAGAAGAAGAGGAGGAGGAGGAGGAGGAGGAGGAGGAGGAGGAGGAGGAGGAGGAGGAGGAGGAGGACGAGGAGGAGGAGGAGGACGAGGACGAGGAGGACGAGGAGGACGAGGAGGACGAGGACGAGGACGAGGAGGAGGAGGAGGACGAGGATGAGGATAAGGACGAGGACTAGGAGGAGGAGGAGGAGGAAGAAAATAATTGAATTACAGATGTCACAGGAAAAGAAGGGGGTAAGAATTCATTTTATCTAGAAAAATTCACAACAAATATAACTTAGAACAATTCTCATGGCTTGTGTACCACCAATAGTAGGTACTAAGATAACCAGTACAAGAGGTTGCTGAGTTAAGCTGGAAAACAATTATTATAGCCCATGTTTCTGATAAAGGCCTCATTTTTCAAATATACAGAGAACTGAAATTCATAAGAATACAAGTCATTCTTCAATGGATAAATGGTCAAAAAATATGAACTGAGAGACCAACGTGATGAACGCAGACCAGACCAGTGGCGATGAGCAAAGACCAGCGTGGAGCACAGATAAGCACAGAATAGCAGGGACAGGACCCAGAACAGGATTCAGGGTGCCACCTGCAGCAGTTCCCAGATTCCTCAACCCACAAATGCCACAGACAGCTTCAAAGATTAGTGGGAAGGCTCCAGCAGCTGTCATTTTCAGAGCCCTCCACCTAGAGCCCCTGATCTGATTCTCAGCCCTGAGTTCTACCCAGGGGTGAGGAGGAGCACTGGTAGTGGAGCTGGAGGCTGTTGTGGTAAGGAAATTCAACTGCAGATTGTGGACAGAAAAGTTTTCCGTTGCTCCCAGACCAGTATGCAGGTCAGGAGAGGAGTAAACACCTCTCCCTTGATTGTGCCTCCTTGGGGGAACTGAGAACTTACAAGTTCCCAGAATATATTCTCCTCTCAACAAATGTCTCAAAACTCAAGGGAAAATGCCAAAAAAGGGAGAAAAATAAGACTATAGAAGGTTACTTTCTTGGTGAACAGGTATTTTCTTCCATCCTTTCAGATGAGGAACAACAAAGCATAACATGAGAGGAAGTCAAGGCTTTTGCATCCAAAATCTCCAAAATAAAAATGCAATGGCTTCAGGTCATGGAAGAGTTCAAAAAGGATTTTGAAAATCAAGAAATAGAGGTAGAGGAAAAATTGGGAAGAGAAATGAGAGCGATGCAAGGAAATTATGAAAGCAGAGTGAACAGCTTGCTAAAGGAGACCCAAAAATATGTTGAAGAAAATAACACCTTTAAAAATAGGCCAATTCAATTGGTGAAAGAGGCCTAAAAAGCCAATGAGGACAAGAATGCTTTAAAAAGCAGAATTAGCTACATGGAAAAAAGGAGATTCAAAAGCTCAGTGAAGAATATCATTCTTTAAAAATTGGAATGGAACAGATGGAAGCTAATGACTTTATGAGAAATCAAGGAATTACAAAACAAAATGAAAAGAATGAAAAAATAGAAGAAATATCTCATTGCAAAAACAACTTACCTGAAAAATAAATCCAGGAGAGACAATTTAAAAATTATAAGAATACCTGAAAACCATGATCAAAAAAAGAACCTAGACATCATCTTTCATGAAATTATCAAGGAAAACTGCCCTGATATTCTAGAACCAGAGGGCAAAATAAATATTGAAAGAATCCATAGATCACCTCCTGAAAGATATCCAAAAAGAGAAACTCCTAGGAATATTGTAGCCAAATTCCAGAGTTCCCAGGTCAAGGAGAGAATATTGTAAGCAGTCAGAAAGAAACAGTTTGAGTATTGTGAAAATACAATCAGGATAACACAGGATCTGGCAGCTTCTACACTGAGGAACTGAAGGGCTTAGAATAGGATATTCCAGGAGTAAAAGGAACTGGGATTAAAACCAAGGACCACCTACCCAGAAAAACTGAGTATAATACATTAGGGGGAAAATGGTCATTTAATGATAAGGGGACTTTCAAGCATTCATGATGAAAAGACCAGAACCGAATAGAAATTTGACTTTCAACACAAGAATCAAGAGAAGCATGAAAAGGTAAACAGGAAAGAGAAATCGTAAAGGACTTTCTAAAGTTGATCTGTTTACTTTCCTTCATGGAAAGGTAACATTTGTAACTTCTGAGACTTTTTTCAGTACTTGGGTAGTTGGAGGGATTGTATACACACACACACACACACACACACACACACACACACACACACACCTAAACAGAGAACATAGTGTGAGTTGAATAAGAAGGGATCATACCTAAAAAAAGTAAAACACAATTGAGGAATGAGAGAGGAATATGCTGGGAGGAAAAAGGGAGAAACTGAATGGGGTAAACTATCACACTTCAAGGAGGCAAGAAAAAGCTTCTTCAGTGGAGGAGAAAAAGGAGAATGTGAGAGAGAAAAAGGGAAGCTTACTCTCTTCACATTTGATTTGAGGGAATGACATTCACTCAGTTTAGTATGAAAGTATATCTTGCACTACAGAAGGGTAGGGGAGAAGGGGACAAGTGGGGTAAGGGGGATGATAGAAGGGAGGGGAAATGGAGGAAGGGAATAATTAGATGTAAACACTTTTGGGGAGGGACAAGGTCAAAAGAGAGAATAGAATAAATGGGGGGCAGGATAGGATGGGGGGAAATATAGTTAGTCTTACACAACATGACTATTGTGGAAGTCTTTTGCAAAACTACACTTATACAGCCTATACTGAATTGTCTGCCTTCTCAGTCAGGATGAGTGGGAAGGCAGAAAGGGAGAGAAGTTGGAATTCAAAGTACTAGGAATGAATATTGAGAATTGTTTTTTCATAAAACTGGGAAATAAGAAATACAGGTAATGGAGTATATAAACTTATCTTGTCCTACGAGAAAAGACAGAAGGGGAGAAAGGAAGGGAGGGGTATGATAGAAGGAAGGGCAGATTGAGGGAAGGGGTAATCAGAATGCAAGGCATTATGGGGTGGGGGAGGGGAGAGATAGGGAGAAAATTTGAAACTCAAAATTTTGTGGAAATGAATATTGAAAACTAAAAACAAAAAAAAATATGAACTGGCAGTTTTCAGATGAAAAAATTAAAGCAACCGATAGTCATATGAAAAAATAGTCTACATCATTATTGATTAGAGAAATGCAAATTAAAACAGTTTTGAAGTACCACCTCACACCTATCAGATTGACTAATATGATAGAAAAGAAAAATAGAAATAATATGATACAAAAGGATGTGAGAAAATTAGAATACTAATGCATTGTTAGTGGAGCTGTGAACTGATCCAGTCATTCTGGAGAACACTGGAACTATGCTCAAAGGGCTATAAAAGTGTGCATACCCTTTGATCTGCAATACCACTACTAGGTCTGTATCCCAAAGATATCATAAAAAAGGGAAAATGACTCACATGTATAAAAATATTTATAGCAGCTCTTTTTGTGGTGGCAATGAACTGGAAATTGAGGGAATGTCCATTATTAGGTGAATGGCTGAATAAGTTATGATATATGAATGCAATGAAATACTATTGTGCTATAAGAAATGATGAACAGTCAGATTTCAGAAAAAACCTGAAAAGACGTGTATGAACTGATACTGAGAGAGGAGAACAGAACCAGGAGAACATTGTACGCAATAACAACAACAATGTGCAAGCATCAACTGTGATGAACTTAGTTATTCTCAGCATGTGATGATCTAAGATAATTCCAAAAGACACATGATGAAAAATGCTGTCCACCTCCAGAGAAAGAGCTACGGAGTCTGAATGCAGGTCAAAGCATGCTATTTTCACTTTTTTTTTCTTTTTTATGGCTTCTCCCTGTTGTTCTGATTCTTCTTTCATAACATGACTCATGTGACAATATGTTTAACATGATTATACAAATATAATCTAAAAAAGAGGTCTCTGAGTTATCCTCCATGCCTAAAATGCTCTTTCTCCTCACCTGTGCCTTCTAGATTTCATGACTTCCTGCAGGAGGCAACTCCAATCTGATGTTCCACAGGAGGCTGCCCCCATCTCCAACTCCTGATGCCTCCTCCTTTCAGATTACCTTCTGTTTGTACTTCATGTAACTTGAAGGTATAATTTTCTAGGTGGTCTCCACCTTTGGAATATGAGCTCCTTAAAGGCAAGGATCATTTTTTTTCCCCTGTTCTTTGTATCTGTAGGAATTAGCACAGTATCTAGAGCATTGTAGACACTTAGTTAATGTTTATTAACTGACTAATGAAAAGAGAAAGGGATCTTAGCCTATGCTATGCTGAGTTTTTGGACCAGGCAGGAACTGGTGCTGAGGACCAGCAAGAGGCAGTAACTACATACTAGAGGCCACAAACGAGATCTTTCCATTCATTCATGATAAGTCCAGAATAAGTTATCATCTGAAGCTCCCTGAGTAGTAGCACCAGCCAAAGACAACGATTTTTGGTAAGACTCCCAAACTGAGTCTTATCTCTGTGTGCAAACAGTGAGTTGCTATTACTACCACCACCACCACCACTACTGCTATTACTGATTTTACTGGTACTACTATTGCCACTACTACTACCACTGCTGCTACTATTGCTTCTAGTGCTACTACTGCCACTACTGCTATTACTACTACTACTACTACTACTACTACTACTACTACTACTACTGCTGCTGCTGCTGCTGCTGCTGCTGCTATTTATAAATAGGATTTTTATTTTTCCAAGTGTTTCCTCATCATGGTCTCAATGATTCCTTTAGTTGTCAGAGCTCTCACCTCTTCAGATTCTCTTGTAACTACTTATCTATTTGTATTTAGAGGCATAGTAGTCAAGGCTGGCTTTAAAGTCTAGAGACCTGGGTTCAGATGCTGTCTCTGACTCACACTGGCTGTGTGTCCTGGGATAAGCCACTTTAACTCTCAAGACCCTGGACTATTAACTCCCAGAATAGTTGCTGTACTGAGTTGTTAGAAGGGATTTTCTCCCTTACACCAATGAAATAACAAGTCCAGAAAAAGGAAAAGAATGTGGGCTCAGGGAGGATGTGAGATGTCACAGATTTTGTGTCTTTGTCTTCTCAGCACATAGTGTGCCCTGTGAACACAGCAGCCACCACAAGGCCTGTTGGATTAGAGCTGGCACCCTTACTCCAAGGCCATTTAGATTTGAGTTCATGCTCTTGAATCCTCAGGCCCAGCCTTCACAGGGAGCAAATAAGGAATCTGGATGAGCTTTTGGAACACAGCAGGTTGTGTTACCACTGCTTTATAGAGAGAAAAGATAAATAGAAAGGACTTTTTATGGGAGGTAAGGTATCATCGAGGTTAATTTCCTCATATCTAGGAACAAAGAAAATGGTCCACTTTGCCAGAAAGTATAGGGAAGAATGTTTTGTTTTTTCTAGCTATCAATTTAATGTCACTCTGTGCTAGGTGAGTTCTAAATGCATTAGTCACTGAAAATCAGAGGCTAAAGGAGAATGCCAGGAGAAAATATCATACAATGCATATACTTAATAGATAAAGAAATTTAATATTATATATTGTAAGAAAATAGAATACAGCACAACAGCACAATACACTATACTGTGATGTAATTTAATATAAGTAAAATATGTGATATGATGTGATATGATATGCTGTAATACAATAAATAGGTAGGTAGAAAGAAAGGTAGATAGATATTATTGCATTTGGCTGTTAATTCTATGTTATGTCATATTTTGGCAGATTATAGAACTCTGAAATCCCAGGAGTAACTTGATAATATTAGGTGAATGACTCAGAGACTTTGTATGTCACACCAAGATTGGTTGAAGGAACTGGACTATTTCGCCTAGTGAAGGGGAGTTTAGTAAAAGTTGTCATGGAGGTGGGGGGAGACTGGGTTTGTTCCACTTGATCCCAGAGGGCAGAACCAGGAGCCCCATTTACACTGGAGCTTCTCGTTAGAGCCGTCCCACAGGGACACTAGCCTTTACATGTAGAAAGGATTTTATGTCTTTTACTGCATTTAATATTCACAAATACTCATGGTTCTAGTCTTATTACCCTCATTTTGTTATGTACTCATGACATAGTAAATGAAGAAGCTGCACGGTCCAGTGGGGAGAGCTCTAGACCTGGAGTTAAGAACAGTACAGTAAACATTCTTTATGTTTTATTACATTTTTATTTATTTTCTTCAATATTTCCCGATCATGTGCCTGACATCTCTGGGTTATGACAATAGGTGACATCTAATGTGAAATTTAATAGGAATAAATAAAATTCTTCATGTAGGTTAAAGAAATCTTATTCAACCCAAGATGGGAGGAATGTAGCCAGACAGCATCTTCACACAGGACCTGGTACATACCAAGTAAGCACCTCGTAATGTTTGTTGATTGCTCTATTGATTTTAATAGATTGTAAGGTCCCTTTGAGTGTACAGATGATGCGGCTACCAGAGAACTTCATACAGTTTTAGGTTTTATGATTTCAAGGTCCAGAATGGATGCAATGATGTATAAATGCATTTAGCCCCCCGGCTGGATTTAGCATCTTGGATCAAGGGCTGGGTACCACATTTTAGGAAATACTTGATAAAATGAAACACGTTTAGAGAAGGAGGACCAGGATATTGAGGGGACTAAGTACCCTTCCAGGAGGATATTAGTACAATGAACTGGAGGTGTTTCACCTAGAGAAGATAAAACTTACGGAGCAGCATGATAATTACCTTTAAATATTCAAAAGATGTGTGGGAGGAGACATTAAGCTTAATCTGCTTGACTTTCTAAGTCAGAGAACTAGGACAAACGGATGGAAGTTATAAGGAAGGAAATCTCATTAATTTTCTGGAGCTGTTTTTTAGAATTTAGAATATAAATAATATCACTTTCACGGAATCATCTACTTAGGACTGGGTGGAACCACAGTCATCCTTTTCAACCCCTTCATTTTACATAGCAGGAAATGGATGAGTAGACAGACAGTAGATGACAGTCACTTGACTGAGAGATGATGGGCTCAGGAAGAACAGGAAATACAGTGTTTGGACGTGGCCTATGAAGGAATTTCTTTGGCTGGATTATGTGTAATTGTTTTGGGAGTTTTCTTTTTTCTTTACCTTAAAGTGAGATTAGAAGAAAAAATTACTTTGTTATTAATTTTTTTAAATGAATTCACTCTGAACAAGAGGTTGAATCTTGAGTCAAATAATCTTTGAAATTGTTTTCATCTTGGAAATCTATGATTCTCTTGGGTCATTTTTGATTTGAGTGACAAGAGATACACTTACTAATGGCCATGTGAAAAGGGTGAATTCTTGAGACACTCACTGTATGTGTTACCTCATGTACCCAACTTGAAGATGGCTAGATATTCCCATCATCCCACTTTCTGCCACTAAATTTCTTAGCCATCCAGATTTGCAACCTTGGAGGCATCCATGACTCTTTCTCTTCCTTGTTCCTCTTCCAGGCCCGTATCCAACTGGTTACAAAGTATTAACAATTCTACCTCCACAATATCTCTCCCATCTTTCTAGCCCCTTCTCTGCACTCACATAGCCACCCCCTTGGTGTAAGTCCCCATCACCCTCTGCTTGGACAATTGCAATGGCTTCCCAATTGTCCTACTTGACTCTGCTCTCCACCCTCTTGAATGCATCCTCCACACAGCTACCCAAGGAAGATTTGGAAGATTCCTAAAGCATGGATCTGACAGAGCCCTCCTCTGCTCTAAACTTTTTAGTGGTTCCCTATTGCCTCTAGAAGGAGATATAAACTCCTCAGCCTGATATTTAAAGGGGCAGCTGGGTGGTACAGTGGATAGAGCACTAGACAGGGAATGAGGAATATCTGGCCTCAATTCTAACTTCAGACACCTTTTAACTGTGTAACCCTGAGCAACTCACTCTGCCTCTGCCTCAGTTTCCTCAACTGTAAAATGGGGACAATAATGGCACCTACATCCCAGGGTTGTTGTGAGGATCAAATGAAATGATATTTGCAAATTTGCTGGCACATAGTAGGCACTTTAGAAGTCTTTGCTCCTTTCCCCTTGAAATTCTCCAGACTTCCTTAATACTGCTGCCCTTCAGACCCTTTTATTGAAGACAAATTCATTGTTCTGTAGCCCAGGATTCCATCTCTACACCATCCCCATGTCTTTTCTCAGTTAACCCCCACACTGAACTACACTCCTTCCTCCTAAAACCTTTTGTTACTTTGTTAGCTTCCCACTGCCTGTGGGAAGTCTTTTCCTTCCCTCCCAGTTGTTGCCCTCCCTTTCCTCCAATTACCTGGTTTATTTACTTATCTACATATATGATGCATCATCCCTTTCTTTTCCCTCCACTCAAGATAAGCTCTTTGAAGTCAGGAATTGCATATTCAGGCCCCAACTGCCTAGAAGAGTGCTTTGTACATAGTGGGCCTATGTGAAGTTGATTCAGTTTTTCTCCTGGTTTGTTAATTCATACGTTAATATTTCTTTCAGCTCTATGGAACATGGCTACAAAGACTTTTGTTTTTATTGGCCATCTCTTCTAAAAACACAAGATGCAGATTGCTGGGTGGGTGGTGGAAAGGAATAATTGACAAAGAAGAAATCACTTTTCTAGAGTAATCATTAACAGCTCTCCTTAATAATTAAATCATTAGAAGAGAACTGAATTTGTTAAGCAATGTTTTCTCAAGCTCTTTTTCTTTTTAAAAGAAAGGACAGTAAACATCCGCTCCTAGTTCTCATTGTCACTGATTCAGATTCTTTTCACTAAGTATTCCATAAATAATTCAAGAATAAAGCACAGGCTAACTCATGCCACTTCCTTTCCCACATAACATTTTCAAACTGTCTACACAGGCTTGTATGAATTGTAAATGTGGCCATGATCTGGTTAACTGAGTCAGTGAAGAGTCATATTTGATATTGGAAGTAGAAAGGGGAAGAGGTATCAGAGGACCCAGATTCTCCTTCCAACTCAACTGTCTGTTTTATGTCCCTGGGCAAGTTGTTTAATCTTTCTGAGTTACAGTTTAAAAAGAGGGGTTAATAATATTTGCCCTGCCTACCTCACTAATCTTTGCCACCCCATTGTTCAGGTACAGGATGCCTACTGTCAGTTGGATGATGCCACACTGTCCCAATGAGTAAGAGATGAACAACGACCCCACCCTCCCATTCCTATCTCAATCTCCACTCAATTCTAACTCTTGACTCCACTATCCCCTTGGTAAGGGACCATTTCTTTGCCATCACCACCCAAGATCTTCTGAGCTTTACCATCTGTCTTGCTCCACCCTTTGCCTAATGTATATGGTATTTCCATTTTTCATGAGCTGAAGAGAACCATGACCTCTCCTTTATGTGTTCTCCCTCCCAATGAAAAGATGAACTCCTTGAAAGAAGGTACTCTTTCCATTTTTTATTTGTATCCACAGTGCTTCGTACAGAGCTTGGCACATAGGAAGCGATGAAGAAATAAATAATTCTCATTTTGTTTCACTTCTAAGTTATGCTACCCTGAAGAAATTCTGTATCATTGAACAACAGTGCTAATCACTCATATGTTAGTGGTGGACTCAATGCTAGCACTTTCTTAGTTGAGGTTTGATGATGGAAGAAAAGGAGGCCCTGGAAAGTCACTGACCAGTTAATAAAAGGAGGTATATTTTACCACCACAAAGCAAGGATATGCAACAAGGATGTAATGATAGTTAGCTTCTTTGAATGACCCTTTTACCCCAAGCCCCAGTCTCTATATGGAAACAAGTCAGGTCTTGAGGACAGCATATGGTTACTTGATTGGCCTTTGGAAATACACTAACTGAATATGACTGGGACTTTTTAAATCCTTAGGTGATTAGAAAGCTGCATAAAATAAAGTGAAGGCAATCATGTCACAGGACAGCTTTGTTGCCCTTTTTGGAAAAGTAATCCCTGCTGTTGGAAATAGCGGAACCTTGGTCCTACCACATCATGTTTCCATTGCACTCTGAGGTTCTCCAACTATGACTGGTTGATACTGTCATTATCTGAGTCTCAGATTCTGAAAGAATCCTCCTACCTGGGTAGGAATTGATTCAACTTAGTACTATGTGTAAAACAAAGCTCCCCTAAAGCAAAGTTTAAAATAATAACGTCCGAGATGTAAATATCAAGCATTGAACTGATATTTTTTAGCCCATGTGCCAATGCTGGCCAGGGATTCCCTGCCATTGGCAAGAAAGAAGGCTGTCTTTCCTTGAAGGAGCTCTCTGTTGTTAGCGTTAGATGTTAATCTTCAAGTGAGGCTGTATGGAAAAAATATCCTTCATTCATTGTTTAGCCCAAAGGATGAATTCTTTCTGTGGGACCTTGTTCACATTATATTATCTCAGATTGAGAGTTGACAATAATTGTAGAGGTAATCTTGTTTTATCCTCCTTTTACGGATGAATAAACCAGGACCTAGAGAGGTTAATTGATTTACCCAAGATTAAAGAAGTAGTAAGTGGCAGAGATAAGATTTGAACTTGGGGCTTTGGTCTCCCAATCCATCATCTTTTCCATTGGACTGTGCTATTTTCCACTCCACTGTTATTCAGTTGTTTCAGCTATGTTTAACTTTCTGTGACCCCATTTGGAGTTCTCATGGCAAAGATACTGGAGTGATTTGCCATTTCCCTCTCCAACTCATTTTACAGATAGGCTTAAATGACTTGCCCAGGGTCACACAGCTACTAAGTGTCTGAGGGTGAACTTGGACTGAGGTCTTCCTGACTTTGGTCTGGCTCTTGTAACAGCAAGCACAGTAGGATTTGTTTGGAGATGTTTTCCAGGCTTAGGCTAAATTGTGAGCATCTGTAGGTTCATTTCCCTTTGAACCCTGAGAATTCACAGTTAGGCTCAGTCATGTAGTTTTTGTGCCTTCTGACTCTGAGCCAATCAGGAGCCTAGTCTTCATTATATATACTGGGAGGTAAGTATTTTATTTGGGGGGTTGCTAATGAGAAAGATCTTGTGAGTCTCTAGTTGAGACTGAGTGGCTGTATGTTCAGAACCCAGATTGCTCACGTGTAAAGGCTCTCTCCACCCAGGGATGTATGTAAAGTGGTATAGCAATATTGCTTTGATTCAGGTAGTAGAGTCCTGTATTTGCTTGTCTATATTTTCCTTCTTTGTTGAATAGATAGGAGGCTTGGTAGCCTTGACAATGTCAAAGATAAAAAGGCGTCTGCTTGAACTAATTAAAGTGATTGTTGACCTCTCAAAAGTTGCCTTTCCTTTTCTAAATGCAGATCTGAGAACCTGTGATAGGCCCCCTGTGTATGTCGGGGTCCTTACCGATACAGCTATCTATCTGCTACACCACCAACTGGCATTAGATGTTAATGTCTATTCTACCACTCATTTCCTCATCCGTAAGATGAGACTGATGATGACCTGAGGGGCCTTTATAGTTTGAATAATTTTTCTAGCTGGTGATGGGCATTTCTGCCTAGGTCATAAGGGAAATTGAACTGCAGCAGGTCCATCTGGGTGGCCTTTGGGACAAGCTGACCTTGTGGTGCCCTTTAAATTACAGCAGTTAGATGGTAGAGGTAGCGGGCATTGTCACTATAATCTTCTGTACCTGAAAAGATAAAATGATTAGATATAACCATTCACATTTGAAGGATTTCAAACAGCCCACAGCTGCCTGGAAATGACATATTTGGTTGAAATTTTAGAAAGAAGAAAATTATGTAGATTATTTGTTGACAACCTGCAAAGCTCAACTGAAAATGTTCAAGTACATATGGAGGCAATTACAGTAGCAGGAGGAACAATTTGGGTTGGAAAAAAGCTCTTTTCTTCTTATAATTGTTCCAAGGAAACCCACAAATGTAAGGAAAGCTCTTTGAGAAAAAGGGGGCTCCAATCTGAGGAATATGAGTAAAACAGACACAATTGTGCTGCCAAAGGGATTGGATGAGGTAAAAGGAAGGATGGCGCAGACTTGAGGGGCACACTCAGGAAGATAGCTTTAATCTTACTTTATTTGGAACACATCAGGTTTAACATTGCGTTAATGTTGTCTTCATTTTTCCTCTATCTTTACCTAACCCTGGCAAGGTCAAGTGCCAGACAAGATGGAGAACTAGACACTGTGTCTGATCTTCATGATTTTTCAGACCTCCCCAAAAAAGGAATTTGTGGAAGAGATAAATGAATTTCAGCTGTATCCATGACTGGGGACGCTGAAAATATGAATGAGGTAGAAGTCTGATGAACTAAAGGAAGGCCCATCTCTAATGTGTGCATCCAGCGCTTCCTCCCCCATTGCCCATAATGTTCTGGCAAGGATGTCATAAGTCAACCCTTGAACTAACACCAAAATCTCTCCTTTTTTCTTAATGCCATGGAAAACCAAGAGAGAAGTGGGTTTTGGATGAAGCTGTTGACCTCTGTGCTGCAACAATACTCAGCTGGAGAACTGAAAGAAAAAAGGCAACTGTGGCTGGGTGTTAAAGTGTAAAATTCACTAGGCCTGGCTGAAGTCAAAGGTGAAGTATCTCACTGGGCCAGTTCTGTCAACTCAGGATTTTGGGACAGTTTTATGCTGCAGCCTCTTGGGAAACCATAATCAAAGGGGAAGGAATCAGAAAGGAAGCAACAGGAGAATATGAGGAAAGCAATAGAAATTACCAACAATATCAGGAGAACGAAAACTCAAAAACCCACAGCATCAGCAGATGAAGCAGTAGGAAAGGCACTAATTATAAAAGGGAGTATGGCCTCCAGATCAGCTGAAGGAGTCCAGACATCTATGATCAGACTTTGTTTGTCCTTCATTTTTGAGAAGGACAAATGACATCAGAGAGTGATGTCGTGTCATCCTCGTGAGTTGGATTTACATAAGGCAGAGTTGCAAAAACTCCTCAGCTTCATTCCCTCTTCCAGAGTCATTGAGGAACAGTGGAGGGACAAAAAGTCAAGAAGAGTGTGATGGCTCAGGATGCAGTGGGTGACTTTGGTGTCTTGGATGGCTGACCACAGTGCCTGCTTCAATCACCTTCATGAGTGTTGGAACAAATTGTTCTCCTTTACTCATGCATAGGGTAGACATCCCCCTAACTCACTGATGGGGTTGAAGTTATCCTCAACCTGGTTTAGCCAGTCTGCCAAGACAGTTTTGTTGGGTTGTGGTCATTGTGCTTGCTACAGCTATTGGTTACTAGCAGGAGAAAGGCTTACTTAACTTCAAATATGGCCAATATGGAACACTTTCTGGGACCCATGAGCAAGAGAAGGTAGGAGGGGACTTGATAGCCATTTTTAAATATTTGGAGGATTGTCACATGAAAAAGTGATCAAATTTGTTGTTAGACTCTGGAGGGTGGACCTAGGAGCAATAGAAGACAATTGCAAAGAGATAAATTTAGGCATGTTAAGAATTTCCAAATAACTAGAATTATTCATAAACGGAATAACCTGCCTCTAATAGTAGTAGGTTCCCTTTCAGTGGAAGTCTTGAAGCAAAAGTTGGGCAAACCAACATAAGAGAGAAGACTGTAATTAGCAAAGTGAAGGTTTGTTTGTTTTTTTCAGTGAAAAGCTTTTATACAGGAGGGTGAAAACCATTGTCTATTCAAATGATCTCAAACTTTGTTATAAGGAAAAACTTCATAGCAGTAGACAGTGTTAAATATTTGTATAGATCAGAAAATGAGATGGTATAAATTTCTTTTTAGGTACTTAAATGAGAGATTATCATCTGGCTAGAATGGCTTTAGCAGGGTCTCATCTTAAAGTAGAGGGATATCTGGACAAGGTGGTTTCTCAAGGTTCCAGTTGCAAAATTCTCTGATTAGATAATAAGCTGTCTGACAACAGAAGATAGTTGTGCAGGAGGAAAGGAGATTTGATCAGAATGACAAGGTATGGATTTCCCCCCTCTGATTTGGAGCAAATTTGTGATTTCTTCCTTTAAGCCTCTCAGGTTCCCTATTAATTATCCCCCCTCCATATCTTCACTACACCTTATTTTCTTTGTAAAAGTCACCATCCTTCTTGGTACAATCACTGAGTTACTAATTAGAGAACTGAATGTGTTTTTACCAACCATTCATTTAAAGCCTTTCTAGCTTAATTTAAGCTTCTCAAGTTTTTGAACCCTCACGCTTTTACTTTGAAAGGTCTGATTTTAAAAAAAAAAAAAAGAACTATGCCTTCTCATTCTGTATAATCCATAAAATTATAAGTTTTTAAAGGTAGAATGAATCACAGTGGTCATCTACCTAACCCAACTCATACCTAAATGTGAATCCTCACTATAGCATACGCAATCTTTGGGTATATGCTGGTATACCAGTATGATAGTATGAATACAATGGCTAAAAACTTGATCCTGCTGGTTACAACCTGGTTGCAGAATAGATATTACAAGAAACTTGAACCTCACTGTCATTAGACTGGTTAAAGGATGGAACAGTGCACATATACACATCATTGGGCCCCATAAACAATGAATTAATATTAATGGTAAACACAACACTGGAAATGGAAAGAGAGGGGAAAGAAGCTAAAGAAAGAGTGGGGAAAGAGGAAAGGTAGAATAAGGGAGGAATTAATCAGAAGCAGAACACACTAACAGAGGGAAGAGAAAAAAGAAGATGAAAAGCATAAGAGAATAGTATGGAAGCAACTCCACAGTTAGCAATTCTAGCTGTAAATGTGAATAGAGTGAACTCATCCGTAAAGTGCAAGATGATAGAAATGGATTAAATACCACAATTCAAAAATACATTGTTTACAAGAAACATGCTTAAAAAAGAAAGAAATATAGAGTTAACATAAGAGGCCAGAACAGAATCTCATGCTTCTGATGAAGAAATGAATGGATCACAATCATGATCTTTTTGCAAAAGCAAATTTAAAACAAATTAAAAAAAGGGATTCAAGGAAATTACACTTTGCTAAAAGGTACCATAAATAATGAATTACTAACCATACTGAACATATGTACACCAAATGGCATAGCATTTAAATTATTTAAAGACAAATTTACTACAGATTTACTATATAGTAAATTTAGAGAATATATAATAAGCTATAATAAGGGACCTCAATTTAGACCTGTTGGAACTGGATAAATCTAATAAAAAATATACAAGAGCAATTAAAGAACTGAATAGAATTTTAGAAAAGTTGAATATGATAGACCTCTGGAAAATATTTAGTGGAAATAGCAACAAATATATATAATTATTAACTGTGTGTGGCACCTTCATAAAAATTGGCCAAGTATTGGGACATTATATACCTTACAAACAAATTAAGAAAAATAAAACATTTAATTCATTTTTTACAAAATGTAATACATAAAATACAGTTTCATTTCATGAAATACCTTTAAATAAAAGATTAAAATTTAATTGCAAGCTAAATAACTTAATCCTAAGTAATCAATAAGTCAAAGAAGAAACCATAGAAATAATAAATAATTTCATTAAAGAAAGCATCAATGAGACAATATTCCAAAAATGTTTTAGATACAGTTAAAACAATGTTTATGGGAAAATTTACAACTCTAAATGCTTTCGTCAATAAAAGACAGTTGATTGATGAATTGCAATAAAAACACACCTAGAAAACCAATAAATCAAATCTTCAGTTAAACATCAAAATAGAAATCCTGAAAATAAAAATGAGTAATAAAATTAAAAGTAAAGCAATGTTGAACTAATAATTAAATGTAGAAGTTTTTTTTAAAGAAAATAAAACAATAGAAGAAACAATGACAAATTTGCTTTTAAAAAGGTCAAATTATGAATATTAAAAGTGAAAAAAGGTGAATTCACAACCAATGAAGATGAAATAAAAGCAATTATTAGTATCTATTTTACACAACTACATAGCAATATAATTGAAAATCTAAATGAAACAAATGCGTATTTATAAAACAACAAGTTAGTCAGATGAATAGAACAGGAAATAGAATACTTAAATAACTCTATCTTAGGAAAAGAAATTGAATAAGCCATAAATGATCTCCCTCTGCAAAAAAAATTACAGTACCAGATGGATTTACAAGTGAATTCTACCAAACACTTAAAGAAATGAATCCCAATACTTTATAAACTATTTGAAAAACAATAGGTAAAGGAGTCCTGCCACCTTCCTTCTGTGACTCAAATATGGTATTGACACCTAAATCAGGAAGAGACAGAATAGAGAAAGAAAATTTAGACTAATTTCCCTAATGTATATTGATAGAATAGTTTTAAATAAAATGTTGCCAAGGAGATTACAGCATACCACAAAGGTCAGGTACTATGACCTGTCTGGATTTGTACCTGGAATTCAGGGGCAGTTCAGCATTAGGAAAACTATATGCATAATTGTCCATATCTGTAAGAAAAGCAGAAAAAATGACTATATTAATGCAGAAAAAGTTTTTGACAAAAGATGACACTATTGCCTATTGTAATATTCCAAAGCATAAGAATAAATGAAGTGTTCCTGAAGATGAAAACGTAGCATCTATCTAAAACCAAGAGCAAACGTTATTGATAATGAAATTAAGCTAGAAGCTTTTCCAGTAGCATAAGGGTGAAGCAAGAATGGCCATCATCGTCGTTACTAGTCAGTATGTACTAGAAATGTTGTTCAGTTGTTTTTGGTTATGTGCAACTTTTTGTGGCCCCTGTTTAGGATTTTCTTGGTGAAGATGGTGAAATGGTTTGCCATTTCTTTCTTCAGCTCATTTTATAGATGAGACACTGAGGTAAACAAGGTTAAGTGACTTGTCTAGGGTCACACAACTACTAAGCATCCAGCTCAGATCTGAACTCAGGCCTTCCTGACTCTAGGCTTGTGGTTATCCACTGAGCCACCTTGCCTCCCAATTTCATGTATCAAATTCTTATTATAGCTATTTGTTTGGCACTCACATAGCTGGAAAGTGTCTGAGGCTGGATTTGAACTCAGGAAGATGAATCTTCCTGACTCCATGGCTGACACTATTTATTGTGCCATGTAGCTGTCCTAAATGATAACTATAGCAATGACAAGAAAAACAAATTAAAGAAATAAGAACAGGCACAGAAGAAACAAAACTATCACTTTTTGCAGATATTATGATGGTATATTTAGAGAACCCCAGAGAGTCAATCAAACAACTCAATATGCCCCAAATGGAACTACTTATCTTTTCTTCTAAGCCCTCCCACTCCTACTATCCCTATTACCGTCAAGGACAACAGCATCCTCTCAGTTCTTCAGGCTCCCAACCTAGGAGTCATCCAGAACTCCTCACTATCTCTCACCTCCATATCCAGAAATGATGCCAATGCCTATCAACTTCACCTTTACAACATCTCTCAAATATGTTCCCTTTTCTTCTCTGATACTACTGTAAATCTGGTACAGTTCTTCATTGCCTCATGCCTGGACTATTGCAATTGCCTTCTTGGAGTGTGTGTATATGGGGGTGTATCTGCCTCAAGTCTCGCTTCACATCAGTCCTTCTTTCAATCACTAAAGTGATTTTCCTCAAGTGCAGGTCTCATCATGTCACACCTATCCACCCCTTCACTCAGCACACTCCAGTGGCTCTTTATTGCCTCCAGCATAAAATACAAAATGCTCTATTTGGCATTAAGAGACTTTTATAACTTAGCCGTCCCCTCCTTTTTCCAGTGTTCTTGCACCTTATTCCCAAACACACACTGTTTGATTCAATGACACTGACCTCTTGGTTGTCACATGAACAAAACACTTCATCTTTCAGCTTAGGGTGTTTTTCTCTGTCTGTCCCCTCTTCCTATAATGTTTTTCCTCCTCAGCTCTGCCCAATGACCTCTCTGCCTTCCTTTAAGTCCCAACTATAACAAAACATTCTACAGAACGCCTTGCCCAGCCTATCTTAGTTCCAATGCTTTCCATCTGTTATTTCCCATTTATACTGCATATAGCTTGCTTGTTATATATTTGTTTTCATGTTGTCTTCCTCAAACTCCTTCAGGGTAAGAACTGTCCTTTGCCTTTTTTTGTATCCCCAGTATTTATTTAGCACAGCACCTGATACATAGTAAGTACTTAAAATACTGATTGATTGATTGAAAACTAATGGAAAACAATTAACTTCAACAAAGTTGGAGAGTATAAAATAAACCCACATGAATTATCAGCATTTTTTAAATCACCTGTCAACAAACTCTACCAAGAAGAAACCGAGAAATTCCATTTGCAATAATCATGGAACATATCAAATACTCCACTCTACTTGTGAAGGTCCATATAGGAATTTTGTGAACACAATTACAAAGCATAAATAAAGACAGATCTAAATAACTGGAGAAATGTTAATTTCTCATGGATAGGCTGAGTCAATATAATTAAAATGATAATACTACAGAAATCAATTTACTTTATCAGTGCCATACCAATCAAAGTACCAAGAATTACTATATATAGCTACAAAAAATAATAATGAAATTCATCTGGGGAAGTAAAAGTTCTAGAATATCAGTGGGATAAATAAAAACAACAGAATACCTGATTTAAACCATACTACAAACCTGTAATCCCCAAAACAATTTGGCACAGGATAATAAATAGAGAGATTGATCAATGGAACAGATTATACAGAAACAAATAAGCAGAGTAATCCAGTTTTTGATATTCCCCCAAATCCAACATAAGTTTCAAATGGATCATATTGGAGACATAATGGGAAACAAAAGAAGTAAATTAGAGAAGCATGGAAAAAGTTACCTGTCAGATCTATAAATGGTAGAAGAGTTCATGACCAAGGAGAGGTAGAAATAGTCAGAGAAGGAAAATGTACAATTTTGATTAGATTTAAAAGTTTTTGTACAAACAAAGCAATGAAACTAAAATGAAAAAAGCAGCAGGAGCTAGGGAAAATATATTTGGAGCTAGTTTGATAAAGATCTCATTTCTAACATACATACAAACAATACATATATTCATATGTATAGACATTATACATATATGTGTGTGTGTATGTATTTGTGAAGCAAATTCTTAAGAATAAGATCCATTCCCCAATTGATAAGTGGTCAAAGGATATGAATAATTAGTCTTCAGAGCAAGAATCCTAAGTTATCAATAGCCATATAAAATGCTCTAAATAAATAACAAATAGAAAAATACAAATGAAAACATCTCTGAAGTATACCTCACACCTATGACTTTGGATAAATTGACAAAAAAGGACAATTACAAATTCTAGAGGGGCTGTAGGAAAAGAAGCACTTTTAATATATTGGTGGGCCAGTGAGTTGATCTAATCATTCTGAAAAACAATTTGGAACTATGCCTCAAAAACTATTAAACTGGGTACATCCTTCGACCAAATAGTGCTGGTAATAGCCCTATACCCCAAGGAGATCAGATAAAGAAGAAAATGACTCGTAAATACTCAGATATTTAAAGCATGTTAACAAAGAACTGGAAACTAAGGAGATGCCCATCAATTGGGGAATAGTTGAACAAATTATGGGTTATGAATATGATAGAATACTATTGTTCTGTAAGAGAAACTGAAGGAGATAGTTTCAGAATAAGTTGGGTTGATGAGTATGAACTGATAAAAAGTGAGGGGAACAGATACAAGAGAAAAATTTTTATGCATAAAATTTATGGGTTGTTACACAATAACAATAATATTGTAAAAAAAATCAGTGTTGAAATATTTAGGAACTCTGATTAACATAATGATCAACTATAATTCCAAAAAAAATCCTGATGAAATATACTATTCACTTCCACACAGAGAGCTGATGTACATAAGAACAGATAGAAGAATATTTTCTTTTATTTCTTTTTTGACACGGCTAATGTGGGAATTTGTTTTGTTTAACTATGCATATTTGTAATCTAGTTTTTTTTTCTTTTCAGTGAGTGAGGGAGGGGAGGAGAAAGGAAAATAATTCAGAACTGAAAATAGAAAAAAAAATTGAAGTTTTAAAAGATAATTAGCAGGTCAAGGAACGAATCACATAATGATTAATAATTAGGTGAAAATAAATCATAATGATGAAACATTATGCAAAAATATCTGGGATGCAGCTAAAGTAGACCTGAGGGGGGAAATCATGTCCCTACAAATATACATTAGCAAAATAGAAAAAGACAGAATTAGTGAAATGAATATGAATTTAAAAATTAGAAAGTCAAATAACCTAAAATAAGCACAGAGATATTAAAAATTAGATGGCAAATAGAAAAATATATTAAAATTAGAGGGAACTAAAATATTAAAATAATAATGTTATAAGTTGGTTATTTGAAAAGATTAATTAAATTGATAAGCCTTTGGCCAATATGATTAAGAAGATGTTAAATCAAATCCATAAAATAGCAATGTAGCAAGATGAAATCACAAAAGAAGCAGAAAAAAATAAGAATTCTCATAGCCTACTATGCAGTTTTATACTAACAAAACTAAGAAAACAACAAAAAATGAGAGTATCTTCAAAAATATGGAATGCTTAAAATAACAGAAGACCAAATATGAATTTAAAATAATCCAATCTCAGAAAAGCAAATGGAATCAGGTATAAAAGCGGCACCAATGTGTATATGAGTGGATTCTGGTCCTGACTGATTCATTGGAGAATTATATCAGACTTTAACAGCATAATTAATACCTATACAAGACTAATTATTCTCAGACTTTAAGAAACAATGCATCCCATCAAATTCCTCGTATGAGACCAATGTCATCCTAATACCTAAACTAGGGAAAGATAAAACATAGAATTATAGGCTAATATCATTGGTGAATACTGACCAACAAATCATTCCCCAAGCTGAATTTATACCAGGAAGACAAGGGTGGTTCAACATGAAAAAAATAATTATAATTAATATAATTACAGTATAATTATAGTATAGTATAGTATAGTATAATTAATTATGCTAAAAACAAAAAAAACATACAAAACCATATAATTTACTCACTATTGTAAAAAAAAAAAAGTCTTTTAGATAGTGTTTTCCTTATTTATGCTAAAAACCCTAAAAGGTATAGGCATAGAGTGACTTTAAATATCTTTTAAAAAGTAGCTATTGAGAGCCATAACCAAGTATTACATGCCATGGCAATATACTAGAGCTTTTTTCCAATTTAAAAAAACAAACAAACAAACATAGAAGCAAGGATATTCATTCTCCCCACCATTTTTTGATATAATTCTAGAAATATTAGCAATAGCAATAAGACAAAAGGAAGTAATTAAATCAGTAAAGATTGGTAAAGAAGAAATAAAACTATCACCATTTGCAGATTGTATGATGATCTAGTTGGAAAGTCCTACAGAATCAACAAAGATACTGATTGAGACAATTAATAGCTTCAGCAAAGTTGTGGATAGTACATAAACCCTCAACAATTAGCAGCATTTCTGTATAATAAGAAAAATAATTCAAAAGGAAAAAATTCATCCTGAATAATTACAAGATCCATTAAGTATCTACTAAAGCACACAAATGTGTGTACAAATTAAATTTCTAAGTATTTCTTAAAGGAATAAAAACAACTTGAATATCTAAGGGATTATTCAGGGCTCATTGATGGACTGTGCCAATATAAAATAAAAATGAGAATGCTACCGAGGTTTATTTGTCCTTTTAATTCTGTCTGAATTTAGTTCTCTTTCAATTAAATTATTAAAGGGATTTTTAGAACTCAGAATTATAACAATGTTCACTTTAAAAAAGGTGTGGATTATCAAGAAAGTAAGGAAAAGAAGGGAGAATGAAGTACAAATAGCACTTCCAGATCTCAAACCACAATATAAAACTGTAGTCATTGACAATATCTGCTTTTTTAAAAATAGAGAGGTAGGTAAATGGAACAGACTAGGCAAGCGAGGATTAAAAACAGTCAGACTCAATAACTTATGTTTAACAAACCAGACAACATAAATTACTTTGGAGACAATTTCCCATTTGATAAAAACAACAGGGAAAACTTCAAGGCAGAATGCAGGCTTAGATTTTCACATAGTTATACTATTTCCCACAATGCATTCTAAATCTACATGTAACCCTTAATACTGAAGATCAAACTATAAAAATATAGGATAGAAGCAGATTATATGCTTCTTAAAGTTATGAGTAGATGTATTCTTAAGCAAATGAGAGACAGAGGCAATTACACAATATGAAATAGATAACTGATTATATTAAACCGAAAAGCTTCTGCACAAATAAAATTACTGTACCAAAATGAGAAAATCTTTCCACTAAATTTATCTGATAAGGGTTTGGAATCATATGTGTGTGTGTGTGTGTGTGTGTGTGTATACACACACACACATATATAAATTAAATGACATATGAGTATGTATTTGTCTAACAGTGAGTTAATAAACATTTATTAAGCCCCTCTATGTGCCAGGCACTGTGCTGTTCACTGAGGATACTTGTAACAAAAGGTCAGAAACAATTCCTGCTCTCAAGGAGTTTACAGTTTAGTGAGCAAGACAAAAAGTAAACACTTAAGTAAGAACAGAATATATACAGGATAAATTGGAAATAAATAATAAGGAAAGGCACTAGAATTAAGGGAATCAGGAAAGGCTTCCTCTAGAAGGCAGAATTTTAGCTGAGACTTAAAACAAGCTAGGAAGCCAGGAGGAAGGAATGAGGAGAGAATTTTGGGCATGGAGGAAAGCTAGTGAAAATGTCTCAGGTTGGAACCAAAAGCTATTCTCCAGTAAATAAGAGGTCAAAGGATAAGGACTATTCTCAGAAGAATTATAAACTACTGGTAAAATTCTTCCAGTCATTAATAATAAAAAAAATCCTGAAGTTTTTCCTCATCCCTGTAAATGGGCAAAGATTACAGATGATGAGAAAAATCAACTTTAGAAGAATTGTGGGAAGATGAATCCACTAGTGATTTCTTAGTGGAACAGTGAATCAATACAGCTATTTTGAGGAATAATTTGGTATTTTGCAAATAAAATGACTAAAATTTCCATATGCCTTGACCGAGAGAATGTGTTACTAGACTTTTACTCCAAGGAGGACACTGATAAGAATATACATCAAAATATCTATAACACCATTATTTGTAATAGCAGAAAATTAGAAAGAGATGCTCATCAGTTAGGGAATGACTATACAAATTATGGTACATGAATGCAGTGGAATGTCACTATGCCACAAGAAATGAGGAATGTGATATTCAGAGAGGCAAGGAAAAAACCTTTTTGAACTGATGCAGAGAAAATTAAGCAGAACCAAGAAACATATGCACAATGATTATAGTAATGTAAAAGAAAAGAACGGCACAAAAAATCAAAAGGGAATGTTGCAAAATTATAAAGAACAAGTGTGATACAAAATCAAAAGATATGAAAAGACATTCCCATCCCATTCCTATGCAGATGTAGTAGGTCCACCAGTGTTAAACATGGAATATCTTTTCAGACGTTTCTGATGTATTAATCAGTTATATTTCCCACAACACCCACCTTTTCCTTTTTTTGTCTTTAAAAAAAATACTATTTGTTATAGAAGAAGATTCTATGGAAGGTAGAAGAGAGCATATGCAGGGTGAAATAAAAATCAAAAGACTTGAATCTACTCTGAATTCTATATATTTCGTTTTATTGGAATCTCTTCTATCCCACTTGTCACATAAGCCAGTACAAAGTCAACAACTCAAGAAACACGAGGTACCTGCTTTGCTAAGCTCTGGGGATACAAATGTAAGGATGAAAACAATCCTTGCTCTCAAGTAGCTCACATGTTAATGGAAGATGACAACTCACAAAAGGGAGTTCAAAAGCTGGGTGGTGGTAGTGGTGGTACTGATGCAGGGCAGAGTGTCAATGAAAGGTGGTTGGCCTAGGACTTTTGTTAAACAGGAAGGACACAAAGTGAGAGAAGAGTTCCAAGGAGATGAAAGGATCTTCCAGTGTGAAAAGCCACTGAGGAAGAAATGATAGAAGACTTTGGTCGCTCAGTCTTCAAGCAACCTAAAGAGGAACAAACAGGCACGCTTAGCCAACCTGTCCCACCCCAATTTCTTCCCCTCCTTTTGATACACATGTTCCTTTGTAAATGTACATCCTATTATATATTTAAAAGGAATAGCCAGTTATGCATAATACATTTGTAGTTTCTTGTAGATTTTTTTCCTATTTTACTATGTTATAGAAATACTTTTTGATTTAAGTTTAGAATAAAAAAATGCATATCCTTTGTCTTTTTCCATGATTATCTTGAGATGAAACTTTGTTAGCAGGCCTAACAAGGTTGTTTATGTCCCAGGACTTACTTATGATATTTACAAATACTTGGTTGGATATTCGGAGTTTTAAAATTTTGAAAAATTAAAATTTTAAAAATTTAAAAACTTAAATTTAAAATTAAATCAAAAAATTAAATTTAAAAATTTAAAAATTACATTTTAAATGATGTAAAATAATATTGAATGTTAGAATTTCTTGTTTAGTCAGCTACTTTACCAAACCCTGTTCAGAACTCTGTACGGGAAAATTGTTAAGGTATCACAGACTATCCGACTTGGAAGGAACCTCAGTGCTTGCCATTTTATTCAACCCAACCTTGAACAAGATTTCCCTTTAGAGCATCCCTAACTAGTGGTCCTCCAGCCTCCACTATGAGACTTCCAGTAAGAGGGTTCCCGCTACCTTCTGAGCCTGTCGGTTCCACTTTCTCAGTTACTATATTTTCCCTTATGTGAAGCCTAATTCTTTCTGTTTGTAGCTTCCACCTCCTAGTCCCAATAGATTCTCTTCACAGCTTTACAAATACTTGAGGATGGTTCTCATGACCCCACTCTACCTTCTCTTCTCTTGGCTTCAATTTCTTTTCACTTGGCAGGATCTCAGGGACTGTCTTCACCCAGGTTGTCCTGATCTGACTTTTCTTCAACTTATTCATATCCTTCCTAAAAAAATGCCATATACTTTTTGTTGTCCCAAATTTTCCTCAACTTCAACATGTCTTGCAATATATTTGAGAATGGTAGCATGCTCGTCTTTAAAAAATCACCTTTTGTTACTTAATTTTTCTCCATTTCCCACACTTACTTTAAAATAATGTGTATGAATCCTCAATCCATCTGTCTCTGTCTCTGTCTGTCTGTCTGTCTGTCTGTCTGTCTGTCTCTCTGTCTGTCTCTCTCTCTCTCTCTCTCTCTCTCTCTCTCTCTCTCTTCCTTCTTCTCCTCCTCTCCTGAAATCTAGCCTGAAACATTAACTCTGTGACCCTGGGAAACTTATTGAACCTCTTTTGCCTCAGTTTCCTCAACAGTAAAATGAAGATAAAATAGCACCTATTGTGTGAGGTTGTTGTGAGAACCAAATGAGATAATATTTGTAAAGCACTTAGCACAGTTTCTGGCATACTTTATAAATGCCTATCCACCTTCCCTGTATGTGTGTATGTACATATGTACATATGTATGTATGTATGTCTATGCATTTCTCTTCCCAAATCATTGCCTTGTCATGGTGGAGGGGAATTGTATAACTCAATGAAACTCTAAGCTATTATGTGCAGGGTCACCCATGATAGACAGGTCATAGTAGAGAGTTCTGACAAAAGGTGATCCAGTGGAGGAGGAAATGGCAAACTACTCCAGTGTCTTTGTCAAGCAAACCCCATGGACAATGAGCTTGGACAGATTGTAGGAGAAAATTGAGGACAGAAGGGTCTGGAACACCATGGCTACAGGATAATGAATAGTTGGACACAACTGAAAGACTGAACAACAACCATGTACATGTGTGTGTATCTATATTTTTATATATCCATGAACATATCATCTGAAATTTGGAAGGGGGCTCAGTGGTCAGCAGGTATAGCCTATTCTTAAAACACATTCTGCCTATAGCATTTCTGACAAGGGTTCATCCAGCCCCTATGCTCCACTGTACTCCAGATAGGAATCTACAGTGACTAACTAGACATCTTAACCTGTATCTCCTTGAGGCATACTAAATTCAAGCTATCTCAGTGCATCTCTTTACTTCCTAATTATAACGTTTTCTCTTCAGGTCTTCAGAATTTAATTTTTGAGAGTTTCTCAAAGTGCTGTCTTCACTTGTAGAATTTTCATCCACAGGGTCTTATTTATCACTTCCGTGAGTCTGGTAAGAATCATAACCATCTTACCTTATGTGTTCTCAGCTCTATACTAAAGAAACTGAAGGCTATCAGAAGTGCCATTCCTTTTAGAGTCCAAGTCATTTTTGAATTAAAGAGGCCTCACCCTATGAGTGTACACCTACCACCTCACCACCCAACATTTTGTCATGGCTTTTTGGAGTCCTCTATTCCCAAAATCTCTTGTTATGGTTAGGTCCAAATTGGGGATGGTAGTTGGATCATTATATTCCAAATATCACACCTGGAAGGTGCCAAACATCAGTTGGTACCTGATATTTCCAAAAATAGATATGCAGGCAAGTCCTTCCCAATGGCTGGTAGTGTCACTGGCAAAAATAAAGAAGTTGTAAAAAAAATAAAAGGAGCTACTTTGTGTGAAAAGATGACAAATAGAGATGTGGATCCAAGATGGTAGAGTAACAGCACAAATTTTCAAGAGCACTCTCCCCAAACCCAGCCAAATATCTGTAAAAATGATTCTAAACAAATTCTGGAGCTGCAGAACCCACAGAATGATGGAGCGAAGCAAATCTCCAGCTGAAGACAGCCTGGAAGGTCACTTGGAAGGTCCCCAGGAAGTGTCTGTTGCGCTGCTCTGGGAGCAGAGTGTAGTACAATGTGGTCCTCTTTGGTACAGAGGGGACCTGAGCAGGCCTAGAGAGATCTGAAGCCAGACTTCACAAGTCCAAAACACCAAGGACATATTGGAAGGTCAGTGGAAAAAACCTGTGGGACCTGTGTGAGAGAGTAGAGTGGTCTGGCCCCAGGCCCAGGGTAGCAGAGGGGGGAAGGAGTGGAGGAACCTGTGGCAGCTACAGTAGTAGCAGGGGCAGCTACAGCCACTGTTTCTGGAGTTCTAGACCCACAGATTGTGGGTGAATCAAGTGGCTAACATTACATCCCCAGCCCCACTGGAAGCAGAGAAATACCTTGACAAAGAGCTCAAAAGTCAAGTAAATGGCTCGGGAAATGAGCGAAAACTGGAAAAAAAATCAGACTATAGAATCTTATTTTAGTGACAAGGAAGATCAAAACATGCAAACAGAAGAAAGTAAAGTCAAAGGTCCTCCATTCAAAGCCTCCCAGAAACATATGAATTGGTCTCAGGCCATGGAAGAGCTCAAAAGTATTTTGAAAATCAAGTAGGAGAAGTAGAACAAAAAATTGGGAAGAGAAATGAGAGTGATGCAAGAAAATCGTGAAAAATTTGTCAACTGCTTGTTAAAGGAGACATAAAAAATGCTGAAGAAAAAGCACTTTAAAAAATAGACTAACCCAAATGACAGAAGAGATTCAAAAGCCAATAAGAAGAATGCCTTAAAAAACAGAATTTACCAGATGGATAAAGAGGTCCAAAAGCTCGCTGAAGAAAATAATTCCTTATAGATTAGAATGGAGCAGATGGAAGCTAATGAATTTATGAAAAATCAAGAAATTATGAAACAAAACCAAAGGAATGAAAACTAGCAGACAATGTGAAATATCTCATTAGAAAAAATCAACTGACCTGGAAAATAGCTCCAGGAGAGACAATTTTAAAATATTGGATTACCTGAAATTCATGATCAAAAAAGCCTAGACATTATCTTTCAAGAAATTATCAAGGAAAACTGCCCTGATATTCTCAAACCAGAGAGTAAAATAAATATTGAAAGAATCCACTAGTCACCTCCTGAAAGAGATCCCAAAAGGAAAACTCCTAGGGATATTGTAGCCAAATTCCAGATTTCCCAGGTCAAGGAGAAAATATTACAAGCAGCCAGAAAGAAACAATTTGAGTATGGTGGAAATACAATCAGGATAACACAAGTCTAGCAGCTTCTATATTAAGGGATCGAGGGCTTGGAATATGATATTCCAGAGGTCAAAGGAGCAAGGATTAAAACCAAGAATCACCTACCCAGCAAAACTGAGTATAATACTTCAGGGGAAAAATGATCATTTAATGAAATAGCAGACTTTCAAGCATTCTTGAGCATGAAAAGGTAAACAGGAAAGAGAAATCATAAGGAAATGACTAAAGTTAAACTGCTTACATTCTTACATGGGAAGATAATATTTAGCTCTTCAGACTTTTCTCATTATTAGGGTAGTTGGAGGAATTATATACATATAGATAGAGGGCAGACAGTTAATTAAATAGGAAGGGTTGATATCTAAAAAATAAAATTAAAGGGTGAGAGAGGAATATGTTGGGAGAAGGAGAAAGAGAGAAATAGAATGGGGCAAATTATCTCACATAAAAGAGGCAAGAAAAATCTTTTTCAATGGAGAGGAAGAGGGGGAGGTGAGAGGAAAAAAGTGAACCTAACCCTCATCACATTTGGCTTAAGGAGGGAATAAGGTGCACTCAATTTGGTATGAAAATCTGTCTCACACTACAGGAAAGTAGGGGAGAAGGGGATAAACATGATGTGGGAGGATGATAGAAGGGAGGGCAAATGGGAGGAGGGGGTAATTAGAAATAAACACTTTTGAGGAGAAACAGGGTCAAAAGAGAGAGTAGAATAAATGGGGAACAGGATAGGATGAAGGGAAATACAATTAGTCTTTCACAACATGACTTTTATGGAAGTCTTTTGCATAACTACATTCGTATAACATACATCGAATTGCTTGCCTTATCAGTGGGGATGTTTGGGGAGGAAGGAAGGGAGAGAAGTTGGAAGTCAAAGTTTTAAGGGGTGAAAGTGGAATATATTGGGAGTTAAAAATGTTAAAAATTGTTTTTACCTGCAACTAGGAAATAAGACATGCAAGTAATGGGGTATAGAACCTATCTTGCCCTACAAGAAAATAGAGGAGATGGGAATAAGGGAAGGGAGGGGTGTGATACAAGGGAGAGCAGGTTGGGGGAAGGGGTAATCAGAATGTATGCTGTTTTGGAGTGGGCAGAGGGGAGAGATGGGGACAAAATTTGGAACTGAAAATCTTATGGAAATGAATGTTGAAAATGAAAAATAAATAAATTAATTAAAAAAATAACATGCAAAAATTTTTTAAAAAGAGATAGAAAAAAAAACAAGGTAATTGTGGAGGTAGAGTGGGAGTAGCATTTTACTTGAATTGGTTTCCTTTTGGAATTTTACAGACTGTATCCTTTTTAACCTCATCTTAAATAAAGTTGTTTTTATTACAAAAAAAGCAAAGATGACAGATTCTATTTTTGTGTACATCATTTGAGGGCAAATTATAGTCCAAGTGAGTGACTGTTAAGTCACCTGTGAGTTCTGATAATAAGTACATGCTGTCATTGACTGTATAAGAGATTTGAAATAAAGTAAAAAAAATGCTTCTGTAAAATTGAACACATATTATGATGCTTTAGTTTGTTTGTTATATTTTTGGATTGTGGGCTTTGAACCTCTCATTTGTATAGTGATCTTGGGATGAGTAAACTCCCTCTACTAAAGCAATGGCTTTGAAAATTAGAGGGTTTTCTGGGCAATGAAAAATGAAGGTACTTCCCCAGGATTGAAGTTCATCTGCCTCAGAGGTAGGACCTCCTGCCTCTGAGACTACCTCTACAGCAGCTGGACTAGACCGCCCCTAACCAAAAGGCCCACTTATTACCTACCTGAAGTGTCCAGGGAGTATCTTTGTATAAGACACCAGTGTTAGAGCTCTTGGTATATGTAAGGTAATGCCATGTTCCAAGACATGGAAGTAACCCCCTTAGTAATGTGCTGCATTTGAGTTTTCAAAGATAGTTATGAATCATCAGGTAAGCCCCTCAAATAGCACTATATCTGGAGTATAGTAATCCTTAATAAATTCTCTAGCTATCTCCCTATCATCTGTCTGTCTGTCTGTCTATGATATCTAAGGTCCCAAGCTTAAATATCTAAAAATGGAGACGAGAGTAGCACCTGTTTCCTCATCAATTCCCAATGCTGGGAAGGCCAAAGTGGGCACTGAGAAGCAGGAAACCATGCATAGCATCTGAGTAATGAACTTCCCAAAGTATACAGTTCCACAGATTGAGCCATGATTTATGTAATATATCATGACTACACAACTCTGGAAATGACACACCTCCTCATGATATATGGAGAAGCATTTGGATGAGATAGCCAAGTCTTATCCTTAAGACTGTCTAGTTGTGGATTATGTAGCCTTGATTTGTTGCTGAATGAAAACAAATGACGGGAATGTTGTATGCATGTGTGTGTGTGTGTGTGTGTATGTGTGTTGCTTTGATTCCATGTTAAAGGAACACCATATGTTTCACTGTGGATTTGGGAGGATGGAACATCCTCCTTACCTTGGCAAAAATTCAATCCAGTTCCTCTTCATTCCCACAAGTTCAATAGTGTCAGCCCACTCCTATGAATGTAGTGGCTTTTTGCCAACCCAAGTCATTGAGACATGCTGAGTTTGATGTGCTCCAGGGAGATCTGGGTACAGACATCCAGTTGGTCATTACAGATTCCTATCTGGAGTGTGGTAGAGTATAGAGGTTGGAGGAACAGCTGTCAGAAATGCTATAGTTGGAATTAATTTCAGGAACAGGCTTTACTAGCTGACCAGTGAGTCCCCTTCCAAACCTCAAATTTGATGCTTTAAAAAAATAAGTGAAGGGCTCCAGATTTGGCAGGAATCTGAAGCAGTTGTGAATCTGATTACAAATTTATCATATTCAAAACTAAGGACAACCAAGAGAGTTAAAGGTCTTGAGTCTAGTGTATATGAAAATTGGTTGAAGGAACTGGAGATACTGAGTATAGACAACAAGACTTGGGGGAGGAAAGATTGTTGTCTTCAAGTACCCACAACGCTCTCATATGGAAGAAGGATTTAACTTTTGTTTGGCCCATATCATTCATCTCACCTAACCTCATCTTATAGATGAGACACTGCAACCTAGAGAAATGAGTGATTCCCAAGGTTATCATGGGAAAAGCTGGGATTCTTTGGTTCTCTGACTCCCAGTCCAGTCCTCTTCCCATTGTTCTCTGAAATGGGTCAGAGCACAGCTTTGTTTACCATTGTAGGGACAACCAAAAATGTTCAATGATCCCTTCCATCTTTTCCTCTGCCATATCCTCCTTGTCTTAATTAACTTGTTGCTTTATCTAGCTCTCCTTATAGAAATCTTAGGGTTGAGTTCCTTTGCAACAGCACTGGCCTTAGGCGATGGCTATATTTAGACTATTTCTCCATGCTCTCCGAGATCCTTAGTTGTGGAGAAGTTGCTAACCTGTACTGATTGGCAAAGGGAGCTGCTTCACCCAGGAGTAGCTTATTCTAATGAAATCCAGGTTCTGGTCCTAATGACTACCTAAATACACAATATACTCTGAGACCTACTTTGAATGTTCTTAAAATGTTCTTTCTTCCCTGAAAATATGTAATTCTTATCCAATTAGCAAAAATTGCTTCTCTATTCACTCAGTTGACAGAGGGAGCTAGGTGCTTCAGTGCACAGTGTTGTGTCGAGATTTAGGAAGACCTGAGTTCAAAAGAAACCTTAAAAACTTATCAGCTGTGTGACCCTGACTGAGTCATTCCACTGTGCTCTGCCTCAGTTTCCTCAATTATAAAATAAGGATACTAACAGCACTACCTCCCAGAGTTGTTGTGATGGTAAAATGACACATTTGTATAAGGCTTAATAATTAGGAGATGCTTAATTAAAGCTGATTTTTTCCTTTCCTTATTCTTAAAAGTTCCCTGTGTGCACAAAAGGATCCAAGTTCCACTTTCACCCAGCATTTCCCCAGCTTTAGAACATTGTACTCACTTTTGCTTCTCCCCTTCCTTTGCTACTGACATCTAATTTGCCACCAAGTCTTCCCTATTCTTCCTTTGAAAGTTTCTCCTGTCTCTCAGAATCAGTTTGAGGATTTCTTTGTCTTTGCTATACCCACCCCCATTTAAAAAATATCAGGGCAACAACTGTTTTCTCTGATCTAGGAAGTGCCTCATTGTCCATGTTTTTTTCACAGATCTCAGAGAGAGAACCAACAATTATATCTGCCAGTTCTTTCAAGTGCCTTAGGATCTGGGTCATTTGACCATATTTAACCTTGACTTTGTCAAGGGCAGCCAGGTGCTCTCTTTCATTACCTTAACTATCCTGGGTGCTTGTTGCCTAGAACACTGGAGTTTACTTTTATCTCCTTCCCCTCCTCCCCCCTTTATAACCTTCAATCATCCCTTGTGCCAAGTCCTCCTATCCTCATGCATTGTTTACTGACATTTCCTCCTAGATGATCCATCTGCTTCCAGTCTTTTCCCAAGTCTAATCCATCCTGTGTACCAGTGCCAGACTAATCTCTTTACAAACTGCTTTCATCATGTCATTCCCATGTTCAAAAGCCAAAGGAGGTCTGTGGAATGCAATTTTGCTTCCCATGCAATCAATGGGATTCTCTTTCAGAATGGCATTTAAGAGCCTTCATAACTTAGGAGTGCTCTATCCAGCACCTTTATTTCCCTTTAGAGTTGAACATGTTCTCTTTGAGTCATTCTCTTTATTTGACCTTCCCCCCCCCCACCTGCCAGCACCCACTTCTCACTCCCTCATTTCCTTGAAAATTCAGCTCACCTCCTGCCTTGTCCTGGAAGCCTTGCCTAGTCCTCCCATCTCTCAGCTATGAGCGCCTTTCCCTCTAAGCTTGTAACCTTCTATATACCATGTATGTTAAAATAAGGAACAAGGGAACACAAGGAAATACAAGGGCAGGGAAAACCATAGATCTTCTAAGAAGTAACATCGGATCAGTCAGATGACGTATTAAAGTAGAAGGACATGATTAGGAATGAGTAGCTTTTGTACCCATCTAAAGTTGGGGGCAGCTAGGTGATGCAGTGCATAGAACACTGGGCCTGGAGTCAGGAAGACCTGAGTTCAAATTCAGTCTCAGATATTTAATAGCTTTGCTACCCTGAGCAAGTCACTTAACTGAAACAATTGAACAACCAAAACAGATTGGGTGGGCAGGTAAGGACAGCCAGATCCTTTCAAGGATGAGCAGGTTCTTCTGCCCATTGTTTCAGCCCTCCACACTGGGTAAGAAAACCCTTACCAGTTTTCTAACTCCAACTTGCCTTTAACCTTCACCTTGTACATTTGGTCTCTCATGGAAACTTTGGTTTTGAGTAAGGGAACTGCAGACATTGCTATCACCAGACGCTGTCATCAAGACAAGGTGCCACATGTCACAGGTGACCTTACCACCTCCCTCTTCTCTTCTCCTCTAGAGAAATCATCAAACCTCCAACTGGGGAATGGAGAAGGGGTTCTGCCCTCCAATCTCCATCTGGCATTAGGAGGAAAGAATTCTAATAGATGACCTAAGCCTTACCTGAAGTCTGTCACAACCTAATTGCTCATATTTAATATTAATTCCAAAGACTAAGGAGAAGGAGGGTGGGGCTTGGAAAGAGGCCCTGGCAGAAAGTTGGATTTGAGCTGAGTCTTAAAGAAAATCAGAGACATTAGGAAGCATAGTTGAGGGGTTGAGTATTCTAAGCATGGGAGACAGCCAGGCTAAAGGCATTGCAAAGGCACTCAGATAGTGGATGGAACATCTTGCTTGAGGAACTGCAGTTAGATCATTGTAGCTGGATGGCAGATGGTGGAAGGCACTCAAGTATAAGAAGACTAGATGAGTCAGAAGCTATGAAACAGTTGAGGTGGCGAAGGGAGGAGTTACTGTTGATCCTGGAAGTAAGAGAGAGTCAGCCACGGGGGCTCATGGAGCATGGTCATATCCATGCACTAAAGAAATCACATTGGCAGCAGAGTGGAAGGAGAGTCTTGAGGGGAGGAGACACTTTCACTTAGAAGAAAGTTACTGCATTAGTTTGGGTGAAAGATGATGAGGGCCTGAGCTAGACTGTGGTTGTGTGAGTGGGAAGGGCTAAAGGGCAGATTTAATCATGACAGAGGACACTCCATCTCCTGACTTTGGGCATTTTTACTGCACCAAGGTATGGGGATAGAAAGAAGAGGGGGAAAAACTGTCCCTGCCCTCAGAGAACTCAACCTTTCAGAGGAGACTATGCAAAAGGTAGATATATGCAAGATACATATGGGATAGATTGAAAATAATATCCAAGGAGAAAGTCCTATCACACAGGGCAGTGGAAGGGGTGGCTGGATAAGGAAAACCTTCAAAGGGTAGGATTTGAGCTGAGTCTTGACAGAAGCAAGGGAAGCTAAGAAGTAGAGGCAAGGAGGGACAGTCATCCAGGTATGCAAGACATAGTAAAGGCATGGTTGGATTCTGGGAGTGTATTGTTTGAAGGTACTGTGAGTAGGTTAGTGGGGCTGGGTAGTAGAATATGTGGAAGGGAGTATAGTCTAAAGGCTCATCAAGCAAAATGCTCAGAGAAATGTGAGAAGGGAGTGATATATCTCTTCTACTTAGATGTTTGACAAAACCTCTCCAAATAACTTTTACTCATGTGATGGAGAAATATTAGCTCAATAATGGTAGAGTTATTTCGTAGTTGGCTAGATGAGTATACCCAAAGAATAGTCATTAATGTATTGATGTTAGCTTGCAGGAGGCATATAACAGTGTACCGCAGGAGGTCTGTCCTTTTCAATATCTTCATCAATGACTTTGATGAGCACATGGGAGGTGTAGTAATCAAATTGGTTGTTGACCCAAAGCTGGGATGACTGGCTAATATGTTGAATGACAGAATCAGGGTCCAAAAAAAAGATCTCAATAGGTCAAAATGACAGGATAAACCCAACAGGATGAGATTTAACAGAGACAAATGGAAACTCCTGCGTTTAGGTTAGAGATGTCACTTATACAAATACAGGATGCAGAAAAACTTGCACAAGAGATATTCATGTAAAAATAACCTAAATTCTCGAGTAGACTCACTGTAAGCCAGAAATGTTAGTTAGCTCCCAACAGGGCCTATGGGAAGCTAGACTGACGTATTAGAAATATTCTGACCAGGCCAACTTCTAAGTATTAAGGTAAGTTCTCAGCCTTATAGTTTAAGGGTGATATTGAAAACTTAGACATTTATCAAAAGAAGACAATGTGTGTGGGTATCCAGCTGGACTCAGCGTCAAAAGAAAAACATCTGAAGGGAATGGAAGTAATTTCTGGAAGAATATAAAACTAAGGGTGGTAGTGTTGGGTAGAAATAAGATTAAAAGAGAAAATTTACAGGTGAGAGTATTGCAGTATTTTAAAACTAGAAAGGACAGTCTGATAAAGTGGATAGAGTACTGAACATGAAATCAGAAAGACCTGGATTTGAATCCTGTCTCAGACATTGTGACTCATGTCATCATGTGACCCTGGCTGAGTTACTTCACCACTATGAACCTCAGTTTCCTTACCTGTAAAAGAAGGGGATTGGACTTGATGATTTCTACCATCCTTTCTAGCTCTAAAATGATGACCCTATGATCCAGCTGTTCTAACTTAAAACTAACTGCAAAAAGTCCCCTCCGTGATATACTTGCCAAATAGCTTCTGTCCAGGCTGTGCTTTAAGATCTCTGAGGAGGGGGGGCACATTATTTTCAGAGGCAGCTTAGTCAGCTTTTAGAAGGTGCTCACTCATATGAAGATTGCTTTACAGCAAGCCTGAATTTCCTACCTTGTAATCTCTGCCCTTTGCTCTTAGTGATGCCCTCTGGTACCTGATAGAAAAACTGATTTCTTCCTCCATGTGTCAGTTTCTTAAATACCTGATGACAACTATCATTTTCCTCTCCCTCATCTTCTAATTCTAATAATGTGACTTCTTCTTGAGATTCATTATTTGTGGTAATTGGGGTCTAATTGTACTACTGCCAGGTACTGTGCTAAGTACCAGAGACACAAATAGGAGCAGAAAGAAGGAAAGGAAACTCCTGTCCTCAAGGAGCTTATGTACTAATGAAGGAAGGTGATATACAAAAGGAACTAAAAATGGGGTACTCACATAGAAAAGTAGGGTGGTGAATTTCAGAGAGTCAGAAAAAGAGATGGGAGGGGAACAAATTTTGGCCAGGTGGATCTCTACTCAAAATGGAAACTGACACACTGACATTATGAATGGATAGATAGAGTAGGTAGGTAGATAAATAGGTAGGTAGGTAGATATGGAGAAAGAAAGATGATAGATAGCAGCTAGATAGGGAGGAAGACAGGTACTTAGGTGAGGTTTTATCACCTGATAATACTGGGATACAAATACAAACAAACTTGTATCCTCACCAATGGAAGATGAGGGCTGGAGGGGCTCATGAAATGGTTCCAATGTTGAAGGAAGTTAAAATCCTGGCTTGAATGCTTTTCTGTCTGATCTTTGAAAAGTCAGTGAACTTCTCTGGACCTCAGATTCTTATCTGTGAAATGAGTATTTGGGGTTAGATGACCTCTAAGGCACATCAAGGTCTTTCCATTATTATGAATCTCCATGAATACGAATTGTAATATGAGTCAGTGCTTCAGAAAAACAAACAAACAAAACTAGATGTGTACTTAGATAGGACCTCCTGGGACCAGGTGTAATTAAAAAGCAATATCTCTTCCCTGCTTAGTACTTATATCCACAATCAACGATCCACATTTTTCCTCAGAAATCTCTACTTTTCTGAAAGTCTAGGGAATCTCACAAACTCACACATAAGAAAAGAACTGTGAGAATGCAGATGCCAGGTTGAGTACTCATCTCAATCCCTTGCGACTGAAAAGGACTCCAATGGTGGATTCTTTTCCTTTCTTTTCTCCCTCAGTGGAGGACCTCACCTTAAACTTAACTAAGAGAAGAGGGACCATCCATTATGTGTAACCTCTTTTCTGTAATTCTGTGCCTCAAATTATCTCATTACAAAATGCAATCTATTCTGTCCTCCTTTTATCCTAGTACCTGAATAAGTGAAAACCTTTCTCCTTACCAAGTCCAACCGTTCTGTTTTATGCCTTTGACTCTATTTATGCCCAGCTCCCAGCCCTCATCTGCAGCCCTCATCTCCTGAGCTCTTGACCGACATTACTAACCTCCTACTTGACATTTCCACCTAGATGTTCCCACCAACATTTGACATTCAATATGTCCAAAATGGAACTAATTACCTATCTCCTTAAATCCACTTCTCATGCTAGCTTCATAGTTTCTGTTGAGGATATCACCACCCTTCCAGAATCCTCAGAACTTTCCATTCCTCCTCCCATTCCCCAATAGAGCCAACCAACTGCCATGACATATACTTGCCATGACTTAGACTTGTTGAGTATATGCCCACAACATCTATTGTATCTCTCTCTTTTTGCCCATTGTCATGGCCAATGCCCTAGGTCAGGCTCTCTTGTTACTTCTCACCTCTACTGTTGAAATGGTCTCTGTTTTGAGATCTTTGCTTCCAGTTTTATCCCCTCTCTAGTACATCTTTTATAGAACTGCTAAATTAATATTACTAAGGCTCAAATGTGACCATGCCTCTCTCCTGCTTGGCATGTCAGTAGATCTATTTTGCCTCTCAAATAAGATATAATCTCTTCTGTTCACCATTTAACACCTTTCACAATGGGGAGTCAATCTATCTTTCCAGGCTCTTTGCACATTACTCCCTCCTCATATGCTCTAAATTCCTGCCTAACTGGATTATTTTCTGTTCTGTATAGATGAAGCTCCTTTTCATAGGTTTCCCCCCATTTCTGGAATACCGTCCCTAATCCCTCTGCTTCTTAGAATTCCTTGTTCCCTGTAGGTGCTACCATCTGTCAACCTATAGTCATGACTTTAAAAGATGTGAATAGCAACCTATTTTATTACAAGAGAAAGCAGAAAGACATGCATGCCAGATTCCCTCTATACAAAGGAACACAATAGTTCAGGTAAAGCCTTGGGCATTTATATGTTAGAGTAAAAATGGGAGGTTACGGGGAAGGAGAAGGGACAGAAACTGCTATGGCAGCAGTATGTCCTTACTTATCTGAAAAGTCCCAGCTGCTCGAACACTTTATCAGTCTGGTGTAGACTGGCTGGAGCCTGTCTTGTAGCTGACTTAACCTCAGGGGCACTGAGAGTTCAGTGAGAGTTCAGTGGCAAAGGATCACTGTTATGTCCGCTCATGGGACTTTGTCATTGACTTGTTCCAGGAGGTCCCTTCCAATTCATGAAAGATCCAGAACAGCAATGGTACTGCCTCACATACCCTGCTCTGACTTCTCTGAAGCTGTATGCCTGAAGTCAGCCAGCCCCAAAGCTGCTGCACTGAACTCCCCCTACACCTCTCCACTCACTTTTCAAGCTCATAGATGCCACACAGTCATAAACGGACATTATTTTTTGTCTTTAAATTCACCCAGTTCTGTTTGTATAATTTACCAACACAAATTTTAAGATTTAAAATGAAATGAAAATCCTTTTGGTAGATGTAAGACATGAAACTATTATCAGTCATTTATATTTTAATGAGATTGATTTTACTAAGGAAAGATTTTGACTAAGCAGGGGTTGAAGATACTGGTGCATGAAGAAGTGGAGGGGGGAAGGAAAGAGACACAGGACTACAAAGTTCCAAAATTTCAAATTTCACGTACTTCGTGCTTTTGCCTAGGGCTATAATTGAACGTAGCACACCATTTGAGTGTATTACTCAGAGAACTAAAATGATAAAAGAGTTTAAGGCAGTTTGTTACTATGTTGGAAAATGACTTGATAAATTTCACATCCGTGTTTTAGAAGAGACATCACAGAAAGAGCTTTACCTTCATCAGTGACAATAGCTTCTTAAAATCTCATGTAGTTGATTACTCAGTATATTAGGGTTTGGATTTATACAGACTATAGGAGTGATTAACCTAGCCCCAGCAGCAACTCTCTCTTTGGTTTATATTGACTTCATTAGATTGACTTTGGGAGATAGATGATGTGGCAGATAGCGTATGAGACATTTGTCATGAAGACCCAAGTTTGAATTCAATATAGAAACTTATTAGTTGTGTGACCCTGGACAAGTCACTTATCTTTAGTTTCCTCATCTGTAAAGTAAGGATAATGATATCACCTACCTCACACCATTGTTTGTTGAGAATCAAAAGTAATGACATATGTAAAGCACCTTGTAAACATTAAAATGCCATGTGAATGATAATGATGATGACGGTGATTTTTTTATTATTACTCAAATACTATGTCTAGTTATCCACACATGTGAATAAAAGGGACTTTATTCCCATACAAGTAAGCTAAAAAGGCATATTGGAATAACCAGTCTTTTTTCCACTCCACAGGAAACATTAAGGATTTATAGTAGTGCATTCATAATTTCACCTTCCCTCGCCAGTGAGTTCCCCTCTTTGAGCCCTCTACAATCCTCCAGACTCATAGTGTCACCCTCTGATTCAGACCTTGAAAGTGAAGGGAGTTTCTGTTTTCTAAGGCTGTAACTCCCTGTTCCCTCACCCAAGATAGCCATTCATGGCTCTTCAATGAAGTCCCTTCCAACTTTCAGATTGTATGAATCTTAACTTTGCTGCTTTTTGGTCTATCCTGCCAAAAAGGAAAAGGTGAAAAAATGACATCTACCAAAAATGAGTGAAAAGCAAGAAGGGGAAAATACATGAAAGGCCAGTTCTACAACTGACCTCCTTCTAATAAAATTTTTTAAATTGTATTCATTTATTTTCAGATTTTGACATTCATTTCCATGAAATTTTCAGTTCCATTTTTTCTCCCCATCTCTCCCCTCCCCCACCCCCTAATACCTTGCATTCTGATTAGCCTGTCCCTCAATATACCCTCTCTTCTATCACACCCCACCCTTCCTTTATCCCCGTCTTCTCTCTTTTCTTGTAGGGCAAGATAAATTTCTATACCCCATTACCTGTGTTTCTTATTTCCCAGTTATATGAAATAATAATTTTCAATATTTGTTTCTAATACTTTGAATTCCAACTTCTCTCCCTCCCTCCCTAGCTACTCATCTCCACTGAGAAGGAAAGCAATTCAATACAGGCTATATATGTGTCATTTTGCAAAAGACTTCCATAATAATCATATTGTGTAATACTAACTATATTGCCCTCTATCCTATCCTGTTTCCCCCTTTTTTATTCTCTCATTTGACCTTGTCCCTTCCCCAAAGCGTTTACTTCTAGTTACTCCCCCCATTTGCCCTCCCTTCTATTATCCCCCTCACCCCACTTGTCCCCTCCTCCCCTACTTTCCTGTAGTGTAAGATAGATTTTCACACCAAATTTAGTGAGCATGTTATTCCCTCCTTAAGCCATATGTAAAGAGGGTAAGCTTCACTTTTTCCCTCTCACCTTCTCCCTTTTCTCCTCCACTGAACAAGATTTTTCTTATCTCTTTCATGCATTATAGCCCACTCCATTCCATTTCTCCCTTTCTCCTCCCAGTATTTTCATCCCCCACCCCTTAATTTTTCCTTTAGTTTTTTATGGATATCATCTCTTCTGATTCAACTCAACCTGTACTCTCTGTGTATATGTGAGCGTGTGTGTGTATGTGTATGTGTGTGTATAATTCCTCCACCTACCCAAATACTGAGAAAAGTCTCAAGAATTACAAATATTATCTTTCCATGTAGGAATATAAACAGTTCAGCTTTAGAAAGCCTTTTATGATTTCTCTTTCCTGTTTTTCTTTTCATGCTTCTCTTGATTCTTGTGTTTGAAACTCAAATTTTCTATTCAGTTCTGGTCTTTTCCTCATGAATGCTGGAAAGTCCTCTATACCATTGAATGACCATTTACTCCCTTTAAGTATTATACTCAGTTTTTCTGGGTAGGTGATTCTTGGTTTTAATCCTAGCTCCTTTGACTTCTGGTATATCATATTACAAGCCCTTTGATCCCTTAATGTAGAAGCTGCAAGATCCTGTGTTAACCTGATTGTATTTCCACAATACTTGAATTGTTTCTTTCTAGCTGCTTGCAATATTTTCTCCTTGACCTGGGAACTCTGAAATTTGACCACAAAATTCCTAGGAGTTTCTTGTCTTGGGTCTCTTTCAGGAGGTGATTGGTGGATTCTTTCAATATTTATTTTGGCCTCTGGTTCTAGAATATCAGGGCAGTTTTCTTTGATTATTTCAGGGAAGAAAATGTCTAGGCTCTTTTTTTGATCATGGCTTTCAGGTAGTCCAATAATTTTTAAATTTTCTCTCTGGGATCTATTTTCCAGGTCAGTTGTTTTTCCAATGAGATGTTTCACATTATCTCCTACTTTTTCAAACTTTTAGTTTTGTTTTCTAACTTCTTGGTTTATCTCATAGTCATTAGCTTCTCTGAATTAGATTCTCTCTTTTAAAGAACTATTTTGTTCAGTGAGCTTTTGAACCTTGTTTTCCATTTGGTTAATTTTGCTTTTTAAAGCCTCTTTCTCCTCATTGGCTTTTTGGACCTCTTTTTCCAATTGAGTTAGCCTCTTTTTAAATATGTTATTTTCCTCAGTATTTTTTTGGTTCTCCTTTAGCTGACATGCTTCTAAGCTCTTCTATGGCCTGAGCCTATTTCAAATTCATTTTGGAAGTACTGGAGGCAGAAGCCTTGACTTCCTCTGACAGTATGCTTTATTCTTCCTCATCCAAAAGGATGGAAGGGGACACCTGTTCACCAAGAAAGTAACCTTTTATGGTTTTATTTTTTTTGTCGATTTTTTGGACATTTTCCCAGCCAGTTACTTGACTTTTGAATCCTTTGTCAAGAGGAAGGTCCTAGTTCTCCTCCTCTCCCAAGTACCTCTCCCCAGTAGCTCAAGGCTGAGGTTCAGATCAGCTGCTCAATTCTGCCAGAGGCTTTATGCTGAGCCCACTGCTGCTGCCGCCTGGGACCAGTGCTGGGGGAACTCTGTTCCCCTCTCTCCCAGCTGGGGAAGCCCTCCCACACTGAACTTTGGTGCTTTCTTTGCCTCTTGTGTGTTGAGGGATCTGGGACCCTCCCTGCTGGGATTTCTGCCCTGGAGGTCTGTTCAGGTCCTGTTCCTCCCAGTGCTATGGGCCAGGACTGGGCTCAGCTCAGCTTCCCATGACATAGACCTTTCCTGTTGGCCTTCCAGGTTACCTTTGGCTGGAGACCTCTTTCTGTTGTTATGTGGCTTCTGGTGCTCTAGAATTTGTTGAGAGTCATTTTTTACAGGTATTTTGTGGGCTGTAGGGGAAGTTCTAGAGCATATATGTCTTTCTACTCTGCCATCTTGGCTCTGCCCCGCTTTTAATAAAATTTGAAGAAACTGATTACTAAATTCTACAATAGTCTGAGTCAAATGATCCTTCTCAAATCATGGAAATAAATCCTCTGTGAGTCTTTATTGGATATGTTGACACCATTCATCAGATAATAGCTCCTATAGTTAGCATTTAGTACTTAGGATGCCAAATAGTTTCAGGACTGATAGGTAATAAACTATTTGAATTTAAACTCCTTGAAAACATGGATTATTTGAGTTTTGTTTTCATATCCTCCACACCAAGTAAAGCACCTGACACTTGGTAGTCCTTAAGAAATGTTTGCTAAACTAAATTGAATTGAGAAACTGCTTCATCAATCACTAAATGCATACAGCTCATTTGAAAAAATATATTTTTAATATTATGGAGTCAGTAAGTTGCCATTAACTCAGAGAAAACTACTCCTGTGGGCTAACCATCACTGATTTCCAAAACATCTAAACTTTTCATTATTATGGGTTCCTCGATATAGAAAGGGGGGAAGAATCTAAGAGGACATTTAGTTCAAACTCTTGTTTTAAAGATAAGGAAACTAAAGTCAGAGATGTTGAGAAAGTGGCCCAAGAATCTAAGAGGACATTTAGTTCAAACTCTTGTTTTAAAGATAAGGAAACTAAAGTCAGAGATGTTGAGAAAGTGGCCCAAGAACATGCAGTAAGTGAGAGGCAGTATTTAATGCTCTGCCATGCAATCCATTGCTTTCCCCATGTACTCTGTGGCATCTCAGTTACAAGTGTCTTAAGGAAAAATTGACAAAAACTGTGCCTAAGGGACAAAGGAATTGAAGGTATTTGAAATGATGTCACTCCTTGTCCTTTATAGAACTGAAGGATCAGAAGAGCATGAGATCTTGAATTTGTAACTAGAAGAGAGTTCAGAGGCTGTTGTGTCCGACCCCTTTCCAAACTGGAATCTGTCCAATCAAGGTGCGGAAAGGAATATATATCAAGCCTAATTTAAATTTCTGAAGGAATTAATGACCTTTATACTGAATAAGAGAAGATATAGGAAGTGAGGCATTTCATAATCTTTGAGTATTTGAATACCTCCATCCTGAGCTCCTTTCTTTGGATATTCTCTCGTTTGTTGGCTTCCACAAAATGGGACTCTAAGAACTCAATGCAACCTCAATACTCCAACTGAGATCTGTCCAGGATAGACTGCTGCAGCAACATGATCACCTTTCTTCTCTTAATATTTATGTGTTTTTTAAAGATTTTCTCAACTGAGCCTTAGACCACAATGCTTTCTTTTACTACCAAATAGGATCATTGACCCATATTGAATTTTCAATCCACCAAAATCTATAAATCTTTTCCAGGAAAATGGCAACCTAACCATGCTTTCTCATCTTGTACTTGTGAAATTGATTTTTTGAACCCAAGTGTAAAACTTTGCATTTATCCCTATAAAATAGCATCTTATTAAGTGTGTTACAAATTCCTAGGCTGGTGAGATCTTCTTACATTCTTATTCTGACTCCCTTACAACTTTTTGATATCTGCACTTTTGTCAATATTTTTCTTTGTTTCCTCCTTTTCCCCCTAGAGGAGAGATAACTTAACACAACACTCCATTTTACAATGCCCTAATCCAGGCCAGATGCCAAGAGGCTCTGGTTCTCATGATTAATCCCTGAGACTACATAGAAATCTTAAGTTAATGCTTTCCGGTGGTTCCTTTCATCTAGTTGATCAATGCAGCAGGGGACTAGCAAACTGACTAATTGAAGTGGCATGATCACTGACTGCTTTGAAAACCCCCTGCTTCTCTTGAGTGATGTTCATGCAATTGTTTTGATTTTCATTGATGAAGTGTGCTTTCCTCTGAAAACTTCATTTGGTCTTCTTTGAAGAATTTGGTTTTATCAAGGCCACAATATAGATGCAAACATTTTAAATAAGATTTTAGCAAAACGAATACAGCACCTTATCATGAGAATAATACATTATGATCAGGTAGCATTCATACCAGGAATACAGGGCTGGTTCAATATTAGGAAAACTATTAGCATTATTGATCATATCAACAATAAAACTAACAACAACCACATGATTATCTCAATAGATGCAGAAAAAGCTTTCGACAAAATACAACACCCATTCCTATTAAAAACACTGGAGACCACAGGAATAAAGGGAGCTTTCCATAAAATAATAAGCAGTATCTACCTAAAGCCTTTAGCAAGCATTATATGCAATGGGGATAAGCTAGATGCATTTCCTGTAAGGTCAGGGGTGAAACAAGGATGTCCATTATCACCACTATTATTCAATATGGTACTCAAAATATTAGCTGTAGCAATTAGACAAGATAAAGAAACTGAAGGAATAAGAATAGTCAAAGGAACTTAGTTCTCAGTGTGATGAAGGAAACAACTGTAGGTATCATGATCAGTGTGTATTTATGTATATAGAATCTCTGCCATAAATAGTATGTATATTAGAGCAGGACATGACTTGCTCTTTCCTTCTCCCATGTGATGATTGCATACAAAATATTGAAACACAAAATGCCTCCATCAGACCTGACAATGTCATTGAAATATAGTCAAACTTGCTGATGCTAGTGGTTCCTAATCCTGTTCCTCACACTAGACACTCTATCTCCTGACTCCATTCTTTTCCCTGACAGGTTCTGCCTCCTGCCCTCCTTTCCTGACTTTTCTGTATTTTTTCTATGCAATTCAAAGCCCTCCTTCTGCAGGAAGCCTTTCCTAGCCCCTCACACTGCCAGATTACCTTCCATTTATACTATAGATGTTTTGTCTGTTCAATTTTTGCGTGTTGCCTCCTCAATTGGAACACGATCCATGAAGGCAGGGTCTTCCTGCACCTCCTCACATCACTTTCTTTGCATCCTAATCTTTCATTTAGTAAAGTGCCTGACATGTATAATATATTTAATAAATTCTTGATGACTGACTAATTATGGAAAATGATGAACTGATTATCTTCAAGAACAGCACAGACACTCATTGGACAGGAGTGACAGGTAAAGCCTACTTAGGAGAGAAAAACTGCTCTTATCAATCAGTACACACATAGTTTTCGATCTGCTTTGGATATTTACTAGTGGTTTGACCCTGGTCTAATCACCTAGCTACCCTAGATCTAGAAATGAGAACAGTCATATGTATAGCATTTGTTTTATAGGATTTTGTGAAGCAAATGACAGCATTTATGTGTAAAATATTTTGTAAACCATAAAATTATATACATACATATATGCAATACTAACTGCATTTATTATACACAGAAACATGCAAACATACGAAAGAATACTGTGTGTGTGTGTATGAATGCATGTGCACAAATATACAGGATTTCTCATAATTCTTAGTTCATTTTTATGCTATTAAAAGTCTAAAACTGCACTATGACTTTTGGGACACTGTATATATACATCAACTCTATTTATCCCCACTTAAGTGATAGATTACTTATTACTGTTTTTGGTTTCTTGCTATTTTTCATTATCATAATCAGTGTAATTCACATAGAAATGTTCCTGGGAGAAGTCATTAGCCTATGCTTTTCCTTTTACATTTGAGTCTAAAGGGAACTATTGACTGATGTATAAAATGGTTGTATTTTTCATTATTGAAAATTTTGCAAAGTAAGTTCAGCCTCAATAGAATCACTGAGAACATCTTTCTTGTTAATATTTTCTGTACTTGTTCAGTGGAGTTCACATAGTAACCACCCTGTGACAAGTCTTTCTTCCACTTTTATTCCTTTATATTTAGGATTTCACAGATGGATAAAGTAAATGTTTTTTGCAATTGAGTCAAAATATTGGGATCTACTCTTATCAAAATAGTTTAAGAACAAGTTCAGCAGTAGAGAGGATGATGAGGAAGAGGTATGTTTCTTCCTTTTTTCACATTGTTTTCATTTCTTCAGCTGCTTGTCTGTTTTTGGAGAACCCACAGAACTTGGAAGTTAAAAGTTATAAAGTATGTCAGCAGCTATTAAAATTGCTGTTCTTGTGGAAACAAAGACAGTGCTCCTTTTAAGGAGTTATTTTCTCCAGTTAATTTTTGTATTTCCTTTTCCATTTGTTCAATTTTCCTTTTCAAAGAGATGTTCTCATCAGTGAATTCTTTTTTTTATATAATTTTAATATCATTGTCCAGTTTTTCTTCTGTTTCCTTCTTCAGCTGTTCTAGGAGAGCTGTTTGTGCATGTGAGCAGTTCATAGTCCCTTCTGAAATTTCAGATGGAAGTACAGTCTCAGTACTGTGCTCTTTGGTATTTGTGTTTTGGTCCTTATCCCCATAGAAAGATTCTATGGTTTTTTAGCACTTATTCTTCTTTTTTTTATTCATGATGGTGATTGTGTGTTCTGGCTCATGGTTTTTTCAGTTAGAAACTGCAGAACTTGGTGTTGAGCTGACGTGTGAAAAAGCTAAGAGCAGGTTTTTGTTTTGTTTCCCTGATCAGCCCTGGGGTTAACTTGTTAAGTGTGGGGGAGGAGTGGTCTGGTCACAGGAGATCACTGAGGCAAACAAGCTCAGGGGATGGTGATCCCAGCTGCCCTATTGTCTTCCCATTTCCCCTGGAGTGATGAGGTATGCCTAGATACTAGTGAGAGTTCCCACCCCTCCTGGGGCTCCTCTCCTGGTGTTGAGGCTTGCCTGGGTCCTAGTGTGAGTTTTCTCTGCCCTGGATCCTCTGTCCTTCCAGTTTGCCTCCACCACAGTAGGAGGAATACCCCTTAGCTATTTTCCTAACCTCAGGTGTTATGAGACTATTTGCCCCCTCTGTTGTTCCTGCTGATCCAGGATTTTTCTGGGGAAATATTTTATGGTTCTTTCAAGGTCATCAAAGGAGGAGGAGAGAGCATTTACTGATCATTCTGCCATCCTGGATCCCAGAAGTTCAAGTAGGTGACTTACTGATGTTTAATCTGCAGGCTGAAAGTCTCAGGAGCTGCTGTGCTGATATCTGGCCCTCAGTGGCAGCCACTCCTTCAGCTCTGCTGGTCTCCCATGCTTGGGTGCCGCTTTGCTGGTTCTGCCTGCTGCTGTCAGGTTTCCCAGGGCCCTTCTGCTCCTCTGCACTGGACGCTCTATGCTGTTTGCTCACCCCCACAGAACAGATCCTTCCCATGGACCTTCCAGTCTGTCCTGGGCTCCAAATCCACCACAGTCTGTCTCCCACTGGATTCCACACCTCCAAAATTTGGTCAGATTCTCCTTTCAGAGGTATCTGAAGGAGTTTGTCCAAGAGCTTAGGTGAATTGTTGCTTTCACTCCACCATCTTGGCTCCACCCCTCATCTGTAAAACATTTTGCCACTTTTAAAGAGTTATATAAGCCAAAGTTGCTATTGTTATTATTATATTGTATATAAAGTAAATTTTGTATTTATCGGTGGAAAAGCAGCTCTGTAATGTGATAGGACTTTTTAAACAAAGAAGTAAGTAGGTGATAATCATGCCTCTGTTACTAATGCTGGGTATACTCAGTGAATGGAGGCTTGAAACAACATTCAAAACAATCACAACAAAAATCTTGGCAATTGGTCCCATCACTTCCTGGAAAATAGAGGGAGAAAACATGAAAACCATGTCAGATTTGATACTCTTGGGCTCAAAGATCACTGCAGATGGTGAATGTAGTCATGGCATTAAAAGGTACTTATTCCTTGGAAGAAAAGCTATGACAAATCTGGACTCCATACTAAAAAGCAGAGACATCACCTTGATGACAAAACTCCATATAGTCAGACCTATAGTTTTTCCAGTAGTGATGTATGGCTGAGAGTTGGATTGTAAGGAAAGCTGAATGTCACAGAATTGATACTTTCAAATTGTGGTGCTGGAGAAGACTTTTGAGAATCCCTTAGACTCTTTGTGGAGATCAAATCAGTCAGTATTTAAAGACAATTCAGCCTATTCACTGGAAGGTCAAATACTCAAATACTTTAAATACTTTGGTCACATAATGACAAGATGGACCTCACTTGGAAGAGACTCGGAAGTTGGGAGAAGTTGAAGGCAAAAGGAAAAGAGGACAACAGAGGATGAGATTGATAGATAGTGTCATGGAAACAATGAACATGAACTTCGACAGCCTTTGAGAGGTAGTAGAGGAGAGAAGGGCTTGGAGTTGTTCTGGAGTCACAAAGGATCAGAGGTAACTGAACAGCTGACCAATGACAACTCTCAATGTACAGACCTTGGCCCCAAGAAGCCTACCTTTTCCTCAAAAAGAAACTATCTGCAGAATAATAATTCTCATACTTTTATAGTGTTTTAAAGTTGGCAAAGTGAACTTTGGGTCATGGGATCAATAAGATTGAGGACTAGATACTTTCTCTAAGCCCCTCAACCTCTGAAACTTGTCCAAAACAGAAATTATGTGCCAAAAGTAAAGCAATTTCAGCTGTTCCCATGATTTAGAACATCTGTAATCCAAAATAAGGTTAAAACAAACACAAAAAAGTCCCAATCCATGAACTGCTGTCTACACTGAGCTTACTTAACATCGCTCTCTCATGCCCACTGCTCCTGGCAAGGAGGCTGCCCTAAATAACCCATATTGGCTTGCAATAAGACCCAATCCCTCACCTCATCTTCTCTCCCTCTTTCCAGTGCTATGGCCATGCCAGCTCCAGGCTGCACAGTTAACCAATCACTGTGCCCCATTTCAAATTAAAGAAGCTTTCTGGGCTCATACCATTACAGCTTTATCTCCCATCTGTAATGGCAATCAAATTAGAATCTTTTGCTGTTTTTGTTTTACTAGAAGTGCCTCTGATTGAATAATGTGATTGGGGAGGATCTTTCCCATCCATCGATCTGGGCCTGCCCATTGTGGAAAACTTGATTAGGGGAGTTGTTTTGTAGGAGGGTCCCAAGCACCTTTTGTGTTTTTTCTAGTGAGACACTGGGTCAGAGGGTTATGACATCTGGCTCTAAAAAATGTATGAATACCCTGAGGGTGAGGTTTTACTTGGAGTCTTGCTGACTGGAAATGGTTTTTTGGTCACATGAGGACTCTGGGAAGCTGCTTTAAGGAGGCTCCCGGCTTTGAGAACCAAGATGTCGTGCTTCCCTCTCTGGTCACTGGATAGTACCTGTCTGTTGAATTATGGTCAGATAGAGGAAGCCATGTCTGTTGATTACTTTGGGGTTCAGGGTGTTGAGTCACCTGAATTAAGTGAATGATATATGTGCTTGACTAAAGGATTGATACATGTGGTTGATTAAAGTGATTGTTAACCCACTGAAAGTTGCTTTCCTTTTATGACTGCAGATCTAAGAACCTGTGATAGCACACCCCTGTGTTGGGGTGCTTACTGTTACACTATCCCACATATTTGGAGTTTTCATTTGTTATTTGGTCTGGATTTCTGACTTTATTGGTACAGGTTACCTGATATAGAATCTTCCTTCACTGACTCTGATAGAAGCAACGTACAGTCCTAGAAAGTTTCATGGGACATTGCAAGGTTAAGTGACTCATCTGTAGCGATACATTCATTAAATGTCAGAGGCAGGACTAGAGCCCTCATTCTCTTACCTACAAGCAAGCTTTCCCTCCCCTAGGCTACATTTACTTCTTAATTGACCACCTAGGGAAACACTGACATTATGACCCAGGACTGTTCATTAAAAACTAAGCATGCCAGATTTATATACTTTTCCTTTCTATCAGGTTTACTAGATAGAACAGGAGAATGACATACTATACTGCCCAGAATTCGGTGAAACGTTTGCAAGCATCTCAGGCCAAAATATTAGGTGATGAACTGGAGATTAAAAAAAATCTCCAAAACTGGGGGCCATGGGCCAAAATTAAGAGCAGAAAATTTACAAGGGACAAATATAAAATGTTACTGAATGTCAGCATTTGAAAGGACCTCATTGGCCTTCTAGTTTAACTCATACCTGAAGAAGAATTCCTCCTACCACTTACTGATCATGGGATCCTCCAGTACTACTTAAAGACTTTGATTCAGCAAAATGGGATAGTGAAAAAAATGGTGGATTTGGAGCCAGAAGTTTCATGTTCCTATTGGAAATTTGCCAGCCTAGTAATCCTTGACAAGTCACCTAACTCTCTGACTTTCAGTTTCCTCATCTTTAAAAGGGGAATAAGAATAAATCAATTTTTGACAGGTTATCAAGAAAATCAAATAAGATAACATATCTAAAACATTTTTCTTGGTAGAGGATGATAGCAATTTTTAAATATTTGATAGACTATAATGTCAAAGAGGAATTAGTGGTTTGTTTTTTTTTTAATTTGGCCCTTGGGGAAAATACTAAGAATAATTGTTGGAAATTGTAGAAAGTCAGATTTGGTTCAACTCACCAAATATTTATTAATTATTAATATTTATTTAGGATGGAAATAAATCAGCAACAATCTCAACAATCAGAGCTAGACAAAAGTGTTTGGACTCCTTTTGAAGAAAGAGTGTGGCCTCCTTGGATTTATGGGTGACAACTGTGTTACAATGAGTCTTGCTTTGTGTTCTGTTTAGCGAATATTTAATGGCTAAGAGTCAGTATCATTTTGACTTATTTAAATTCTAAGCACTGAGTTAGGGACTTAGTAACTACAGTTCTTTTGGACATGTAGCTCCCCGACATCAGGGTTACCTCCAGAACTCTCAGAAAACATTGCAACAGAATGATCAAAGCTGTCTGGGAAGCCCCCTGTCCCTACAGCCTGATTGAGGACTAGGCAAGGGAACCAGCCTCAACCCAGAGAGAATGGAAAGAGAAAAGTTCAGGAAAGAGAAGAATGAATGGGTCATGGCACACTTGGGATGAAGCTAAAGAACATAGATAGTCCTAGTGAAGTTATTTTTCCTGGTGTGATGGGATCATAGGTGTAGAGATAGCGTTGACCTCAGAGGACATCCGCACCTTTAATATTACCAAACTAATATTTGAATGATGCTTTTTTGAATTCATGGTTATTTCCAAATATACTACCAAGATCCCACATATTCAGTGAGGGCTCCTTTGTAGCCAGTAGTAATGATAAGAGCTAATATTTGTACAGTGCTCTAAGGTATGCTGAGGGCTTTAAAAATAGTATCTCCTTGGAGCTTCATGATAGGTAGATGCTATTATTTATCCTCCTATTATTGTCCTCATTCCTTATAGAAGGAAATTAAGTCAGACAGAGGTCAAGTGACTTATTCAGGGTCACGTAGTAAGAGTCTGAGGCTGAATTTGAACACAAATCCAATATTCTGTCCACTGTCATCTCTGAGCTGCCTAGAGAAAGCTGAACAGAACCAATAGCATTACAGCCATTTATGTGCCACATGTCACATGTGTGTCCTTCTGTGCCCATTCTGTCACTCCTAGGAAGAACCCACAGTGAAAATGAAGTCAACAAGACTTGAGTTTGAATCTCAGCTCAGCCACTTACTAGATGCGTGACCCTGAGACAAGTCACAAAACCTCTTTGGGCTTCAGAGTCCTCATTTGTAAAATGAAGGAGCTGGACTTGGGGGTCCTGAGGTCCCTTACAACTTTACATATTTCATTCTATGACCTCTTCCAACTAGTAAATGGGACTATTTCTTCATCTTTCCAGGGCCTGTCATCACAATCACACAGCACTTAAATTCCTTTAATTTTTATTTTTCCACCCACTTCATTTGTTAAAAAAAATGTTTACAGATAAAGAGACTGAGTCCCAGGAAGTTACTCAGGGTCACAAGGTAGCAAATGGCAAAGCCAGAATTTGCACCCATATCTTTTGACACCAAATCTGATGCTATTTCCATTGCATCAACAACCTTCTATTACATGACAATCCAATTAGTCAATGAACATTTATGAAGCACCTACTATGTGCTAGGCTCTCTGCTAAGCCTTAGGAAACAAAAAAGAGGTAAAAGATTGTCCTTGTCTTCAAGAAACTTACAATCTATGGGGAGACAACATACAGGCAGATATATCCAAAGCAAGCTATATACAGGATAAATTGGAAGTAATCATCAGAGGAAAGGCACTGGAATTAAGAGGGGTTGGGAAAGGTTTCCCATAGGAAGGAATTTTAGTTAGGACTTGAAGGAAACCAAGGAGGTCAGTAGGAATGGTGGAGATCTTATTCCAGCATGGGGGACAGCCGGAGAAAATTCATGAAGGTGGGAGATGGAGTGTCTTGTTTGTGAAATAGTCAAGAAAACTATCACTGGATCAGAGTAAGTGATAGAGAGTAATGAGGAAGAGGACTGGAAAGGCAAAGGGGAACTGGGTTATGGAAAGCTTTGAATTCACTGGGAAGATAGACATTTGGAAGCACAGGGCCATGTTTTCAATTCATCCTTTGATCCCAATTGCAGCCAAAATGTCAAAGGGCTGCGTGTGTGTGTGTGTGTGTGTGTGTGTGTGTGTGTGTGTGTGTGCGTGCATTGGTGATGATGGTGAGGATTTCCCTTAAAGAAGGCTCTGATACTGTCTGACTCACGGAAAGTTCTGGATTCTGCCATACTCAGTTTCTAGAATCCATGAGGTGTGGAGGCTGGGGGTGAGGTGTGAAAACAGAAGAAATAGTCAATCAACTTCATTGTCTTCTGAGAAGACCTGCTGATTCCTCTCAGAATGCTGACAAAAACCCTAGCTGGATTTCCTAGGCAAACTTGATGGCAAAACATCCCCTGGTGTCCCTTCCCTCAGCAGTCTGTACAAACAAGGCAAGTCTTGGAGCCGCCAGTCCCTTGGGATGCCTCATCCCCAGAGCTATAATACTATAGAGGCAGCACCAAGCACAATATGCCTGAAGAAAATATAGGAAAGGATGAATTCTCCAGGTAAATGAGAATTCCCTACTGCATCTTGTCAAACCACCTGCACTCTTGGCTTCCCTTTACAATTGTTTTATATTTTTATTTCTGTTCTGCTCCTCATTCCCTCTCTCTCTTTCATTTCTTAGCCTGGCTTTCTGTTTGAAGTTAGTGCTGGAAAAAAAGAACTCGAAATGGTTTCTTTGTTGGTGTTCTTGCTGCTGTTTTAGAGATTATTAGTCTGGAAGTTCATCACAAAAAGCAGGCTGATTCAACAAATGTTTTCTGACTGTTGGCTGTGCCAGGCTTTGTGTTAGGGGCTGGAGACACAAAGACACAACGCACCCTTTTCTCTGCCCTCACATGCTTAGTATGTTGCTTAGGGGGAGAGCACATGTATGCAGACTGATATGGTATGATTTATCAGCCAATCCGTGAACAAGTATTTATTAAGTGACTACTGTGTGATAGGCACCATAGTAAGCACTAGGAATGGAAGGCAAAGCCAGGATGGGGGTAAAGGGGATATTCAGTCAATCACAAGCAAGCATTAAACACCTATCATGTGTCAGGCACTCTGGTAAGCCCTGGGGATCCAAAGACAGAAGCTGGGAGAGTCTGTGCCTCAAGGTACTTTTTAGACTGGGGGTGGGTAGCATGGAGACACATATATATGACGGAAGGTAACGTTTCTGGCATGTAGTAGGAACTTGATGATCCAGTGAATGAGTGATTGATCAGGATGAATGCAAAAGAAAGAGGCAGACTGAGAGCTCCAGGATAACTGGAGGAGGCAGAGCACCCTTCTGGAGGATGGGCTGCATCAGTCAAGGTGGCACCTGAGCTGAACCATGGAGGAAGTGATTGGTGTCCCTGAAAGTTGGAGGGGAGGTGCTATGTTTGTTTAGGGAATAGCTGCCAGGCCAGAAGCTATGGTACAGTAAATGGTGTGATGTGAAATAAAGCTGAAAACGTAGGTGGGAAGTAGTTTGTGGTGGGCCTTAAATGCTAGGTTAAGGAGTTTATATTTTGTCTTAAAAGCAATAGGGAGCAGTTGAAAGTTCATGAGCTGGGGAGAGACATGACCAGATCTGTGCCTTAGCATGATTGTGTCGACTGCTTTCTGAAGGGTGGATTAGAGAGAGGGGACAAGAGAAGAGACAGAGGAGTTAGGAGTTAGGAGCAACAATGCCTGAGGGCCTATACTGGGCTTATGATAATGTAGGGAGTAGACCAGGGTGGACAGATACAGGAAATGTGGAGCTAGACAGGATTTAACAGTTGATTGCTTGTAGACCCTGAAGAAGTAGGGAGACTCAAACATTGCTCTCAGTCTTCAGATACACGTGATTAATGTGAGGCTAGCTCATTCAACAGAAACAGGCAAGTTGGGAAGGAGGGGTGAGATTTAGAGGGGAGATCATTGTTCCCTTGTGGACAAATGTAGAATGAGATGCCAATGGGACACTCAAGAGGAAGTGTCTAGCAGGCATGGGGATGTGAGGCTAGTGCTTAGGAGGGAGATGAAGGCTGAATGTGCAGACGAGAGCTAGCCTTTGTGGAGCTCTACATGGCTTTCAAAGTGCTTATCTCTGTGATCTCTGTGAGATAGGTGATAATCCTGCAAGATGAGAAATTGAAGCCAAGAAAAATGAATGATTGGCCTAGGATAGCACAACTAGCAATGGTCTGAGCCAAGATTAAAATTAAATCTTCCTAACTCCACTACTCCATGTAGCTACTTTATTTTCAAGTCATCTGAATAGATATGGGGAATATCTTAGTGGAGATGATTACCAAGAAATTGGATGAGATTATCAAGGAAGAGGCTGTAGCAGGAGAAGAAATTATAGTCAAGGAGGCAATTTTAGGGGACACCCTGTAAGAGAGGCAAGAGGAGAATAACTATGAACCAGACAATGATATTGACCAGGTAGATGGAAAGAGTCAAGAAAGAGCAGTGCTATAGAAGCCCATGGAGAGAAGGGAGAGTATGGTCACTGGTGTTACAATGTGGTTAAGGATGATAAGGAGTAAGAAAAAAGAACAGACTGAATAATTGAGAGGTCATTGGTGACCTTGCAGGGAGAAGTTTCAGTAGACTAGGCTCTGAAGCCAGGCTCAAAGAGGTTGGGAAGTGATTGACTGGTTAGGATAGAGACCACTAGAACCACAAAATCCTAAGAATTTAACAAATTTGAGGAGAGTTGTTGATGATAACAGCTTAGCCTTTTTACACTGTATTAATCACATTATATGCATTATCTCATCTTGTCCTCATAAGCCTTTAGAAGAGGTAGTGAAGGTATGATTCCTCCTCTTTTACAGAGGAAGAAACCACTTCTCCAAGAAATCAATGAACCCACTCACCCATCTAGTAAGCATTGGAGGCAGGATTACAACCCAAACCTTTCTGGATCCAAATCCAACATGGTGATTCTCCTTAGTGTTACCACTTGAGAGCATGGTAGGCTGAAAGGAACCTTTCTGAAAGAGGAAGGAAAAGCAGAGGATGTTTGCAGGCAGAAGTGAAGGAGGCAGTAGCTATGGAGAGGTGGAAGATGAGAGGACAGAGAGGGAGTGATTGATGGGACAAGTTTCTGTAGGACACATGAGTGGATGGGATCAAATATAGTTTTTAGAGGACTGACAAGGGAGCATCATTTTTTTCCCTTCCTTAAGAACTCAGTGGTGAAGAGAGCTGCAGTAAGACATGACTATCTCTAAAGGAAAGACAAAGAGTCTAAGGACAAGCTGGAGAAACTGGTACAATGAGATTAATTTCTAATTTCTTAATAGTGTCCATGAATAGGTGAAGACTGAACTGGCTTATCTGTGGAGTTATCCTTGTTTTTTTTTTCTCTCCATATCTTCAATCTCAGAACAGTGTGTGTGTGTGTGTGTGTGTGTGTGTGTGTGTGTGTGTGTGTGTGTGTGTGGTGGTAAGGGGCAGAGAATCTCCTTTTGCTTGGCCTGAAGAGAAGCTTCAGTGAAAAGCAAGTAGCACAATTCACTCACTCTTGACTTGGCAAGTGGCATAATCATGTGTCCAATCCTGTAGACCACCCACCTAAGAGAACTGTCTCTTCTCCCATTCCATTCCATCATGCCTGTTGAAGCATCCCTAAGAAATGTCAAATGTATGGGAGAGGGGGTTGTGAGGACTGATCAGTCTCCAGGAGGAGTGGGGGACTGAAAGGAGGAATAGGGGCCAAGAGAAGAAGACTGAGGAAGAAGAAAGAGGTGAGCTAGTATCTGTATTTGGGTCCCAGAGAGAGAGAGGGCTGAATTTTCCTTTATTAATTGATCCTTTCTGAAAATCAATTAGCTGAAGGAAACAGTCCAGTGAAGGGCCCTGGTTACTATGGAGACTGAAGTGGGGATAGGGGAAATGTGAAATTTGATTTGAAAAAAAGTTAACATTTCACTTCCTTTTGCATTTTTTTCTTTTGGAAATTCCTTAAACAGCTTTAATTATGAATGTTTAGCACCTGCTGTGAAATGAGTTTGATTACTGTCTAGACAGTAGAGAATTTCTAGCACTTCAGTCCTTTGTTATCCCCACAGATGCATCTATTTACCCACTTTCAGATGACAGGAATCATAAAAAGCCCTCCATCCCTTTCCCACCAGACTGACAGGGTACAGAACATTCACTCATGTCTGAAAAGACCTATTTTCCTGGGGCTCATGTAAGCAAATAGTAAGGTCAAGTGAAAAGAGAAGTGGGAGGGGATGGAGACTGAGAAAGTGATGGAATCAGCTGGGCATTTCCGTGATGTATTTGTGACTTGCAGCATTTTACTACAAGATTTCTTAGACTAGGTAATAGAAAAGAAAACAGTAAAATAACTCACAAGGATATGCCCTAATATCATGGAAAGAACACAGGAACTGAGTTCTAATCTGTGTCCTTTCTGACTCTTCAAATATGGACAAATAAAGTTATCACCATATTTAACTTGGTATGGACTGGATTTGAGAAGCAGGGTAAGTAGATGGAGAAAAGACTTTGGAGTCAGAAAGGTTGGATTCCAATTCTGCTTCTGACACATACTGGTCATGTGACTTTGGACAAGCTACTTATCCTCTTAGTGTCCCAGGAATCTCTCTTAGAGAATTTGTTGAGCAGATGCCAGATTTACATTGGTAGGTGGTTTCCACACCAGGAGACCTGTAGGAGATAGTGTGGGTACATTGGAAGAAATGCATGCTAGGGAGTCAAGGACCTGGATTCAAATATTATGCCTCACTCTTGCTTCCTGTGTTACCTTGGTCCAATCCCTGAAAATCCCTGGACCTCAATTTACTCATATGTAAAATGAGGGAGTTGGACAAGACCAACTTAATTTCCCAATCCATAGGAATGCAAAACCTTGTCATTACTTCATTATAGGTCTGGTCCCTACCCCTACCCCCAGACTTCTTAAAGTGTGGGGAAGCTTGGCATTTTGGGTGGAGAGACAAACTTGGCCAGGAAGACTTGTGTTCAAGTACTACTAAAATGAACAAGTGTTGTGGCCAAGGGTCAATGGCAACTTTCTGAGGCAAAGTTATAGAACAGGTGAGATCTTCATCAAAGGAGGGGATTGTATACACTGTATAGCTTCCCATGCTAATGAAATCACATATCCAGACTAAAAAATGTGTTCAAGGCTCTGTGAAAGAGACTGCAGATGCAAAGATAAACATTGTGGGATCATGGGAAACTGGACTAGCTGGCCTCGGCTATGATGCCCAATCTTCCCCAAATGAGACCTGCCCTCCATGAGTTTATAGTCGATGAAAGAAGACACAATATGTACACACATAAGCAAATCTACTTTCATTTCTTTTCCCTCCCAAGTTTCAGATGCCAGTTCTCTCTTTTCTGGCATATTTGATACAATACAAGTCGAGTGTAAGAAACTGAGAATCCTTTGAAGTTCATTTGAATAGATATGACCTGTTGTGAAAGACACTGACTTTCATAATGTAATACATGTTGAATTAGTTTAATGACTCACAACGTGATGGATACTATACATCTCCAAAGTTTGGTTACTTTCTTTTCGTAAATGTTGTCCAGTGCTTTCTCGCCTGCTTATCAAAGGTTAGGCCAAAAGTCACTTTCTTGTTTCTGAATAGGAGTGCTTTGTCTTCACAGGAGTAATAGCTGGAAGAAACAGCCACATCCCCTGAAATCTGTGATATTGAGCATTTGGATGGGAGGTAGACAGGAACAAAGGAGTCAGAGCCAGAGGAGGAGAGGAGAGGCAGAGGGATAGGGAGACAAAGGCAGAGAAACTGAACAGGCAGCCAGCCAGCCAGCCAGATAGGCAGGCAACAGGGAGGAGGGGCATCCGGACATTCTGATCCAGGATGGATTGGGAGCCAGTGCGCCTGTGTTCTATTCCTGACTCTGGGTGATTCTAGCCAGAGTCCCACGCCTCAATGCTGTCCTTGCCTGGATCTCTCCCCAGGAGTTTGGCAGGAGTGATTAATTAGGTAATTCCTCCCAAGTGCTCCAAGCAACTTAGAGAAAGGAAGAATTAAAAATGGACCAAACACCCCCTTCCCCCAATGTTGGCTATTCCTCCCCCCAGCCCCCACGAATGTTCAACCTTTATGCTCTGTGTAGGCTTGTGGTCCAATGTGCTTTTGTATACAGTTAAGCCTGTGTTTAGATGTATGTATAACCATCTATCATATCTGGATGAGTAGAGGAAAGAAAACCTGACAAACATAAATAAATTGTTTCTTGACTGCATTTTCCCAAACAAAGATCATGGGGGAAAAAGAAAGAAAGAAAAGCCCCTGCTAAATCAGAAGAGCAGCTCAGCCCCAGCCAGGGGACTGGCATTCTGTCTTTGAGGGAATGGGGTCCCAGTCAGAGCTGTGGCCTCCACTCTTTCAGAGGGTCGTGACATCGGAATGCTCTGTAATCAGTGTGGGTGAAGGATGAGGTGCATTAAGGCTTCCTATGGGCTAATCTCCTGGGCATCACACAGCTTTATCACTCAGTGATAAGAAGATGCACAAATTCCCAGCCCTGCTTGTTGCCATATGCTTCCCTCTCATTTTAGCACAGGGACGCCAGGACATCTAGGGGCAATGAAAAATGAGTCTGGACAAAAGCCATGAGCCCATCCTACCTTTTTAATTCAGCTGAGCCAATGATTTCCATCAAGCTCCTCTAACACTAAAGAATTGCTCCTGCGCCTTGATGCTACACCCAAGGGGCTCCTTCCTAAGGGGCTCCTCTGCCCTGTACCCATTTATTTGGACCAGCTGGGTTCTATCCTGAGAGAACCTAGCCTTTAAAGAGGGGAAGTCGAGTCTTTCTTTTCTTGAACTTTTCAGCACATTCACCATCACTTCCACCCCACCCTCTCAAACCTTGGAACTCCTGGGACAAGTTGCTCATGGCTTATTAAGTTCATGTCAATATCTTCCCTAAACAAGGAACTAAAAAGCACTCAATGTAGAATATAAATCAGGTATTGGACAGACGTTTATTTCCTGTGCACAAAGAATGGATAGTGTATGCATTGACAGAACACCTTAAAACAGAATTTGGTAATTGAATTTATAACTATTATGACATTTTCTCAGGACGTTGGTATTTAAAGTTCTCAGGAACACAAAGTAGATTTCAGGACTCCTGATCAGGCACATTACATTTTACCTTGGCTCTGCAGTGCCCAACAACTCCTGGTCTATGTCTTCTGGTACAATAGCCAGCTTTGAGAAAGTCATCTTGGTGGTCACCATAGTCATTGCGAGGGAATCCTCCTATGGCCACCAGTCAGTTGTGATTGTATTGAACTTTCAGGCCTCTCAAACTGATCATGTTGCCTCTATGCATGGATAGTCCTTCTTGGGATAAGTCTTGGTTTACCTGAGTTCAGGAAAGAACCAACTCAAAAGATGCAAATTAAACCCAGGCTCAGGCTTACCTGTGTAGGGCATGAGTTTTAGATGCCGTGTGCTTATGGTTGAATATGTTAAATATCCGCTCTCCCTCTCTAAGGGGTTCTCTCTACTCTAAGGCAGAGCTGGCCTGAGCTACCCTATTCCTCTGCCACCTTTTGGGAAGGGAGTGAAAAGAATTTTGACATGAATTGAAGCCAAAAGTGTCCTTCAGTCATCAACTCTTCTGGTTCAATATCCAGTAACAAGGTTACCTGTCACCTCAGGAATAAGTCCTTCAGTCCTTATATGGTCCTATATTGTGGAAAGCAGGCCTCAAAACTCTACACATGGTTAACCAGATAAGAAGGGCAATTCTGAGCTTACTCTATAGCATGGTTATCATTATGCATCAAACTCTTGCCCTGTTGGTCAGACAATCGTAATGCTGTACATTTCTATGACATCTTTATTTCACAGAGTATTTCACACTTCTATGGAGGGTGAGAATTCCTAAAACCTTTCACCATGGACAATAACTTTCTTGCTTTAGCTGGCTTAACAAAGCAGCATTCCAATGCCACCCACACATGAGATTTCAACAAATGATGCTTAATGAAGAGGATATACCCAGGGGGCTGCTGAGTTGTCTAGAGCTGGGGTTGCCAAACTTTTTGATCATTTGCCCCATCAGAAAGAGAAATGCAAAGGTTTGAGCATGTACTATAATCTATATATATTTGCTTATGATAAAAAGTATACCTGTATACCTCTGGATGTATACATATATATGTTCATACACATATGTTTATACACACATATACATGTCCATCCATATGAACTCAATAGTTTCCATGTAAACTCAATATTTATAACTGTGTATATTTAAAAGAAAGATATGTTAGGGATTAGACTGCTATTTCACTGGTATGTGGAACCCCCTGGTGAGGAAATCCCTTTGTCTATTACATTATAAAACATAGATAAAAATAAACATTAAGAAAGAGTGAGATAAATATGAAAACATATTTAATCCTGGAAGCAACAGGTTGTCATTGGAATTTATTGAGTGAGAGGGTGGGTCATGAAATGGTTAGACCTGCATTTTTAGGGAGATCACTTTTATAGCTGAGTGAAGAACAGACTGGAATAGGGAGAGTTGAGTCAGGAAGACCAGTTTGGTGGCTGTTTAAATAGTCCCAGAAAAGAGTGATGAGGGCTCAAACTAGAGCAGTGACTGTGTGAGTGAAGAGAAGGGGAGAGATGGGGAAGATGCTGCTATGAAGGCAGGAATAACAAGGTTGGGCAATGGCTTGGCCAAGTAGGATGAATGAAAATGAGCAATCAAATATGTGATAGGAGGGGATGGGGGGAGGAGAGGGGAGATTTGGCCAGTTTAGCCCCTTTAGGTGCCTAGTCTCTGCACAAGCTGAAGGCTGGGCCCAGGTCACCTGCAGGCAGAGCTTTAGGATTGAAGGAGTTGGAAGAGATGGGTGTGGGGGTAACCGGGAAGAATGTGGTTGTGGTTGTGTTGCAGACAAGCCCATGATTGGCTACTTTGGTTGATTTCCAATTGATTGCTCACATACCCTTTAAGGTCCCTGGGGTATATAACTGACTTTGAGAACAACTGGTCTAGGCCGGGACCTCTAATTATTTTTTGAGAAGGAACAACTTTAGAGGCCACTGGAGAGAAGGTGGGCATGCAGGAGTGAATTCAGCCAATTGATAAATATTTATATAGTGCCAGGAAAAACAAAACAGTGCTTACCCACACGGATCTGACATTCTCTGAAAAGAGCTTTTCTTGTCCTTGAGCAGGGTTGGGGAGGCAGCCTGGGAGGGAGCCAAGTCCTTATACTTTTGTAGGCTGAGTTCTCCTCTTGAAGAATCTTGGGAAATTCCTGAAAGAGAATTGTGGGGACAGCCGCTAGCTTAGGGCTTTCTGCCCAGGGATGAGCAATAGAGGGACAGGAGTGTGTAATCTCCAAAGCCACAAGGAGGAGTAAGATGGTAAGAGTGGGAAGGGAAGGAAAAAGAACACGCTGTTGTTTCTCTTGAGCACCAGCAGGGGAATGGCAAAGATGAGCTAATGTGTCATTATCACTTCTTCTCTCTAAGCTCCCAGGAACTGATAAAGACCAGATGTGATTCAGAGAGAACGTTGGCATTAGGCTTCTGGAGAAGGGAAAGAGCAAAGCAGATCTTGAGCTAGAAAGGACTTCAGAGGCCATTTAATCTAACTCCTTCATTTTACAAATGAGGAAACTGAGGCCGTGGTCCTATGAATAGTGTCAAAGGGATTATGGGAGCATAGGATCAAAAGACTATAGAAGCCATCAAGTTCAATCCCCTCTTTTTTTGCAGATAAAAAACTAAGGCTTTCAGGAATTTGTGGGAGATTATAATGAACTAAGAGTCCTACATATCTTATTTTATTTAATCCTGCAAAAAGTCTCTGGAGTTTGGTGCTATTTTGATTCCCATTTTATAGTTTAGGAAAGATAAGATAAGAAAGTGATAAGCCAATGGCCACACATTTAGTCAGTGTCAGAATGGGAATTACCATTCAGGTTGTTGTAACTCCTGGGAGCTTCTTTTCATCCCCCAGCAAATTGTTTTTGAGGAAGTGGGTATGGGAGCATGGTGGAGGTACGGATGGTCAAGGCTAAATGAAGGATTATGTCTTGAGGTCTGCCTGCTTTCATGCCTTAGCTTGTAGGTTTACAATGTAAAACATCACTATAAAGAAGAAAAATAGTTGTAATAAGTTAACAAATGTTTATTAAGCACTCACTATGTGCCAGGAACTATGCTTAGTGTTGGGGTTACAAAGAAAAATCCTGTTCCAGTGGGGCCTCCCAGTCTAGTGAGAGACACAAGAAGTAAATGCATTGTGATATTACACAAAATGTCACATTGTAAGAGGAACCAAGAATGGTTCGGATCTGCATAGACTTCAGCAATTTGGAGTTTTTGTCCATGCTCTGAAGCACAAAAATATGAAATCATTTGGGCCTCGAATGGCATTAAAAGGAGCCCAGAAGGGAAAAGAATATGTAGAGCAAAAGGCAGTCCCAGGGCCTGCCCCAGACATAGGGAGTCACAGTGACTCTAAGGTAGCAGCAGCCATGGCAACACAGAGTTCATCTCCTCAAAAACACCCTGTTTCCTGAGACACCGTGGAAATGAAAGCTAAATAAGACGATTCCTTTTTTTGCATGTACTCACTCAGGTGGCCTGAGGTAAAACATGGAGGACCTAGCTGCCCTTATTTCTTTCCCGTGACATCCTTTAGCTAGATGCAAGAGGTGTCCATTTCTAAGGATTATCTTCTGTTCTGCTAAAGACTCCATCTGACTGATCTCATCAAATTTCTCAAAAATGTCCGTGCTTGACTCTTCTCTGCATTTCCTTATGTTCCTTTCTTTGTGACATGAAGGCACAGGATAGTCCTGGGAGCTGCACAAGAGACAGTGACCTGTCCCAACCTGGACTGGCATCCCAAGTCCCTCATCCTCTGAAACATAAACTCAAGTCACTTACGCATCTCATAATTTCCAAGGGCACAAACGCCTTAACTGCAATTGATCTCATTAGACCATGGACTTCACGTACTGAAAGCTAACCTCACACAAGATTCCTACAGAGGGGAAGGCCCTCTAATGAGGGGTACAACTGTTTCCCATGAGCATATCTAGCTGTAATCTTCCCTTATGTACCTATTTATAGCTATGTCTACTTAGAATTGGAGAGCTTTCCACTGAATTTTAGCTTCCTGTTGGAAGTCACAGAAAATAACAAAAGCAGCAACTAAAATACCGCTGAAGCTAACAATAATAGCTTTGAAATCATCCAGTTTAGAGTTCTGAATCTATTCATGGGGAGCCTGGATTGGAACCCACGTCTGCCTGACTCCAGATCCAGCGCCCTTGCGTCCTGGGCTTTACAGATAAGTCAGAAAGCTCTCCTCAGACTCTACAAATCAATTGATTAATTAATTAGCCAATTATTCAAAAGTATTTATTAAGCAGCTCCCATGTGCCAGGCACTGTATTCATTGAGGATATAAAATAATACCTGCCCCCATGGAATTTCGAACCTAACAAGGGAGATCATATATGCACATATCAGAATATACAAGATAAACACAGAATAAATGGAAAATCGAGCTCAAAGGGAAGACTGAGCCTGGGGTAGAGCAAACTGCCTTTTGCTCTGAGTCCTGAGACATCAGACATGACCTATTTAAGGGCTAATTTTTGAGTCTATGACAGTTGGTTCTGATTACTGAGGCAGAAATCAGAAGGAGGGTCCATCAGAAGGAGGGTATAGACAGAATTCATGTTTTGACTTGGAAATTGATTTTATTGGAAGTCTTAATAAAGAACGACAATAGGAGCAGCACCAAAAATATCAATACTGGCCACTATTTCTATAGTGCTTCGGCATTGTGGAGATCAAGCATGAAAGCCCTGAAGCACTCAGAAACGTCAGCATTGCTTGTTGAATCAAACCCCACCACGACTAGGATTTGAATTCCGATCATGTGCAACATCTCAGAATTGGTTTTTGTTAGTTTAATGCAGTAATTACAACTTTAAAGTGGTTCACATTTGTACATGTAATGACCCTATAGCTCAGAAAATTTTGCTCCAAAGGGGCTCTCAGTGGCTGTTCATCTAGTAAGTGAAGAGCTAAGCTTGCATAAGGTAACTAGAGATGGTGGGAAGCATTTATTGCAAAACGTCAATACACCTGTGGACTCCAGTGGAGATTCAAAGGGTGTGTTTGGATGGGGGACCCATGGGAGGGGAGATTATCATTTGTTTACCCATGGAAGATTCCATGGATGAAGAAGGATTTCAGGAGCATTTTTAATGAGACTAGTTTGGCAAAAGAAGAGCTCTGGAGGTGGAGGAAACCCTGAGAGCCGACTTCACCTCTATGCAAAGGTGGGGAACATCTTTCCCTTCCTTACTCCGTATTACTTTTTCGACCTAGATACCATGCCTCCCACAACATGTTCGTTTTCATATTTACAAGTTTCCATTTCTTCCTTCCTTTTTCCTTAATTCCTTCCTTCCTTTCTTTCACTGAGGGCATAACTACAAGCCATGTATGTGTTTTATAACTATACATACAAAGACATAATTACTATGAACCTGATGAAGGAAGGAGAATAGACATAAGGAGGATGGTAGAGTTAGGGTTAGAATCGACACGCACACACACACAGAGTCCCCACACCCAGGCTAAGGATTCCTTGACCTATAAGCTCCTTAAGGACAAGAATGATGTTTTATTAATATATGTACTGTCGACAAAACCAAATGATCACCGTTAATGAATTATTCATCCGTGGAGTGCTCCCTAGAGCTAGAGGCACCATGCTGAACACTGGAGATGCATAAAAAAAAGGAAAGAACCCCTGTCCCCAAGGCACCTCGTTGAGTGTCTCATTCAAGATGCACTAGGTACTAGCTATGGTATAGGACTAGATAAATGGACGAGGACTAGATAAATCATAGTGCCATTTAGTGTCTGGAAGGAATAGCAAGTTGGGCATAGTAGATTTGCAGTTTCATGTGCAGTCATCCTTTTTATGGCAATATGTTATAGAAATGCTTGATTATATAAATCAAAAATAAAAAAATCTTGCTGGTTGGAGAGTTAGAAGACTTGTTTTTCACCTATAGACTATACAACAGTGGACAAATCTCCTTATGAAAGTCACATAGTTAGGTGGCTCAGTGTATAAAACACTGGACCTGGAGTCAGGAGGACTTGAATTCAAATACAGTCTCTGAGACTTACTAGCTGTGTGATCCTGGACAAGTCATTTAGCTTCATTTGCCTCAATTTCTTCATCTATAAAATGATGATAATGATAGAACCTACCTTCCAGGGTTGTGAGGATCAAACAAGATAATAATAGTAAAGTAATTAGCACAGTGACATGTTGGTGCTATGTAAAAACTGGCTATTATTATTATTATTATTATTATTAATACTATTGAGGAAGACAAAACATATATACAAGGAAATATACAAAATATATGCAAATTAACTCTAAGGTAATTTATAACAAGGAGGGGGGAAATACAGAAGAAGTTTCCTGGAGAAGGTCCAGCTTGGTGAGGAGGGACTGTGGTCCATAGCTGAGTTCTCCCTAAGATCCTCTCTACTCTATGATTCCATCTCAGATTCACAGAATCCTCTGGGTCCTGCTGATGATTTAGTGAATAACTTTTTGCATGTGCGTGCGTGCGTGCGTGTGTGTGTGTGTGTGTGTGTTTGTAGTTGCTAATGTACTGGCTTATTTAGCTGGGGTTTTTAACAGAGAAACATAATGATTAAAAAACTCTTTGGATTCTTCAATATTTCAAAGGATTTGTGAGTTTGTCAAGGTGGACACCCTTTTCAGAAATAGAGGCTACCACCTCTGCATGCTTTTAAATTTGGGCTTCCTTTATTTATTTACTTGAAGATACTCCACAGAGGCACCACTAAGGGCTGGAGACTTTCCTATAGATGGTTGATATTCTGTGACTTCTAATGGAACACATGGCTTCTCCACTGATTGGTCCTCACTCTTTCTCTAGGATTAGGCTTTTTGGCACTTTGATGATGATGATGATGATGATGATGATGATGATGATGATGAGTTTATAATTCCGGGTGACTTTAATGCTAGAGTAGGCTCAGACTACCAGATCTGGCAGGGAGTCCTAGGGAGAAATGGAGTTGGAAACAGCAATAGCAATGTCATTTACTGCTGAAGACTTGTGCATCACATAACCTTCTCATCACCAACATTGTCTTTCATTTACCTAAATGCAATAAAACTTCATGGATGCACCCTTGCGGCAAACATTGGCATCTAATAGACTATGTGATTGTAAGGAGAAGAGACAGACAAGATGTGAGAGTAACAAAGGCAATATCAGAGTGGTGGTGCAGAGTAGTGCAGAGTGCTATCCTTTCCAAGCTAAATATTCACATTCATCAAAAGTGCTGCCCCCAAGGCAAAATGAATACCAGAAGAATTAATGTCAACAAATTAGAGCTCTTCTCTGAGTGTGAACAGTTTGCTGCTGACTTGGAGGGAAAGTTGAGCCAACACACAGCTGGCAACAGTGGAGCAGAAAAGGAGTGGGCAGCTTTCAGAGATTTGGGGTACAGTACTGCATTTGCTCATCTGGGTCAGAACACTCGCAAACACCAAGACTGGTTTGATGAAAATGATGGGGAAATTCAGAAACTGCTAAATGAAAAATGAGAACTCCACAGGATTTACCTGCAAGATAGTTCATCCACCTCTAAGAAGGCAGCGTTTAATTCTATCAAAAGCAAAGTACAAGCAAAGCTTAGAGAGATGCAGGATTCCTGGCTCAGTAGAAAGGCAGATAAAATTCAGTTTTATGCTGATAGTAATAATCCAAAGTGCTTTTATGATTCCCTGAAAGCTATTTATGGACCAAAACCTATGGTGCATTACAAGTACTCAGTGCTGATGGAGCCACATTGATTAGTGATGAGGACATGATCCTAGAGAGATGAACTGAACACTCCCACAGTGTTCTCATTAGACCATCATCAATCAATGCTGAGGCCATTTAATGTTTACCTCAGGTTGAAGTCAATCCCTCCTTAACTGAACTTCCAACTGAAGAAGAGGTTTTCAGGGCCACGAGGCTCCTTTCATGTGGCAAAGCACCTGGTGCTGTTTCTTTTCCAGCAGAAATTTACAAGGTGGGGGGTCCATTGCTCATACAAAATCTGACTGAAATCTCCCAGGTTGTATGGCAAGAGGAGGTTATCCCCCAGAAGTTCAAGGATGTCTCTATTGTTCATCTCTACAAGGGTAAAAGAAATAGATTGTCCTGCGACAATGACAGGGGAGTCTCTCTCTTAGTCATTGCAAGATTCTTGCCAGAGTGCTGTTTAATAGGCTGATCCTTCACCTGGAAGATGGTCATATACCTGAGAGTCAGTGTAGCTTCAGAAAGCGCCAAGGAACAGGTGATATTCTGGTTGCTGCCCCACAACTCTAGGAGAAATGCCAGGAGCAGAAAAGAGGTCTATACACAACATTTGAAGATCTGACCAAGGCCTTTGACTGTTAGTTGTGAGGGCTTATGGAAAATTATGTCAAAATTTGGTTGCCCAGAGAAGTTCATTGGTATTGTACATCAATTTCATGATGGCATATTTGCCTGGGTTCTGGTTAATGGACAAAGCTCTCGTGCCTTCCCAGTCACCAATGGAGTGAAACATCACTTTGTGCTTGCTACCATGCTTTTTAGCATGATGTTTTCAGCCACGTTTTCAAATACTTTCAATGAGGATGAACATGGCATCAACTTCAACTACCATACTGATGGTAAGTTGTTGAATTTGAAAAGGCTACAAGCCAAGACCAAAGTGAAAGGAGTGTTGGTGCATGATTTTCTGTTTACAGATGATTGTGCACTCAATACAGCCTCTGAAGTTGAGATACAACAAGTATGGATCAATTCTCTGCTGCCTGTGAGAATTTTGGCCTAATAATAAACACCAAGAAAACACAGGTGCTCCATTAGCCACCATCACACCATCTATAGGTGGAACTATCAATTACAACAAAGGGAGAAGTTTTGAATGCTGTGGATAAGTTCTCTTACCTTGGTAGTGTAGTTTCAAGGGACGTGCACATGACAATTAGGTTGACACAAGCATTACCAGAGTTAGCTTGGTGTTTGGGAGGCTCTGAAGAAAAGTTTGGGAGAGAAGAGGTATTAGACTGACTACAAAACTGAAGGTCTACAGAGCCATTGTGCTGACCTCATTGTTGTATGCCTGTGAAACATGGACAGTCTACAAGCACCATGCCAGGAAACTGAATTGCTTCCATTTGAACTGTCTTAGGAAGATTCTGAGGATCACCTGGCAGGATAAGGTACCAGACACTAAAGTGCTTCCTTGAGCTGAATGGCCAAGTGTTCAAACTATGCTTCAGAGAGCTCAACTCCAATGGACTGGCCACGTTGTTCAAATGCAAAATGTACACTTGCCAAAATGGCTATTTTATGGAGAACTTGCACGGGGCAGGTGATCACATGGTGGCCAAAAGAAACGATATAAGGACACTCTCATGATCTCTCTCAAGAACTTTGGATTTGACTGCGTGACTTGGGAGACACTGGCATAGGACCGCTCATCATGGCATGCCCACATCAGAAAAAGTGCTGTGCTCTATGAGCACAGCAGAATTGAGACAGCACAAAATAAACACAGGATGCGCAAATTGTGAGTAATCATTCCAAATATCCATATGGACTATCTGTGCCCACTGTGTGGTAGAACATTCCAAGCTCCTATTGGTCTGATCAGCCATAGTCAGACACGCTGAAACTTCACTTTATCATAGTGATGTCACTTTGTTCCTCTTCGAGAGTGAAGGACAGCAACCAACCAACCATGATTATTCCTTTTTATTTCTCCAGTAAAGCATGTCTTTGTTACTATATTTTATGCTATATTTTTCCAATGTATCCCTGCTCACAATCAACTTGAGTCCCTGTATTGCTCCTTGGGTGACTGGCAAGATTTATTCTTTTGATTTTTAAGAATTGATTCATCTTCTTTTGACATGATAGACACTATGCTGTAACAACCTCCTTACAAAGTACATTCCCAGAAAACAATGAAACACAGCTACCTTAAAGAATGGCTGACCTAAAGGAAATTGACTTGAGACTTTGACCTGAGTTTATTTGCTTTTAGAATTTTTATTCACATTGCACTATATTCTCCAATTTTCTCCCACTTCATTACTTTATACAGGTTTGTCCATATTCTCGAATTCTCACTTTCATTATTCCTTCTACAACAATAGCTTGCATTCTTGTGGTGCTTTAAGGTTTGCAAAATACATCTCATTTTATCTTGGCCACATCTTGAGAAGTCAGGGCTATTCTTTTTTCCACTTTACAGATGAGGAAACTGAGGTAAAGATTAAATGCCTTGCTTAGCGTCACCAAGCACAATCACATACACACATACACACACATCTGAAAGTGGCATCTAGGTGGTGCAGCGGATAGAGTGCTGGCTTTGGAAGACATCTTCCTGAGTTCAGATTTGACCTCAGACTCTTATTAGTTCTTGTGTGACTCTGAGAAAGTCACTTAACCCTGTTTGCCTCAGTTTTCTAATCTGTAAAACAAGCTGGAGAAGGAAATATCAAATCACTCCAGTATCTTTGACACACTCAAAAATGGGTAACGGAGAGGCAAAGTATGAATAAAAAGCAACAATTTCTGGAATTAACATCTTTAGGGTGTAAACCCAGTTGTGATATCTAGTAACATCCTGTTACTCCTTGGTCATCTTCTCTCTAGTCACCTTGTTGCACTAGAGGACTTGCCCTCACAGTTCCTGAAATCCTTCCCTCAAATTGCCTATCCTAAAAGGTGATTGCCCAAATGCCTCATTCTACCCAGAAGATCCCAAAAAGTATGTCCTTCCAGCAGCAAGCTGGTTCATTTACCTACTCATAGATATGTTTTCTTGTATCTGCCAATTTTATGAGTGTGGACTGTTAAGTCTTAACTGTTTTTCTGCCAAACTACTTTTCAATTTTCCAAATCTTTCTCAAAAGAAGAGCCTTTTCATCAGTATATTTTCCTCTCTGGAGTTAGATGGCACAGTGGGATACAATGCAGAGCCCAAAGTTAGGAAAACCTGAGCTTAAATCTGACCTCAGACACTTAGTTGTGTGACAATGAATAAGTCGCTCCACCTGTCTGCCTCAGTTTCCTCAACTGTAAAATGTCAATAATAACAACATTTATCTCATAGGATTGTTGTGATGATCAAACAAGGTAGTTTTAACATACTTTGCACAATGCCTGTCAAATAGTAGGAACTATATAAATATTATTATTATTATCAATTATCATTATTAGGATACTTGATCATAAAACTGGCTCCAGATATTTACTTTTAGATCTTATCTTTCTGTCCCCTCTGCTGATAAAGTTTTATATGTTTATGCATTATCAGATAGTTTTTTAAATGTGGAAGTGTAATAAAAATATTTTTTGATAAAATTGAAAATCTTAAGAAGTAAACATTTTCTTTAATGACTTTTCTAGAACCTTAGAACAAGTCCTGTAGAAAAAATATGACAAAGACAAAAATGCTTTTCATAGGGACATGGATGTAGGGTGATAACCAGCTATAACTGTATTATCTCCCCAACCGCTTCAAGTGATTGGCATTAGGGCTTTTCCTTCTTTACTGTGAAATCATTAAGCTCTCAATGGAAGGAAGTGAAGGGGAATGGTCCAGGAGCATCGTTAGCTCAGTTCTGGATGATTAATGCAGGCTGTATTTTAAGATTGATTTCCTTGTTCAAAATTACTATGAATTTTATCCCAAATAAGGACAGAGAGTCGCGTCTTAAAGCACGGGATACTCTGCCAATTTGGGAATCTCTCCGAACTCCAAATGACTCGAATGTAGTAATTTAAATTGATCACTCCTGATAACAAATGACCAAAGAGTCCCAGCTGCTCTGCAACTACTATTAACTCTTAAAACAAAAAAGCAACCCAGAGAGTTCATACAGGTTAGCATAGTCATAGCTAAATCTAAAAATAAAATGAAAAAAAAAACATAAAATAAAACTAACGTAATAACACTGATCATAAGCAAAACATTTTCTTTATTCCATTGGAGAAGGGTAACTAGATACACATACATAGGGGCCCTATTAGTAGGAGACTTCTGCAGTGGGGGCAAATCTCGATTCTTACACCAATGCCTATGCAGTGAGCTGTGGCCCTGACAATGGAAGGGCTACAGTAACAATGAGACAAGTTTGATTTATGGCAAGACGTCATGACAGGTACGACAGGTACTTGTCTGCTCTCAGGTACTTCCTGGTGCTGGTGTAAAACAGTTCTGGGATTTTGCTGTGACTGAGATCTTCCAGAGGGTGAGCTGCAAAAGATTGTTGTTATGTTAAGTTCAGGACACAGCTTGCTTGCTAGGCCTTAGCTCTGGAAAACGGTGTGTCCTAAGTAAAAAGAGAGGAGAAAAAAAAACAGAGGAGTGATCTTGACATGGGGATCCCGACAAATTCAATCCAATTGTTTCTGAAACACAAAACAAAGCACATTGGTAGTATTAGTGTTTTTCTTTGATAGTTGATAGTATTACTAAGTTCTGCATTTAAGAGCTAGCAATATGAAGCCCCTTTCTTTCTTCCTTTTTTTTCATTTTTCCCCTTGAATTTCTTGTTTTTTCTTTCTTCTGTATGAAATTTCTTACTATTCTAATTAATTTAAAATTACAATATATTTATTGAATTCTACAAGGAAACACTTGGCAATTTGATTTGCATAACTCTAAATCTATAGCTTAATGCTATTTTTGTATATTGGTGTGGCCAGTCATGAGCATTGAATATCTCTCCAACTACTTAGGTCTTCCTTAATATTTGTGAACTTTTTCAGGTTTGTTTACATAGATAATTTCTGTGATTCTAGGTAGATTATCTCCTATATATTTAATACATTTTATATTTGTTTTAAATGAGTTTACTCTTTTTATCTATCTTTCCTGATCTTTGAAAGTTCCTGGTAATGTAAAGAATTATTGATGACTTCTATGAGTTTATTTTGTGTCCTATTAACATTTGCTATGGGTAGTTTGCTGATACTTTTATAAACAAATTGTACATCTGCGGGTAGAGTCTCTGCTTTGAATTCCTCCACACTGAAGGAATCGCAGGCCTGGACCAATCCTCAATCCTGCTATTGTGCTGAAGTTATTAAATGTCTTAATTAATCTGCACTGCTGCCTGTACTTAGGATTTGTTTCTGTCATTCTCTTTGCCAGAATGAATGTCCACTAATTTATTTCAATTTCCTAGCCAGTTTTAAAAGATCAATTCTGTTTTTATTTTGAAATTTTCATTCAGTTTTCCCTGTTATTTGCTCTATTTTTTTAAACACTGATTTTTACCTTTAAGGTACTTGGGAATTCTTACGTTCTCATTTCTGAGGATTCTGGTTATTTCTCTTTTTTAATATATAATTTATTTTTCAGTTCTTAACATTCACTTTCACAAGAATTTGAATTCAAAATTTTCTCCCCATCTCTCCCCACCATCAACCATGGGACAGCATGTACCCCATCTACCCCCTTCCTCCAATCTGTTTTCCCTTCTATTACTCACCCTTCTTACATGCCCCTTCCCCTCTATTTTCCCATAGGGCAAAATAGATTTCTATACTCCATTGCCTGTATAGCTTAATTTCCAGTTACATGCTAAAACAATTTTTAACATTCATTCTTTAAGCTTTGAGTTCCATATTCTCTCCCTTCCTCTCTCTCCACCCTCACTGAGAAAACAACCAATTCAATATAGGTTATGCATGTGTAACAATGTAAAGCACTTCCATAATGGTTATGTTGTAAAAGACTAACCACATTTCCCTGTGTCCTATCCTGCCCTTCATTTATTCCATTCTCTCCCTTGACCTGTCCTCACACAATAGTGTTTGCTTCTGATTATTCCTTTCTCCAACTTGCTGTCCATTCTATCATCTTTCCTTCCCTATCCCCTTCCCCTTTGCCTTCCTGCAGGGTGAAATAGACTTCCATATCCAATTTACTGTGTGCTATTCCCTCCTTAAGCCAAATCCTATGAGAGTAAGCCTCAATTATTTCCTTTCATTCCCCCTTCCCTTCCCCTCCATTGTAAAAGCTCTTTTCCCCCTCTTTTATGTGAGATGATTTGCTGCATTCTACCTCTTCCTTTCTCTTACTCCTATTCAACAGTAAAGTTTATTTTTTTTAGATATCCTCCCTTCATATTCACCTCACCCTGTGCCCTCTGTCTATGTATTTTATATATGTATATATGTATACATATATATCCACACACACATGCACACACATATATACATACATATATACATACATACATACACCCATGTACATATCCATACCTCAACACACATATAATATACACATACATACCTACCCATATATACCTACCTACATATATATATATATATTTCCTCTAACTACATAATACTGAAAAAGGTCTCATGAGTTACAAATAACCTCTGTCCATGTAGGAATGTAAAAAGTTGCTTAAGGCTTCTATTTCCTGTTTACCTTTTCATGGTTCTTTTGATTCTGAAAGTCAAATTTTCTATTCAGCCATTCATTTCAGTCTTTTCAACAAGAATTCTTGGAAGTTCTCTATTCTATTGAAATTCCATTTTCCCCCTGAAGTATTATACTCTGTTTTGCTGGGTAGGTGATTTTTGGCTTTAATCCTATCTCCTTTGACCTCAGGAATATCATATTCCAAGTTCTTCATTCCCTTAGAGTAGAAACATCTAAAGCCTGTGTTATCCTGATTGAATTTCCACAATATTTCAATTGCTTCTTTCTGGCTGCTTGTAATATTTTCTCCTTGACCTGGGAACTCTGGAATTTGGCTACAATATTCTTAGGAGTTTTCCTTTTGGGATCTCTATCAGGACATGATGAGTGAATTCTTTCCATTTCTATTTTACCTTCTGGTTCTAGAATATCAAGGGCAGTCTTCCTTGATAATTTCTTGGAAGATGACGTCTAGGCTCTGGTTTTGATCATGGTTTTCAGGTAGACCGATAATTTTGGTAGACCAATAATTTTTAAATTATCTCTCCTGGATCTATTTGCCAGGTCAGTTGTTTTTCCATTGAGATATTTCAAAATGTGTTCTATTTTTTTCATTTTTTTGGTTTTGTTTTGTAATTTCTCGGTTTCTCATAAAGTCATTAGCTTCCATCTGCTTCATTCTAATTTTTAAAGAACTATTTTCCTCAGTGAGGTTTAGAACCTCCTTTTCCATGTGACCAATTCTGCTTTTTAAAACTTTCTTCTCCTCATTGGTTTTTTAGACCTCTTTTTGCAATTGAGTTAGCTTTTTTTTTTTAAATTAATAAATTAATTAATCTGACATTCATTTTAACAAAATTTTGGGTTCCAAATTTTCTCCCCTTTTCTCCCCTCCCCCCCCCAAACACCAAGCATTCTAATTGCCCCATGACCAATCTGCTCTCTCTTCTATCATCCCTCTCTGCCCTTGTCTCCATCTTCTCTTTTGTCCTGTAGGGCCAGATAACTTTCTATACCCCTTTACCTGTATTTCTTATTTCCTAGTGGCAAGAACATTACTCGACAGTTGTTCCTAACACTTTGAGTTCCAACTTCTTTACCTCCCTCCCTCCCCACCCCTTCCCTTTGAAAGGCAAGCAATCCAATATAGGCCAAATCTGTGTAGTTTTGCAAATGACTTTCAAAATAGTTGTGTTGTATAAGACTAACTATATTTCCCTCCATCCTATCCTGTCCCCCATTTCTTCTATTCTCTTTTGATCCTGTCCCTCCCCATGAGTGTCGACCTCAAATTGCTCCCACCTCCCCATGCCCTCCCTTCCATCATCCCCCCCACCTTGCTTATCCCCTTATCCCCTACTTTCCTGTATTGTAAGATAGGTTTTCATAATAAAATGAGTGTGCATTTGATTCCTTCCTTTAGTTGAATGTGATGAGAGTAAACTTCATGTTTTTCTCTCACCTCCCCTCTTTATCCCTCCACTAATAAGTCTTTTGCTTGTCTCTTTTATGAGAGATAATTTGTCCCATTCCATTTCTACCTTTCTCCTCCCAATATATTTCTCTCTCACTGCTTGATTTCATTTTTTTAAGATATGATCCCCTCCTCTTCAATTCACTCTGTGCACTTTGTCTCTATGTGTGTGCGCGTGTGTGCATGTGTGCGTGTGTAATCCCACCCAGTACCCAGATACTGAAAAGTTTCAAGAGTTACAAATATTGTCTTTCCATGTAGGAATGTAAACAGTTCAACTTTTGTAAGTCCCTTATGACTTCTCTTTGCTGTTCACCTTTTCATGCTTCTCTTCATTCTTGCGTTTGAAAGTCAAATTTTCTTTTCAGCTCTGGTCTTTTCATCAAGAATGCTTGAAAGTCCTCTATTTCATTGAAAGACCAATTTTTCCTCTGAAGTATTATACTCAGTTTTGCTGGGTAAGTGATTCTTGGTTTTAGTCCTAGTTCCTTTGACTTCTGGAATATCCTATTCCATGCCCTTCGATCCCTTAATGTAGAAGCTGCTAGATCTTGTGTTATCCTGATTGTATTTCCACAATACTTGAATTGTTTCTTTCTAGCTGCTTGCAATATTTTCTCCTTGACCTGGGAACTCTGGAATTTGGCCACAGTGTTCCTAGGAGTTTCTCTTTTTGGATCTCTTTCAGGCGGTGTTCTGTGGATTCCTTGAATATTTATTTTGCCCTCTGGTTCTAGAATCTCAGGGCAGTTTTCCTTGATAATTTCATGAAAGATGATGTCCAGGCTCTTTTTTTGATCATGGCTTTCAGGTAGCCCCGTAATTTTTAAATTGTCTCTCCTGGATCTATTTTCCAGGTCAGTTGTTTTTCCCATGAGATATTTCACATTATCTTCCATTTTTCATTCTTTTGGTTTTGTTTTGTGATTTCTTGGTTTCTCATAAAGTCATTAGCCTCCATCTGTTGCATTCTAATTTTGAAAGAATTATTTTCTTCAGTGAGCTTTTGAATCTCCTTTTCCATTTGGCTAATTCTGCTTTTGAAAGCATTCTTCTCCTCATTGGCTTTTTGAACCTCTTTTGCCAGTTGAGTTAGCCTATTTTTCAAGGTGTTATTTTCTTCAGCATTTTTTTGGGTCTCCTTTAGCAGGGTGCTGACCTGTTGTTCATGCTTTGACTGCATGTCTCTCATTTCTCTTCCCAGCTTTTCCTCCACCTCTCTAACTTGATTTTCAAAATTCTTTTTGAGCTCTTCCATGGCCTGAGCCCATTGGGTGGGCTGGGATACAGAAGCTTTGACTTCTGTGTCTTTGCCTGATGGTAAGCATTGTTGTTCCTCATCAGAAAGGAAGGGAGGAAATACCTGTTCACCAAGAAAGTAACCTTCTATAGTCTTATTTCTTTTCCCTTTTCTGGGCATTTTCCCAGCCAGTGACTTGACCTCTGAATATTCTCCTCACACCCACCTCACCTCCTGATCCTCCCAGCCAGCACTTGGGGTCTGAGATTCAAATGCTGCTTCCCAGCCTCAGGGCTTTGGGCGGGGGCAGGGCTGCTATTCAGTGTGAGATTAAGTTCAGGTGCACAGGTGGGGGCAGGGCCACCTCACGGGCTCAGTTCCCTCAGGGGGTTTATGCAGAGACCTTCAACAATGGATCCAGGCTCCTGCCTGCTTGGGGAGCCCCAGTCTGCTCCCATCTCCGCTGTTGCCTCCCGTGGGGGCCTGAGTTATGGGGGCACCCCACTCCCCTCTCGACCCGCCAAAGAGACCCTCTCACCAACTCCCATCACCTGTGGGTGGAGGGACCCGCGTGGCCGCTGGAGATCCCATCCCTGAAGCCTGCTCGGATCTTCTCCTCTCGGTGCTGCAGGGGCGGCAGGGCTGTGCTTGGCTCCCAGTTCCGGCGCCCAGTCCGTGGCGCGAAGGACCTTTTGTGAGAAGTTTGCAGGTCCCTCTGGAAGAGAAATCTCCTTTGCTCCACTGTTCTATGGCTTGTATTGCTCCAGAATTTGCCGTGTGTTCCTTTTTACAGATGTTCTATGGGTTGTGGGTTTGGAGCTATGTGTATGTGCATCTTTCTACTCCGCCATCTTGGCTCTGCCCCCCGAGTTAGCCTTTTTTTAAAAGGTATTAATTTCTTCAAGCATTTTTTGAGTCTCCTTTAGCAAGCTGTTGACTCACTTTTCATGATTTTCTTGCATTGCTCTCATTTCTCTTCCCAGTTTTTTCTGCACCCCTCTTATCTGATTTTCAAAATCCTTTTTGAGCTCTTCCATGGATGAGACCATTGCACTTTTTTTTGGAGATTTTGAATGTAGAAACCTTGACTTTTATGTCTTCCTCTGATGGTATGCTTTCTTCTTCCTCATCCAAAAGGATGGAAGAAAATACTTGTTCACCAAGAAAGGAATCTTCGATAGTCTTATTTTTTTTCCTTTTTTGGGTATTTTCCCAGTTAGTTACTTTATTTTTGAGTTCTTTGTCAAGTGGAGGGTATACTATTCAAGTTCTCAGTTCCTCCAGGGTGACACAATAAAAGGAGAGGGGTTTACTCCTCTCCCAGACTGCATTTTGTTCTGTGAGTAACCACAAGCACTCTTTTGTCACCAGAATTTGTGAGTAGGATTCCTTCTCTACAGTCACCACCCGCTCCTCCACGACAGGGCTCTTCCTCACCCCAGGACTGCCACTCACAAATGAGACCCAAATCAGCTGCTCGATTATCCCAGGGTCTTTAGGCTGAGGGTACCAAAAGTGGATGCTGCTCCCGCAGTAGCTGCCACCATCCTGGGGTCAGGACCAAGGCTGGGCCCTTGTCCCTCTCTCACTTTGGTGAAATAACTTTCTTATTGACATTTGAAGCTGTCTTTGGCATTTTTGGGTTGAAAAATCTGGGAACCATAGCTACTACCCTGTGATTCCATGCCCTGAAGCCTGCTCCAGTACTGTCTGTGCAGTGCAGCACAGCCAAGGTTGAGCTGTGCTCTACGCTGACTCCAGGGTGATAGACCTTTCCTGTCAGCCTTCCAGGCTGTCCTGGGCTGGAAATCTCTTTCCCTCTCTCATGTGGCTTCTGCTGCTCTAGAATTTATTTAGAGTCATTTTTTGCAGGTATTTTATGGGCTCTGGGGGGAGAGCTAGAGTAGGTCTGCCCTTCTACTCTGCCATCTTGAGTCCACCCCCTGATTCTGATTATTTCTAATGGAGTACTCATTTTTTATTCTTGAGATTTTGATTCATGTACTTTCTTCCCACCCAACTTGTTAATTAGATTAGAGCCTCTTTTTAAATATTATTTCCCACCTCTTAGCTGGTTTTGCAAGATTTTCCTCATAAAATCTTCTCTTTCTTTCTTGCTATTCTTTAATTTTACTTTTTAAAAAATAATTTTATTTGACTCATTTCTTATTGCTTGGAGTTTATAAAGGGGATCTGTGAATTAACATGACTCATGACTGACCTACCTTGACAGTAATATTTCCTGGCTTCTTCTTGTAGATGTTTAATGTTGTTTCATTTTGATAATTCTAATTTTGGCTACAATTTTAAGCCAGAGGTGAGAGAGCTGTGGCTTCTACAAGCAGACATAAATGGTTTTTGGCCAGCTCCCCAAAGACAATGAGTTTTAAAGGTTACATTCTGGGACCGTGTGGAAAGAGGTTTTAGTTACTGCCATGGGCAAGAAGAGTGATTTCATAGAAGAGAGTACAAGAGAGCAGGTAGCGGTAGTAAGGAAGTGGTCTTGGATTACTGAAGCAGCACTGGGCCTTTATTTGTTATTGTCCATGGGGGTGTGGTCTGCGGTGGGAGCTCAGAAGGAGCTGGGATGAAAGTGGTGGTGAATCGTCCACCCCAAGCCCAGGACAGTGCAGGGTCTGTCCTTTGCCACCATGGTTCTCTTCTTTTCAAACACCTGTCACCTCTCACTGATTCTGTTTTGCTAATATCCTGGAATGATCAAACTAGAAGATGCCTCTTTCAGTTCCAGATCCTTCCTCCATAGTTTAAAGGGAAGAACAGTGGGCCTCAATTCAGGGACAGATTCCTCATCTTGCTTCTCCATAACTGTGTGACCTTGAGCAAGTTGCTTAATCTTATTTTTATTGTTTTATTTTAAAAAATCCCACTAAAAACAGGGTCTATGAGATGCTTTTGTCTTTGTAGTCATCATAAATCATGAAAAAGGGAGCCTCGATTAGCCGAGAAAATGAGAGCCAGCCAAATTATGTGAGCGTATGCTTGTCCATGTGCATGTGTATAAATTAATAAAGAAGCTTATTTGTGGGTGCTGCAAGGAAAAACAAAACTTTTCCATGTGCATCTATTCCTGTGCAATATTTAAGGGAGTGTTCTAATTAGTTCCCTTTGTACCAGAGCATGTCTAGAAAGGTGCCTAGTTAGAACTAGTTTATGACCTTTGGCAGGTTTCTTTTCTTCTCTAGGACTCAGTTTCCTTTCCTGCAAATCAAAGGGGTTGGAATACATGATCTGTAGGGTTGCTTCCAAATCTATTTTCCCAGCATTCAATACCCCAATCCAATGTTTAAGCCATCTTCAGTGAGTGATGGTCACAAGAGAAAGGTTTAGACTCTTTCTGCTAACACATAGAACATGGTTTTAGGAGAAATAGGGGAAAATTATCAAACAAAGGTAGGCTTGATGTATTTGGAACATTCAGTGTTTCCACTCAACTTACAGAGTAGGTCCCCTAAACAGGGTTACCCCAGGTTCAGGATAGTCCTGTGACCCCTCAAAGTAATCTTGAGCCATCACTAATATTTTTACCTTTATTTGTCAAAGATTCAATTCAATGTGACATGGCATAGTAAGAAAAGTAGCAGTGCAGCTTTCCCCCAATAATCCTGTGGCATACACTCATAAAAACACAGACTATAATTAGGAAGAGTGGACCCATCTGGGTCTGGTTAGAGGGAAACACACATGAGGCCAGTACATCATTAGAGAGAGATAACTCAAGCCTATGAAGCTGTAGGACCCTTGCTGTCATCATTCCAGTTCCCTGCTGCCATGATTTTAGTCTCCATCTGGACCTTAATGGAGGCATTATTCCTGCTGGACTGTCATCTCTGCAGGTTGATATCCTTCTGGTCCCAGTCACTGTTGGATGCTACTAGTTTCTGTTAGGTGAGGCTCCACTGGGTACCTGGTTGTAGTGCTCCTCTCTGCTTCCTACTTCTCCCTTCAGCTGGAGCACTATTTCTTCCTCCTGGGAAGAGTGGGCTCTGCTGTGCTCATTCCATTTAAAGCCCCAAGGCTTCCTACAGATCTTTCAGAAAGCAGCAGCTCTTAACACACTTAACCACAAGAGCAGTAAAAGTTTCTTAATGGAAAGAACCAACAATAATAACCACATCTCAGTCTATTCTTTGGGAACTTAGCTAGAATAGACTGTAGACTCTATCCCTTTGGCAGAGAATTCTTTGCCCCAGATGTTAAGCTCAATCAATTCATATTCAGTCTCCATTAAGGATAGAAATTTGGGTTAGATTCTCATCTCTAATATGTACAATCTGTGTGATGCCAGGGAAGTAGTTTAACCTTTTACTACCCCCAAGGGACTCTTTGATATTCTAAGTTGCAGAACAGGTGCTGAACTGCATTTATAGAAGAAATTTCCTCACTGAGAGATAATACCAACAAAATAACAGATTTGAACCAAAAAAAATAAATTGTTCTAGGAAATATACTCTTTATTTTGCTCATTGTTTTTGCTGTACAGGCCATGAATTCTGCTGTCATAGCTGTCCTTTCTTTTTTGAACCACTTAAGTACAGTATGTTATGGCTCCATGTTCTCATATTCCACAGGGTTTTTTGTCTCATCAAGTGCTGGATCAATTTTCTTTGTTTTGATGCACTTATTCATAGATGCCTGAGTACATTTATGAGATCTAGAGATCATATTTCCTTCCATTGTTATTGTTTTCCCTGTTGATTTATCTGTTTATGTTTAAAGTCTTTCCATTTTCCTCTTGAAATCTTTGATAATTTCCATCTTTTCTCCCCCTTATTTTTTTCTATTGCTTACTTTTTGCCTCCTTCCCTTCTAATTGTGGTTTTATTGGGGTCTAAATCTAAAAGCATGTCAGTGTCCTCACATGCTGGCCAATTCATGGTTCATCAGGCTAGGTTTCTGTCCCAAATGAATTTTGGGGTGCTCAGAATTTGTCCCACTTGAACTTTGTACATTTTCTCTCAGGTTTGAAGTGCTGCATTTCTTCACCCCCAGCATATGATATTCTGTCCGCCAGCACAAGATTTTCTGCCTTGGTGCCCTGTTTTCTTTCTCTCTCTATTCCTTAGTTCTTTTACCCAGAACCAGCAATTTGAAGCTTTGCAGCACTGATACTATGGTGTGGTGGCTCCAGGCAAGATTTCACTCCTGAAGGACTGCAGCTGAGACAGCTGTCTGATGTGACCATGGCAAATTTCTGCAATCTGGATCTAGGTTTTCCAAAGAACTGGAAAGATGCAGTGAGAACCACAATGTTGGGGTGGGTTTTATTGTAAGTTTGTGTCAGGTCCTTAATTTCGCTAGTGTGGCCTTGCTGTCTGTAGAATGAGAGATGGAGGAAAAGTGCTGAGTGAGCATTAGCTCATTTTTAAACCTTCTTTTGGATTCTAGGTGTCCTAGACCATAGAGGCATGTGACACTGCATTATTTGTAGCATATAATTTCTGTTTTGGAGAGGTTTGAAAAGTTGTGGAAATCAGAGTCCTGTGTCTGGTTGCACATGTGACTAGCATCATACTGTTTAAGTACAAACCAGAAACTAAGAGCTAATTAGTCTTTTAGGCTCTATTTTTGTAACTATATTTCCTTGTCACTGGGGGCTTAGTTATGCATTTGATTTCCCCACTCTAATTTTGGAGAGGAATTCCTTCTCTTTCCATGTTTAATTAGGACTTTGATTCAGGAAGATTTGAGTTCAAATCCAGCCTCATATACTTGCTAGCTGTATGATCCTGTGAATCACTTAATGTCTGTCTGCCTCAGTTACTCTGTCTGCAAAATGGGGGTAATAATATTACCTTCATCATAAGGGTGTTGTGAAAATCACATGGGATACATATCTAAAGTACTTTGTAAACTTAAAAGTGTTATGTAAATGCTAGCTTACTATTATAATTATCAAGCCTCAATTTTCCTCTGCCGTTTTTTACCTCTTCTTCTGACTTTTGTTTTCTGAAGTCCAGCAGATTGAATCTATTTCAGGGGACAACTCCCCAAAGTCTTTTAAACAGCTGTCAGGACTCCCCTAAATTTTTTTTCTTTCAGGCTAAATATCCCCAGTATGACCCATGAATTCTTCTATGGCATTTCCTTGATGTTTTTCCAATACTTGCCAACCTTTGGATGCTTTCTCACTTACAACATGTATTAGTCAAAAGTGAGCACAGAGCTCCAGATGTGGTCTGAGCAGAGAAGACAAGATGAGCTTTTCTGATTGCTTTTCTTCTCTTTTGCCTCCTAAGTTGCCTTAGACATTTTTGGCTACTTCTCATACTGCTGAGTTAGTAAAATGTAGATGTCCCCATGGTTTATTGGATTTTGCTGGGGCTATTTTAGTTGTTCTGACTTTTGTGGGGTCTTGGGTAAAGAAATGGTAGAAATGCTAATATTAATCATAAAGATAATAATGATAATAATGGATTATGGTGGAAGCTACAACATGTCATTGAAGTCTGCAAAATCCCTCCTGCGTCAAGACCTGGTGGCTGGAATTCTGTATAAGATCATAGATTTCAAGCTATAGAGGTCTGCCCAAGCCCTTCCTTATATAGCACAAGGAGATTAAGTGTCTTATTTGTCTGGGGTTACACAGCTATTAAGGGAGGGTATGGGGCAAGATTGGAAATCAAATCTCCCAAGTCCAGGATTCTATCCTCTCCATCACTTAGCTTACTCACCAAAAACTTGTTATTTTTCATGTTCTAACATGTGACATTTCCATACCACAAATACAGAGCTCAAAATATTCAGGACAACTCAGCAACTAAAATATACTGGAATTACAACATTAGTACAGGCTAAATTACTGTCACAAATAGGCCAGGAATAAGACAACAAAACTATAACATTTTTTTTAACAGAAGTTTTCTCACAAAACATTCATGATCTCCACATTAAGTGGAACTAAAAGTTCTCAAAGTATCGAGACCCAATGGAAGAAATCACAGCCAGATGAGAATAGAATTAAATGGTCATTATCCCTGTCATCCTTCCTGTAACCAAATTGTCCAAAAATGATTTCAGTGACACCTACAGAGGATGTTTACATGTATGCTATATCTTTATTGAATCACTTTTTAAAACTATATCTACTTATACAGGTCATTGCATATAAAAGAATAAAAGCAGGACAGTGACTTCTCTGAGGACTATTTCTATTTGAACTGTGTTGGTCAAGATGAAAATAATGATGATGACAATCTTTGTTCAGTTATTTCATTCATATCTAACTCTTCCTGATTCCATTTGGGATTTTCTTGACACAGATAAAATATTGGAATGGTTTGCCATTTCCTTCTCTGGTTCATTTTTAAAAAAGTTTATTTATGTTTTCAACATTCATTTCCACAAAATTTTGAGTTCCAAATTTTCTCCCCATCTCTCCCCTCTCCCCACCCCAAAATGCCATGCATACTGAATATTCCTTCCCCCAATCTGCCCTCCCTTCTATCACACCCCTAACTTCACTTATCCCCATCTTCTCTCTTGTCTTGTAGGGCAAGATAAATTTCGATACCCTATTACCTGTACTTCTTATTTCCCAGTTGTATGCAAAAACAATTCTCAACATTCATTCCTAAAACTTTGAGTTCCACCTTCTCTCCCTTCCCGCCTCCCCACCCATCCCAACTAAGAAGGCAAGCATTTCAGTATAGACTATATGTGTATGGTTTTACAAATGACTTCCATAATAATCATGTTGTGTAAGACTAACTATTTCCCTCCATCCTATCCTGCCTCGCATTTATTCTATTCTCTCTTTTGACATTCTCCCTCCCCAAAAGTGTTTACTTCTAGTTGCTCCCTCCTTCCATTTGCCCTCCCTTCCATCATTGCCCCCATTCCACTTTTCCTCTTCTCCCCTACTTTCCTACAATGTAAGATAGATTTTCATACCAAATTTAATGTGCATTTTATTCCTTCCTTAAGTCAAATGTGATGAGAGTAAGTTTCACTTTTTCCCTCTCACCTTCTCCCTCTTCCCTCCATTAAAAAAGCTTTTTCTTTCCTCTTTTATGAGAGATGATTTGCCCTACTCCATTTCTCCCTTCCTCCTCCCAATATATGCCTCTCTCAGCACCTGATTTTATTTTTTTAGATATCATCCCTTCCTATTCAACCCACCTTTGCTCTCTCTCTCTCTCTCTCTCTCTCTCTCTCTCTCTCTCTTCTCTCTCTCTCTCTCTCTCCCTCTTTCTCTCTCTCTTTCTCCCCCCTCCCCTCTCTTCCCCAACTCAGGGCTGAGATACAAATCAGTGGCTCAATTCCCCCAGGGCCTTTAGGCCAAGGGTCCAAAAATGAATGCTGCTGCTCCTGCTGCTGCTGCTGTCACTGTTGTCTGGGGCCAGGGTTAGGGTAGGACCCTTTTCCCTTCTCACCCAGGTGAAAAAACTTTCTCACTGACCTTTGAAGCTGGCTTTGGTGCTTGTGGGTTGAGTGATCTGAGAACCACAGCTGTAGCTGGTGATTCTCCTCTCCCACCCCCCCACCCCCAGGCCTGATCTGGTCCTTTTCCTGCCAGTGCTAGGCGGCCAAGGCTGGGATGTGCTGGGTTCTGTGGGCTGTGCTCCACTCTGTGCCCCATGCGATAGACCTTTCTAGTCAGCCTTCCAGGCTACCTTGGGCTGGAAATCTCTTTCACTCTGTTATTTTGTGGCTTCTGCTGCTCTAGAATTTGTTTAGAGTCATTTTTTACATGTCTTTTATGGACTATAGGGGAAGTGCTAGAGTAGGTGCATCTTTCTACTCAGCCACCTTGGCTCCGCCCCCAGTTCATTTAACAGATGAGGAAACTGAGGCAAACAAGGTTAAGTAACATTCCCAGAGTCAGTGTCTGAGACTAGTAAGTGTCTGAGGACAGATTTGAACTCAGGAAGATGAGTTTTGCTGACTCCAAGCTTGGCAATCTGTTTACTCTGTCACCTAGCTGCCTTTGATAATGATAATAAATATAGTACCTCACTGTTACCATTCACTCAGCACTTAACAGTCATTGTCTCATATGTTCCTTACAATGATATTGTAATACTGGTAGTTTGATGATGATGATGATAATGATGATGGTAGTGGTGGTGGTGATGGTGACTTGCCTCCATCCTCTGCTACCATGAGAAAATTACTACTAAAAATAGACCTTTGTGGAGCCCATAAGGATTGCATGCCATCTTAGGGAGGAAGGGGAGAGGAAGGGGGAGAAAATTTAAACCTTATGGAAGTGATTGTTGAAAACTGAAAACAAATATATGAACTAAATTTTTAAAAATTAAAAAAAAATCCTAGCACAAAAACTCGAAACTTTTTCCTACCAATACAAATGATCATTCTCTCTTTTAGAAGGTTGTTTGTACAATAAGATGTCAAATGATTTACCAGGGTCACACAGACAGTATGTGTCAAAGCTGGAACTTGAACCCAGGTCTTCCTGACTCCTACATAGGCTTTCTATCCATTATGCCACTGACTACTGTCATAATATACATAGAAATACACTCACATACATTGACTTGTTTTCTCTTCCATCAAAATGTGAGCTTCCTGAGGGTAGGGATTTTTTTTTGACTTTCTATCCCCAATGTTTAGCATTTAATCACTTTTAATAAATGCTTCAAGTATGACTGATAGTTGAAAAAATCATGTTTGTAGCATATATTCAGAAAGAAAAAATAGTTATTGATCTTAAATACAATATAATAAAGAATCATTTACTAAATTCTTTGGAAATGCCCAAAAGCATGTAAGTTGTTCATTCATTAACAGAACATTTAGTAGGTGCCTACTGTGTACTGAGCATTGTGTTAGATGTTGAAGGAAATATGAAATCTAGAGAAGACAAAGTCCTTGCTCTCAGAAGTTTATACTCTAAAAGGGGATAAAATGCAAATATGTGATAATAACAGTGGGGAAGCAGGGAAGTCTCCAGACAGGAGGTTACATCTGAAGGGACGTGTAAAGGTCCTAATAATTACAATGAGAAGGTGAAATGCACCTGTCTACTTTTGGTGAAGAGGTGAAAGGATGTTACAGATACCTTGGTGGTGCAGTGGATAGAGCACTGGGCTTGAAATCAGGAAGTCTCTTCATAAGTTCAAATTCTGCCTCAGATACCTACTCACCATGTGATCCTGGGCAAGTCACTTAACCCTGTTTGACTCAGTCTCCTTATCTGTAAAATGAACTGGAAAAGGCAAATCATTCCAGTGTCTTTGTCAAGAAAACCCTAAATGAGGTAACAAAGACTCAAACATGACTAAATGACAACAGATGTTTTTTTTTTTTTTTTTTTTTTTTTTTTAAATAGGCCTTTGTTCCAGCTTGGGGCCTATAGAAGTTCTCCACCACTTCCCCTAAGCTGTATAAACACATCCACAGATTAGACCAGGGGTGTGGAACCTGTGGTCTTGAGGCCACTTTTGACCTTCTAGGTCCTCAGGTGTGGCCCTTTGAATCCAAACTTCACAGAAAAAATCTGCTTCATAAATGGATTTGTTCTATAAAACTTGGACTTAGTCAAGAAGTCTCCCCCTTGAGGCCACAGGTTCCCCACCCCTGGATTAGATTTTCGTTGGTATACCATGATCTGAGGGAGGAACTTTATTCGATGATACATGTTAACCCATTCTCTGCCATATAGTCTTTGAGAGATGTCTGGGGCACTAAGATGTTTGATGAATTACCCAGAATGGGTTCGGAATGAATCAGAGATGGAACTTGAATGCAGGACTTCCTGATTCCAGTGCTGACTCTCTATTGATTGTACTACACTATTTCCCTTCTGTATAAAAAGGACTATTTCTAAGATAGGGATAAGTGTTGGACAGAATGGACAGGCATGGAAGGTTTGTAATCTTCATGGTTGGAGGGGACCTTTCCATTCCCCAAATCATGGATCTACTTGGGTATTTCAGTGCTCATGGTAATCCACAATCACATAGTGTGTTAAGATTTTCAAAGCATATACAAAATGGTGAGGTAAGAAAAGAAAAGCAAGTATTAGAATATTATAGTGCCCACTTTATTGAGTAAGAAACTGAGGTTCTGAGAGGTTAATACACTTGCCCATCCTCCTACAGTAGTGAGCTAGGACTTTTATCTCAGATGCCTATTGTGGAATTCATGCATTGGAAATACAAAAAGGAATAAGCATTTATGAAGCACTTAATAAATGAGAAGGGGGGAAGGAAGAAGAAAAATAAATTTGTATGATAATTTGTTGTATATTTGAAAGGAATATCAAGTTGTGCATAGTAGATTTTCAGTTTCCTCACAATCATCTTTTTATTGTACTATGTTATTCTATAAATTAAAAATAAAATACATTTTTTAAAAAGCACCTACCTTGTGCCAGGCTCCATGCTAAATGTTTTTCAAATCAGCTTCACCACAGCCCTGGAAGGTAGGATAGTATTACTCCCATTTTACAGATAAAGAAACTGAGGCAGAGGTGAAGTGACTTGCCCAAGGTGACACAACTAGTAAAAGTCTGATGTTAGATTTGAACTCAGGTCATACTGACTCCAGGACCAGCAGTTGAGCTACTGAGCCCAATAGCTACCTTGTCATAAATTTAGGGAATTGAACCCAGTTGCTGGCAGGGCTAGGTGTGTGGAAAGAATGAGGGGATGGAATGTTAAATTGAAGGAAAATAAGCAGAATTGTTCTGACTTCAATTTGGCTGTACTAAGAATTGTTTCCTGATCTTTTCTCTCCTGCCTTCTCTTCCTTTCTCCTCCCTTCTATTACCCAAGCCTCCTCTTTTTATCTTCACTCTCCCTTTCTTCATTTCCTATTTTTTCTTTCTCTTCCTCCTCCTTCTCTGTCTGTCTCTCTGTCTCTCTCTCTTTCTGTCTCTCTGTCTCTCTCTATTTCTCTCTGTCTCTCTCTCCCCTTTTCTCTCCTCTAACCTCTCCTGTCCCTTCTTTCTCCTCCCCTCTGTCTCTTACTTCATCTCCGAGGGAACTGACTAGAATAACTGCTGTCAAATTCCCAGGGTGAAGCCAATTGATGACCAGCCAACCCAGTCAAGAAGCTCACAGGAGACTACTGAGTTTCTCTCTTTGGTTTCTTGCTCATGTTATCTTAGTCTCTGTGGGTAAGACAGAGCCCTGCAGCCTGGGCTGGCATTTTTCTGAAAAGCCCTGGGAATGTAACTGAAGCCTCCGCACTTTTTAACTGCTGTCTAATAGTGGGGATGGTGATTGATGAATGATGATGGAGTGATGGAGAATAGAACAGCTGGTATAATGAATAGAGCACTGGACTGGGAGGCAGGACAATCCAGGTTCATCCTGCTTCAGGCTCCTACTAGCTATTTGACCCCAAGGCAAGTAATTTAATCTCCTTGTGCCAATAGACAATTTTTTATAGTGAGTTAGAGAGAGTGGCCAATCTGTGTCAGCACTGGGAAGTTACTGGTTCCCCATATTTGTAAAATTACAAGTTCTGAGGCATGATTGGGATGATAATACTTGTAGTACCTGTTTTCTTAGTGTGTTGTGAGGATACAATGATGTAAGATGCAAAAGCTTAAGAAAGTTTTAAAATGTGATTATTGGGGATCAGCATCCTCAAAGAACTGCTCCTCCATTACGCTTCTGCTGAACCCACCCCCAGTTGCTAGTGAGGCTCCTCCCAAATTACCTTGTCTTTCTTTGGCATATACTTAAATGTGTGTGTGTTATCTGAACCAATACAATCTCCTCAAGGAATGGGACTGTTACCTTTTTTCCTTTGTATCCCCAGGGTCTAGCACAGGATTTGTGCTTAATGAATATATTTTCTTGATTGACAGTCAGACTAAAGAACAGGGAGGGGGTCAGATTGCATGGCCTCCGAGGTCCCTCCCAACCCTTTTAATTCTCCCTTAGAGTCATGATAAAAATAATGAGGCACTAATCTTTATGTTCTAGGGTTCTAGACCAAAGCTTGCCTCCTGACACTTTCCAAAGCACGAACTCCCAGTTTTTTTGGGGGGTGGATTGGCTCATGTAGCATGTCAACCCCTCGGTACTCCATTCTGCACTGTTGTGTCCAGAGTTCTCTTGTCTAGGAACAACTCTCCATCTGTCATTCATAAACTCATCTACTCTTCTTTTTACTCCTTCTACCTCCAGGGCTCTTTCAATCATCAACTCAAGGACATGATTAAATAGCTAGTTTAATTAGGTGAGCAAATGGATGGGAAAATACTGACAGTGCTGACCCTTGTGCCATAAAATGTGACATCCCAAACACCTCCCAGCTCTAACCCTCCAGAAATAAGGATCTTTTAGCTTGGTCTTCAGTTTCTTCTTTGTTTGCCTCCCAGTCATGTTATGGACATGGATGAGAGCCAGAGAGGTGATGTTTTAGAATAGTCCTCTAGCCTTCCAGGAAAGAGAGCATGATAGAGGTAATTAACTCAGTAAAACCCGACTTGGTAGAATTTGGAGAGGGTTTGTGAAGCTTTGGGGAATTTTTTTGCCTGCAGCTAGTAACACAGGCAAACAAGGCAAGAGCATTGCTTGGTCTGAGGTCTTAGGAACTGTGCTGTGGGGGTGGATGGGGTGGACTTCTCCACACCACTTGTGTGTCTGAAAGCCCAGCACTGAACAAGGTGCTGCTTAAATGCTGATCCCTGGCTCCCCAATAGAATGGTCTCAAGGCAGCCCAGAACTTGACTTCTCTGGCTTTCTGGATCTTTCAAAGTGCTTTGGTTGTTGTGGGGTCACAATCTAACCATCTGGGCCATGTGGGCAGATCGGTGATCCGGTGCAATGGACAGAAGGGTGCTGAATCAGGAAGACCCAAGTTTGAAACTCACCTCAGATTCTAGCTGAGTGTCCTTGGGCAAGTTATTTCATCTCACTCTTCATCTCACAGTTTCCTCACTTGCACAGTGGGGGTAATAATAATATATTCTGCGAAGATCAAGTGAAATAGCATATGCTAAGTGCTTTGTTAACTTTAAAATGCTATATCATTGTTAACTATCATCATGAATAAGGCAGATGTTAGAGTAGAAAGAGCAGTGGAGGGCCCAAGGGCTCTAGAATGAGAATGCTCCAGGCTTAGAGTTCACATCCTATCTCTGATGTTGACTATTTGTGTGATCTTGGAGAAGTTATTAAAACTCCCTGGGTCTCAACCTCCCCATCTTTAACACGAGGCAGTTGGACCAAATGGCTGCTGAGGTTCTGTCTGATTCTATCTGTGTATGTCACTAAGATTCTGATCTAGCTAGAAATCACCCCGAACTCACACTCTGTGGGAAGACCATCCCCAGTGGGGGCATTCTCTGTACGTGTGTGGTCTGGTCAAGGTCAACTTGGTAGTGACCTTGGGTCACCTGGTAGTGGGACAACCTCTGCACCTTGAAAGCTATTAGGATATTGCTAGTAAAGTCTTTTAAAGCCCAAATGACTATAATTGTGCAAATGCAACGTGGGTTTAAAAGTCTTTACAGACAGTGTTCTAAGAAATAAGATGGAGAAGCTCTTGAATCACTTTACTGAATAGAGAAACAGCAGTGATGAAAGATAACAACAACTGACATAGGGCCTACTATGTGCCAGGCACTATGCTAGGTGCTTTATGAATCTTATCTGATTTGAGTCTCCCAAGAACCATGCATGGCATATAGTAGGTGCTTAATAAATATTTATTGAATTGAATTTATTTGAATAGCCCTGGAAGATAATTGATCTTGTTGCCCCCGTTTTCCTGATGAGCAAACAGAAAGTCAAGTGTCTTGCCCAGGGTCACACAGTTAGTAAGTACCTGAGGTTGAATTTGAACTAAGGTCTTCCTAACTTTAGACCAACTGCTCTATCCACTGCTTCACCTAGCTAAGGGAGGAATAGAAAAAAATGGAAAGAAGAGAAAGAAAGAAGAGGAAAAAAGAAAGAAAGGAAGAAAAAAAAGAAAGGAAGAAGGAAAGAAAAAGAAAGAGAAACAAGAGTTTAGGCAAATTCAAAGAACTTGGGATGAGCCTGGAGTCAGGAAAGCTTTTGTTAAAACTCACTAAAAAGCCTGAGCAAATTGGAATGAGGTGGAGGGAAGAGTCTGTGGGGAAAACATCCAAGAAGTGTAAGCGCAACTAATCCAAAGGACAAAGTACTGACTTTAAAGTGTAAGAGGATGAAAATCAATACAAAAGAAATAAAGGGAGAAAAACACAAGCTGAAGAATCCCAACTTTCAAAGTGAACGTATGAAACAATTCAATAAAACACAGGAGACCAGATGAGAAAACCAACTCCAATGATCTGTTCCATACAAAAGATACATCCGAAGAATAAACATACCCACAGAATAAGGCAGAGGGCTTGTCCTGCTCAATTACTCCCCCAGTTCTACTTCAGGCTATTATCAAACCAAGGTCTGGTGTTAGATCACTTTGCAGCAGTCAAGACAATGAGCTAAGCCGCATTGCAGAGAAACAAACTGCTAAGAATTCTGTGAACCCAAGATACCCCTACTCCCAATTGTCCTCTGACAGTTTATTTAGACTATTGGGAGCCCCATAACAGCTTTGTCCTGAGCCATTGACTGAAGCCTGTGATGCTGAGAAGAACCAGCAAAGGTCTATCTATATCAGGGAACAAAAAGGGGACAGATGTCCCACAACACAGGGGCCTGCTCTATGATGGCGTCAGTCCCAGAGGGGCTGCCATGGCTTGTTCATTTTTATTTGGTTATTTGTGTTTCTCTGGATCACCTCTTTCTCCTTCCTCCGAAATTGTATCGTTCATTTAAATCTTACTGTTAAGAAACTTTTATTATTGACTTCTTATACATATGCCAACTTTCCATTTCAACTGGAAACAGCTGAGGGCAGGGGCCAAAGGTTATTGATCTTTTATCGTCATTACCAATATAAAACAGAAATATTCAATAAATATTTCTAGGGACTGTTATTGCCACAAAACAATGACATATGATAGAACTGGCCTAGAGTCAGGAGGTCCTATCTTCTAATCCTGTCTCTGATAATTTACTGGTTGGGTGATTCTGGGCACATAACTTAACTTACTGCTGTCCTCCCATAAATCACAGAACACATGTCATCCAGCTTTAGTGGGGGGGGGGGATTTCATCAGTTTGATCACAGGGTCACCCTCCTCCAATGGTGGAATATGATTTTTGTGGGTTTTTCTCTTGCCCAATAACTTTTTTTTAAATGTATTTTTAACACAGTTTATAACAGATAAAGCAATTCAGACTTTTGGTCAGGTGATACATCTTTTTAAAGCATTTCCAATATGGACCACAAAAGAATTTTGTTTTTAAACATTAACCGAGACACAGATAATATTTATGTTGCAAACTTCACATGCTCTTGACCTAATTGTCTCCTCAGTATTACTAAGAATTAAAGGACCCTAACTTATTGTTGTTGGTCTAAAGCTCTATGCCTAATAGCTTAATTTTAGACAACCTTGAATGTTCCCCTATCCATAATCTATAATTGAATAGATCTGGTATTTAGCTTACAAACCTTTTGACTACAGGAAATTGCCACCAATAGTAAGGACATTGCAGAGGTACCATATCTCCCTAACTTCATGTCAATTCCAGGCAGGATTAGATTATCCACTTTTTTTGCCCAATAACTTGACAAAAAATAAGGTCCGGTAGAAGAATTAAAAGGGTTATCCCTGCTAGCAAGACCTTGTAGTAGAGAATGATGGAAAATCCATTTCTTTCTTTGTTATTGTTAAAATGCTGTAGTTGGACAAAACTTGGTAGAGAATTTATCTTGAAAGTTCCAAGCTCAGAAAGGGGATCCAAAATCAATTCTTCCTTGGGTGAATTGGGGGGAAAATTTTTACATTGCTTCTACATGCACAAGTTTATTGTATCAACTGATAAAGTTTTGGTGCCTTGAGACCATCACAAGATTCCCTACATAATGTCTGATATTTCCAGTAAGACCAGACAGAAATGTGAGGTATCACCAGTGAACAATTGAAATTATGGTCATCTGAGTCACTGGATACTTCTCACTTCAAGGGATCTCTCTGAAGCAGCTATTCCTTTTAATGATTCAGAACCCAACCATTCTACACCATCCATGATAGCTGCCCATATCTTCTGTAGACTCTCCTGAATGGGTCCTCCTAATATGTGTAGGTCCCAGTGAGGCATGTGGATCATCCCTTCAGTTACCTCACTGACTCATCTTTTTCTGGTCACATGTCCCTCTGATAACATCTCTGAGGACATTTCTCCCATACAAGTCCTCACTGGTACTAGATTACAGCCTATTCATGCCCAACATGTGCCTCTATTTTTAATTTTCAATTCTGTCTTCAAAAATTGTCATATTGGATGCCTTAACACCACTGAAGACTAGAACTTAATTGTCTTTGGCTTCCATATTAATAGTGGCCAAGATATGAATTACTCTATATTAGGAGTTTGTGAATTTCACAATAAAGAAGATGGCTGTCTCTCAGGACCTCAAGATAAAAGAATCACATAAGGCAAACACTTTAAGCAAGTATTCACAGACAGGTGTGCCATCAGGTCTCTATAACTGAGGTGTTCTGAGAGAGGGAGGTTTTTTTAAATTTTTATTTATTTATTTTTTGAAGATGAACATATCTCTGAAATTGCTAAGCTGTTGTTTTCAACTTCCAGATTGCTATTTTAAAAGACCAGATTCTAAGGCCAGTAAGTCAGTGCTCTTCACTAGTACCAACACTCTCTTTGAGTGTCCTAATTATCATGAAATTCAAAAGCTGAGACTTCCACACCCTTCTCATATGACCAGTTCATTAAAATGAAGGTGAGATAGTCCCTAAAGTAACTTCCAACTCTAAATCTTATGATTCAATAATTGAAAAACAAAAAACAAATAAAATTCCAAATCCTCTCTTTCACTTGAAACAAAGTACTTCAAGGTTGTTGTATTTTTTTAAAATGCAGATGAGAAGAAATTAGTCTTTTACAATAAGAATTTTAAGGAAAATCCTTCTCTCCTCTTGGTCCAAATTATAAAGCTTCCTTTCTGAGGTGGGATATGTGATTATATTATATCATTTTGGGTAGGTGGGGGGAGGATATGTCCATACTTGCAAATTCTTACATGTAGGAAATATAGTTGAGTTATAACTTCTGAAGTTTTGAGAGAGCTTTCTGATTAGACAAGATAAATGTGAGGTAATATACATATGTCTACGTCTAGGATACGTATGATTGGTCAGTGAGTAGTAAATGTCTTTATGACCCAGTGCACAGCCCGTTCAGCCAGTACACAGCTGGTTCAAACTAATAAGTTCTATAGGTGCAACTGGCTGCTGTATCAGGAAGGGAGATAAATGGTTGATGCTGCGGCAGGTTGTGTCTTTGGATTGGGGAGTAACTGCCTGGGACAGTATTTTGGAACTAGGAAGAAATATGATTTTTAAAGAGAAATGTGATTTTAGAAGTGGGTCCCAAGCACATGTACCCCAGCACCCCATCAATATGACCAGAACCTCCTGGACCACTTCTTCATTTGGGGAAGGAGGGAGACAACAAAAGAGAACAAAAAAGCCATAAGAACAGACAAAGCAAATCAACTCCAGGTTCATTATTATTCATTCAACCCATGGCGAAGAAACCATTTTCTAATAAGTTGATTATTTACCTTTAGATAATTAAGTCTTAAGTGACTACCATAATCATTGGAAATTAATATTTTCCTAGTTGACTGAAGGTTAGATTTGTCCCTTTCTTTTGAAGAACGAAAAGAACTTGGATATATTTCAGAATCTTCTTTCAGCAGTAGGGAATGTTAATGATTCCTGTGCAGATATTCAAGGGGGAGATGCTTCAGAACACCTAAACAGTACACTATTTAGCAATACATTCATGAGATCCTATCTGGAAATTAACATACAGCTTGAATTACTGTATTACCAAAAACAAAGAGGGGAGGAAATCAGGAAGGAGCAAAAAGATGAAAGTAACTTCTTCTGGACTCCCTTCCCCTGTCTTTTCCCCTTAGGACCATGGGGTTTATGGCTGGTAGCTTACCTTACAGAACATCTTGTCCAGTTCTCTCATTGTACAGAAGGGGAGATGGAGACCTAGAGGTATGAAGAGATTGGAGAGTTAGAGCTGGTAGGGACCTTAAAGGCTATTAAGGTCCATCATTCACTTGACATATGAGAACACTGAAGCATAGTTAAATGTTAAATTTAATTAAATGTTAAAGGTTAAATGAATTGCTTGGGGGTCTTACTTTTGGAAAGCATTTGAAACCAGCTTTTCCTGATTGCCAGCACAGTACCCTATCAATCATACTACTTTGCCATGTAAGCTTTTTCTCAGACCTGGGATTTGAACTTGGGTCCTCCTTCTTTAAAGTGCTTATATCCTGTCTGAAAAGACATGACAGTCTTTTTCCTTGCCAAAATTAGTCCCTCTAATTATCTTTTGATTGTATCCTTTCCTTTCCTTGAGGCAGCTAAGTGACAAAGTAGATAGAACACTAGGCCTGGAGTTGAGAAGACCTGAGTTCAAATCCAGCCTCTGACACTTAGTAGCTGTGTGACCCCAGGCAAATGATAGAACCTTTGCTACCCTCAATTTCCTCAACTATAAAACGGAGACAATAATAGCACCTACCTTGCGAGGTTGTTGCAAGGATCATGTGAGATATTACTAGTGCTTTGAATAGTGCTAAATAAATGTTTGTTCCACTTCCTTCTGTCCTATTTAACTTTGCTCCATCAATCATCCCTCTCTTGTAGATGTTTTCAATATTTTTTTGTTGTTGGAACTTTCCCTTCAGGACACCAAATCAAGAAATCATTGGAAGATTTGGTTGGAAAGGGAATCCCGCTTGCGCATTAACTTGACTTCTTCTAGACCATTCCTGAGGGATCATCCAGTTTCCATTTGTTGTTCTTCAAATGCACACTGTCTCCTGAGGAAACTTGTTGCACCTCTGGCTATTTGTAAAGTTTTCATTTGTTTGCTTGTTTTTTTTTCCAATACTAAACTGATATTTCCTTTCTTTTTTTCCCCTTTTTTGGAAATTCTACTTACTCTTTCCAACTCTGTCCTTTGGGGCCAACTAGTACAAGCGCAACCTCCCTCCCTGACGATTGCCTCCAAATGTCTAAGGAAAGTTCGCTCATCATTTTAAGTCCTGTATGATCTAATTCCTTAAAACAATCTTCATAGGACGTATTTCCCTATCACCTCACCAACTTGTTTGCTTTTCTTTGTACATATCATGGTGTGACCATTTCCTTCTCCAAAAATTCAACTAAATACTTTAGGTACAGCCTGCCCAGGATAGAGCAAAGAGAGACTATCTCTCATCCTAGAGACATAAGCTCTCATTGTAGCCCGAGTTTGTATTAGTTTTTTTTACCACTATGTCACAATGTTGACTTGAAAATTGTGCATTAGATTTGTTTTGCATTTCTATCTTTTCATGCGTTGCAAGAATAAGATTGATGTGCTATATTACTGATGAAACGTGTGCAAGGAGAGTCATCAAAGATAAAATCTAGAAATGACAGAGAATCAGAAATAATGGAACTCAAAGTACTCATATTTGACCTTCCTCAACATATAAATTACCTAGAAAATGACTCCCTGTTTAATAAGAACTTCTGGGAAAACCATAAGGTTGTTTTTCTGGCAGAAATTCAATTTAGACCAATGTTTTATAATGTACCCCACAATAAATTAAAAAATGAATTTGGGATCTGAATGTTATCATATAAAATAAACATACTAGGGCATATTATGGATATGGAGGACAGACAGTATAAATGAACAAAGATAGAAGATGGACTGTTTTGTTTAAAAGACCTCAAGTCAACCAGCATAGCTTACTTGTTGAAGTGTATGTAGGCGATTTCGATATAAGAAGTCTAGAAAGGTAGTTAGCCACATCATGAAGAGCTTTAGAAGTGTTGTGGGCTTCTAGATCATGTAACCAAAAATGTGATGATATTTTTTTCTCTTATCTTATTTAATTCTGGTTGAATCTGTTGACCAACAAGATGAAGAAATAGACACTTTCTTTGATCCTTGTGAAATCTCAGACTTCTCCAACATAAGAACCATGAACAAGAGGAAAATGATCTGCAGCTGTTCTCACAGGCTAAAAACCCAAGAACCTTAATGGGGTAACAGTCTGATGAGTTAACAGAAGAGAAGGCTAATCCCCATTCCCTAGTGCTCACCCAGCACTATCCTCCCCAAGTGCTCACAATCTGGCAAGGATGCACAATGTAATCTATGTGTTGTGCCCTTGGATCCATTCAGCCATTCCCTTGCTGCTTCTGCAGATTCTGCTAGGTCATCTCTCAGACCCTTCTTTCATTCCACCAGTCAGGGACAATAAGTAACAGAACTGCAACCTCCTCTGACCTCATCCTATCCCACCCCACCCCACATACACACCCAGGGTGTATTAGGTGGAGAGGTTACAAAAAAGTAGCAGGTTGCTCTGCCTGAGGAGGCAGCAGTACTCAGTCAGATAACAAATGAACAGAAGGAACTGAGTCACAATGTCTACCACATGTGTATGTATCAACCAGGCCTGAAGAAAAAGTGACTGGCATCCAACTGAAGCCAGCTCTGTCCCACCCCACAGAAATTACTTGGGAAAGAAAATGAGGCCATGGAAAAGACAATCCCTCAGTTTTGGAGAGGATATTGAATAACTTTGATGTTGAGTTCTCAGGAGATTTTCCATGAAAGGGGAAGGAAACAGAAGGTAAACCGTAGGAAAACATGAAGAAAAAAGACTATAATAAGCAAAGCATTCAAGAGGAAGAAAATTCAAGTTAAAACCCTTGATCACAAGCAAAAAAACAAAAGAGAAGAAGTCAAAAATAGAAGAGAAGATGGCCTATAAACCATCTTCTTGAATAAATCCAAATAGTTTTTGAATAAACATTGCAAAACAAAGGAAAATAAATCAACATATGATACGGTAGTAGACCTTGTGGATTTCCAATATACCATGAACACTGGCAGGATGTTACTAAATGGTTGATGAATGGTTGAATGGAATCAGCATGGAAGAGAGGAAAGAAGAATTGTGGAAACACAGTTTGTCTCCTGGAAAGCACAAATAATTGGTCTAATAGAAAACTTGAATCCACACCAGAGGAAAAAGAGGAGAGAATAACAGATTGCTGTTGCACAGGAGTAAAGGACAATCCTAAATAATATAAGTGGTGATGTAAAAGAAAGCATGTTTTCTATTATGAACAAAGCATTAATCTTAAAGACAGGATAATTGGGGGGGGGGGTCAGCAACTTAAAGATCATAGGTTCCTTGAAAGAATATGACAAATAAAAAAAATGAGCACCACAATACAAGGAAAAAATAACATAGAAAACCAATAGGAAGAATCTCTGATTGCCTACAGAAAACAAACAAAAAATGTTGCTAATTCCATGGCAGATAGTTCCTAAATGGAAAAATTCCACTGACAAACAATATGCTCTACAAATGACCAGGAGAAAGAGCTTCAGATATAAAGGAAAGGAAATGTGCATAACACAAGGCTATTCTGCAGTCACCACAAAACCTAGAATGAATGAAATAATTTGTTCCAAGAGAAAAAGCATTCAAGATACAACATAAAGCGACACATCATACAAACCTGGATCCAACAATCAATGAAAAAAAGCAATGGCTATTCAACAAAAGAGAAGTATTTGAAGGATTCCTGTCAAAAAAATGTGAACAAGTTATTTGTTTTACAAATATTTCAGTGAGCAGAAACAAAAGATAGGTAAAAGAAAAAATGACAGTGGCCACATAAGGAAATACATTACCCCAAGAGGGGAAAATTAGAAAGTGAAAGTAATCAATGTTGTTGAAAATAAAGAAACAAACCAAAATAATAACAGGGAATTATAAAATATTTCTCTCCAAAAGTAAGCAAGGAAGCAAAGATGAAAATACAATTCAAATAAAAGTAATAATGGAAAAACTAGTTAGATGCACTGTGAACTAAATATTAAATACTCCTTCCATAAGTGAGTCAACTTTTTTTCTTTCCTTTTTTTGTATGGGACTTAACAATATGATATTAGGGTGCAGAAAAAGGGAAAATATAAGGGATATGTAAAATGGACAGATGCCCTCTAGTCTAACACTCTTTAAGACAATAAGACTGGCCAAATTACTATGATTGGAGATGAGTAAATTGTCATGTAAACTTGTAGATTTTGTCTTTAAAAACCCAGACTCTCAGATCAATAAATGGAGTTGTCCTATCTTCTTCCTCCTGCTCGTGTCTTTCTTCTTCACCACTTCACTGAGTCATGTGGGGACACTGGCTATCTGCTACAGGTAATACGGTCTTCAAAACAATGACATGGAAAATGTTTAGAAGACAGGACTCAAAATGATAATTTAGAAACTTTAATTCCATGTGAAATATGAAATCTAAATAATGGAAAATTAGGTCTAAGAACCATGAATTAAATAATAAAATGTAGAATAGGCAGAAAGAGAAGTAATGAACAAAATGAGGAAAAGAAATTCTTCTTTTTTTGAAGGTACAGAAATAGAAAAATAGCAAGGAAAACAAAGTTGAAGAGGAGAGACTCATTTAACCATTTGATAGAGAGTAAAAAGAGGGGAGGAGTGTGATAACTGGATAAACATAAGAAAAAAATGATTTAATAAGTTAAGCAAAACTCTAAAACTGGAGAAATGGGTGAGGAGGAGCTGGTGTGGGGGACTTGAGTATGAAGGGAAGGCAGCCTGTGGGATTAAGGTGGAATCAAAGTAGATTAAGCAAAAATACTTTAAGAGACACAATATAAAGGAAGGACAAAAAATCAGAACTGAAAAAATGTTAGAAACATATGGAGAAAAATAGAATCCTAACTCTCATAGATTTAAATATTAAACAATCTGATAAAATGAAAGAATGAGAGATTGGATAAGAAAACAAGCCCCTACAATTTGTTGTTATAAGAAACACACCTAGAAGGCAAAGACATATATATATAATAAAAGTGAGGTTCTGGAACAAAATTTGCTGTGAATCAAGTAAATCTCAAAAAAGCAAGAGTTGCAATCATGCTATCAGACAAAACAAAATACATTTCACAACACAAAAAGAGATAAAGAATAAAACTACGCTACATTGAAAGGAACTATAGACAATAATATTATTATTAAATTGATGTTTTTCAAATGGTTTAACATCTAAATTTATAAATGAAAATGAAAAATTGGATGAATTACAAAAAGGCACAGAGAGTAACATAGTAATAGCAGTAGACTTTAATGTCCTTGTCTTAGTATAGGACAAATCCAACAGAAAGATAAATAAAGAATTTAAGAAGTTATTGGAGAAACTAGAAATGTTGTGAACATATCAAGAAGACTTGGCAAATTAGATATGCAGAGTAAGAACGAAGAATTAAAGATGATGCTCACTCTGAAGATGATGGTACCCTTCATGGAAACACAAAGTTGGGAAGAGGGGAGGGTTTTTAGGAAAAGAAGATGAGTACTATTTGGACATATTGAGCTTGACATGTCCATGAGACATCCATTTAAATATTTGCAAAAGGCAAAGGCATTTCTATAGTGTTAACTAAGCAGAAAAATGAGGACTGGATAGATCTGGGAGTTATCTAAATCTGTGTGTGCTGATGAGATCACCAAATGAGATATCAAGTGAAAATAGAAGGTGGCCCAGGACAGAGTCTTAGGGAGAGCCCATGTAGACAGTAGGAGAGCTTACTTCCACATTGTGGTTGATTTCTACAGGCATTGAGATTTGAGGAGCAAGATCAAGAGATGATTTGGGGATCATTTGGATGGAAAAATGCTCATATGCTTTTTATGAAAGAACACTTAAGAAAAGAAATATTAGTTTAGTGTCTGCTCATATAAAAGGCTTTGTGCTTCTATGTCTGTTTTCCTTTTTGTTGTAAAGGGCCTATAAACTATAACCCTTCCTGGTGATGGGGTGACCACTATAGCCTTGGACTCCTAGTTGTCAGTCTTTGACTCTATGGCTCTGGTCATCTCCACCAGGTTGTATAAATAGTGGCACTTAGTGTACTTTGTTAAATGAATCTATCGAATGTTTAGCCTAAGGAACTAGTCCTTTTTATAGAATAGGAAACTGAGGCTCAGAGAAGTTAAGATATTTACCTATGATCACACAGCTAGTAAATGCTTGAGAAAGGTCTTGTCTTTAAATTTAACGCAATAATCCATCCACTGCTCTGGGCTGCCTCTCATGTCCCACATTTATCCTGTTAGTCCCAGAGTAGAATCAGATGGGAGTCTGGGGTTGGCTTATTGCTCCGCCATCCTCAGCAGTATAGACACAACTCAGATCCCCAAGCCTATGCACTCACGTTGCAGTGTTGGAGAGGAAGGACAGAGCTCTGGATCAGGATGAGCGCAGTTAGCAATTGATAAATACCACTTTTTTTCTTAGAGGTCTTTCATCATGCTGCTCATGAATATATTTCATATTATATACTGTTCTGATATTAACAGGAAGATTCATAGCCCATGTATACCAATGATGCATGGAACTATTAACGTTTTTCATGAGCAAAAGAAATCCCATCAACATCCTTCATGGTGAAAAATGGAATCTCCAACTTCTGAAGCATTATACATTAAAGTCAATGTGTTGGGTGTGTGTTTCACAGTGGATCAGAGTCAAAATGTGGCAGATTACACAGGAACATTAGGATTGCCTCTTGTGTTGAAGTCTTAGCCTGCCCAGCTCTCCAATGACAGAAGAAAGTCAGGCAGAATGTAAACAGTCACAAGTCCATCCACTAGACATATCTTACATATCAACTTGATCTTCTTCATAAGAAAAAAACAATGCCCTTCCCTGAATACAGCCTCTCTATGGAAGTTGGGGATTCTAGAATGCTTAAACTGTTAGCTTCTCACTTACATTTGCATAAAGTCTTCTTGATCAATGAAATTAACAATGTCCAATAGAATAGGATGGCACCTCAGCTTCCTGGAACTTAAGAGAATCAAATGAGTTTTTTTTTTTTTTTTTTTTTCATGTTCAACTCTTTTTTTTTTTTTATTTAGCTTTTAACATTCATTTTCACAAAATTTTGGGTTACAAATTTTCTCCCCTTTTCTCCCCTCCCCCCCCAAACACCAAGCATTCTAATTGCCCCTATGACCAATCTGCTCTCTCTTCTATCATCCCTCTCTGCCCTTGTCTCTGTCTTCTCTTTTGTCCTGTAGGGCCAGATAGCTTTCTATACCCCTTTACCTGTATTTCTTATTTCCTAGTGGTAAGAACATTACAGTTGATCCTAACACTTTGAGTTCCAACTTCTTTAGCTCCCTCCCTCTCCACCCCTTCCCTTTGGAAGGCAAGCAATTCAATATAGGCCAAATCTGTGTAGTTTTGCAAATGACTTCCATAATAGTTGTGTTGTATAGGACTAACTATATTTCCCTCCATCCTATCCTGTCCCCCATTACTTCTATTCTCTTTTTATCCTATCCCTCCCCATGAGTGTTGACCTCAAATTGCACTCCCCTCCCCATGCCCTCCCTTCTATCATCCCCCCCCACTCTGCTTATCCCCTTATCCTCCACTTTCCTGTATTGTAAGATAGGTTTTCATACCAAAATGAGTAGGCATTTTATTCTTTCCTTTAGTGGAATGTGATGAGAGTAGACTTCATGTTTTTCTCTCACCTCCCCTCTTTATTCCTCCACTAATGAGTCTTTTGCTTGCCTCTTTTATGAGAGATAATTTGCCCCATTCAATTCTCCCTTTCTCCTCCCAATATCTTTCTCTCTCACTGCTTGATTTCATTTTTTTTTAAGATATGATCCCATCCTCTTCAATTCACTCTGTGCACTCTGTCTCTATGTGTGTGTGCGTGTGTGCATGTGTGTGTGTGTAATCCCACCCAGTACCCAGATACTGAAATGTTTCAAGAGTTACAAATATTGTCTTTCCATGTAGGAATGTAAACAGTTCAACTTTAGTAAGTCCCTTATGACTTCTCTTTGCTGTTCACCTTTTCATGGTTCTCTTCATTCTTGTATTTGGAAGTCAAATTTTCTTTTCAGCTCTGGTCTTTTCATCAAGAATGCTTGAAAATCCTCTATTTCATTGAAAGACCAGTTTTTCCCCTGAAGTATTATACTCAGTTTTGCTGGGTAGGTGATTCTTGGTTTTAGTCCTAGTTCCTTTGACTTCTGGAATATCCTATTCCATGCCCTTCGATCCCTTAATGTAGAAGCTGCTAGATCTTGTGTTATCCTGATTGTATTTCCACAATACTTGAATTGTTTCTTTCTAGCTGCTTGCAATATTTTCTCTTTCACCTGGGAGTTCTGGAATTTGGCCACAATGTTCCTAGGAGTTTCTCTTTTTGGATCTCTTTCGTGCGGTGTTCTGTGGATTCCTTGAATATTTATTTTGCCCTCTGGTTCTAGAATCTCAGGGCAGTTTTCATTGATAATTTCATGAAAGATGATGTCTAGGCTCTTCTTTTGATCATGGCTTTCAGGTAGTCCCATAATTTTTAAATTGTCTCTCCTGGATCTATTTTCCAGGTCAGTTGTTTTTCCAATGAGATATTTCACATTATCTTCCATTTTTCCATTCCTCTGGCTTTGTTCTGTGATTTCTTGCTTTCTCATAAAGTCCTTAGCCTCCATCTGTGCCATTCTAATTTTGAAAGAACTATTTTCTTCAGTGAGCTTTTGAATCTCCTTTTCCATTTGGCTAATTCTGCTTTTGAAAGCATTCTTCTCCTCATTGGCTTTTTGAACCTCTTTTGCCAATTGAGTTAGGCTAGTTTTCAAGGTGTTATTTTCTTCAACATTTTTTTGGGTCTCCTTTAGCAGGGAGCTGATTTGCTGTTCATGCTTTGACTTCATGTCTCTCATTTCTCTTCCCAGCTTTTCCTCCACCTCTCTAACTTGATTTTCAAAATTCTTTTTAAGCTCTTCCATGGCCTGAGCCCATTGAGTGGGCTGGGACACAGAAGCCTTGATTTCTGTGTCTTTGCCTGATGGTAAGCATTGTTCTTCCTCATCAGAAAGGAAGGGAGGAAATGCCTGTTCACCAAGAAAGTAACCTTCTATAGTCTTATTTCTTTTCCCTTTTCTGGGCATTTTCCCAGCCAGTGACTTGACCTCTGAATATTTTCCTCACACCCACCTCACCTCCAGATCCTCCCAGACAGTGTTTGGGGTCTGAGATTCAAATGCTGCTTCCAGCCTCAGGGCTTTGGGCGGGGGCAGGGCTGCTATTCAGTGTGAGATTAAATTCAGATGCTCAGGTGAGGGCAGGGCTGCCTCTCAGGCTCAGTTCCCTCAGGGAGTTTATGCACAGACCTTCAACAATGGATCCAGGCTCCTGCCTGCTTGGAGAGCCCTGGTCTGCCGCTGTCCCTCAGCTTCTGTCTCCCGAGGGGGCCCGAGCCATGGGGGCACCCCACTCCCCTCTCGACCTGCCAAAGGGACTCTCTCACCGACCCCCGTCACCTGTGGGTGGAGGTACTTGTGAGGCCGCTGAAGATCACGTCCCTGAAGCCCGCTCGGATCTGTTCCTCTCGGTGCGCGGCCACGGCAGGGCTGTACTCAGCTCCCAGTCCCGGCGCCCAGTCCGCAGCACGAAGGACCTTTTACGAGAGGTTTGCAGGTCTCTCCGGAACAGAAATCTCCCCGGCTCCAATGTTCTGTGGCCTCTGGGTGCAGAATTCGCAGTGAGTTACTTCTTTGTAGTTGTTCTATGGGTTGTGGGTTCGGAGCTATGTGTATGTGCGTCTTTCTACTACACCATCTTGGCTCCGCCCCCCCAAATGAGTTTTTAAGAAGTCTTGGAAGAACATGTGCATGGATGGAGGGTAAAAACATAGGCACTGAGTGAATCTAGAAATGCAGGAAGTATTTCTGAATGGTTACTTCCACGTTTGGAATTTGAGATCTGCGTTAGGCTGGAGCCTCTGAAACACTGTGTTGCATGAGAATGACTTCAGTTTCAGAAAGTGTTTATTTTCTGATGCCCAGTGCCCATCTCCATGAGAGGCTGAAGCATTTTCAAGGGTTGCAAGCTACTCCCTTGATAGATTTAATCTCTGGGTTGCAAACCTGGAATAGGGGAAAAGGAAAGAAAGAAGCATTTATTAATATCTACTATGTATTGCATTTCAATAACAAATGCTGAGCCAGTAGCCAGAGGACACAGAGGAGCCCTTGCTTAGCCAGTATCAGCCTGAGGTTTGGAGATTAAAATTGCACCAAAATTTCTCATATGAAATTAATCAGGCTTTTGAATAAGGGCATTACTTCAAGTTATTTGGGAGTACACATTGACACTGGTTTATTCCTTTGGATAACTTTCTAGAGGTGAGGAGGCAGAGCCCTCCCTGTATGTCTGTCATCTACTGTTCTCCCTTCAGGACTGTTCACATGCCACTATGGGAACTGGAGTTGGGAGTGAGAGAAGAGAAGGGTAGGGCTTGACTGTGCTTATGGGAATAAATGATCCACAACCAAAAATAAAAGGTTTGAGTTTGGGGAATACTTGAGAGATTAGTGTGGATAGCACCCTCGTATGTATCTGATGTGAGATCATATGTCATAGAAATTGAAAACTTCAAAGGATCTTAAAGGTAACTTAGTTCAGTCCTCTGTTTTTATTGATAAAGAAGCTGAGAACCGTGGAGCTTAAATAATTGGTCAAGGTCACACAGGTATTTCAGTGGTAGAGACTGTTGGAACCCAGGTCCATGACTTCAAATAAAGGATTCTGGGTTCTTTAAACCCAACAGACTAAGACCTGAAGCAATGAAAATATAATGAGTGGGATGTTGACCAGGAGGTTAGTATTTTTGGATAGGAGGTTTTACCTAGTACAACATTTAATGATCATGGTAGACAGTGATAGACAGCCCTGGGGACCCCTTCTTTTTTATGAGTTCCTCTAAGAACCTCCCTTTGTGAAAAGGCCCAGACCAGCCACCCATCCTCAGTGTCCCAGTTGTCTCCTGACTGGACCCTCAGATGGATACGATCTCCCCTCCTTTTATGTGTTTTCATCCATTAGAAGGCAAAATCCTTGCAAGCAGGAACTGACTTTCTTTTTGGCTTGTACTGCAATCTCTAGCACTTAGCAGAGGGCCTGGAACCTAGGGATCTTAGTGACTTGATGACTCAGGGTTCTCTATAGGCCAGCCCTATGAGAAGCTCAATGATTCTTTAGGCCCCTCCAGTATCTTCTCCTCTCCATGTTCCACTTTAATACTATGACCTTCATTCTGGTCCCTATCATCTTTTCCCTCCTGATCCTCAACTTTGGTCTGACCGCCTTCAGTCTTTTCTGTCTTCAACCCATCATCCATATGTCTTCCGAAGTGATAATCTTAAAACTCATATTGGATCATGTCACATTTTTCATTCAAATGTCTTCAGGTAAATATCTAGGGTATCTTTATTGTTTCTAGCGTAAAACAGAAATTCTCAGCTTCGCATTTATCAGTAATATGTACAATTATTATTAATTGTCATTCACAGTTTGGCCTGATCATTTTTGTAATAGATAAAGAATATTTGTTGCCAAGATTATAATTGAGTGCACAATTTAGAGTATGTCCATTAGGATGTATATCAGTGATGAACAATATACATTAATTTTAAAAAGTTGGACACATAATTAAATTGAAGGAGAATGGGTTGGGTGGTTTTCAGAATATTGTAAAGCTATTTTAATGACTCCATATTTTTCCCATATTTTTAATGACAAAATTTTCTCATTGTGGCAGTATTCTACCACACATGGGACATAACAGACAATGCAATGCAACAAGCATTTATAAAGCTGTTTCCATGTGCCAGTCACTGTGCTAAGCACTAGGGATGTAAAGAGGGGCAACAACAGTCCATGACCTCAAAGAGTTTACATTTTGATGGAGGGGACAACATTCAGATAACTCTGAACATTCAAGATAAATCTGTATGAGGCAAATTGAAGGTAATCTCAGAGGTTCAGCACAGGTACAGGGGGGCTTCTTGCAGAAAGTTGGATTAGGAATTGAAAATAAATATCACTCAGAGCCCAGTAGAGAGGTTCACGGTGAGTGTGGGCAGGTAGAGACGTGTAACCAATGAAAAAGTTTGGAAAAGGGAAGGAGAGAGGCTCCCAGGGAATATGTGTGACAGTAAAAAAAAAAGATGGATCACATCTTGAATATTAGACAAAGAGTGAGTTTAAGGAGTTGTGGTCAATATAATGTTATTTTATTTGCTGAGCGTTAAGGCTGACAAAAGACTACTGCTCTTATGACATCTCTATGAACTAGCAAATGTAAATATTCTGATCTCCAGTTTTTAGATCGGGGAAACAAAGCTGAGGAAAGTTTTCAAAGCATTTTAATTTCATTTTATTATTTTTACTCTGAACTTAACAAGTGCCAAGTAAAATGAATATTTTCATATACATAGTAGAACAGAAAAAGAGAATTGTTACATGAAACTGCAAATCTTTATTTCGTGCAACTTGCTTTCCTAATACATAATATATTCAACTTGTAACTTTCAAAGCTGTCCCACTTGTCTGTAACTCCTGGACTTCCTGTTTTCATCTCTGGATTTTAAAAATTGCTTTAATGAGTTTCTTTTATTTTTCTTTCCCTTTTTCTTTTTGAGTGGGCAACCTTCTTCCTAATCACTTTCTCACTTCTAATAACCCAACATTGCAAAATAAAAGCAAAGCAAAGTCCTCATAAGCAATAAACTCTTACTCTGTGCCAAGCATTGTACTAAACACTAGGGATACAAAGAAAGGCCAAAGAGATAGTTTCCAGTATCTCACAAGATATAAACTAAAATTCTGACTCCAAGTCTTTCATTCTAATGAACGATGACCAAGTGGAGCTTGACCTGGAGCCTATTATTGGCCAATTAAAGAGAGTCAGAGTGATTCAAGTTTAAGGTATGTTCCTTAAGAACAAAAAAAGTTTCAGAGATTAAAATTTGCATTCCTTTGATCAGAGCACCTGCAATTAAGGGCATGATATCCTATGTGGATGGAGGGAAGGGAAAAAAGGAAAGAAAGAATGAAAGAAGGAAAGAGAGAAAGAAAGGAAGAAAGGAAAGAAAATAGGAAGAAATTTGGGAAAGAAGGAAGAAAGAAAGAAAGAGCTGTGTTGCCCAACTGACCCATCCTAGTTGGGTTGTCAGTGGGGCATCTCTAATTTCTACTCACAGAGTTTGTTGTTTGTCCTTCGTTCTCAAAGAGGACCATGACATCAGGGAGGTGATGCCATGACATGCAAGTGAATCAGATTTAAGTGAGGGAAGTCTGTAAAAAGTCATCAGTCTCACTTTCTCCTCCAGAACCATCTGGGTCCAGTGGTGCGATCAGGATGACTGGAGATAACCCTGAATGTAGTGGGAGATCTTAGTCTTTTTTTTTTTTCTGTATATATCCCCTTACCTTTTAAAATTTTTTTTAATTAATTAATTTTATTTATTTTCGGTGTTCCACAATCACTACCATATAACTTAGATTATTATTTTTCCCTCCCTCCCCCCTCCATCCCTGAGACGGCATACAATTTTATGTAGGTTCTGCTCAAACATTCTTATTAAACACATTTTCACTATAGTCATGCTGTATAGAAGAATTAAATTGAATGGGAGAAATCATATAACAAACCAACATGTAATACACACATACACAAATGATCTGCTACATTCTGTGATTGAATTCTATAGTTCTTTCTGTGGATGTGGAAGGCAGACCTTGGTCTTTTTAAGCGAAAGTCATTGACAATCCTCAATTGATTGAGGCAATGTCTATTCAGTGATTAAGGATAGGTAACAAAGGAGTCAGAGAATGGCCTCTTGACCCAATACCTCCAAAATTCAACCTGGATGGGGAAGACCCTCAGGATTTTTGAGCAGGACAAAACTGGTATTTACATTCACTTTTGGCCAGAAACCCTGAGGGTCTTCCCCTCCCACTTGATATTTTTTCTTTTTTCAGATTAAAGGGGCCATTCTTTGGCTCACTTCTTAAACAGCCCCAATCACTGAATGGGTATTACCTCAGTCAAAGGGAGAACTTAGAAGGACCTTTGTTTAAAAAGGCCAAGGTCTCCGACTGCATCCTGAACCATTTCCAGTTGTCTTGATCTATATCTTACCACAGGATCCAGATGACTCTGGAAGAGAAAGTGAGGCTAGTGACTTTGCGCAGCCCTCCCTTATTAAAATTCAATTCATTTTCATGTCATGGAATCACCTCCCTGATGTCATGGTCTTCTTTGAGAATGAAGGACGAACAACATCACCTTCACCCACTGCTTAAAATACCACATTATAATCTAAGATTTGCTCTTCATAACATCAATATATTTAAGATTTCCCAGAATAATTGATTAGTAATTGAGACAAATCCTTTTTTGTTAAAAGAACTTGTTTATTGAATCTCATATTGTACTCTATAAGTAACTAATCTGCATTTTAATTAAACATTGTTGAAAAAATAAAAACAAAAAAAAAACAAAATAAAACAAAAGAAATAGCTTAATAAAACAGACCCTTACAACGGGCATGTTTGAAAATGCATATCTTTTTCTGGAACCTGAATCTGTTACTTCTCTGTCATAAAGTTCATCAATGTTTTGGAACTGAGCTTGGTTGTTGCATTAACCAGAGTTTTGGAGTATTTAAAGATTGTTTTTTAAATAAGGTTGTTACTGTACAAATTGTCTTCTAGATCTGTTCACCTTATTCTACCTAAGTTCATGGATTTCTTCCTGAAACCATTCCCTTCATCATTTTTAAAGGCCCAATATATTACATTGACTTGCCTTAATTCAGCCATTTCATGATTGTCAGGAAACACTCTTAGTTGCTCATTCTTTGCCACTACAAAAACTTTTTAAAAATTTGTCCATATGAGTCATTCTCTTCCTTATTGTATTTTTTTGGAGGAACAGTGCTCATAGAGGTATTGCTGAGTTGAAGATTATAAATAGTTTAATGACTTGGGGGCATATTTTCTAGCATTTCTCAGGATAGCTGCACCAAGTTACAATTTGACCAACAGTACAGGATATCATCAGTTTTTTTCAAGGTCGCTTCAACAGTTATCATTCTCTTTTTTTGGTTACTTTTGTCAATCTAATGGGTGTAAGATGAAATTCCAGGGTTGTTTTAATTTGTGTTCCTCTTATTATTTGTAATTTAGAGTACTTTTTCATAAACTTCCTGATAGCTTGGACTTCTTCCTTTGAAAACTAACTCATTTATTATGCTTCTTTATCATTTAATTGTTAGGGAATGGCTCTTGTTCTTATAAGTTTGACTCAGTTCCTTTTTTATCTTAGATATACAAACTTAATCAAAGAATCTTTCTGTGGGGATTTTTTTCTCAGATAACTGTTTTCCCTGTTTTATTAATAACATTGCATTTACTTGTGAAAAATCTTTAAAAATGTATAAACTCATAAATATCCATTTTACCTTCCTTGTTTGATCGTGAAATCATTCTGGATTCACTATACTGAGAAGCATTTTCTTCGTGGATCCTCTAATTTGTTTATGACATGATATTTTATATCTAAATCACATACTAACTCTGAGCTTCTCTTGCAATATGTTGTGAAATGTCTCTACTTAACTTCTGTTGGGGCACTTTCCAGTTTTCCTACCAGTTTTTGTTGAATAGTAAGTTGAGATTTTGAAAAGGAAACTTAACTTCTCTAGATCTAGGATCCTCTAATTTGTCTGATTCTAGGTCATCTTCCTTCTCTCAGCCTCAGTTTATTTGCATGTAATATGAGGCTGCTAAACTATACAGCCTCTGAGTTCTCTTCCAACTCTGAAATTAATGATCCTATGATCGATGACTAGATTCCGATTGTGAATATTGGGGGAAAGTGTTTATTCCAACAAGCACTTGGTCCATTGATTGTAGTTGAAATAATCCCATCTGAACAAGGAATTGTGTGTGTGTGTGTGTGTGTGTGTGAGAGAGAGAGAGAGAGAGAGAGAGAGAGAGAGAGAGAGAGAGAGAGAGAGAGAGAGAGAGAGAGAGAGATTATGTGTGTGTATACATAATATTTATATACACACATACATACAAACTTACCTTCAGTGATTTAAATCATTTTTGGTAAGAATTTTATTTCAAAATTATTCTCAACTTAGTCCTTTAACATTAGTAGAATATCTGAACCTTCACTACTTTCTGGTGTTGAGATCATCTCTTTTCCATGCCTAAGTGAGAGCTATTAATCATTCACTTTGTGTGGATTCAAAATGAGGTGCTAATTGAAAAGGTTACATTCTGATCTTTTCATTTATTAGCCAAGAGACTTTCCTACAACTCTTTTGTTAGTTTGAAACACTATTAAAGTATTTTCCATTAGAGATTAAAGAGATTTTTCTTAGCTCATCTCTCTTTGACAGCTTCCTAGTTAACAATAGATTTTCCTACACTTGCTTACTGGCTAATGATGTCTTACTTTTTGGATTAGGGGAACAATCAGTGTTCAGTACAAGTGGTAAGACCCAACTGGGAAGTGATCAAAATAAAAATTGTTTCCACTCATTTGGGAAATAACAGCCATTGTGGGAAAATCCCCAATAGCTATGAATCTCTCAGCCATTTTAGTATAATGGAATTTATCCTGAACTTGGAGTTAGAAACCTAGCTTAAATTGTGGTTTTGCCTTTTAACTATATGTCATAGGAATGATGAATGAACTCTTAGAACAAATTCTTGATATATCCTTTACAGAACTAATGGTCATGGTAATTGAATTAGAGTTTACAGAGCCACCCTTGGAGAAGGAATTCCACCCTATTGGGTCCCTCATCCTTCACCTTCTTGATGTCCTCTAGTAGACAATCAGGGTCCTGCCTTGCAAGGCATTCCCAAGACTGACATTCTCGACTTCTTGATTCCTTCACTGCTAGACAGAGTCAACCACTGAAATTCCTTTGCTCACTAAAGTCCTCCAAAGCAGGATTGACCCAATTGGTCAATCAACTGAACTGCTTATTCCCTTCCTGACCCATTCAAAGAGAGCTTCAGAACTCACAAAGTCTAGACAAGGCACACATCTTATTGTCACACTTAAAATCTCCTCATCAGGTGTCATGAGCCTAATACTTCACACCCTGTTATGTCATTAGGTGAAGAAGAGTCAATAGAACCCCTTTAGGCACTATGCTAGGTATTGAGATTACAAGACAGAGTGAAAATTGATCCCTGCCTTCAAGGAGATTGCATTCCACTGGCAGGAATGTAAATTCTATAAGCACGAATGAAATCCTAATTACTCACATTAATATAGCACTTTAAGTTTTTCCCCAAAACAATTGTAGGAGACATATACATAAACTAATTGTGATGACCCCATTTTACAGATGAGACAATGCAGGTTTCAGAGAGATGAAATGACTTTCCCCTGGTCACTTAACTGGAATCCATTTGCCTTGAATTTATATAGCACTTTAGAATTTGCAAAATGTCATTACAAATACTATCTCATTTGAACTTGAATACATCCCCAGTATTCATGTAAATCTCCATTTACAGAAAAAAAAAACTGAGACACAAAGAGAAGTGATTTGCTTATGTTCACAAAACTAATAGGCATAGGAGATAGGGTTTGAACCTAGGTTCACTTCACTCCATGTCCAGGACTCTCTCCTGAATTCAAGTTCACCAGTTTTTTAAAATTAAATTTATTTATTTATTTTTAGTTTTCAACATTCACTTCTATAAATTTTAAGTTCCAAATTTCTCCCCATCTCTCCCCTCCCCTAATCCCAAGATGACATGTAATTTGATATAGGCTCTACATATACATTCATATTAAAACTATTTTTCACATTAGTCATGTTGTAAAGAAGAATTGGAACCATGAGTCAAATCATGACAAAGAAGAAAATAATAAACAAACAAGAAAAAAAAGAAAGAGAGCAAATAATATGTTTGGATCTGCGATCAGACTCCATAGTATCTTTTTCTGGATGTTGGACAGCATTTTTCATCATGAGTCTTTTGGAGTTGTCTTAGATCCTTGCATTGCTAAGAAGAGGGAAGTATCAAAGTTAGTCCTCACACAATGCTACATTGTTACTTTGTACAAAGTTCTCTTGGTTCTGCTCACTTCTCTCAGCATCAGTTCATATAAGTCTTTCCAGGATTTTCTGGAGTCTGCTTTTCATCATTTCTTATAGAACTATAGTATTCCATTACGTTCATACGCTACAACTTATTCAACCATTACCCAAGTGATGAGCATCACAAAAAAGAGGTGCTACAAACATTTCTATGCATGTAGGTACTTTTTCCATATGATCTCTTTGAGACACAGACCTAGAAGTGGTATTGCTGGGTCAAAGAGCATGCACAGTTTTAGAGCAAAGTTCACCACTTTTTATCCAGTTCCAGGATGCCTGCCTGAGCTAACCTGGAACAAAGGTGGCCAGCCTGGCTGATAGGAGTCAGGATTCAGCAGTGGCATCAGCAAAGACTTGGAACCTTTTCCCTCTCTCTCTAAACTTTTATTATGCTGCTATGAAAACAATTTTTCTCTATGACTTTCTGATTAGAGTGCTCTTGTGTCTCTCCATGTTGTAACATCATTTTAGAATATCCGAAGGAAATAATATCACTTTTAATCACAACAGCAATGCCAATTAGGGGCCCAAAGTACCCCATATCATGATTGCAAGTAGGCTCCATATTTATAGCCAATCATGGTGTGGAAAGATTCTGTGAGCAGTATGACTGTCAAACTATCTGAAAGCTGGGTAGGTCTCTAGTTCCAGATCTCTTTATCATCCACACCAAGTTCCAAGACTGTAATTTGATGATTGATTCTGAAACTTATAGGAAGCATTTCTGTAGGCAAGTTACTTGATCTCTTGGAGTCTCAGTTTCCTTACCTGAAAAAGGCAGCTTACAGAGGAATTTTATTCATAGGACTGGAATCTATTTGACATATGTTGTCTCATTTTATCCTTACAACAATCTTGTTTTGTACTATGTACATTTTCCATTTAAAGGATGAGTTAAACAGGCTGGGAGAGGTTAAGAGATTTGCCTAGGAACTCACAGATACTAAGGCTTTAAGCTGAAGCAGAATTCACTCAGGTGTTTCTGCTTTGTCTGACACACCATCAACCCTATCTGACTTGTGTTGGAAACCTGGTGTCCCCTCTATTATAATGTTGGTGTGTTCACTCTTCATTGCTGAAGAAGACCATGCCATCAGAGAAATAATGACATGACTTGCACTTGACTTTGTTTTGAGTGAGGGAGGGCTGTGCAGGTCAGCAGCCTCACTTCTCCTCCAGAGCCATCTGAATCCAGTGACCAGATATTCATCAGGATGACTGGAGATGACCCAGGATGAGGCAATTGAGGTTAAGTGACTTATTCAAGGTCACACAGCTAGTGAGTGTCAAGTGTCTGAGGTGAGATTTGAACTCAGGTCCTCCTGACTCCTGCACTGGTGCTCTATCCACTGCACCACCTAGCTGCCCCATTAGAATGTAAGATCCTTAAGAGCAGTGACTGTCTGCTTTTTATTTTGTATCCCTAGCTCTTAACATAGCTATTTGTATATCATCAATACTTAATAAATTATTTTTATTCATTCACTCATTTTTAGCTTCATAGTGGAATAATCATACATTTGATCTGTTCCAAAGCTATGAAATTCCTCTCTCCAACCATCTTCAATCTCTTCTTCTGTCTTGCCCTCCTAAATCTATTTTTCACCCTAACCACTCCCTCTATCCCTCTATGGTCTCCTTGCCTATCAACCCCACTCTGCCCTTACTTTCCATTCTTTAGGTGCTTGACCTTATGGTTGACCAGCAGCACAATTGTACATCATCAGCTATCCTTGGATCCCATCATTAGATGGCAAATCCCCATCCACTCTTTCCATTATCAACCACCTTCCCTGTTCTTGCTCACAAGTGCTCCTGAATTGGAACACTTCTTTAGCCTCAGTCCTTTCCTTCTTTATTGCAGTCATTACTGGACCCCATACTTTGGGTCTTTGTTCTGTTTCTCTTCTCTCTTTGACAGTTATCCACACTGGCCTATTCTGTTGTCTTACTTCCTACTCACTTTTCAAACCTTTGCAGTTTAGTTTCTGACCCCATCATTTAATGAAAGTGCTCTCTCGAAGTTAATGATTATTTAACATGAAATACAAGTCTTTTCTCATTCTGCATCTTTCTTGACCTCTATGTAACATTTATCTTAGCTGACACTCCTCTTTTCCCGGGACACACTTCCCTTTTAATCCTCACCCTACACTTCCCATATCAACATTCTTTCCCATTAAGTATAGAAATCCACCAAGATTCTGTCCTGGCCCCTTTGTCTTCTCTCTCTGTAATATCTTGCTTAGTGAACTCATAAGCTCCCTTGGGTTCAATGATCAACCCTATCTCCATATGTAGTCCTAAATTCACCACTGAGCTACAATCCCATATTATAAACTACCTGTTAGATATCACTATTGGCATGGCACACTGGCATCATAAACTCTATTTGCCCAAAGGAAAAGTTGTTACATGCTTCCATCCCCCCAGTCGAATACAGCCTGCCTCCAAATTTTGCCCTTTTCTGTTGATGGAACCACCATCTTTCCAATTACCTGGATTTGCAATTGTAAATTCATCCCTGAATATTCCTTTAATGCCCATATCCTGCAAGTTGCCACATCTTTTTCGTACTATTGCTAGAACATCTCCCACACATATCCTCCTCCTTACACACAATTCAGCTCTTCTCTATTTGAGGCTGATGGGGGGTACAGCAAGTGAAACACCAGACCTGAATTCAGGAAGACTTGCTGTCAGATTTGTCATTGGACACTTACCAGATATGTGACCCTGAGCAAGTCACTTAAGCCAATTAGCCTTGGTTCCTCATCTTTGAATGGGGCACTAATAATTATTGTTATTATAATAATGTCCACCTCATGGAGTTGTGAGAATTAAAATGACACTACATGTAAAGAGATTTGTCAACCTCGAGGCCCTATATAAATGATACTGATTTTTAGTTTCATCCATCATCATCATCATCATCACTTGGACTCTTGTAATGCCTTCCTAATTTGTCTCCTCTCTTTGGCCTCTTCCCTCTCCAAGAAATCCAGCTCTCAGCTTCTAAATCAATATGCCTAAATCACAGATATGGTCATCTTTCAATATTTGCTAAAATGATCATTTTAAAGCACAATTCTGACTGCATCACTCTTCTACTGAGTAACCTTCAGTGGCTCCCTATTGTCTCTGGGATCAACTTGAAACTCCTCTGTTTGGCTTTGAAAACCTTCCACAGTCATTCCCACTGCTAGCTTTCCAGCATTATTATATCCACATCGGACAGTCCAGCCATATGCCTTCTCCCCCATGGCACTCCAACTGGTATCTCCATGCCCTGACACAGCTCAGCTGCTGCCCTGACATAAAGTCTTGCCTAATCCCATTAATTCTTAATATCTTCTCCCTCTTGAAATTACTTTGTTACTCTGTATATACTTTTGCATATGCTTTATTGTTGGGATTGGAAGCTCAAATCCGTGTGGATGGTCTCGGGCGGGTAAAAGTGGGACTTCTAAATCTTAGAGTCTTATGAGGCCCTCCATGAACAGCGGGGGTTCGAGAAGGTCAGACTGAGCTAGCTCGGCTAGCTCGGGTATTTCCACCTCTCCCCGGGAGATACGTGATGGGTGGAGTCTCCCTGCCCTCGAGGTCGTCCCAGATTGGAGCACACCTAGTTACCTAACAGCACGGTATTGAGATGCAAACTGTGCGGCTGAAGGTTAAGTAGGATTGAGGAAGCCTGAAAGCTCTCTTAGCACATAAGGAGCCAAGAGGACAGTAGGCTCCGCTTCTCTTTTCTTCTCTCTCCCCTCCCCCTGTCTCCCCGCTTGTACTTCTACTTCCAATCCCTTAAGATCCTAGCCTCCTTAGGAAATCTCCCCCTCTTCCTCCTAAGGAAGACTCCCCTGCACTTGTAACCCAGACCCTGAAATAAAGCTCAACCCTTGTTCGACTCTGGAACGTCCTTTCTCTCATATGTGCATCCGGCGTGGCCAGCTGAAGACCTCGGAGGTGAGGTAAGAAAGACTCAGGTAGCCCACACAGGCTTCTAGGCCTGGCACTTTATGAGTACCCCTGTGTCATTATGCCTTCCCCTCAACTCTGCTCATTTTGGATCACTCCCTGTTCTTTGGGAGCAGAGATTTATTTCATTTTTCTAGAATCCATTATAGTTCTTAGTGAAAAATATAGGGACAAGGAGCGAACCTATGATTTGTATGGGGAATTTTCAGATGAGGAAATTCACTTTGTCAATGCAGGTTAATACATTCTCTGCAACTTATATAGACTTAGATACTTTCCTAGAGAAATGACAGACTAAGGGATTTTCCCAGGGTCACACAGCCAAAACATGTTAAAACTAGGATTTGAACCCAAGTTTTTCTGTTATTCCATGCCTACTGCACTTTTGGCAAATGGTAGGTGCACAATGTGTGTGTGTGTGTGTGTGTGTGTGTGTGTGTGTTCATCCTTTGTTGCCGAAGAAGACCATGCCATCAGAGAAATGATGACATGACTTGCACTTGACTTTGTTTTGAGTGAAGGAGGGCTGTGCAGGTCACCAGCCTCACTTCTCCTCCAGGGCCATCTGAATACAGTGACCAGATATTCATCAAGATGATTGGAGATGACCAGGATGAAGCAATTGGGGTTAAATGACTTGCCCAAGGTCATATAGCTAGTGAGTATCAAGTGTCTGAGGTGAGATTTGAACTCAGGTCCTCCTGACTCCTGCACTGATGCTCTATCTACTGCACCACCTAGCTGCCCCAAGGTGCACAATGAATGTTGAGTTGGTGCATATCCTCAAGGTACAATGTTATCTTTCTTCTCATAGTTTTGGAACCCAATCTAACCCATTTCCCTCTTCTTCCAATTGCAAGTTGGCAGTCTCCCAGGTCAGTCCCACTCAGCCCTTGGCATCCCTTCCCTCTTGCTCCTAGTGCCGATGCTGTCAAGCAGTACACAGATGCCTTTAGAATTGCCTGACACTTTTTTGATCTTTTGAATTCACTGTAGTCCCAGACTATGATTGCACTGAGTGAAATTTGATGAATTTGGCATTGGAAGTTACAGCTCCCTTCCTTGGGCTTATCAGAAATACTCACTTCTGCTTTATAAATTGTTTAATCTTGTCATCCATAAAAAAGGTGAGCAAGCTATTTCATTTATGATATGGATTATATCCTTCACTCATCACCCTAAAGATTTAATGATTGTGGAGGGGGGAAGGATAAAAACCTGTTTTATGGCTCTTCAAATAGCATCCTTCTGAGATTTGGGTTTCCAGATTGAGTGGTGGGTGCCATTTAAGCAGTCTGTTTTAAGATGAAGAATAATTGTGATGTGAGCAGTACAGCAGAACCATAATTCAGTTTAGCAGCTATCTTACTATAGTGTCAAAGGTGGGAAAGGACCCTTCAGGGAAGGCCAAAATCAGCATCTTACAGGATCCTAAGATCAGAGATTCAGAGCTCAAAGGCACATGAGATATTATTGAGTCCAAGCTACTCTAATAGTAATTTAAAATGGAAAGATCTTATTAATTAATAGACCCATGTGATCTGCTTGGATTGCCTGGAAGCCTGGGTCACATGTGGTGGGAGTAGCTTGCTAAAGAGGGGGAACAGGAAGTGGGGAGCAGAATGGGGAGGAAGTGAGTGAGTGGGGTCAGTTCAGAGGGGAAAGAACACAGGCAACTGACATAGACCAATTGACACATGTGACAGTTGATAGTGAGAAGGCCCTGGCTGGGAGAGGGGAGGTTTGAGAATGGCTTTGCCCTCTGCTGTGATCATGTTTATTAACTTCTTGGTCACCAGGATGGATTTGGTTTTCTGGTGTTTAAATAAATATTTTTCTTCTGCCTTCTATATGGAGAGTCTTTTATATTTTGCAATTGATAACTGTGCTGGCATATTTCATAATTACCACCAGTGCTGTGACTATTGCCTTGGTGATATAGCTACTTATTTTCAGGTGAAGAAATGGAGGCACAGAGAGGTTTGAGTGACATGTGTAGAGTAACATGGCTAATCAAGTCAACATACATTTATTAAACACACACCTACTATATGCCCAGCACTGTGCTAAGCACTTAGGATACAAGTACAAGCCCAGAGAAAGATATTCTCTGTTCCTAAGGCACTTACTTTCTAATGGAGGAATACTACACATAAAAAGGAAGTTAAAAATGGAGGTGGTGATTAGTATTGTTCATTCTTCATACTTGAAGGCCAATGACATCATAATGTTCGGGTGAATGTAGTAGAGTGGGAGGAGAAGGAACCATGTTGGAAATATGGAGAGTCAGGAACGTATCCTGGAGATGAAAGGAGACGTGGCTGGGTCAGTTAGTCTCCTAAAAATAGAGTTTCTGGAAGGAGTCAGTCAATCACTGGAAGGAGTTACCGAATCTGAGTGTAGGGGAGTAATTAGGCATTGGAAAAAAATGCTGGTTCAATCAATCCATCAGTCTATAAATCTTTATTCATTATCTACTCTGTACCAGGCCCTGTGCTAAGTGTTGGGGATACAAAAATAGGTAAAAGACAGTCCCTGCCCTCAAGGAGTTTACACTCTAATGGAAGAGACAATACCTGACTCTCCCTGTGTCACAAGTCCAGGAGGAGAAGGAAAAATCCAGGATATGGAGACTTCTGTGGCCCAATAGACCAAATTCAGAGTTAGAAGTGCAGTTTTAAGAGGATTTGAACCCAGGGCTTCCTAAATGCACATCCAACCTGTATCCACTATGCCACTTAGTTTTCCTGTCATTTAATTAAGAATGAAAAAAACAAACATGCAATCCTTCTCTGTTATTTAAACTGCTCAGACCCTGTGTATCCAGCTTAGACATAGAGTTGGGAGGAAGCCATACCCAGCAGTGGGGGTTCTCTGGAGACCCTTGACCTTACTAGGGGAGGCAAAAGGATTATCCTGTTGGGAAACATACATGAAATGCCATGTGACCTAACTCCAGTACCTGATATTCCCACAGAGTTTGAAGATTTTCAAAACATTTGAATAGACATTGTTTCACTGAAAACTCATTCATTCATGATTTTAATTCAAGAAGCACTTTTTATTGTTTACCATGTTCCATGTGCCAGATACCATGATAGGATGTAGGGACTCAAAGACAGAAAAGAAAGGCTGGGCTCTAAAGCAGCAGACATCACATTCTTTTGGGATGGGTGGGGCAGAGTTCATTCATAAACCAGACATTCATTCCAGAGGCATTTTTCAATGGTTTCTACATGCCGCAGGCCAATCACCACCCAAGGAGACAGAGATACAAAGACAAGAAATGAAAAAGCCCACAGCCCCAAGACACTTGCATCCTCCAAGGGAAAACAACACATAGGCACATACTATACATTCATTCAGCAATGGATTGATGTCTCTTTTGTTAGATTATAAACTCCTTGAGGGAAGCAACTTCCTTTTGCCAACTGTTTTTCATTCTCAATGTTGAGCACAATGCCTGGCACAAATGTTTAACATTTTTATTGACTAATTGATTGAATGAACATTTTTTCAATGCCAGCTGTATGCCATGCATTAGGAGCTGTTCTAAAAAGAAAGGTTACATCAGGGGTTTTGACCTGGAATAGACTTTGAGGGATTACTGAACACAGATGACCTTTATATGTGTACACACACACACACACATATATATATGCATATATACACACATATACATATATTCACACATACATATATAGAGAGATATAGCTTCCAACTGAAATTTATTCTTAAATTATGAATGTAAACAATAAAATATGATTCTTACAAGGGATCCATAGGTTCCATCAGACTGACTAATGACTTCATGACACAAAAAAGGGTTAAAAATCTTTGGGATCAAGAGACAGAAATGCAACAGTGCTTGACCTCAAGAGGATTACATTTATATTAGGGAAAATAATATATCTGCATATGGGTAACTAAATTTACATTCAAATGAATGAGCCTAAGCTTTTTGGTACCGACTCTCTGCAGTACCTTTGACACTCAGCATCAACGTCTGATGCTGCGAGAAGTCTATTAGATACTTCGGATGTCACTACAAGGGTCTACACTAGTGTGAAAGGGGGAACCTAGATTTTTGAAGGCTTTGCCAAGTTTAGCTGATTCTATTGGCTGCCAAAGGCCTCTAGCGTAATCCTGGCACACACAGGCACAAATAGGATACAGATGTAAGGCAATCTCAAAGGCAAGGCACCAGCAGGGGGAGCCAATCAGACAAGGATTCTTGCAGAAGGTGGGATTTGAGCTGAGACTTGAAGGAGGCTGAAGAAGGTTGAGACTAGCCTTGAGGTAGCCAGTTCAATTCCTCCTTATGACAATGTATGTGACCACAGACAAGTAATTTAACCTCATAATTCCTTTCTGGTAAGTCTCTAAGCCTATAAATTACCCATGAATTGCTTATGTGCATTAAAGGAGGGAGTTTCCACATTGTGAGTTCTATACAACATTAATTGATCAGGTGTTTGACATAGATATGGTATATCTTCATTTTAGCCAGGCTTTTGATCAAACATATTAATTGGTCTTTCTTCAATTCTAGTGGTCATTCATTTATTTTTCAGTTTGTTTGAGTCTTCGTGACCCCATTTGGGGTTTTCTTGGCAAAGATATTGTGGTGGTTTGCCATTTCTTTTTCCAGCTCGTTTCATAGATGAGGAAACTGAGGAAAGCAGAGTGAAGCAATTTGCCCAGGGTCACATCACTACTAAGTTATCTAAGGCCAGATTTGAACTCCAGAAGATGAGTCATCCTCACTCCAGACTCTTATCTACTGTGCCATCCAGCTCCCTACTCCAGTTCATCCTAAACACTGCTGAATAGATAATTTTCCTTAAGGACAGATCTGACCATGTGACTCGCTTATTCAATCAATACCAGTAGCTACTCATCTTTCCAACTTCATTGGACCTTACACCCCTCTCACATTATGTTATCTGGTCTAATTGGCCTCCTCTCTGTTCCTCACATAAGCCACTCTATATCCCATCTCCATCCCTTTCATGGGTCTGAAATATAGTCCCTTCCTTCTTCTGACCAGCAGATTTCTTCTCTTCCTTGAAGACTTTGAGAAACATTTTCTGCATTAAGTCTTTGTAGAACCCTCTCATCCCCAACAATTGCTAGTTTTCTCCCTCTCAAACCTCTTTATTTAAAAAGTATTACCTTTCTATTTCTTCACACTGATTCTTGCACTTGTTGCTTCCCTTAACTGAATATAAGCTCCATGCAACTAAGGATAATTTCACTCTTTGTAGGGTTCACCCATCACAGTCTAGTCCCTTAAATACTTCTTAGATTGATTTATGTCTATTTTAGATCAGCTGAAGAAATCTTGGCTAGATGAGAGCATACTCAGGTGGATTCAATGGCTCTCCTCAAGGTCTATTGATGACAAGATGCCAAATGGGAGGAAGCTGCTTAGGGGCTGTCAAGGAGTTCCAAAATGGGCTGTCTCATGTGTAACCTTCTGATCAGCAACTTGGATGAAGACACTGAAGTCAGGCTTATGACATTTTTAGATTCTCTAAAGGTGGGAGGAATAGTTAATATGTTGTATGGCAGATTCAAATTCAAAAATATCTCAAGAGATTTGGAAAAACGGGCCGAATCAAACAAGATGAACTTTAATAGGGAAAAATGTAAAATCTTGTACTTTGGTTAGAAAAATATCAACTGTAGAAGAACAGGGTAGCATTAATCAGATTTGATGTGCAAAAAAAGTTTCCCATTATTTTTAAGTAACACAATTCTTCCTGATAGTCATCTGTGTGGGGAGGTATTTTGGAAGTCCTTTCATCTTATTTAGGAAAGAAATTCATCTTTCATGTTAAGGGAAGATTTCTAATGAGCCAGTTGGACCATAGCATTGAACTACTCAATAAATTTCAGTGGCTCCCTATGGCTGATTGGATAAAATAAAATAAAAAGCTGCTGTGTCGCATTGAAGGCCCTTCCCAATCTGTCTTTCCAAACTAATCTCTAATCACTTCCCCTCATACACTATTATATTAAAGTTGAACTAGCTTCCTTACTGCTTTTTGAGTGCAACATGCCATTTCTTGCCTCCGAGCCTTTACACAGCTGTTCCCCACGGTAGAATGATCTTCTTCTTCACCTGAACCTTCTGGAATTCTTAGCTTCCTTCCAAGATCAGCTGAGGTGCCTCCTTTCGCCCTGGGCCTTTCCTCATCTTCTGCCATCAATTTGAGTGTCCCTCCCACCCCCAATGACATTGTGCTCACTAATTTGTGCACTGATCCTCCCTCCCCCTACAATTTAAACTCCTTGAGGGGAGGGGCTATTTTGTTTTTCTGTCTTTATATCCCTAGCTCCTAGCACAGGGCCCCTATAACGTCTGCAACAGGTGCTTAATAAACGGCTATCAAATTAAGTAAGCAATCAATCAACATTTTTAAAGCTGCTGCTATGTACCAGGCACTGTGTTAAACTCAGTGGTATGTAGAAAGACACAAAGCAGTCCCTGGCTATAAGGAGCCCACTGATGAATCACTAAAGACATGCAATTCCACTCCAGGCAGGATGAATAGGAAATAATTAACAGAGAGAAGGCACTGGAATTAAGAGGGATGGGGCCAGGCTTCCTTTCTAGAAGATGGGCTTTTCATTGGAACTGAAGGAAAGCCAGGGAAGCTGATAGATGGAGATGAGGAAAGAGGGCATTCCAGGCCTGGAGGATAGTCAGGGAAAATGCCTAAAGCTGAGAGATGCTGTTTTGTTCCTGCAACATCCAGAAGGACAAAGTTACTGTATGGAAGATTATGTGGCAGGAAGTAAGGCATGAGATGACTGGAAAGGGAGGATTTTGAGTGCCAAAGAAGATCTTGGATTTGTTTCTGGAGGCAATAGGAATCGTCTGGACTTCATGGAGTAGGGAGGTGATATGTTCGGATGTGCTCTTTAGGAAAATCACTTTGGTGGTTCAATGGGGGATGGACTGGAATGGGAAAGATTTGATCCACTAATGATAACAGTTTTAGGAAGCGATATGAGTGGATATAGGACAAATGGCTGGGACATAGGTCAGGGTGAGAGATAGTGAGGAGTCCACCGTGACTCCTGGATTGCTGACCTGAAGGACTGGGAAGATGGTGGTATTTTCTAGAGCAATATGAAAGATAGGAGGGGGGCAAGGTTTAGGGAGAAATTCCCTCCAGGTATTGGTAGAAATGGAACTATTCCAGTTTATTTGGATGGTATAAATCCATTCAAAATTGTTTGCATTCCAATTAATTTTTAATTTCAAGGTGGAAAAGACTACAAAAGCTATCTCTTATGATTGGTCACTTTCCAGATGAAAAATACAAGGCATGGAAGTGTTGAGTGTTTTGTCCGTGGTCACATGGTCTTGTGTGAGGCAGGATTTTATGTGAAGTGCTTTGTCTCCAGAGCCTAAGATCATGGTGCTGACATCCCACTCCAATGCTTTATTCTCAAAGACTACCCCAGGGGGGCGTCCAGATTCTCAAAGCTCCTACCAAACTGGGAAGGCTTTGAAAATAAAGGCCAAGAGAGAACTGAATGTGCAGAGATGTACATCCGTCCCAAAGTTGTCTTTAAGTAGTTTTCGAGCCTAAAAAGAGCTGGGCCAATAGGAAGCTCATGGTATTCACTGATACCTGTGCACTATTGACACATGAAGAGGAAGGCACCCAGTAGTATGAGGGAGTTTCTTATGCTGGATTCTGGGAAGGAGAAGATAGACAAGTATCTTACAGGATGCATAGGAATGAAAGTGTTTCCAGAAAGGTCTCCCATTGTGCCTAAGTAATTAAGCCGCCAAGGAAGTGTTTTACCCATAATAACTCTTAGAGCCTGGCAGGGTAATTGGGGAGCAACTGTAACCAGCACTGATGAAATAAATGTCAGAAATGTTGTGTTTACCTTTTGGCTGCAGGTTTTTTCTTCTGATAGAATGGAAGCTTCTTAAAGTTAAGGACTGTTTCATCTTTACATGCTCAGCTTCGAGAGCAGGGTCTGGCCCATAGTGAAGACTTCGTGAATGCTTGTTGATTGATTAATCCTTGGAAGAATGGTATTATAAGCTAGCTCTACTGAGACCACTATTTTCAAAATGTTGGGGAAATACATACACACACATGCGCGCACACACACACAGACACAATTAGCCTGGAACTTGGAGGTGGATCCCATCCCTGACACCTGGAGAGTATAGAACAAATTAAAAATTAAGCACATTTTAACCTGAATGCAGCATGGAATGGTGCCACCTCCCAAGCTGTTAGGGGCCACTGCCTTGGCAGGCACTGCTGGGTCTTGCCTAATATAGCCCAACTTTAATTAAATAGAACTAACTCACCAGAGTATTCGCAGAGCCAGGATTGTCTCCCTCCCCCTCCCCCCTGCACCCCCCCCCCGCCACTATCTGCACTCTCCATTTTAAGTGAAAGGGACAAATGCTTGGGAATCGAGTTGGTGACTGAAGTTTCTTTTGCAAAAAATGACAAAAAACAAGTGAATGCCTCAGTGACCTTGAGTCAGAGTGTATTTGCAACTATTTCCTACCCCAACTCAGCCTCTTGCAAGACTCAGAATGGAGGTCAGGTGATGCTGAGTCACCCAGTGCATGCATGGATGTAGCTTCCCTTATATGAAATATTCCACAGGCAGAGCCACAGTTGGATGGTACAGAAAAAAAGAGCAGCAGGATGTGCTGATTAAGCACTTTCTCTGCACTGGACGCTAGGAACACAAACACCAAATGGGAAAGAAATCCTGCTTTCAAGACACTTGTATTCTCTCTGATGCAGGTAGCGAGTGGAATCTGGATGTTTGGGCTGCTCCAAAAGCCTTAGGGAGGCTTGGAACTATTAAAACTTAATGTATGTATGTGTGTGTACATATGTGGGCATATATGTAAAGAGTCATATAGATACACACAATGTATCTATACATATGTATGTCTATATATCCATAGTGTGTATTCACATGTACGCTTCACATACATACACTGAATATATACCTACATAATGCATGTGCACATGCTTACATAACACATATATACACATACATATATACATGCACATACACATCCATATCCTTATGCATACATATAGGAAAGAAAAAAAACAGGTGTGCATAATGCCTTTTAAAGTTTAATCTGAATTAATGACAACTTTTTTCTATCACTTTCTTAAGTCCAGACAATTAATAAAACAACATACCAAGCCCTGGTTTGTAGCAGGTGCTGATTTCTAGGCACAAATGTTCACACTGAATATGTATGTACCAATTGGCTCTAGAGAACCAGTCGGTTCAAGCTGCCTCCAGCCCACTTTTGTATTTTATGTGTGTATATGTATGTGTATGTTTGTCCACACATACATACATACATATATATGTACACACAGAATATACCTATACATACAAGCATCTTTCTCTGCAGATTACATACAAAGGCAGTGGAATATAAGAGAGAGTTCTCACTAGTACTTGACAGGATCAGAAATTAAATTTTATGTAGAAGGTATCATAAGTTGCTTCTTACAGAAACAAAGAAAACACACCTCCTTAGAGTTATTAATATGTATCAATCTGAGAGACCAGGATAATCACGATGTTTCCCCTACTCTAACCTGGGATGGGGCTGGGATGACAGATAGAAGCTGAAAGATGAAAATCTCTCTGAGGCCTTTCTTGCTGCCTCCTCTGAAATTGCTTCACCTAAACTTGCTGTTTCCGATGCATGTCCTTTAGCACAGGCCCTGCCAGGTGGGACCATGGTTAGAGTTCTGGAGTTGGCATCAGGAAGACATCAGACACTAGCTGAGCGGAACCAAGCCACTTAGCCTCCAATATCCCTTCTGTCTTTAAATCTATGACGATATGATTTACCTTCTGTGGGCCTCATTTTCCTGATATGTTAAATGAGACAGTTAAGTGGCCTTGAAGATAAAGCTGGGCTTGGAATCAGGAAGATCTTGTTTAGCTACTTCTATGGACCTTATGTCCAGGGGGTTTTCTTAGACTGCCATTCCCTTCTCCAGGGTATCAAAGCAAATGGAAATTAAGTGACTTGCCCAAGGTCACACAACTAATAGGTGTCTGAAACTGGATCCACTGAGTTACCCAACTGCCTCTGGAATCGGGGAGAACTGAGTTCCAAACTTGCCTCAGATACTTTGTAGGTGCATGTAACAGCTTGTAAGCCACTTAACTTTTGCTTGCCTCAGTTGTCCTGTCTGCAAAATGAGTATAAAATATCACCTGACCTGGAAGGTTGTTGTGAGGATTAACTGAGATGTTTACAAAGTGTTCTGCAAACTTTAAAGTGCGATCTATGTGAGGAATTTGGATTTGATTGTCTCTGAAGTTCCTTTCAGCTCTCAGTCTATGATGTTTATCAATCAGTGCTTAGTAAATGTGGGTGCCTTTAATTTTAGCAATAAAGTTCAATGCCTTCCTTCTGCAAAAACATGCCCAGAATTTAGTACCATGTGCCTCAGTATCGACCCGAGGGCTTTACCTCAAAAATCCAGCCTCTTTTCTTGTTGTCTTTCAAGTATTTTCATCCTGGTTTTACAGAGGAGACTCAGAGGCACCCCACTGAACAGGAGAGGCAAGTCTGAAAGATAAGTTCTTCTGATGGCTTTTCTTCTAGACTCCGCTGCCACCAACCACGGCTGATTTAAAGATGAAGATGACAGACTCTTTGTTTGTCCTGAAAAATTTAGCAGGGGAACTAAAACATCTGGAAAGACAGTGGTAATACAAGTGCACTTTAATTAAGTCCATGGCTGTTCAGAAGCTGAAACCCTGTAACCATCAAGGAAAGACACGTATTCATTTACATTACTCTTCTTAACAAGGCAGACATTTCAAAGACTTCCATCATTAACAGGTGGAATGAAATATATATTTAACTTTAAAAGAATCTGATGGGCAACTACATGGTGCTATGGATAGAGTACTGAGCCTGGAGTCACGAAAACTCCTCTCCATGAGTTCAAATCCAGCCTTAGACATTTATTGTGTAACCATGGGCAAGACACTCAACCCTGTTTTCCTCTGTTTCCTCATCAGTAAAATGAACTGGAGAAGGAAATGGCAAACCAAGAACCCCCACATGAGGTCACAGTCTGACACAACTGAGATGATTCAATGGTAAACAGAGAATCAGATAATCCAATTCAATTCAATCCCCTCTCATTTCAAAATGCCAATCAACTAAGATGTTATTGTAAACAATATGAATAAAATTGCATACTTCAACTAATATATATGAAGTACCTACCATGAAAAAGGAAAATGTGACAAGGTGATTAGGTGGTAAGTATAAAAGATGAAAAAAAGATAAGAATCCCTGACCCCAAAGAGTGTATCTTCTAGGCAGAATAGTGTGTAGCAGATAAAATGGGATAGTATCATAATTATTAACCAGACAGAAAAGAATATCATTTGATGGCTGTTTATTGAACTCCCAATATGTGTTTTATTCCGGTAAGTGTAGCCACCTTTTAAAGGTCTTTCAGGAGAAGCATCAACACAGTTAAATGATCTAAACAACTTCTGATAGTCTCTGTACCAGTAAGAAAACTGTATGAGCCCTCAGTGTATGGACATGTCATGGGTCCACCAGATTCTAGAGTTGGAAGGGACTTTGGAGATGGAACTATCACCTCTCTGTGCATCACTTTGCTCATCTGTAGAATGAATGAGCCTCCAAGGCACCTTCTAGGGCTAAATCTATGACTATATGATGATCTAGTCCCATGACCTTTGTTTTATGGTTGGGGAAAGTGAGGTCCAGACAGATGAAATAACTTACCAGGGTCATGTGATTGAATCCAACTCAATTATTATTTATTAAGCATTTTCATTCATCTATTACTATCCTAGATACTTGATACACAAAAACAGAAATGAAAACAAGCTCTTCACTCAAAGAGTTACAGACAAAAATGGTAATTGTCCGTTTTTCTGATTTCTATTCCATTACTGTTGTGGTAAAAGGACCTCATCATGGTCAAAGCCCTTAAACGCTAAGGTAAAATCATTAAGGGACCCATTTTATATGGGCACTCAGTGATCAGCGGGGGAAATAAAGAAGAAATTCAGGATATACAACATTCCTCCCTCTCTAGGCAGAGTCCCAAGAGATGGACCACCTCATGGGAAAAGCATAAAAAGGCTTTTCAACTGGAGAATTGACGGGTCAGCTGCCAAGTATGATTTAAGAAGGAATGGAGGTTGTGCACTGAAATGGACTCAAATGAGTGGATACCAGGATAGCAGCCAAGAAGCTTAACCCTCTATCACCAAGAAATAGAAAAGAATGCTTCTGGGAAGCCATGCTGTTAACTGCCTGTTAGCTTGTCCATAATGAGCATCTAGTCTCTCTCTCTCTCTCTCTCTCTCTCTCTCTCTCTCTCTCTCTCTCTCTCTCTCTCTCTCTCTTATGTTTCGGATTAGGGACACAGAAGAATCCTCTCCTTCTTGACACATTAGGAGTCTTTATGACTGGGCTTAGCTTCAGGAGTTGGAGATGAGAAGGAGAAGAAGAGACAGGTTTTGCCTTTGGGAGAATAAAGTGCCAGTCATGAGAACTTACTGAACTCTTCCTTGGCACAGAGCAGAGAAGGAGCAGGATGTAATGTAGAACAGTATACATCTAAGCCAGAAAGATTTGGGTTCAAGTCTTGCCTCTGATCCATACTGGTTATGTGAGCTAGAGTGAGTCATTTAGCATCTCAGGGATCTAAGCATCTCTCTAGGATTGCAAGTTTTAGAGAAGCTGTTAAAGGGAGTTTCTTCATCTGGAGTTTCCATTTCTATACCGAAGAAATCACAGTTCTGGTTAATACCCTTTATTATCTGCCATGTGCTGTGTTAAGCCCAGGGGATCCAAAGAAAGGAAAACACAATCTCTGCCCTCAAGGGACTTATGTTCTAATGTAGGATATAATGTATAATAAATAGGTAAGGGCAAGATATAGAGAGAGTAGATAGAAGGTAACTTCAGAGGGGAAACCTCTAGAAGCAGGTTCAAGTTTGGTTCTTTTATACTTTGTGTATCAAAGAAACTGAAGACCATGATAAGAAAGAAGTTTAGGAAGGGAGGGTTTGGAAGGGTTAGGAGACAGATTCAGAAATGAGATTTCCTCCATATTAGGTACTTCTGGTGTGCGCATGCCCTCCATGCAGATTCATCTGTTACACAGCAGAAAGTTCCCAGTTCCTCAGTTCGAGGTACTCCCAATGTCTCTAACTTTCTTCTGGTGCCCCCAAGTCCACAAAAATAGCAGAAAGTTCTACTTATTAAATAGTTGTTTCTAAACAACTTAACAAGATTTAGGGTCCAGCAACTTAGTAGATATTTGAAAAAAAATACACAGAATTTGAAAGAAAAAGATATTTTATTTCATTCTTAAATAACCACAATTAGTTACTAATGGGATGTATTTACCTGCTCAGTACTTTTTTCAAATCTTGGAATCAGATTGGACATCAATGCCACCATTTTCTAGTCCACATTGATTTTCTTTCTTTTAATTTTTTAAAAAATGTATTTATTTATTTTTAGTTTACAGTATTCAGTTCCACAAGCTTTAGAGTTTTAAATTTTCTCCCCCTTCTTCCCCTTCCCCCTTCCTAAGATGGCATGCAATCTGTTATAGGCTCTATTTATACATTCATATTAAACATATTTTCACATTAGTCATGTTGTAAAGAAGAATTATAAGCAATGGAATGAACCACAAGAAAGAAGAAACAAAACAAAACAGGACAAAAAAGGGAGAGCAAATAGTCTGCTTCGATGTGCATTCAGACTGTAACTCTTTCTCTGGATGTGAGCAGCATTTTCCACCATGAGCCTTTTGGAGTCATCTTAGAACCTTTCATTGCTGAGAAGAGCCAAGTCTATCAGTTAGTCATCACACAAAGTGGCTGTAACTGTACAATGTTCTCCTGATTCTTCTCCCCTCACTCAGCATCAGTTCATACAAGTCTTTCCATGTTTTTCTGAAGACTGCTTGCTCATCATTTCTCATGGCACAATGGCATTCCATAACATTCATATACCACAACTTGTTCAACTGTTCCCCAAGTGATAGATATCCCCTCAATTTCCAATTCTTTGCCACCACACAAGGTTATAAGTATTTTTGTACATGTGGGTCCTTTTCCCATTTATATGATCTCTTTGGGATACAGCCCTAGAAGTGGTATTGCTGAGTCAACACATTGATTTTCTTGCAATTTTTTTTTTATCACAGCAACTGCCCAAACCCTAGCTTTGCAAAGATATGAAGGTGCAAACTGGAAAGTTTTGGAAGATACTGCCATATCCCTAAGTACAAGTAAACAAAACTGTATCTTGAACATTTGTAAATACCATCAAAAGGAATATGGCATCACCTCATGCTGCAACTTTGTCAGTCAATATGGAAAAGGTGTCAGACATCACTGTGCTTCCCCTGAAAACTGAAGACATCCTAGAGCACCCCAAGTCATGGTTTCTCAGGGCACAGTTTCAGAGCCATGACATCATGGCATTCGGATATGCCTGTGTGTGTACGTGATGTTTCCTCCTGAAGAACATAAGCTCCCTGAGGACATGGGCTACTTATTTTTGTCTTTGCGGTATTCATGTCTTTGTGTCTTTGCTTTGTGAGCAAAGAGATGGGATTAGATACAAGAGACTTTGTGCAGTTTATATTGGCAAGACTTGGCAACTGTTTGGCTCTGGAGGCTGAGGGAAAGGGAGGGGTCCAGGCTGACTCCTTAGCCATTAGCCATAATGAGTCCTGGATAATTGTTTCCCTTCCACTATTGTGCAGGGGATCTCTCTGAAGAAGCTTTTTCCCCTTGCCCAGTCTAATCATGACCCTCCCCCTTCTTCTGTCACCTGGAAATACAAGTACTTTATTTCAGTAAATTGTTGTTGAAGGCAGATCAGTTGAGTTACAGTCTTCTCAGAAATAAAAAAAAATATCCCTTTAATGCCACCTTATGAACAATTCCGTGCCAGGCTTATTTGCTGCTCTCAAGAAGGTTAAGCAATCTGCAGGGAAGTCACTGGATTGATTTTCCTCTAGCAAATCGACCCTCTCAGACCTGGGGTGAGAACTGAGACTTGAGCTTTTATGGAATAAAATGAACATGAGAGTGGAGAATGGGGTAGTGCCTGGGAGAGGAGCTGAGTCTGGGGAGAAGAGGGGGCACCAAGGGTGATAGATTCTCAGAATGTTCCAAAGCTCACATCTTCTGAGGGGTTGGCTCATGTTTTACCTTTTAAGAAACTGAATCCCAGTGTACTTCCATAACAAGGAATGGTAGAGGTTTTTTGTTTGGTTTGGTTTGGTTTTTTGAGGTAAGGAGAAGGAAAAGAGATAATATTCATAAGTGAGACTTCCTCCTCATCAGGGACTCTCAGTGTAGGAACACTATCCACGCAGATCTATCTTTAGTTTATTGTATCTATCTGTAAAGGCATACATTGCCTCCCACTGTAGAAGGGAATCATCTGAGGACAGGTACTTGTTTTTTTCTTGGTATCTGTAGTGCGTACACTTTCTGATACATGGAAATGCTTAATAGCAATGGATTACAGAGTTACCTGGGGGCACTTTGAGGTTAATTGACTTTCCTGGGGGCACAGAGCCAGCATGTGTCAGAGACTGACTCTGTAGCTGCCCCACAGCTTCCTGGCCCAATTATTCAGCCTTCTGTACTGTCTCTCAATAGGGAGGATGAGGAGGAAGATGATCACAATTCATATTTTCATCTCACTTCACAATTTACAGAATGATTCATTCAAAAGAGGCCCATGGATTATACAAAGATCATAGATTTCAAGCTGGACAGGAGGAAACTGAACCTAGGGAGGCAAAAGTGACCTGCCTAAGGTACCTCATGGGTTGCAAGTGTCAAGACAGGATTTGAACCCCACCCTTCTCACTGCAGATCCAGCATTCCTCCCCTGCAGCATGGCATCTCACTGGGTGAGTGGGGATGTGATTGGCAGCATTCACAGAAGGCCAGAATTGAGAGGTACCACAGAGACCATTTAATTGGAATGAAGCCTTCTATAAAATGCCAGGCGCCTGAATCTCTACTGTTCTGTCTCAAAGAATTTAGAATATAGGGACTAAGTGTAAGGGATTGATTAGTGAACCTCCTCCTCCCCCACCAAAAAAACAACAATAACAAAAAACAAATTCCCTAGTTCCCTTGATGGGATTACAGGTTGAGAGTTTTTGTTTAAAGAGCACCTCCCACCACCATAGGAAGTCACCTTCCACAGTGATGCCTCCCTGATCTGGGCTTCAGAGGCTGACTTCAGCTCTGGAGGGTGGCCTGCCTCTCATTAGCTGAGTTATCACTTCTGTGGTCTATAGAAGCTAGATGCAAAATGGATCCTTCTTTTTTCCTTTTTCTTTCTTTTTATCCTCAAGCTGTTTCTTCCTTATGTTTCTGGATTGGAGGGGAGGGAGGGAGGGAGGGAGGGAGGGAGGGAGGAGAGAGAGAGAGAGAGAGAGAGAGAGAGAGAGAGAGAGAGAGAGAGAGAGAGAGAGAGAGAGAGAAATGTGTGTTGGGTAGCATGGTAGATTTCTCTCTTCCTCCTTCTCCTAGGAACATAAAACAGCTAGGAGCTTGTGCAGTCTATACTGATCCAGAAACACATGAAGATCAATTCTTAAATCTCCGCTCCTGACTCTCCTCAGCCTTGTTATATCTTTCTGAACACAGAGGAGACTAACAATTCTAAGAAGGGGTGGTTTCCAGCTTGAGGGTAATTTGGGGGATGAGGATGTCCTAGAATCTCTAAGAATTCTCTGAATTTGAGAGTCAGGTACTGACTTCCCAGAGAGAGATTATCTGATCAGCAGCCTGGAAAAGGAAGAAGAAAAGGAAGCTTAACAGGGAATGACTGTGTTGTTGAAAGTTTAAAGCCACATCAAGGAGACTAAGAGGGCCTGAACCTTGACAGTCCTCTAGCCTAGAGTTGGGCTAACAATGCAGATTAAATTTGAATTGGGATAATTTGTTGAATAGTCCCCCTGAGAAGCTTTATTTTCAGTGGAGACTTTGACGGGTTCCTGGAGGACCCTGTGTTCCCACACCCATTCATAAATAACTTGGAGTCCTTAGCATCTTTGCTTTTTCCAGAATGTCATGATTGAAATAAAGGCTATCTCATTCCCAGTATCATTTTGGACCTTGTTGTGAAGAAGCTATTTTGTAAATTAGAATTGAGAACATATATAGCAGTTGGAAATTCTGCTATCATCATTTGGGGAAACCAAAGACACAAGATACATCTAAACTTCCAACATTTTCCAGGAGTTTTACTCTAGGTTGGGACAATTGAATAAATTCAAAAGAAAAAATGACCCTATTGGTGGGTCATGGCGGGGAAGGAGGAGCCTGTAGGGAATGAACCTAAAGGTCTTGAGAAGTCCTAGACATAGAAGCTTATTGGCTTTGATCCTTAGTGGGTAGAGGCTAAGGATCCTAACATGGGAGCCAAGACATCAGATCTCAGACATAGTAAGTGGGCTTTCAGGACACAGGTCCTCTAGAGTTACTGTGGCTCACCCTTTTCCTTCTACTAAATCTGGAGAGTAAGGCCTTCCCTCTGTCTTTTTGTCTCTTCTCTACTTGTCCACTAGGAGAGTGAAAAGCTTCTGCCTCTCCATTTTCAGTTCTGCCTCCCCTCTTCCCTTGGTCATTGCTCTCATTTCTTCCAGCTAAGCCAAAAGGAACTGCTTGGCTCCCGGGCTCCTCTATCTGGGGGCTGCTTGAAAGGCCCCAATGGCTTGATATGGGGATTTGATTGGTAATCAATCCACTACCGTCCTGTTGGCAGGTGTAGTTGTATCTCTCATATTTATAAGATTATTATTAAGAATTCTGTTTCTAGCATGCAGCAATCATTTTTCCTGTATTTGTATGCCTATACCAAGCCAGCACTTTCCTTTATTCTTGATGTATTTCATGGTCCCCATTAATTGCTTCTCTCTTCAAAATTGGGTCTTTATTTAGTGGGGTTCACTTCATCAGGGATCTAACTGGCAAATAAGTGAGATGCTGATAATCTCTTCCTTCCCATCTGGGGTATGGCAGGCTCAATAACCTCATTCTGATGATATCACACATCTTTGAAGTATTTCACTGTGGCAAATATCTGTTTTTGGATTTGCAGATAGGCCTCATGGGGTAACAGTCCTCTTCAGTGACAGAATTAGCTAAGATTTAGTGGAGCAAGGTAGGAGCAATCAGCATTCCTATCATCCCACCAGCTCCTTGAGTGACATGAAATAGAAAAAAAATCAAGAAAGGAGGAGAAATTAGCACTGGAATGGATAAGAAGCCTCATCTAACCCCCTATTCAGAGTGATGCTACAATCCCATCCACTTCCAGAAAGACATTTACAAAAATAAAGAACTTTAGATACCACCTAGTCTAATCCCTTCAGTTTTTAAACCATTCAACATTTTTCAGGTATCTAGGACCACAGGACCATTGATCTAGAGATTGAAGGGGCCCCAGAAGAGGCCCCCAGTTTCACCCTATTATAAAGCATCAAGGGACAGTGTGTATGAATTCCAGGCATGAGGAACAGCCCATAGAAAGGCAAGGAGGTGGAGGATAGAATGTTGTAAGCAAAACACAACAATGTGACTGGTTTTACTGGAAGATAGAGAAGGTGTGAAGGAAAATAATGTGTAATAAAAGGAAGGTCAAAACCAAACTTCCAATTGGGAAGGGTTTTGAACATTAATCTGAGCCATCTATATTTTATTCTAGAGGCAAGAGGACACCAGTGGAGCTTTTGGAGCATGTAGCGATTTGATAAAACTTTTACTTTAAGAATATCAATTTTGGTTGGTTGTTGTCCTTAGTCTTCAAAGAGGACCAAAATGACATCACCATTGTAAAGTGAAATTTCAATGTGTTCAGCTGTGGCTGATCAGACCAATATGAGCTCAGAATGCTCTACCACAGGTTGGGTACAGATAGTTCTGGTGAATATTTGGGGTGGATTCACCAAATTTGTGCATTCTGTGTTTATTTTGTGCTATCTCAATTCTGCTTTCCTCAAAGAGCACGGTATCTTTTCTTATGTGGGCATGCCACGCTGAGTGGTCCTGTGCCAATGTCTCCCATATTGCACAGTCAAATCCAAAGTTATTGAGAGAGGCCTTGAGAGTGTCCTTGCGTCATTTCTTCTGGCCATCATGTGATCACCTGCCCCATGCAAGTTCTCCATAAAATAGTCTTTTTGGCAAGCGTACATTTTGCATTTGAACAACATGGCCAGCCCATTGGAGTTGTGCTCTCTGAAGCATAGTTTGAATGCTTAGCAGTTCAGTTCAAGCAAGGATTTCAGTGTCTGGCACCTTATCCTGCCAGGTGATCCTCAGAATCTTCCTAAGACAGTTCACATGGAAGTGATTCAGTTTCCTGGCATGACGCTGGTAGACTGTCCATGTTTCACAAGCATATAACAATGAGATCAGCACAATGGCTCTGTAGACCTACAATTTGGTAGTCAATCTAATACCTCTTCTCTCCCAAACTTTTATTTGGAGTCTCCCAAACACTGAACTAGCTCTGGCATCAATCTCATTGTCAATGTGTACATCCCTGGAAAGTACACTACCAAGGTAAGTGAACTTATCCACAGCATTCAAAACTTTAATCAATGCTGAGGCCATTGAACATTTACCTCAGGTTGAAGTCAATCCCTCCTTAGCTGAACTTCCAACTGAAGAAGAGGTTTTGAGGGCCATTAAGCTCCTTTCATGTGACAAAGCATCTGGCGCTGAATCTATTCCAGTTGAGATTTACAAGGTAGGGGGACCATTGCTCATACAAAAGCTGACTGGAATTTTCCAGGTTATATGGCAAGAGGAGGTTATCCCCCAGTAATTCAAGGATGTTTCCATTGTCCATCTGTATAAAGGTAAAAGAAGTAGATTCTTCTGCGACAATCACAGGGGAGTCTCCCTCTTAGTCATTGCTGGCAAGATTCTTACCAAAGTCCTCCTGAATAGAGTGATCCTTCACCTGGAAGATGGGCATCTAGCTGAGAGCCAGTGTGACTTCAGAAAGGGCTGAGGAACAGTTAATATAGTGTTTGCTGCCCGACAACTCCAGGAGAAATGCCAGGAGCAGAACAGAGGTCTGTATACAACGTTTGTGAATCTGACCGAGGCCTTTGACAGTGTTAGTCATGAGGGCTTATGGAAAATTATGTCAAAATTTGGATACCCAGAGTTCATCAATATCAATATCAATTTTACTAGCTCTGTGGATGATTGGAGGGAGAGAGGGAGATTCAAGACTGAGAGACCAGTTAGAAAGTTATTGCAACAGTTCTAGCACAAGGTGAAGAGGGATTGAAAGGGTGGAAGCTACATGAGTGAAGAGGAGACAGACTGAAGAAATACTGTAGCACTAAGACTTGGCACCTTCTAAGATATGAGGGGTGAGGGAGAATGAAGACTCAAGGATAACGCAGAGCTGTGAACCTGGATGATTGGAAGGATGATGGTACCCTCAACAGAAATAAGGATGTTAGGAAGAAAAATCCACTTGAGGGTAATAATGATGATGTTTGTTTCGGCTGCATTGAGTTTGAGCTTTTTGTGGGGCAATCTACTTGCAAGCTGTGAGAAGCAGGTGGTGATATGGAACTTGACTTCAGATGAGAAATAGGACCAAATCTATAAGTCTGGCAGTTATCTGCATAAAAAAGATAATTGAGATTCATGGGAGCTGATGACATCCATAAGAGATGGTGTAGAGTAGAGAAGAGATCCCAAAAGAGAACCTTGGGGAACAAACACCCATAGTTAGGGCATGGTTATGAGAGCGAAGAGCCAGTTAGATTGGAGAAGAGAGATTTTGCGTGTGTGTGTATGTGTGTGTATACATATATATATATATATATATATGTAGGCAGAGGAAGAGAGAGAGAGCAAGAGAGAGCAGAGTGTTATGCAAATCCCAAAGGAGTGAGCATTTAGGGGGAGATGGCAATCAACCATGCTGCAGAGAACTGAAAGATGAGGATTGAGAAGAGATCATCAGGTTGAACAACTGAGAAATCTTTGCTAACTTTGGAGAGAGCAGTTTAAAGTAAATGATGAAGTGAGAAACTAGATTATAGGAGTTGGAGAGTTAAATGTAAGGGGAGAAGATTGAGGCTACCAGTCTAAATATGACCCTGTCATTTGACCCATAAGAGTCTGTCTGTGAAAGGGAGGAGAAATATAGAATAGTTTGGAATTATGGGAGCAGGATTGGGAAGCCATGAGCATACTTGTCAGCAACAAAAAATGAACCAGTTATTAGGAGACATTGTGGTAACTGAGGCCCAGAGGTGGGGAGGGAGCTGACTCAACTCACCCAGCTAGTTAGTGGCACATTTGCCAATGTTATCTTGCCATTTATGAAGGTGTCAGGGGATAGTAGACAGGGCACTAGACTTGGGTAAGGAAGAGCTAATTTCAAATAAGTTATCAGACATTATGTGACCCCTAGGAAATCACTTTAAATGCCATATGCCTCAGTTTCCTCATCTGTATAACAGGAGATGGTTGAGCTAGATGGCATTAAAAGTTTTTTTTTTTTCTAGCACTAAATCTATGATCCTATGAATCCAAATTTCTTTAGTCCCAGGTCTGTGCTTCTCCATTATACCCTAGGCAATTGAGGATACAGTGACATGGGGGAGAAGGCTCTCTATTTAAAGTGGGGAAACTGAAATGGACTGGATTAGGAAAGCCTAATACTTATGAATCAAGAGGGTCTCCTGAGCACAATGTTGAGTGAGGAGGGTAAGGAGACCCACCTGTGGTTTGAGAGCATGAGGTAAGATAACCCAAGCACCTGTGCCAGTCTGAATGACCTCCTGGGAATTCCCTATCTGCCACATGCCATCCCCATCTCCATGCCTCTGCACAGGCCTGGAATACACTATCTCCCTATTTCTGTCTCCAAGAATTCCCAGCTTCTTTGAAGGCTCCACTCAGGGGCCACCACCCATATTGGATCTCTCCAGTTTCTCTCTTCTAGCTTTTAATGCTATCTTCCTCTTGTTTATCTTTATAAATACTTTGCGTTAAATCAGCTGGGCATATATTGTACTCCCCTCATTCTCTACCTACTCCAATCAAATGCAAACTCCCTGATGATGACTTTTTTTCTTTGTATCCCCAGTACCTAGGAGAGCACCTGGCACCTTGTAGGCACTTAAATACTTCAAATACATCAAATAAGTTGAAGTCTACAAACATTTTAAAGAATAGTAAATAAATCTTCCTATCTACTTACAGAATCACAGAGCTGGAGAGGACTTCAGTGCTCATCTGGTCCCAAACATATCCCCCCACCCCAGAAATCTCCAACACAAAATGTCTAATAAGTGATCATCCAGTCACCTTTGCTTAAGCATGTGTAAAGAAGAATTTACTTTCCTATTGCTTTTGTGGGGCTATCTCTGATTCTTAGGAAGTTCATCCTGACATCGACCCTGAAATGACATACTTGTAATGTCTATCATTGATATTCCTTATGTATTTGGGGGTCAAGTATGAAACTTTTTCACATTATAGCCTTTCAGCTACTTGAAGATAATTATTATGTCTCCAATGAGTCTTCACTTATTCATGCTAACTGTCTTTGGTTCTTTCAACCACCTCTCCTGTTGTATGGATTTGAGGCCCTGCTCCAGCCTCTTTGCACTTGTATGGATGGTCTCCAGCTTAGCAATGTCTTCTGTAAAATGTGATACCCAGAACCGAACACAATGCCCATCTGGAACTGGATCAGAACTGGTATACAAGGACTAATTGGGCTAGTTCCTTGGAATTTTGAACAGCGTGGTCTCATTCATGTTTATTATCATTGAACCCTCACCACCACTCAGTTAAGGAAGATTATATCTGTCAATTTATTTTTGTGAGTTATTATAGGCCTCTCCTTTTTTTTAGCCAAGGAAATTCATCACCACAATCTCACCTTCTGTACATGGCAAATCATGCAGAACAAGTAGACCCTACAATGACAGCAGCAGATGAAGCACATTTTGGAGAGATATTTCTGCTACTGCTGTACTCTAAGAATGTGTTGTGCCAAATGGAAACAAATAGCTAAATCAATCTGAATCAAACAGTAGCAGGAATTGAACTAAGATCTGGCTGACATTCTCAGCCTTGGTCGTTTGTAAACTGGACTGAAATTCCATTAAAATATAATCACTCAAAATTCATGATCTACTTGAGGGCTTATCATAAATGAGGAAATTATTCCAAAGTACTATCTCTAGGATGAACTAAAATGAATGTTTCAAGCATTAGTGCCTAAAATAAATATTTTTTAATCCATTAAAATGCTAGGCATTTGTGGCTGGAAGAAAGCTAGGAAACACAGAAGTCTTTGTGTTTCTGACCATTTAATTTTTACATTTTTGTTTGATAAAAATATTTTGTGATAAGATATCAGTTTTTAAATGGTGGATAAAACTCTTTTACCCACATTGGGCCTCTGCCATAGTAGAGGATGTGACTTCTAAAGACCACAGGGGCAACAATGCCAGGAAGAGGAACTGGTTTCTCAGAATCCAAACCCTGGGCTCTTTACAGTATGCAATGAGGTTCTTCCAGAAAAAAAAAATTCTTTCTCACTGAAAACTTCCACCCAATGAGCTCTAAGTGCCATGGACAAAGGTTGCAAGGAGTCCAATATGGGCTTGATGTTGAGGTATTTCCTAACAACCCGAGTTCTGCCTGAGGGCAATGGTTCCTCTGGAGGACGTAGATCTCCCTTCAATGGTTATCTTCAAGAAAAACCTTGTCAGGTGTGTCATTGAATGAAATCTGACTCAGGCATAAAATGAATTTAATGAATGTTTTGTAAAGTCTCTTCCAACTACAAAATTCTCTCCAGTACACTCAGATAGTAAGTGGCAGAGCTGAGATTTGAACATAGATCTTTTGACTCCTAAACCATAGTTTACTCCATGAAATGAACCATAGATGTGGTTGGGAGAAAATCATTGGCGACTCCTTGGCCTGTTTGCCACTAACTAACTAGCTATGTAATCTTGATGAATGATTGCTTCCTCATGTGAAATATGGGATGATGATACCTATTGATCTCTCAAATGAGATAATATTTGTAAAGTACTTGGCACAATGCTTGGCATAGAGTAGACACCAAATCAATGTCTATTCCTTTCTTTCCATTTTCCTTCTCCACAGTCTTACTTCCTCTGAATTCTAAATCAAAGAAATAGAACTTGAGTAGGCATCCAGGAAGTAGGAACAATCTGAGAAATTTGAAGAACTATGGGACTTTTGTGAGGCTCCATGTATGCATCAAACTCCTATTTCTCTGTCGTCTACTTCTATGTCCAGACAGCTTAAACAATTGCTGTCAGGATCAAGAAAGCTGGCTTCTTCCTCTATCTTAGTTAGATGGCTAGTGACTTGGGCAAAGTTCATCACCTCTATGGACCTTAGTTTCCCCATCTGTAAGTAGAAGGCTTTGAACTATAGGAACTGAAAGGGCTGACTTAATTCTAAAATTCCATGATTCTATAAACTCTTTAGAAAGCTTAAAGCATGATGCAAATGTAAGATGTCATATGTGTTTTCTATCTCAAAATAGCCTCTTTTTAATTAGTGCCTACTATGTGCCAGGTTCTCTAATCACTTAACAAATATTACCTCATTTGATCCTTACAACAACATTACAAGGTAGGTAATCTTCTTATTCCATTTTAGAGGTGAGGAAGTTGAGATAAGTAGGAGTTCAATGATTTTTTAAGGTCACATAGCTAGTAAGTATCTGAAGGAAGATTTGAACTCAGGTTTTCCTGACTCCAAACCCAGTGTTATATCCACCATACCACCAGAAGACTGTGTCTGAGCATATGGTAGGCTCTTTTTGATTTTTGGGGTGGAAAATGTAAAGTAATTACATGAGTCTGAATTTGGTATCAGAAGACATGAAATAAAATTGCACTTAGTGCCCATTTGTCCTTTATGCAGCTAGGTAAGAAGGGACAGAGGGAGGTGGCAGGTAGGTGTTACAGTAGATAGAGTACCAGAACTTAAATCAGGAAGACTCATCTTCATGAGTTCAAATTTGGCTTCAGATACTTGTTGGTGTGTGACTCTGGACAAATCACTTGACCTCATTTTACCTCAGTTTTCTTATGTGTAAAATGATCTGGAGAAGAATGTGGCAAACCTCTACAATGTCTTGGTCAAGAAAACTCTAAATAGGTTCACAAAAATCCAGACACAACTGAATCAACTGAACAATTACAAATTACTTTATCTCTAAATCCTTCAATTTCCTCATTTGCACAATGTATGGGTTAGGCTAGAGGTGTTCTCTAGGATTCCTTCTAGTTCGAATATTATAATCTTATGAAAGATTGACAAATTGAGAACAGAACCAGGGATAATTCTTCAAGGGTAGAGGACATATCTTACATGCCTTTAAAAACTTCTCTTCAATCTAGCAGTGTCCTACATACAATAGGTGCTCAAAATATTTGCCACCCCTTTCCCCTCTAATTATAGTACTTTAGATTATTTCAGCTGAGGTTGGAGATGGTAGTGAAGGTCTTGTACTGGGAGGCAGAGCACTTGGATTCGAGTTTCTCCTTCAGCAATTATTTTCTGTTTTGCCTTGGATAAGTTACTCCATCATCATTTTCATCTTTGTTGTTTGGAATCTGTAGTAGAGAACTATGCAAGATTTCTGTCCTAAACTGAGCAAAGTAGGTCAAAGTGGGACTCTTTAACTATGTTGGTTACCAATTGCTATTCTGTCTAATATTCATCACCTGACAAATTCTCCTATATGGAGTTCCCTGATGTCTGTAATCTCAGGGTACCTGAATTGTAGATGTGAATACCTGTGCTTGGTGTTTAAGTTCTTCACAATTTGTTCTTATTAACAATAGATGTTTCTCAAGCACCTACAGAAAACTGTGCCAGAGGTTGAAAAGGAAACACTCTGAGATGTGATTTATGACCTTAAGGAACTTCCAAAATAGCTGGAGCTTTATTTTGGTTGTTAAGTTCTTTTTTAGCAATGTCCAACTCTTCATGACCTGATTTAGGATTCTCTTGACAAAGATACTGGAGTGGTTAGGCATTTCATTCTCTAGCTTATTTCACAGATGAGAAAACTGAGGCAGACAGGGTTAAGTGATTGGCCCTTAGTCACATAGCTAGTAAGTTTCTGAGGCTGGATTTGAATTCAAGTGTTCCTGACAACTGCCATATGTCATTGGAAAAACAACTGACCTGGAAAATAGCTCCAGGAGAGACAATTTAAAAATTATGGGACTACCTGAAAGCCATGACCAAAAAAAGAGCCTAGATATCATCTTTCATGAAATTATCAAGGAAAACTTACCTGAGATTCTAGAACCAGGGAACAAAATAAATATTGAAAGAATCCACCGATCACCTCCTGAAAGAAATCCAAAAGGAGAAACTCCTAGGAACATTGTAGCCAAATTCCAGAGTTCCCGGGTCAAGGAGAAAATATTGCAAGCAGCTAGAAAGAAACAATTTGAGTATTGTGGAAATATAATCAGGATAACACAAGATCTAGCAGCTTCCACATTAAGAGATCAAAGGGCATGGAATAGGATATTCCAGAAACCAAAGGAATTAGAACTAAAACCAAGAATCACCTACCCAGAAAAACTGAGTATAATACTTCAGGGGAAAAAAATGGTCTTTCAATGAAATAGAGGACTTTCAAGCATTCTTGATGAAAAGACCAGAGCTGAAAAGAAAATTTGACTTTCAAAAACAAGAATCAAGAGAAGCATGAAAAGGTAAAGAGGAAAGAGAAATCATAAAGGGCTTACTAAAGTTAAACTGTTTATATTCCTACATGGAAAGACAATATTTGTAACTCTTGAAACTTTTTTCAGTGTCTGGGTAGTTGGTGGGATTACACTCACACAGACACACACACAAATACACAGATACACACACACACACACACACACACACATATATATATATATAGAGAGAGAGAGAGAGCACAGTGTGAATTGAATAGGAGGGGATCATATCTAAAAAAATGAAATTATGGGGTGAGAGAGGAATATTTTGGGAGGAGAAAGGGAGAAATGGAATGGGGCAAATTATCTCTCATAAAAGAGGCAAGAAAAAGACTTTTCAATGGAGGGGAAAAGGGGGGAGATGAGAGAGAAAACACGAAGCTTATTCTCATCATATTTGACTCAAGTAAGGAATAAAATGCACCCTCATTTTGATATGAAAACCTATCTTACAATACAGGAAAGTGGGGGAGAAGGGAATAAGCAGGGTGGGGGGAATGGTGGAAGGGAGAGCAATAGGAGGAGGAAGCAATTGGAAATCAACACTTGAGGAGGGACAAGGTCAAACAAGAGAATAGAAGTAATGGGGGCAGGATAGGATGGAAGGAAATACAGTTAATCTTACACAACATGACTATTATGGAAGTCATTTGCAAAACTACACAGATATGGCCTATATTGAATTGCTTGTCTTCCCAATGGGGATGGGTGGGGAGGGAGGAAGCAAGGAAAGTTGGAACTCAAAGTTTTAGGAGCAACTGCTGAGTATTGTTCTTACATACAACTAGGAAATAAGAAATACAGGTAATGGGGTATAGAAATTTTTCTTGCCCTACAGGACAAAAGAGAAGATGGGGATAAGGGAAGGGAGGAATGTTAGAAGGGAGGGCAGATTGATGATAGTGGTAATTAGAATGCTCATCTTTTTTGGGGGGGAGGGGAGAAATGGGGTGAAAATTTGGAGCTCAAAATTTCATGGAAATGAATGTTGAAAACTTAAAACAAATAAATAAATTTTAAAAAGAGTCATTCAGTAAATACCTATTATGTGCCAGAAACTGTGCTATAAACTGAGATAACCTTTCATCTACACTGCCAGAATCTTATTTGTACATAGTTGTCTGCATGTTTTCTCTCCCATTAGACTTTGAGCTCTTTTAGAACAGGAACTGTTTTTCTTTTTCTTTTAACCTTTCTTTGTATCCCAAGGGTTTAGTACAGTGCCTAGCAGTCACTCAGTAAAGAGTTATTAAAAGCCTTCTGGTTTCCAGACACCATGCTCAGGGCTTTACAAATATTATCTACAATAATCTACAATAGCCCTGTGGGGTAGGTATGATTATTATCATCCCTGTTTTACAGTTGAGGAAATTTAGGTAAATAAAGGCTAAGTGCTTTAACCAGGGCCACACAGCTAGTAAGTGTCTGAACCTAGATTTGAACTCAGGTCTCCTTGACTCCAGGATTGGCACTCATTTCACTGTACCATTTATCTGCCTGTGCTGGAAAGGCAAAGAAAGATAAAAGATGGTTCATGTCCTAGAGAAGCTTCCAATCTAATGTGAAACAACATGTGAATGTGACTTCCAAAGAAGTCATATGCCCAACAAATGGGAAATAATCAACAAGTTACTAGATTTAAGGGGAATTAGAAAATCCATCCCACAGAAGGTAGGATTTTAGCTGGAACTTGAAAGAAGCACTCTCTAAATGCTTCTTTACTGACTGACTGGGGATATACAAGCAAACAAAAATAATCCTTGGTTTCAAAGAGCTTACACGGAGAAATATAGCATGTACAGAAATACTCTAATCTAAGGCATGGTGTGATGGTGCAGATTGGAGCAGCAGTTAGTGATGCAGGAAAATCTGAGAAGACAGAGAATTCTCACCGAGACCCATTAGGTAAGGCTCTGTGATAAGGAAGTATTGAGCAAGATATTCAAGGATGATAATGAGAGGGGGGAAGAACATCATCTAAATTTGCGGTTCAACTTCCTTTATTCACAGAGGTAAGAAATGAAATGTTGAGATCAAGCTACTGGGACCACTTAGATGAACAAGAGAAAGCATGAAGGGGCCTGAGTTGAAATAAGATGAGAAAAGCAGGGGGCATATGATGGAGGGCCTTTAATCTGAGTCTATAAGGTTGGGGGAGGGCACATAAGGAGGACTGTTGGGTGGCAGGGTGGAAGCCAGCCTGAGATTTAATTTTGAATACTGGAAACAACATCATTTTATCATGTGCAGGTGACTCTCCAAACCTAAACATGTGCTACAATTCCTTTTAAATAGTCTTAATGCTCAGTTTAAATAATTTTCGATCAATAACTAGTTGTTCCTTGCAGCACAATGGGTCATTAAGTGAGCTATTTCTGACAGGCTGTTAGAATAGAGTGAAATAAATATTTCGTGGTAACAAAAATATGATATAAGAAGCCCAATTAACCACAAGCAGAATGTTAAATTACAGGATTTTTTTTCCAGACCATTTAACGATGAAAGTCTGTTTTCCTTCTCAATTAAATTTCCATTTTCAACTTTGTGAGGTCTGTTACTGAAACTGAGAGTGTATGTGGAGATTCTTTTGTGTTTTCTCAAACTTTATTTGCAAACCAAGACAAGAAGCTGGGTTGATGGCTTCCATTATTTATAAGAACATGCAATTTAAACCAGTTAAGGAACACTCCTTACTTCTTGAAGTGACTTTTCTTTGAGAAATAGTTTGTATTCGAAGCTATGAATTGTCTTCAAAAAAAACAGATTTGCTTCTGGGATTGAGGCACTTAGAAATGGATCTAAGTCCATTTTCAGCCTTCTTATTCATGACACCTCCTGCTTCATGGAAAATAAGAGCCAATATTAATTGGTGGTGTGTGTGTGTGTGTGTGTGTATGTGTGTGTGTTTCTCCTTTGTGGTGTGAGAATAAGTGAGAACAATGAAATAGCCTTGGATAAGTCACTTCAAAGCAGTAATAGAAAATGTAAAAAGAAAATGAGCATCTTTTCTTTCCAGGACCATCTAATAGTAAGCACATGAACTAGAAAACTAAAGAGTTCTAAATCCTACCCATCCTTTCATTACTTCCCTGGACGCACACATACACACCTCTGAACAAGACAGTCTCCTCAGGATTTCTATTGTGCAGTCTCACCCTTCCTGAACCTAGAGCCTCACTTGCATTTGAGTAACTTTCTGAAAACAACAGAAATGGATTCAAAGCAAATCAGCAATCATTTATGAAGCACCTACTATGTGTCAGATATTGTCTTAAATTCTGGGGCTACAAAGAAAGGCAAAAATCATCACGATATCAAAAAACTCACACTCTAGTGGATGAAACACTAGATGAAACTAGATGAAACACTCAAACATAGCTCCCCAGAAAGTGACTCATAGCTCACAAATAGGGTTCACAGGTCTGTTTCCATGTCACTATCTCTGTCCAGGGTGCTGACATACACAAAAAAGGTTCATTGTAGCACTCTGCAATGATAAAATTAGTAAGATCTTTTCAGGAAACCTTTGGAGATCCAAGTTATAGAGAGGTACTTCTTTTGCTTAGATGTTGCTCAGGCTATCCTCCATAATTCTGATGAACTCCTTTGGCCAATACATTTCTTCCTGTTTAAAGCTTCACTTAATGCCAGTCTTTATTTCTGTATGAGAACATAACTCTATTTTTTTCAATTATAAACTCTGTGGAAATGTTCTTAAAGTATTGTTTCTTAAGCGTTCAAAACCATTGCCACTAGAATAATCTGTACATTTTCCTTAAAAAATATTTGAAACACTCCATACATGTTTGGATTGGGCTGTCGCTTAACCTCTATGGACCTCAACTGCCTCACTTATAAAATGAACAAGTTAAGCTAAATGAACAAATTAATCAATAAACAAGCTTTTACTAAACTCCTACTATATGTTGGGGACTATGCTAGATTGCACAAACATTCAGGCTACTCATATTTTGTTGGGGGAATAATCACCTTAATTGTTCTCTAAGGTCTCTTCAAATTCCAGATCCTGTGAAAACAGTGAATGTGAAGGAGAACTCCTTCTGGCATGTTTAAATCTTAAATGTCACAGCAAAGGCCCTGACCTCAGTGGTTCAGTGGAAGTTTGATTCCATTCAAGTTCATAGTCTCCAATGATGCAGCTTACAACCTATCCACACTTTCGAATCACTGAATTCTGGTAAGTTTAATTCATTTCAATTTAATCTAGCAAATTTGCATTCAATGCTTGCCATGGGGAAGTCTATGTTACATGCTGAGGTGACAAAAGAGAAACAAACTTTGGTCCCAAGGAGCTTATGTTACACTAGGAGGTTATGATACACTAAGGGATAAGAAAATGCAAAATTAAATGAAATAATTTCATAAGGGAGGTATTACTAATGTCTGGAGAGATCAGGAAAGGTCTCAAGTTGGGATGACACTGAAATGTGTTTTGAAGGAAATTAACAGTTATATAAGGTTGAAGTTATAAAGAAAGCATGTTACAGTAATGGAAGGCTAACTGCAGAAAAGGTACCAAAGTAGAAAATGGAATCTTATGCATGGAGGTGGGGGAGAGCTTATCCTGATTCTTTTCCAAATGCTAGCCAAGCCAGGAACACTTAGTAATTGTAACATACGGTGTCACAATTTGATTACTCCCTGCCCCCCACCCCCACCCCAGGCTTCACCTTCTAAGAGTTAGGAATTGCAAAACAATTTATTGGTGACATTTTCTCACACATACAATGCACTGACTTATTTGAGAAACATTAAGTATTGTGGAAAGAGTATGATCCTGGGCAATAGATTGGCACAGTCATTATTGTTCCAATAAGCATCCCATCTCATACACAGGGTGAGAGGTAAGACTATTTTTGTTCTATTTGAACAGTAGCAATCACACTTCTAATTAAAATGAGACACTCAATTGCTTTCTAAATGATTTTGCCAACTTCATTAATTCATAGTGATTAGCTCCTCTTATAATATTTAGTAATTTAAGAAGACGTGCTAAATTACCAAATATGGCAGGGGGAGTTGCTTGTAGGGTTCATATTTCTCTAAACACAGAACAATACTTTATACCAACTTTGTCCAAAGTAAGAACTCTGTCAGGCAGCAAGTTACATGGGATGAACAGTGTACAGCCTTATTTTTCATAGTAACTTCATAGAAGTAAAACTCCAGAGACTTCCCTGATATATTGTATTTGAGAGACATTGTAAAAGAAATTCTTGACAACTGGCCAATAGAATAGACTTACTCCAGTACTCTAAGGGATCTGTCTGTGACCTCCTTCATGTCAGTCAGTCTTCTGAATAGTGATACAGATCAGCCCATCCTGTGAAACTCTTAATGCTGACCTCCCCTAGGTATACCACCCAACATTCTGGGGAACTTTATTGAGTTTGCATGATACCAAGAGAATACTGGTGGGATAGGGGCTGTAAAAAAACTCCCACCCTTGTGTGTGTGTGTGTGTGTGTGTGTGTGTGTGTGTGTGTTTTGATTTCATTTGTGTAAGAACTGCTGGTGAGAAAAGAAAAACCTCAACTTTCAACTTATGAACACTGACAAGCATTCTGTAATGTATGATCTTTTAAAATAGATATTTCTTGCTAGTTTTTAAAAAATTTACCTAGATTTCCCCATGTATTCCTCCCTGCTCAAAGAATTATTCCTTATAAGAAAGAATGTTTTGAAAAAGAGATAGAATGTTGTTATTTTTTTCTAATTCAGTAATTGTTTGGGAGCAAATTAATTGGGATGGCACTGAATGTACAAATTAGTTTGGGTAAAATTGTCATTTTTTATTATATTGACCTTGCCTACCCATGAATAGCATTTAATATTTCTCCATTTATTTAAATCTAATTTTATTGCATAATTTTTAAAAATAATTTTATATAGTTCCTGGGTTTGTTTTGTGGGTGTATTCATGATTATTTTATACTGTCCAGAGTTATTTTAAATGCAGTGGGTTTTTTTTTTTACCATCTCTTCTTGCATATTTTTGTTTGTGATATATAAGAATGTTGTGGATTTACTTTATATCCTGCTACTTTGCTAAAATTATTAATTATTTCAATTAACTTTTCAACTGAGTCTTTGGAATTCTCCAAGAATATGATCATATTATTTGTAAAAGAGATAGTTTTATCTCATCTTTTCTTATTTTGATTATTTCAATTTCTTTTTCTTATTGCTAGATTTCCAGTGTCATATTGAATAATATTGTTGATAATGGACATCCTTGTATCACACTTGATCTTACTGAGGCCTCTAATTCATTCCCATTATCCTTGTTGATGGTTTGGGATAAATGTATTTTTAAAGGATTTAAGGAAAATCCATTTATACCAAAACTTTCAAGTGCTCTAAATAATTGTTGGGCTTTATCAAAAGTTTTCCTGCATCTATTGATATGATCATATGATTTTTAAGAAACACTGTAGTTATTGGAGTAATTAATTATGTTAATAGGTTTTCTTGGGCAATGTTCCACATACAACAACTTTCAAACTCTCTCTACTGCTCCCAATGTATAAATTCACGTGTCTTCGCACATTGCCTCTTTGAGGTCAAGCTTTTCCTTCATAATTTCACACCATTCATTTTCAGTAGTTTCATGATGGTTGCTCTTATTACTTACTTTGTTGAAGCCATACTATTTTCCTGGTTCTGCTTACTTAATTTTGTTTCAATTAATGTAAATTTTCCCAAGTTTCTTTCAGCATATTTGTTGTTTCTTACAGCACAGTAATATTCCCAGTTGATTGGACATCTGTTTATAGTCCTTGCCTGACAATTCATTGGTTGTGCCATGCTAACTTTCAGTAGGAAAGTTTTAGTGATGTCTAAAGCTGAAATGGGTTACTACTATAGATGGAGATGGTAATTTGGTATATGCCAGAGCTGATTTTTAAAGTATGAGCATTTAAACCTGCAACATCAGGTAATGCTACAAATTAGGGCTTGATTTATTGCTGTGCTGATCATCTAGACTTATGAAAGTGATGGAGAAAATGGTAATGAGGGAGATTAAATTTAAAGCATGTCATGGTTGTATCCTCTCTCTTCCAGAACTAGTTAAATATTTACCCACACACCACTGGTTGGAATCATAGAATATTAGAGCAGAAAATGCCAACTTTATTCTAGAAGATAAAATGGAAATCGTTAGAGGGAACATACTTTGTCAAGGTAATGCAGTCCTTTTTGGCTGAGGTAGAATTTTTTTTTTTATTTAACTTTTAACATTTATTTTCACAAAATTTTGGGTTACAAATTTTCTCCCCTTTTATCCCCTCCCCCCCCACACCCAAGCATTCTAGTTGCCCCTGTGACCAATCTGCTCTCTCCTCTATCCTCCCTCCCTGCCCTTGTCTCCATCTTCTCTTTTGTCCTGTAGGGCCAGATAGCTTTCTTAACCCTTTAACCTGTATTTCTTATTTCCCAGTAGTAAGAACATTACATTTGATCCTAATACTTTGAGTTCCAACTTCTTTAGCTCCCTCCCTCTCCACCCCTTCCCCTTGGAAGACAAGCAATTCAATATAGGCCAAATCTGTGTAGTTTTGCAAATGATTTCCATACTAGTTGTGTTGTATAGGACTAACTATATTTCCCTCCATCCTATCCTGTCCCCCATTACTTCTATTCTCTTAAGATCCTTTCCCTCCCCATGAGTGTTGACCTCGGATTGCATTCTCCTCCCCATGCCCTCCCCTCCATCCTCCCCCCCCCTGCTTGTGCCCCTGTCCCCCACTCTCTTGTATTATGAGATAGGTTTTCCTATCAAAATGAGTGTGCATTTTATTCTTTCCTTTTGTGGAATGTGATGAGAGTAGACCTCATGTTTTTCTCTTGCCTCCCCTCTTTATCCCTCCACTAACAAGTCTTTTGCTTGCCTCTTTTATGAGAGATAATTTGCCCCATTCAACTTCTCCCTTTCTCCTCCCAATATTTCTCTCTCATTGCTTGATTTCATTTTTTTTTAAAGATATGATCCCATCCTCTTCAATTCACTCTGTGCACTCTGTCTCTGTGTATGTGTGCGTGTGTGCATGTGTATGTATGTACTCCCACCCAGTACCCAGATACTGAAATGTTTCAAGAGTTACAAATATTGTCTTTCCATGTAGGAATGTAAACAGTTCAACTTTTGTAAGTCCCTTATGACTTCTCTTTGCTGTTCATCTTTTCATGGTTCTCTTCATTCTTGTGTTAGAAAGTCAAATTTTCTTTCCAGTTCTGGTCTTTTCATCAAGAAAATTTGAAAATCCTCTATTTCATTGAAAGACCATTTTTTTCTCCTGAAGTATTATACTCAGTTTTGCTGGGTAGGTGATTCTTGGTTTTAGTCCTAGTTCCTTTGACTTCTGGAATATCCTATTCCATGCCCTTTGATCCCTTAATGTAGAGGGTGCTAGATCTTGTGTTATCCTGATTGTATTTCCACAATACTTGAATTGTTTCTTTCTAGCTGCTTGCAATATTTTCTCTTTCACCTGGGAATTCTGGAATTTGGCCACAATGTTCCTAGGAGTTTCTCTTTTTGGATCTCTTTCATGCAGTGTTCTGCGGATTCCTTGAATATTTATTTTGCCCTCTGGTTCTAGAATCTCAGGGCAGTTTTCCTTGATAATTTCATGGAAGATGATGTCTAGGCTCTTCTTTTGATCATGGTTTTCAGGTAGTCCCAGAATTTTTACATTGTCTCTCCTGATTCTATTTTCCAGGTCAGTTGTTTTTCCAATAAGATATTTCACATTATCTTCCATTTTTCGAATCTTCTCGCTATGTTCTGTGATATCTGTCTTTCTCATAAAGTCCTTAGCGTCCATCTGTACCATTCCAGTTTTGAAAGATCTATTTTCTTCAGTGAGCTTTTGAATCTCCTTTTCCATTTGGCTAATTCTGCTTTTGAAAGCATTCTTCTTCTCATTGGCTTTTTGAACCTCTTTTGCCAATTGAGTTAGGCTAGTTTTCAAGGTGTTAATTTCTTCAACATTTTTTTTGGTTCTCCTTTAGCAGGGAGCTGATCTGCTTTTCATGCTTCTCTTTCATCCCTCTCATTTCTCTTCCCAGTTTTTCCTCCACCTCTCTAACTTGATTTTCAAAATTCTTTTTGAGCTCTTCCATGGCCTGAGCCCATTGGGTGGGCTGGGGCACAGAATCCTTGATTTCTGTGTCTTTGCCTGATGGTAAGCATTGTTCTTCCTCATCAGAAAGGAAGGGAGGAAGTGTCTTTTCTCCGAGAAAGTACCCTTCAATAGTTTTATTTCTTTTCCCTTTTCTGGGCATTCTCTCCAGCCAGTGGCTTGACCTTTGAATATTCTCCTCACACCCACCTCACCTCCTGATCCTCCCAGCCAGCGTTTGGGGACTGAGATTCAAATGCTCCTTCCTGCCTTAGGACTTTTGGCGGGGGCAGGGCTGCTATTCAGTGTGAGAATTAAGTTCAGATGGTCAGGTCAGGGCAGGGCCGCCTCTCAGGCACAGTTCCCTCAGGGGGTTTATGCACAGACCTTCCACAATGGATCCAGGCTCCCACCCGCTTGGGGAGCCCCTGTCTGCAGCCACCTCTCAGCTTCTATCTCCCGGGGGGGCCCGAGCCATGGGGACACCCCACTCCCCTCTCGACCCGCCAAAGAGACTCTCTCACCGATCCTCGTCACCTGTGGGTGGGTGGCCTTGTGCCGCTGCTGGATATCCCGTCCCTGAAGCCTGCTCAGATCTGTACCTCTTGGAGCCCCGGCTGCCGCAGGTCTGGACTGGGCTCCGCTCTGCAGCGCGACAGACCTTTTGCGAGAGGTTTGCAGGTCCTTCTGTGGGTGGAGGGACCCGCGTGACCGCTGGAGATCCCGTCCCCGTAGCCCTCTCGGATCTTTTCCTCACAGTGTCGCGGCTGCTGCAGGGCTGCCCTCTGCTCCCAGTCCCGGCGCCCAGTCCACAGCGTGAAGGACCCCCCGCGAGAGGTTTTCAGGTCTCTCTGGAACAGAAATCTCCCTCGCTCCAATATTCCATGGCCTCTGGGTGCAGAATTCACCGTGAGTTGGTCCCCTCTAGCCGTTCTGTGGGTTGTGGGTTCGGAGCTATGTGAATGTGCGTCTTTCTACTCCGCCATCTTGGCTCCGCCTCTGAGGTAGAATTTAAGTCTACAACTCCTGTATTCCAGTTCTCTTTCTTGTGCCCTTTCTAGTATAAAAACTCTCAGTAGTGATTTTTTTTAAAAAACAAAGATAGATGCCCACTTGTTGGAAATGTCAAATGCATTGAGGTTGGCGTCATTGATTTTAGATGTTCCTTCCAGCTTGAATATCTGAAGTTCATGGGTTGTATGAATTAAGAGACCTGTCTCTTTTCCCTATCACTGGCTGGTCTTTAGGGCATGTAGAAAGTTGGCTGTCTGTGGTGCATTGCTGGCTGGGATGACCCTGCATCTCAATAACTCCCATAAAGTTCCCCTGTTCTCTTTATACTTGATGTGCTGGCCGTAATTGTGTATAATTAGCATATTCTGCACGATAATGTTGCCAATATCATTGTCTTTTTCTCAGTCTAGGACACAATACATAGATTTCACCCAAATCCCAAGGTCTTCATGGGAACTAAAGTCTACAGCATAACCCCAGCATACATACATTGACACTTTTACAAAGCTCTTTCATCATGGACTCTCTGAATTGGAAAGGAGCTCAGAAACGAAGGCCAACACATGTAAAACAATTCCAAAACACTACATGGCCATGAGTAATTAAGGGTTTCCTTCAATTAATTAAACACTGCTTCATAATGATCTCCATTTTTTGTCATTTAATATGATAGGATACACACCTTCATTTTAAATAACATTGGAATGGTACATGAAACCAAGGCAATAAACATTCACTGAGAACCTATAAATGTATGAGAAACTGTGCAGGATACATAGAAGTGCTAGACACTGTCCCTCCTCTCAAGGAGTTTATAATCTAAAATGTGGAAAATTAAATGGCAGTGGAAAATTGAAATCAGAAAATGAGGCCTGAGAAGGACCTTTAAGTTTATACATGGGGAAACTGGCAGCCAAAGAGTTTAAGTAAAATTTTCAGGTTCATATGGGTAGTAAGCAGGCAGCTGGAATTCATACACAAGCCAAATCTACCATTCTCTCCACTGACCCTTAATGCCTCATAAGATATAGGTAAAGAAATGGCACAAAGTGCTGTCTAGTTAATTGTCCCATCAATCCTATAGGTAATAATTTCTGTGGAAGCAGAATGGTCTGTCAAAGGTGGGGAACCTGCAGTCTCAAGGTCACATGCAGCCTTCTAGGTCCTGGTGTGTGGGCTTTGGACTGAGTCCAAGATTTGCAGAACAAATCTTTTTATTAAGGGGATTTGTTCTGTGAAGTTTGGAATCAGTCAAAAGGCTGCACTTGAGGACCTAGAGGCCACATAAAGTATTGAGCCTGCAGGTTCCCCACCCCTGGTCTAGCTAAAAGGCCTGATTTTAAGGAGCAGCTTTGAGAATAGATGTGTCTGAGACTGGGAAAACCATCTTGTCTCTCTCTACTTCTTTCTCCTCATCTGTGTAATGGAACTAACAATACTCCATTTAATTACCCTATAGAACTTCTGTAAGAGAAGTTCTTGCAAACATCGTGTTCTCTATGGTGGTCATAGAAGCACGTGGAGCAGCTAAGTGGTGCAGTGGATAGGGCACCAGTTCTGGAGTCAGGAGGAGCTGAGTTCAAATCTCACCTCAGACACTTGACACTCACTAGCTGTGTGACCTTGGGTAAGTCACTTAACCCCAATTGCCTCATCCTGGGTCATCTCCAGTCATCCTGATGAATATCTGGTCACTGGATTCAGATGGCTCTGGAGGAGAAGTGAGGCTGGTGACCTGCACAGCCCTCCCTCCCTCAAAACAAAGTCAAGTATAAGTCATGTCATTATTTCTCTGGTGGCATGGTCTTCTTCAGCAACGAAGGACGAACACACATAGAAGCAGCCTAACTCAATGCGAGCATTGGTCTTGGAGTCAGGAAGACATCCTTTGGTACCCGACTCCAATACTTACCAGGTGTGTGACTCCAGGAAAGTCATTTAACCCCTCTAAATCTGAGTTTCCTCATGTGTAACTGGATCAATGAAATTGATTGGATCAAATGAAATGACATAAGTAAAATGAATAATTAATAGTTACATACATGCTAAGATTTTGATCATTCAGTCATTTCAGTTATGTCCAGCTCATTGTGATCTTACTTGGGGTTTTCTTAACAAAGGTCCTGAAGTGATTTGCTATTTCTTTTTCTAGCTCACTTTACAGATGAAGAAACCGAGGTAACAGGGATAAGTGACTTACCCAGGGTCACACAGTTAATAAGTGTCTGAGGCCAGATTTAAACTTAAGTCTTCCTAACTCCATGCCCAGCACTCTATCCACTGTACCACCTAGCTGCTCAACCACACTAAGCTCTTTATTATTATTGTCTCATGTGATCTTCACTATGATTCTCCCCATTTTACAGATGAGGAAAGGAGGCAAACAGAGACTACATGACTTGTCCAGGGATACATAGCTAATGAATGTCTGAAACTGGATTTGAACTAAGGTCTTCATGACTCCAGGCCCAGCAGTCTGTCTCCTGTTCCACGTAACTGCTGCAGACTGATCTGAAACCTTAATGTAAATGTGAACACCAGCTGTCAATATTCTGAAGATGAAGAATTCTCTCTTCATTTTGGCCAAGAAAGTTGTGGGGTTTTGTTGTTTGTTTGTTTGTTTGTTTTTGTGAAGCACCCATGAACTAGGTCAGCCTTGAGGAATTCAGATTGGTGGGAAGCACAAAGAAGACCGCGATTCACCAAGTTGAATAGCGCAGGCAAACGCTTACGCGACTAGATCAAAGGATAAAACCACTGATAAGGATTGCTTTTTGACTGAGAGTGAGGTTACTCCATGAACCTTCTTGGGAGCAGAGATTTAAGGTTGTAATGAACCCCAAGGTCATCATTTAATGGTGAAAAAACTGTGTCCCTGAGCATAAATGACTTACCCAACTTCATTCCGATACTAATTGGCAGAACTGGAATCCAGGGCCTTAGGTCCTTAGCCTCCAGGTCCACAATGCTTTCCTTATTATGTGCTGTTTCTGCTGCTGCTGTTTTACAGAGACTGGCTAAAAAATCCAAAAGGGGCCCAGGGGTGACTTTTGTTTGTCACCGATCTGAGATGGAATTCCAGGCCATTGGACACCACCATCTGCTAGCTGATGACTTGAAAACCATTTATTCTCATTGAAATAAAACATTTTCAGTTCCTGTCCCAAAAACCCTATAAGTTTTCTGTTTTAAAATACTGCTTGAAATATAGTGATTTGTCTTCAAAGACATCGGCTCTTTCAGAAAGCAGTCTGTGCCAGAGGCGATTATTTTTTATTGCAGACTGCCAGGGAAGTCCTGAAGGGGAGTCGTGGACAGCATGGAAATTCCAAAGACACCCAGGCAGTAACAGCTGATGGCTGATAAAAAATCAGACCATGATGTAAAAGTTGTCATTGATTCCTTCAGTCATTTGGTAGCATTTATTATGCACCTACTATGTGCTAGTCACTGTGCTAGACCCTGAGGTGCAAAGAATAAATAAATGGTAAGCAAAAGGTTGATTTAGCTGTGACTGTATACCAAGGTCCATGCTAGGCAGTGGGGGAAACATCCATGAAAAATGAGATGGTGCTTGACCTCAAAAAGCTTGTAGCCTAATAATGGTAAATTATTCAGGACTGGGAAAGTAGTGTCTCTGGAGTCAAAGGGTTGTTGAGTTGACCCATAACTCAGTCAATTTCCATGCTCTTTTTAAGAAGTATGCAGAAAGCATGGACCAGGTTTGCCAATACATTTCATAAGATCATTGTTTTTGAACCCTCCTCTTCTTCTGAGGGCACATATCAATAGGAATACTTCCCCAAATTGAGCACACCTGACCCAGGTTTTACGTAGGCCCTTGGTCATATCATAGCATTCATGTGACTAACCAATTCCAGAGCAAGGGGATGAGGCATATGGACAGCAGCAAGGCAAGGGCAAAATGGCCAGAGGGATGATTGGATAACTTTGAAAGCTTGCTCTAGTCTGAGAGTCTGCAGCTGGCTGGTTCATAGAATCACAGAATTTGACAGGTGGAAGGGACTTCAGTGGACCTCATAGTGGGTGAGTTGAAGCTGAGCTCACCAACTCACCTACGGACACCTCAGTTCCAGGTCAGGCTTCCCAGAACTGATTAGATGTCTGTAACTCCTAAGGCCTGGGACATTGTTCTGGTGTCCTGTGGTCTAGTCTGGAGGTACTATACAGGAGGGCTAGGAGGAAAGGAGGGGAGTGGCAGGATGAATAGCTTGGCAGAATTATAAAATGTCTCCAGTCCCAAGAAACTTGGTCCAATGAGGAGTGCTGGAAATACTTCTTAGGGGATGGTACCTGAATGGAACCTTAAAGAAGAAGAGGTGAACAGCAAATGTCTTGCAGGGAGCAACTTGGAGAAAAGCATTGAGGCAGGAAATGAAATGCTGAGTACAGAGAACAGCAAACAGACCAGTTTGCCTGAAGTGTCAATTGTGTGAAAGGACTAATGTGTAATGAAGTCTGGAAAGGTGGATAGATAGAAGCCAGCTTCTGAAGCACTTCATATGCCAAGGTAAGAAACTTGCCTTTTATTTTAGAGGAAGTAGGGAGCCATGGATGATTTTTAACACAGGGGAGAGACGTTCAGACGTGTGACCTAGGAGCATGATTCTTGTATTGTATTTATCATATCAGAACACAACACAACACAAATTAAACAAGTGATCATACAAACTCTGCTTGAAGACCTCCAACTTGAGGACTTCATTACCCGCAAGACAGTCAGCTTCATTTTGGGATAGCACTAATTGTTAGGAAGTGCATCTTTAAATTTCCCTTGAATTTTCCTCTTTGCTGCCTCATTGCTGAATGGCACATTTTTATTCCCCCTTAGGTGGGGATTAGGTACTTGAACATCCCTTAGGTACTTGAAGCCAGAATCTATTCTCCTACAATGTGTACAGTCCTTTGGGGGTGTATGGGGTATTCAAGGAGGACCACCATCTCTAGTGTGAGGGCTTGCTGGGCCCTTTTCAGAGCTGCTCATCCACCTTTAGTATCTACTTGGCACTCCACTTTAATCTGTGCCCCCAATAAACATGCACAATAGCATCTAGCCACATCCTAGTAAACTTTTTCAGCTGCCGTGCTAAGCCAAGTTGAGGGGAATAGATGGGTTTCAAAGCCTTTGGAGAGTTAGGGAGGTGTTTACTGCAAGTGTGTGTCATCCCCCAAAATCATTCTACTGAACTAGAAAAAAAACAATACAAAATCCAATTTGTTCCACTGATTCAATGAAGTTTAATTATTCTAGTATCAAATGAGTTAACAGATGAATAATTATTTTCTGACCTTAAACTGCCACGTGAAAGTCAGATGCCATCGTTGTCATTAATCTTTTCACAAAAGGACAGAATATGAGTCTTGGATGACCAGTCGTACATTACCACTTGCTTTTCTACTGTTCAGTCACTTTTAATCATGCCCTTTGTTGTTTGGGGTTTTCTTGAAAAGATACTGGAGTGATTTACAATTTCCTTCTCCAGATCATTTTCCAGAAGAGGATACTGAGACAAATGGGGTGACACAGTTGGTAAGTTTTTGAGGCCAGATTTGAATTCAGATCTTCAAGACTTCAGACCCAGAACTCTATCTATTGTGCCACCTAGCTGCCCTATTGTTCACTAACTGTCTCAAACAATGACACGTTCTTGAATTTTGTTATGATTAAGGTTATACTCACTGGATTATGCTTTGTAATTTCCATACTTTTCCCTCTAAAAATGAGATTTGTTCATCTCCAGTACTGCAGTGCCTCTGGCACTCCCTAGAAGGTACAGCAGAAAGGGCACTGGACCTGTAGTCTAGAAGATGACATCAAATGCAGCCTCAGACACTTACATGAGCTGTGTGATGCTGAGCACATCTATTTGCACATGTTTGGCTCAGTTTCTTCCACTGGAAAACATGGATAATAATAGCACCTACCTCTCATGCTTGTTGAGAGGATCAAATGAGATAATACTTATAAAGCACTTATCATGGTACCTGGCACATAGCAGGTGGTAGCTATGATGATAATGATTTTTCAGATATTAGTGCTAACAACTCAGCAATCACCTAAACCAGTGCTTTCAGTGTTCAAGGGCTTGATCCATGTCAGCCAGTGGCTTGAATTCATCAGAAGCTGTAAGGTGGTTTCTTAGCATCTCTTTCCTTATCTGAGGTATCAACTCTGGCCAGTTTTATTTTGCTCTTTCCAGCCCAAAGGCTCTTCTTTCTTGCAGAGAAAATGGAAACAGAATCAGAGTTGAGCAGTTCTGCCTTCTCTGTTCTCAATGAGTGTCATCCCTTCTCTCAGGAGCAGAGGCCTGATACTGTCTTTCCTTCTCCTTGCCCCAATGGGGCTCAATTACACCAAATCAAACAGAACTCACTTTTTGCTGTCCTCCAGGTTCAGCTTTCTAATGTTTGTACTCTTGATATTATATTTAGGAGACTGTTCTTTGCTTCCCACTTCCACCTTCTATGCAAACATTGGTTATTAAGTATCCTTTGCATTCACAGTCCTTTCTTCAGAAAACTCCCATTTTTCCTACTCATTAGTATTCTGTCTCTTTGTGTTCTCAGAATTTCATTCTTAAGAGTTTTCCATCTATCTTCTGGTGATATCTATTGAATTTTTGTCTAGAGAATCCTACTTAGCCTTCTTCCAAACCCACTGAAACTGACTTTCTGAAAGTCCAAAGTTGCGTATCATTAGGTAGCTTCCTTTTCTTTCCCCTTCTACCACAAACTTCAGGAGAAAATTGTTCTTTTTTCTTCATAGGTTCCAAAGATTTCTACCCAATGAGTCAATTTCTTCTTGGTTGGAAGAATCAAACCCAGAATATAATTCCTCCTTAATTCATTCCACTAACCATTGAAGGATGAAATTATTATCAAAGCAAGTCATAAAATGATTAGTTATCATACTTTTGATAAAGAGGGTGTCCCAGCAGAATCTGGATAATTGAAGCCCCTCCCCCATTGATACTATATCGTGCCTCTAGGCCTGATGTGATCTACTTCCCAAACTCCTTAGACAGTTCCTCTTTCTCTCCAGGTGGACTGGAGTATACTCTGATAAGAAAATCGCTTTTCTCTTATCCTCTACTGATTTTCATTCACATGTCCCACATACTGTTAGCAGTCTGATTTGCTGATTTCCTAAAAAGCCATACCTTTTTTGAAGGAAACAATGTAGTTCTATTGCCATAATTCACATACCTTTGCATATGATTTAAGTTAAGTAAAAATGGCCTGTCTAAAGGGTATATTTAATTCATAAAACATATAGTTCAAACATTCACTATGAAATTTCACAAATGTTTTCCCAAAGTTGTAGAATTTAACTTCTTTCTACTTAGAGTTTTCTCTTAGATTTTTAAAAACTTGATCCTTTATATTCCAGTGATCCTAATGATATCCCATTACAAAGGCAAGTAGAGTACTGTATGTTTTTTATTCTAATTTTTTTATTCATGAAAATTTCAACAAAACACGGTTTATTGTCAGTCAACAAATCTGTCTATGAACTATGAAAAACAGAAACTTTCTCAATGAGACTGACTGCAACTGAAAATATACATTAATTTTCAAAACTATATGCAACCCCTAAAATATGAAATAATAGTCTCTATTAATAAGTAAGTACTTAAATCCCACTATTGGGCCAACTTTAGCAGGAAAATGAATTTTCCTTAGTCTGTTACAATTTTTATTAACATAAAAATGCACATATGCTGTAATTCACTTGAATGTTTCTTTTTAAACTACTGACCAACATCTATAAAGTTCCTGTACAAATGTGAAAAATTGATGCATGCTAAGAAGACCGTAACTTAAGATGCAATGCTACCTACCCCCTTTCATATGCTATACCTTAGAATAAAATGGAGTCATCCAGTAGCACATTGCCATCATAGATCCTATTCCACCCAGTTCTAGTGATACATATGAGGACAAATTTGCCTCTTAGCATTGTATCTAATGCCTCTTGATCGTTGGATAAACTTTGTGAATTGTTTAGTTCAGCTTGCTCTAGTGATTGGCCAATCCCTTTTTTGGATTTTCTCTTCTGTGAGCTGGATATCTCAACTCATTCTTTTCTGCATATCATCTATTATATCCACCTTCATAGATAGAAAGAAGCAGTCTGCTCTTTCCTTCATCCTTTTCATTTTAAATCCCCTTTGATTAGATTTTCAACATACCAAGCAAATACCTTTTCCAGTCTTTATTTGGTGCTAAAAGCCTGCTGTTCCTATATTTAAAGCTGTAGTTCAGAAATTCAAATTTCACTTTCAGACATTATTTTCTTAGTTATCCATTCTCTTATTAAATCATTTATTTTCTGCTTTCTTGTGTCTTTAGTGGTCAGCAATGAGAAAAAAACAACGCAAAACAAATAAACAATACCCCTAAGAAACAAAAAACCACTACTGTTCCTGGACTGCAATTTCTTGCCTGAGAAAGCTGTAATCTTTAGGAAAGACTTCTAGGTTCCATCTGGATGTATCATTTGTGCCCATGTGAATCATCAGAAATGGATAGTTATCATCCATTTTGACAAGTCAGTGGAGGTTTTCTTATGCTTTCAATGTAATGGTTCTTACCAGGTTTATGAAGCAGATATTATTATCTTCGTTTTAGTTATGGGAAAACTGAGGCTGAGAGGGATTTAAATGATTTGCCTAGGGTCACATGACTAGTAAGTATCTGAGGAAGTTTTCAACTTAGGAATCTGATTCTAGGTACAACATTCGATCATTGTGCCCCTTAGCTGTTAACAAATAGCTGTCTTCTTACTGCTGAACAGGGAGTCAACAAATCCCCTCCCCTCTTTTTATTTGAATCTTATTGGATAGTATCTTACCTGAAAGTGCCTATGAATGTGCTTTCTAACTCCTTGGAGAACAAGGAGTTGCTTCATTCTCTGAGGACATTTGGAATCATAGGCTTATAAATTTTGAGCTGGAAGGACCCTGGAGAGCAATGAGTTCCATGTCCTCATTTTACAGATTTGGAGACTGCAGCCCAGTGACCTGCTCAAGGTCATACAGGTAGTGAATGTCTGAGGAAAGATTGGAATGTCGATCTTACTGACAAGGAATCCAGTGCCTGATCCACTACTGATTTGGCTGTTTCCATAGGCACTGATACTTCTAGAGAGTTTCCTCACACACGCCTGATCACTCTGGACCTTTTTATTGACTTCTTCTGTATAGCAGCTATTCTCCTGCTTTCCAAAAGGACATCAAACGTTCCAGATTTTTCTTGCCTTTGGTAATGGTGTTCACTATTCCTGGAATGGCTCCCATCCTTCTCTTTAAACTCATCATTTGCAGATCAATTCAAGTAACACAGCTGAAGCTTCCCCGGTCCCTTCAATTGGTAATGGCCTTGGCCCTGAACTTAAAATAGCAGTTTGTCATGCAATTCTCTAAAATGCACTTAGACAATACATTTTAAAAATATTTCTGAAATGTTTATTTTAACATTGCATATCATAATTAACTATATCTCTATCCTGTCCCTAATCTATACATTAAGGTACTTGTGGGCAGGGGTTACATTTTAACTTTTTTGATGGAAAGTAAAAAGAAAACAAATAACAAAACATTAAATCACAGAGGAAGAATCCCAAACCAGTTTTTAGCAGGCTGGAAATTAGGATAAAGCAAATAAGGTATCATTTACTTGATATAAATATAAAGACATGTTTTGGTTCAAAGAATCATAGAATAATTTAAAAGTATATAAAGTAATTTTAAAGTATAAGGAAGAAGAAACATGGTTTGATATCTGAAAAGAGATCTAGGGGTCAATTGGACTGAAAGATCAACATGAGTCAATATTAGGCTATAGCAGCTTTAAAAGCTAATAAACTTTCAGGCTTCAATAAGATAAATTTGGTTTCTAGGAAGAGGATGAAGACCATCTCGCCATGCTCAGTCCTGATCAGAGCACATATGGGAGGATTGTTTAGGATTGCTTTCCCCCCTTCCCCCCCTCCATTTAGAAGGACCAAAGCTGAACAGTATCCAAGGAGGAGCCATTGGAATATGGAAAGATTTAGGAAACAGCTGGCAACTGTCTTCCAGAATTTGAAGGGTTGTCAAATGGAAGAGGAAAGAGACTGGGGTTTTGTCCCAAAGGGTAGAACTGAGAACAAGGGGAGAGGTGAGTTAGGAAGATGCAAATTTGGCATTTCTGTAAGGAGAATCTCCAAATGATTAGAAGAGTCCAAGAGACTGCTAAGCTGCCTTCGGAAATAGTGGATTCTCCTGTACTAGCATCTTCAAGGAGTGGCCAGGTGACCTCTTGTCTGGAATGTTGTGGAGGCAATGCTGTGCTTCTGTCTCTCAGCTCTTAGCACAATGCTTCATAAACAGACAGTTATTAAGTGAAAGCTTAATAAACATCTGTAGATTGATGGATTGCCACCCCTGGCAGCCTATCTCAATTAACACCAATTACGTGGCTCTCTCTAATGCACCCAGCCCTGACCTGGGGCAATAGAGATGTCAACAGCTTTATTCCCATCCTTTTGTCTGTGTCAGAAAATTTGAGTGAAAAAAAAAGAAAGGAAAGAAAGTCTAAGAAGATGCGGACTGAGCCTCCAGTGCTCTGGATGCCCAAGCTCTTGTTGGCTTAGTATCACACCGGCCAAGTGCAGCCTGACAGCTGATCTCCCCAGGAACAGATTCTCAGCAGTGCCTGCAAAACACATCCTTTGCAACATTGAATAAGTCAGCTCCAGGTTCTCATGCTCTCATTTTCCCTGCCTTGCAGGTCATCTCCCCAGCTTTCCTCCTTCCCATGATAGGTAGCTCAGTCCTTCAGAAATCTTGTACCCAACCTCCTTCTAGAAAGGTAGGCACAGATTCTTCTTGGGACTGGAGAGGGAGGTGCAGTAGCAATGGGAAGCTGGAGAAACCTGGAAGCCACTAATGATGTATTTCAGATGCTCTCTCTATGGAGGGGCCTGCTTTTCCTTTTAGCCCCTTCTCACTTTGGGAACAATTGGCCAGCTTGATTCCCATGTCCCTCTGAAGCTTTCAGACCATTGGGAGCATGTGGACAAAGCGATCTGGCTGAATCATCGTGGGCATGTCTGCACCCTCATGCACGTTATCAAGTTAACCATTTGAGTCTTGCACAGCTGATGCTCGTTGCCTAGCTAAAGAAAGGCTTTCTGAGCTGAGAGCCTAGGCAACTGCATAGGCGATAGATCCTGATGAGCTGCAAACTAAATGTCAAAGAGAATGTCGATGAGCTGAGGATTCTGGGAAGTAGTACAGAAAAGAAGAGGAGGAGGCTGCTTCTTAGTATTATTATCCAGACTGGAGCTAATGAAGTCTATTCTCTCATAGGATCTAAGAAAGATTCTAGCTTTAGAGATGGAAGCCAATTAAGAGGCCATCTAGGCTAATCTTGTCATTTTATGAATGAGAAAAGTAAGGTTCAGAGCAGTGATGTAACTATCTCTCTCTCTCTCTCTCTCTCTCTCTCTCTCTCTCTCTCTCTCTCTCTCTCTCTCTCTCTCTCTCTTCTCTCTCTCTCCTGCACCAAATTGGGTTCACTAGTGTCTTACTGAACTCTGTCAGTGGCTTAGAATTCGGTGACCAAGGAGCTTTCTGCTCCACTCCCTCTCCTAACTCCCTACAGCCCTATTAACCAAGGCAGCTAGGTGGCATAATGGATAGAGTACTGGTCCAAGAGTCAAGAAGGTTTGAGTTCAAATCCAGCCTCAGATTCTTCCTAGCGATGTGATCCTGGGCAAGTCACTTAAACCTCTATTGACATCACTTTTTTTCATCCATTAAATGGGAAAAATAGAATTGTTATGAGGATCATGAGACAATATTTATAAAGCACTTAGCTTAGTGCCTGGTATACAGTAGGTGCTTAATAACTTATTTCCTTCTTTTCCCCTTCTTATTACAAGTCACCTATGTTGTGGTTTTCCATTAATTCCCCACAGTAACATTAAGTAAGAAAGGTAAATTAAAATGGGATCTTGTGAGACCCATCTTTTCTGCTTGGCATATAGTAGGGACTTAATAAGTACTTGCTGATGGATTGATAAATTCTCTCATGCCTTCTTTCAGGGATCTTCTGTCACAATGAAACCCTTCCCTCTGTTTCTCTCATTTCAAAGTCTTCTTTTCCTTCAATTTCATTGTGTCTGCTTCTTCCATCCATATCTATTAGGGGAAAGATCAAAAGGGATACAGAAAGAAAGGCAGAAGAATCTTCAGGAGGAATGGGGTCATTCCTTTGCTAAATTGAATTCAGCATTTGTGGAATTGGTGGGGAAGAAAGGACAGCCAAAATTCAATGGAATTTTGACAGGTCTAGTCAAAACAAGATAGAATTAGGGAAGTCAAAATCATCCAGTGAGCATGTACTAAGTGTGCTGCACAAGGCACCAAGATGGGTACTGACGATGTGAGCAAAAGCTACATGCTGTCCTCACCTCAAAGAGCTTCCATTCTTTTAGGAGATGCAGCCTCTAAGCAGATAAATGATCATGTAAGGAGGATGGTCTGAGCATATATTAGTCAATCAGGAAAGGCTTTCCTGAAAAGATGGCACCGGAAATGAACTTTGAAGGAAGCTAAGAATTCTAAGTGGCAGCATTAAGGAAGGCATACATCACAAACCTGGACAAAGGCAAGCAGGTGGGAGAGCAAATACCAATCCTTGTCCATCTGGCTGAAGGGAAACAATGTGCAACGATCCCAGAAAGGGAGGCTAGTGGCAGATTGTCAAGGGCTTTAAATACTGAACTGAGATGTGTATTTAATCCTACAGGTAATGGAAACCAAGGAAGCTTGTTAAAAGGGTGATGACATGGTTAGACGTAAGCATTAGAAAGGTAATTTGGATGGTGCAAAGCTTTATGTGTAGGAGATGGGGGACACGTGACTAGATAGCAGTTTGTTTTTTTAATGTGAGAGTTTTGGTGTATCCCAAGATCCAAAAATGTCAGAGATTAGACTAGATGGTCCCTGAAGTCTATTCCAACTTTGAAATGTTTCTTTTTTTTTTTTAATTGAATAACATTCTATTTTTTTTTGTTGCTGCCATTAGACTGATCAAGATGGGTTCCTACTCCAATTCAAGAGGTGGAATAAATTCCCAAGATAAACAACAGGTCTTTTCAAAACAGGGCATGGTTTGGGGCCTATGTGTACTCTTCTTCGAGCTAGCAGCTCTGTAGCCCATCAAGTGTTTGGGTGGCACAAATCTCAATAAAACAGATAAAGCCTTCCTCCCAAGTCATGGTATTTATTGGGATTATCAAACTGACAGACTTTCGGGGGAAATTTTAACTGCATATAAACATGTAAATGTACTAAGTATATTGACAAATTGACCTGGTCCTGCTAATGTGAATTCAAAAAAGTGGCTGAACTCTGAGCAAGCAGCTGAGCCTAGGGCAGAGATAGGAGAACAGAATTTCATCTCCCATCAAAGAAGGTGATGCAAGCAGGATCGAGATGCAATAAGCATCTCCTGCTCATCTTATCCTAGTTTTAGTCTAATTTTGCTTCTCTAGTTCAGACTGGGCCCATTACTTGGAGGAACATATTTAGGGGACTTTCTCCATGGATCTGCAGTTGATCCTACATTAGTTAATATATATGTGTGTGTATATACCTGTGCATATATATGTATATATATATATATATGCATATACACATACACATACATCTATATATAATTATATATGTGTATATATGGCTATATAAATATGTGTATTGATATATATGCATACATATATGTGTGTGCATGTGCTAATTAGTGTATGTGTATATGAAGATGAAAGTACAGGAGGCATTACTTATAAAGTTTTCCCATAACCCCAAGTGAATTGTTGTGGAGTCATTTTCAGTCATGTCTGACTCCTTATAACCCCATTTGGGGTGTTCTTTGCAAAGACATTGGAATAGTTTACCATTTCCTTCTCTAGCTCATTGTACAGAGAATGAAACTGAGGCAAACAGGGTTAAGTGACTTGCCCAGCATCCCATAGCTATCAAGTATTTGATGCTGGATTTGAACTCAAGAAGTTGAGTCTTCCTGACTCCAGGCTCAGAACTCTATCCACTGCACCACCTAGCTGCTCTCAATATGTAACCCCAAGTTGGAAGGGATTCATAGGGGATTATCAGATTCACAGACTAAAACCTCAGATAACAGAGCCAGGTTCCAATAAAAGACCTTGGCAGACTAGAATATTGGCCCAATTCTAGTTTGATAAAATGCAGTAGTTACATCTCTTTTCCAGTCTTACCATATTCAAGAAAAGTTTAGGTGTCCTGTTGGCCTACAAGAAAATGCCTGGATGTCCTGGGGGTAAGGAGACAGCATTCACCTGGAGGTTTGATCCAAAAAGTTCTCTGGATTGCCAATTCACTGTCCATACAGAAGGCCTGTCAGCAGCCTGCCTTACAGCAGAGACACTTTAGAATAGATCAAGGGGAAAGGGAGTGTGACTAATGTCTTTGTAAAGCAGAAAAGGCCGAAATGCTGAGTAACCAAATGCTCCCTAGCTTGCCATTCTCCTTTAGGAATTCTAGTGGTAAGCTGACTGACACAATTGACAGCAGGTCTCTCTCACTGGGATCTGGTTGAGCACCTGACTTCTGGGGGTCAGAGGTCCTCATGAGATCTGACCAAAAGTGAAGCTGACTGACCTGTTTCCTTGAGTTACATAAGGGAGTTAGGAAGGAAAATGTGATCTCTCTGCGAAGTGTATAGTGATACTGGCAATTAGTTTGAACATAACTTGGTAAGAGGGCTATTTATTAACATTAGACAGAGCTCAGAGTGCTTTAATTCACCATTATAATTTTTTTTGCTAACAAAATGGCTAAAAGCTTTTATGTAAGAGAAGATAGATGTGGGATAGTTCTGTTAAAAGCATGGAGTTTATCTCTAGTCCTCTCCTTTCTGCTTAGAAATATTACTTTTAGATTTCTCGCTGAGACTTGGAGAAATTCATTCACTAGCAAGGTTTTGTTTTTGTTTTAATTTGAATATTTCTGATCATCCATCAAGCTAGAACGGATAGAACTGAATCTCTCTCCATGTTAGAGATGACTTGAAGTGGCAATGGGTCTGGACACCGAATTTTCCCAAGACCTCTAACAAAGCCTTCACTATGAAATTATCTTGCCATGCCTTTGGACTGTGTGCCTGACAGCTGCTCCTATAGTGCTGCCTACGCTTCTTGTGAGCAAACTGTTGAAAGGCAGAATGGAATAGGAATAGAATCAAGAAGCATTCATGAAGCACCTACTCTGTGCCAGACACTGGAGATACACATGATTCTCCAAGATGTTCACATCTTAAATTCACTAGCTTTTTGGCTCAAGGCAAGTCCCTTAATTTCACCGAGAAACCTCAATTTCCTCTTTTGTAAAAGCAGGAAAACAATAGCATCTGTCTCAAATAAAAAAAAAAAGGATTTCAAGTTGCTTTGGATCATCTTCCATGAGTTCAATTCCCATCATGATGTAGATGACTCCCAGATCCCTCTCCAGCCCTGGGCTCCAGGACTACATCACATGCTTGACTCATGCACATTTAGAACTGGATGCCTACCAGGTATCCAAACTAACCGTGTCCAAAACAGAGCTCATTGTCCAGTCTCTCCCTCTACCTTTCCCTCACTTCCTTGCTATTGTTAACTGGCCCTCCATTCTTCCAATTTCCCAGGTTTATGACTTCAGTGCCATCTTTGACTCCTCCTCTTCTTCCTTCCCATATCTAGTCAGTTCCTGATTCTAGGGCCTGGTGCTCTGTGCCACCTCACTGCCCTCCAGTCAGTTCCCAAAGTCATATTTTCTCTTTCCACAACACCTCCTATCAGTACCCTCCTCTCCACTCACACAGCTACTACCCTCATCAACTATTGCCTTATTTCAATAGCCTCCTATTTAATCTCCTTGACTCAAATCTCTTCCCGCTCCAATCTATCCTTCTCAGTCATCAGAGTGATTTTCCTTAAGTACAGGTCTGAGCATGTGACCTTCTTACTCAATAAACATCATCAGATCCCTATTGGTTTGATGGAAAAAATATAATCTTCTATGTTAAACATTTGAATCAAGCCATCCACAAATTGGCATCAACTGCTGATTGACCTTTTCTACCCTGCGATAGAACCAAATGGGCTTTCCCTTTGTTTCTCACACAAAACTATCTGCCTGATTGTCCCATGTGCCTCATTGCAATCTCACGGAATTGTTCTCTTTCTTCAAGATGCAATTTTAGGACCTCCATCTTTCCTGATTCTCCTTCCCCAGATGGTTTGCGTCCTGCCCCGGATATTTAACCATTTTGTATTTATTTGAATTTATTCCCTTCATATTTATTCTATACCCTTTTGGGATATCATCTCCTTGAAGGCAAAGACAAAATTTTCTCCTTGCTTTGTAACTCCAGTGCTTAGCAAACTGTTTGGCAATACTAAGTCCCAAAAAATGCTTTGTGACTGATTGCTATGTACTTGTCTCCCTCATTAGAATATAAAGCCCTTGAGAGTAGGAATTATTGTACTTTTTGTATTGTATTCAGAGTGTACAGAGCCCTGCATACACTAAGTGTTTAATAAATGTTTGTTTGTTGGTAAATGTTGCTTAATGCCTCTCTAGTGTGCACCTACTTTGTTTTTTTGTTTTTTTATTTTTCTGTCTGCTCTGTCTCTACAGATCAAACAGTATTTCAAATGATAGAGTTTTAGATTTGGCAATTACTTGGGAATCATCTAGTCAGACCTTCTGTGAGAGCACCTTATCTGAGGTCACATCACATGTTAGGAAGTAAAGGAACCAGAATTCAGATCCAGATGTCAGCTTCATTTCTTCTGCAGCTGCATCTTGTTATCTTGTAAGATGCATTTCCTAAATGATATCTTAACAGGGTTGGACAGAATGGTCACCACACCTCTTTTCAAATCACAAGGTAAGGCTATGATTTTAAGTTTGTGGGAAATGGAAAATTCTGTGATTCAATGGGGAAGATAAATGAGGCAATGACAATTTCTTTGAAATTAAATGTACTCTGGAAGCCTAAGAGGGTCATCCTTTGGTTGAAGGCAGTTCCCTTAAAATAGGAGATGGTAACAGATGTTGAGAGCTGTCTCAGGGCTTCAATAAGGAGTCCTGTTCCTTTTATTTTTTTAAAGGCCAACTCTGAATTCAAAGCTTTTTGGAATTTCAAAAATCAAAATCCTGTTTTTAAAAAAGAATTGCTGAAAAAGAGAATAGCAAAGGCAACCTTTTTTTTCATTTCTTCACATTTTTTTCATTCTTTGCATTACAAACAATTCCAGCAGAGAACAATCTTCTCTCCAATAAGCCTTCCTTATGAATCTTTTCTATTTAAAAAAATAAAAATACAAATAGCCTTTGTTGAGCCCTTGCATTCATTCATGACAAATAATAGACTAAACTGAATTATTTGTGAAATCAATTATTTTTAGAAAGACAATGAGTGACAGGTAATGGGAAAGAATTATATTGCTGGTAATTTAATTAAAAAAGGACTCCTGGAAGAATTCATGCCAGGTTTGAAAATTTAACACTCAATCTTCAGCAGACTAATAGAGACTCTTGAAATGAGGCCAGTCTGCCCAGGACTTTGACAAACATGGGAAAATTGCAGGTGGGTAAGATTGTACAATACGAACCACATGAAGCCATGTGGGTTTTGTCATTTCTAAAGGGGACCCAGAGCATTTAGACTGCCCAGGAACAAGCTTACATAATTATCCTTTTCCTTGAGGAGAGTAAACTATTGTCAAACAGCAGGGGGAAAAGAGGATTGAGGTTTTGGTGTCATACCACTCTGGACTGAGGATCAGAATTTGGCCAAGAAAAATTCACCGTTATATTTTTGAAATGTCTGAGGGTGTGATGATTCTGGACTATAGTTAATCAAGGCAATTTGATAGCACCAATTATGGGCAGAACATGGGATGTGAGGGGCACTGTGGCTACATAGAAATTTGTCAGGAAAAGATCTGGTGGTTTTAGTGGACTACAAATTCACAATAACTCAACAGTGTCATTTTGACTCTCCTGGATCTATTTTCCAGGTCAGTTGTTTTTCCAATGAGATATTTCACATTATCTTCCATTTTTTCATTCTTTTGGTTTTGTTTTGTGACTTCTTGGTTTCTCATAAAGTCACTGGCCTCCATCTGTTCCATTCTAACTTTGAAAGAACTATTTTCTTCAGTGAGCTTTTGAACCTCCTTTTCCATTTGGCTAATTCTGCTTTTTAGGGCATTCTTCTCTTCATTGGCTTTTTGAACCTCTTTTGCCAATTGAGTTAGCCTATTTTTCAAGGTGTTATTTTCTTCAGCATTTTTTTGGGTCTCCTTTAGCAGGGTGTTTACTTGTTTTTCATGCTTTACTTGCATGTCTCTCATTTCTCTTCCCAGTTTTTCCTCCACCCCTCTAACTTGATTTTCAAAATCCTTTTTGAGCTCTTCCATGGCCTGAGCCCATTGGGTGGGCTGGGATACAGAAGCCTTGACTTCTGTGTCTTTCCCTGATGGTAAGCATTGTTCTTCCTCATCAGAAAGGAAGGGAGGAAATACCTGTTCACCAAGAAAGTAACCTTCTATAGTCTTATTTATTTCCCCTTTTCTGGGCATTTTCCCAGCCAGTGACTTAACTTCTGAATATTCTCTTCACACCCACTTTGCCTCCAGATCCACCCAGCTAGCGCTTGGGGTCTGAGATTCAAATGCTGCTCCCCAGCCTCAGGGCTTTGGGTGAGGGTGGGGCTGCTATTCAGTGTGAGATTAAGTTTAGGTGCTCAGGTGGGGGCAGGGCCGCCTCATGGCTCAGTTCCCTCAGGGGGTTTATGTGGAGACCTTCAACAATGGATCTGAGCTCCTGCCTGCTTGGGGAGCCCCTGTCCGCTGCTGCCCCTGCCGCTGCCTCCCGAGGGGGCCTGAGTTATGGGGGCACCCCACTCCCCTCTCGCCAAGCTGAGAAGACCCTCTCACCAACCTTTGGGGCCCGTGGGTGGAGGGACCTGAGTGGCTGCTGGAGATTCTGTCTCTGAAGCCTGCTGCCTGCTCGGATCTGCTCCTCTCAGTGCCATGCGGCCAAGGCAGGGCTGGGCTCCGCTCCAGGTCTGGGGCACGACGGACCTTTTGTCGGTTTTTCAGGGCTCTCTGAAACAACTCCGTTGTTCTGTGGCTTATGTTGCTCCAGAATTTGTTGGGAGTTCTTTTTTTACAGATATTTTATGGTCTGTGGGTTAGGAGCTAGCGTATGTGTGTCTTACTACTCCGCCATCTTGGCTCCATCCCCCAACAGTGTCATTTTGAAACCAAAAATCTAATGCAACCTTTGATCATGTTAACAGGGGTCTAGTGACCAGGATAAGGAGGGATAAGCCCACAACACTCTGCCCTGGTCAGACGATACCTGAAATATGGTGTTCACTTCTGGTTCCCACATTTTAAGAAGATCACTAATAAAGGACCACTGAAGAGTCTCCAGAGGAGATAAATCTGAATGAGAAGAGATCTGGAGTGCATGCTGTATAAGAAGAGAGTGAGAAATTAATAATGTTTAGCTTGAAGAAAACAAATGGAAAAGAATAGTTATCTGTTATTTAAGCATTTGAAGGGCTGTTATGCAAAGGTTGGAGAGTTTTTCCCTCCCCTTGTTTAGTTGATCCTAAGAAACAATGAATGGAAGAGTCAAATTTAGCCTTGATGGCAGGAAGCCAAAGCTTCCAAAAAGTGCAACACCCTTGTCAAAAGAAGGAGTGAGCTACTCATCCCTGGAAGGCTTCTCAGAAATGTTGGATGATCACCTGCTGGGAAAGTTGCCAAGGTCTTGGCAAACTCCAATTCTATTGAGAGGGAGGTAAAGAAACCCCTGCTCCTGCTCTCTGGTGAGAAGATCCAATATCTGCAGCAATGACCAGGTCTGGGCCATTTGATTTGGGATTTTCATTCCCAGGGTCTAGCATAGTGCCCAGCATACAGTCAGTGGATAGAACACTGGACCTGGAGTCAGGAAGACCAGAGTTCAAATCAAACCTCAGACGCTTCTTAGCTGTGTGACATTTGACAAGTCATTTAACTGCTATCTGACTCAGTTTCCTCAGCTGTGAACCTGGGATAATAATAACACCTACTTCCTAAAGTTGTGGTGCCAACAAAATAAGAGAATATATGTAAAGAGCTTAGCACAGTGCCCGGGACATGGTTGGCATTTAAGAAATGTTATTTCCCTTCCCCACTTCTCCAGATAGGGTTGGACTGGTGCATTATGGAATATGTGAAGCTAGAACCAAAATTAACATATTTGGTTCAGTACAGTTATGATTTAAAACTTCCCTTTAAATATTTTGAGAATTCACTTTTATGAAAGCATCTTGTGATAAATTAACGTAATTCCTATAAGCAATATAATATGCTTTTTTAACCTTTTTTCTCTTCTTTCCTCTTTCCCTATCTTTTCTTTTTCTCCTCTTTCTTTCTCTCCCTCTCCTTTGTCCTCCTTCCTTCTTCCTCTTTTTTCTTTCCTTCATTTCCCTCTCTCTATCCTTTTGTTCCTTCCTTCCTTTCTTCCTTCCTTCCTTCCTTTCTTCCTTTGCTCTATTTTCTCATTATTCTTGAGCTGTTTTGTACAAATTAGTATTTTTATAATAGACTGACAAAGGAGTTCATCACTGAGTACAAAAGCTTTGGGAGGAATGCTATTATTCTCAAAAATGTTCTATATATTAAAGACAAAAGTGAGATTAACCAGCCTCCTCCTTCTCTCCTTAGTCATCACTTATTAAGAGTCCTTTTCTACAAGAAAATACCTCCAGCGAAAGACCTAGTCATTTAGACCTTCATTTGTGACTTTTCAATACTGAGTAAATGCTTTTCACAATTGGTAACCCTAATGGTCTCTTGTGTTTGACTATTAACTACTGTGAATTGATGCTCACATTTTCCAGTTATTACTGGAATATCCAACATTCTTGGTAGAAATTATGAGAAGCCCAGAGACTCTTATACAGCTTTTGAGAATTTATGGGAAAAATAAATATCCCCTCTTTTGGAAGTATCCTAACTATTTATGGATGATCCTTTAAGAAGGGCACTGCAGGGAGTCAGAGAATTGTCCCCTCTCTCCTCACATACTCTCTGGAGCCCAAAGTGGGGAGGAAGATAATCTCTTTTCCTTCCCTTGAAGCACAGCTACCCTCCCTTTAGCACTCCCCTTTCAGTTTTCACTTTCCCCTGAATTTGTGGAATTATTTAATTCATCACATTACAAAGCAAGTACATCATATAGGGTGTTAGACCTAGGATCAGAACGACCTGAGTTCAGATCCTACCTCAGACACTAACGATCTGTGAGACCCTGGGTAAAACACAACCTCTCTCAGGCTAAGTTCCTACATAGGGGATAATAATAGCACTTATTGTTACTGCTTGAATCAAATGTAAAGTGCTTTGTAAACCTTGAATCAATATATAAATGTAAAATATTATTTTGCTGCCTGATCTCTTACTTAATTTTGATCTTCTTTGGACTTTTAAATGTCCCGCATTTCAAATAAAATGTTTGTTTCCTATTTTTAAAAAGCTTGCACTTAATAATAGAGTGCCTTTAATGGTTTAAGGTTTGCAAAGCACTGGACATATGTTATCTCTTTTGATTCTCTCAAAAACAATAATTATCATTGCTATTAATACCTAATAATGTCTATTATACTGTTATTATCCCCATTTTACAGATGAAGAAAGTGGGGCTAAATGTTTTGATCAGTTTTGCTAATATGTTGTCTGAAGAGGATTTGGAATTAAGATCTGGGGCTCTAGCCATTATAACACCTAACTGTATCAATCCTAGTCACTCTCTAAGTAAGGCTAGGTTTTGTAAATAGAACGTTCAGCATGTCCAGAGTTAAATGTGAGGAGAAGATTGATATATATTACATCTAAACCATCCTTTAAATGATCTCATGTCCTTCATTCACTGTTGCAATGACCCATCTCTTCAAATTAACACCAGTATGCTGTCAGAGGTGTTCTATGTTTGTGCATTAGAAAGTTATGTTTACACAAGAATTCAAATCATAAGTAACCAAAAGGCCAAAGGAAGACACATGATGGGTAACCATAGGCTTGGACATGCTCAGATTGGTGATTTATAGGGGGGAAGTGATAGAAAATCTTTTATCAATAATAATCATATGGACACAAAAGTAGTTGATGGACCATACCATGAGAATAGCAGATAATAACAGAAACATACTAACTGCCATAGATGTGCCCCAGAAATACTGAAACAGCCCAAGAGAGGCAGTATAGTTCAGTGGAATCACAAGACCTGAGTTAGAATCTTTGCTCTGTCCTTTGTGTGATCTTGGATGAGTCATTGAACTTCTCTTGACTCAATTTCCTCATCTTAAAAATGAGGTGGTTGGACAAGATGGTTGTAGAAGCCCCTTCCAGCTATAGACCTATGCTCCCATGCCTCTAGTAAATTGATTAGATCCTCTGCAGAAGACTAATGGTAAGACACAAGTAAGAACTATGCAGAGCAGAAATAGTCACAATAAGCACCAGAGGAAGGAACAAATGTTCTGATGAAAGCAAGGATCCACACAGATAGTAAAGTGTTGTCATTATCAGGCAGGTACTCAGTTTGAAATGGGCTCCAGCCTTTTTTCTAAATTGATCATACTTCTAAGTAGAGGATTGATCAGCTTTGTTGTAACAGTGAGCTACCTGGCAGTCCCAGCCTTTACCTAAATGTCTTCCTTGCAGTGGATAAGGAATGTTTTGATGAGAAATTAGGATCCAGAACAGAAGCTTACAATTAATGGAGATTTAAATGGGAAAAAAAAACTCAGAAGTCATCAAAAAGCAGGAAAACAAGATTTGGGGAATGTGGTACAGAGAAGAATGATGGATTTGCAGAGGACCTGGGTTCAGATCCTAACTGTCCCGTTTACTTTGTGGACTTGTGCAAGTTTTTTAATTCTCCTGGACCTCTCTTTGCACATCTATAAAATGAAGAGTTTGCCTTGATATTCTGGACTTTCTGATATTTTGTTTTCTAGCTCTAGAAAATAATTATCTGATAGTTTGATTGCTATGGTATTGAATAAGTAAATTAATTTAGGTAGAATTATCATTTTTATTATATTAGCTTGGCCTACCCAAGAGGAACTGATGTTTCTCCACTTAGGTCTGACTTTCTTTGTGCAAAAAGTGTTTTGTAATTGTGTTCGTAGAATCCCTGGGTTTTATTTTGACAGGTAGACTCCCAGATATTTTATAATGTCTACTGTAGTTTTAGATGGGATTTCTCTTGCTGATGGACTTTGTTAGTAATATATAGAAATGCAGGTGATTTATCTGGGTTTATTTTGTAACTTGTAATATTGCAATCAGCTAGACAGAAACAATTTGAGTATTATAGAAATACAATCAGGGTAACACAAGATCTAGCAGCTTCTACCTTAAGGGACTGAAGGGCATGGAATAGGATATTCCAAAAGTCAAAGGAACTAGGACTAAAACCAAAAATCACCTACCCAACAAAACTGAGTATAATACTTCAGGGGAAAAAATGGTCTTTCAATGAAATAGAGGACTTTCAAACATTCTTGATTAAAAGACCAGAACTGAAAAGAAAATTTGACTTTCAAACACAAGAATCAAGAGAAACATGAAAATGTAAACAGGAAAGAGAAATCGTAAGGGACTTACTAAAGTTGAACTATTTACATTCCTACATGGAAAGACAATATTTTTAAGTCTTGAAACTTTTTTCAGTATCTGGGTAGTTGGTGGGATTACACACACACACTCACACACACACACACACACACAGACAGAGACAGAGACAGAGAGACAGAGAGAGACAGAGAGCACAGGGTGAGTTGAATAAGATGGGATCATATCTAAAAATTGAAATTAAGGGGTGAGAGAGGAATATATTGGGAAGAGAAAGAAAGAAAAGGAATGGGGCAAATTATCTCTCATAAAAGAGGCAAGTAAAAGACTTTTCAATGGAGGGAAAAAGCGTGGAGGTGAGAAAGAAAACATGAAATTTACTCCCATCACATTTGACTCAAGGAAGGAATAAAATGCACACTCATTTTGGTATGAAAACCTACCTTACAATACAGGAAAGTGGGGGAGAAGGGGATAAGCAGGGTGGGGGGAATGATGGAAGGGAGGGCAATGGGAGGAGGGAATAATTAAAAACCAACACTCTTGGGGAGGGACGAGGTCAAAAGAGAGAAAATGAGAAATAGGGGCTAGGATAGAATGGAAGGAAATATAGTTAGTCTTACACAACACGACTATTATGGAAGTCATTTGCAAAACTATACAGATATGGCCTATATTGAATTGCTTGTCTTCCCAATGAGGATGAGTGGGGAGGGAGGGAGGAAGAGAAGTTGAAACTCAAAGTTTTAGGAACAATTGTTGGGTATTGTTCTGGCGTACACCTAGGAAACAAGAAATACAGGTAATGGGGTATAGAAATTCATCTTGCCCTACAGGACAAAAGAGAAGATGGGGATAAGGGAAGGGAGGGACGTTAGAAGCGAGGGCAGATTGGTGATAGGGGTAATTAGAATGCTTGATGTTTTGGGGTGGGGGAGGGGAGAAATGGGGAGAAAATTTGGAATTCAAAATTTTGTGGAAATGAATGTTGAAAACTTAAATTAATAAAAAATTAATAAAATTTAAAAAAAAAAAGAATGCTTGAATCCTTGAATTCACTCCAGAGAACCTTCTCCCATACTCCAGTGTTTGGGGTGGGTGTCCCTGAAAAAAAAATAAAAATAAAAAATAAAACCAACTCAGTTTTATTTATTAGTTCAATAGTTTTCTTAATTTCAATTTAATTAATCTCTTCTTTGGTCTTTAGTATTTCTAATTTCATATTTAATTGGAAATTTTCAATTCATTCTTTTTCTAGCTTTTTCAGTTGCATGACTATTCATTGATCACCTCTTTTTCTATTTTATTCATGTAGGCATTGAAAGATATAAAACTTACTCTAAGAAATGTTTTTGCAATATCCCATAAGACTGGGTAAGTTGACTCATTACTGTCATTCCCTTGAATGAAGTTGTTGATTGTTTATCTGATTTGTTGTTTAACCCACTCATTCTTTAGGATTAGATTATTTAGTTTCCAATTAATTTGTAGTTTATCTTTCCATTGCCTTTTATTATATATAATTTTTATTGCATTATGATCTGAGAAGGATGCCTTGCATATCTCTGCCTTTCTGCACTGGATTATGAGGGTTTCTTTGTCCTAGTACATGGCTTATTTTTGTATATGTGTCATGTACCACTGAGAAAATGGTTTATTCCTTTCTATCCCCATTCAATTTTCTCCAGAGAGCTATCATATCTACATTATCCAGAGTTCTATTCACCTCCTTAACTTCTTTCTTCTTTAAGGTTAGATTTATCACGTTTAGAGGAGGGGTTTGAGGTCCCCCACTAGTACAACTTTGCTATCTATTTCTTCCTGTAACTCTCTTAACTTCTCCTCTAAGAGTCTGGATACTATACCACATGAACCATATATGTTTAGTAATGATATTACTTGGTTGTCTATGGTACCTTTTAGCAGGGTACAGTTTCCTTCCTAATCTCTTTTGATTAGAGTTATTTCTGCTTTTTCTTTGTCTGAGACTAGGATTGTTACCCCTGCTTTTTTCACGTCAGCTGAAGCACAATATATTCTGCTCCAACCTTTTATCTTTACCCTGTGTATGTCCCCTTGTTTCAAATGTGTTTCTTGCAAGCAACATATTGTTGCATTATGGTTTTTAATTCATTCTGCTACCCATCTCCATTTTATGAGTGAGTTCATCTCATTCGCATTCCCAGTTATGATTATTTTCTATGTCTTTACCTCCATCCTCTTTCCCCCATTTATGCTTTTAGTTCTCCCTTCCCCCTTCCCCTCCACAATAAAGTTTTAATTGTTGAGATCTCCCTCCATCCCTCTTCTCTCCTTTCTTTCAGCCCCCTTTCCTTTTACTCCGTTTTCCCCTTACTACTTCTTCTCTCCTTTTTCTTTCCCCTTTCCCCTCCTACTGCCTATAGAACTGGTTAGATTTCTATACTTCACTGAGTTTGTTGTTCCCTCCTTGAACTAAATCAGATGAGAGTAAATCTCAAACAATGCTCATCTCCCTCCTCTTTTTCCTCTACCGAAATATATTTTTGTGTCTCTTCCAGTGATGTATTTTACCTTTTCTGCCTCCTCCTTTTCACATTTCTCATTATAATCCTTTTCCACCCTTAAATTACATTTTTATCATTACATCATTTACTTTACATCTACTCCATCCATCCATCCATCCATCCATCTATCTATCTATCTATCTATCTATCTATCTATCTATCTATCTATCTATCTATCTGTCTGTCTGTCTGTCTGTCTGTCTGTCTGTCTGTCTGTCTGTCTGTCTGTCTGTCTACCTATCCCTTTTATATATCAATAAATATAGAATTTTCAAGATTAACAAGTATCATCTTCCGTTATAGGGATGTAAATAGTTTGCTCATGTTGAATAACAAGTTTTCTTTTTTCCTCTGTTTATCTTTTTATGCCTTTCATGTGTTTGAAGATTGAATTTTCCATTGAGCTCTGACCTTTTCATCAGGAAGGTCAGAAAATCCCTGATTTCATTTAATGTCCATCTCCTTGCCTGAAATATTGATCCTTGGTTGTAGTCCTAGCTCCTTTGCCTTACACAATATCATCTTCCAATCCTTCTGATATTTTAATGTAGAAGCTGCAAATTCCTGTGTGATCCTGACTGCAGATCTTCGATATTTGAATTGTATCTTTCAGGCAGCCTGCAGTATTTTCTCCTTTACTTGATAGTTCTAGAATTTGACAATGATATTCCTTGGTGTTTTTAGTTTGGGATCCCTTTCAGGGCGTGAACAGTGGATTCTTACAATGAGCATTTTGCCGTCTAGATAAAGGACTTCTGAGCAGTTTTCCTTGATGATTTCTTGGAAGATATTGTCCAGGCTTTTTTTTTCTCATCATGACTTTCTGGTAGACCAATAGTTCTTAAATTTTATCTCCTGGATCTGTTTTCCAGGTCAGTTGTTTTTCCAATTAGGTATTTTACCTTTTCTTCTATCTTTTAATTCTTTAGATTTCTGTTTGACTGATTCTTGATGTCTCATAGAATCATTAGCTTCTATTTGCCCAATTCTAATTCTTATCAAATTGTTTTCTTCAGTTAATTTTTACATCTCCTTTTCATCTGTTCAGTTTTTCCTTTTAAGTATTTATTTTCTCCAATTAGTTTTTGTACTTCCTTTTACATTTGTCCAATTTTCCTTTTAAATTCTTCCATGATTTCTTTTTTTTCATCATTGGCCTATTTTTATTCTACTTCCCCAATTTGGCTTTCAAAATCCCTCTTGAGCTCTTCTAAGAGTCCTCTTTGGTCTTGAGACCAGTTCATGTTCTCTTCTGAAGTTTCATATGGGAGTACAGTCTCAAAGCTGACCTCTTCAGTATTCGTGCTTTGTCCTTGTCCACATAGAAAGATTCTATGGACTTTTTTTTTCTGATTTGCTTCTTGCTCATGATGATTGCTCTGTTCCTGGCTTTTAAAGTGGATCTCTGCTTCTGGGGCACAGAGGTCTCTGTCCTACAGTTCTTGTGCTTAGAACTCAGAACTTTGTGTATTGTGGCCTCTAGTTCTTTCAACTAGAAGCTAGAATGTTATAGCTTACCTGGTGCTGAGCTGGCTGGTGTGCCAATGCAGAGATCAGATGAAGTCTTTTTGTGTTTCCCTGGAGTTACCCTTGAGTTAGCTGTGTTAAGTGTGAGGGAGGGGTGGTCTGGCCACAGGAGGTCTCCTCTCCTGAGTAAGGCAGACTCAGTGGTTAGTCAACCTCATTTGCACTGGTGTTTTCTCTATTCCCCTGGAGTATTGAGGCATGCCGGGGGTCCTGGTGGTGATGATTGGACAGCTCTGGTCCTGAACTGGTCCTCTTCAGCAACAGCAAGAAGGACCCTTTTTTGCAATTTTCCTGGCCTTACAGGCTAAGAGACTGTTTTCCCCTTCAGCTGATCACACTGTTCCAGGATTTTTCCTGGGGAAATATTCTCTGAGATTTTCAAGGTCAACAAGGGGATAGATGCAGAATTTACAGATCACTTCACCATCTTGACTCCCAGAAGTTCAAGGAGATGATTTACAGACATTTAATCTGATGGCTGATAGTCTCAGGAGCAGCTTCTGCAGTTACTTGGGGTTCTGCTGTTCTCTCTCCCTTACTTCCACTGAAGTCCCATCCTCGACTGATACGTTTGAGAATCCACAGTGCGGCTGCTGCTCCAGACCTCCTAGGGCTTCCTGCTAGTCTTTGCTATGGCAGGTCCACACTGGTACAACCTGTGTGCTGTGCGCTCCTCCAGCCCTGTGCAACAGATCCTTCCCATTGATCTTCCAGTATGTCCTAGTTTGAGAATCCAACACAGTCTGTCTCCCACTGCATTGTGCCACTCCAAAAAATTTAGACTCTCTTTTTAGAGATATCTGAAGGTGTTTGTCCTGGAGCTTAGGTGAGTAGTTGCTCTCACTCCACCATCTTGGCTCTGCCTCCACAAATATAATTTCTTACAAATATCATTCCTTCTTCCTTTGACTTTTAGAACTTACTCAAAAGTATGGGTAAAAAAAAGGCTACCTTCATTGCTTAAAAGATGATAACATTAGATATAGAAAGAACCTTAGAGATCATTTTGTCCAATCTTGTCCCTTTACAGATAAATAAACTGAGGACCAGAGAGATGAAGAGATATGTCCAAAGACTCATAGCTAATAAGCAGCAGAATTCAAATTCAAATCCAGTTTTTCTGACTCCAAATTCAGCACTCTTTTCATCATACCATGTGATCATATATTAGCTGACTGTAAGGTTTCATACATTAGATTATGTTGGTGAGACTGTAAAGACCCTTCTAAAACTTGTGTTCTATGATTTTATAATGCTTTGGTGTTATAGGTAAAAGATTTTCTAATTAAATTCTAAGATTTATATTCTTGTGTTCTAGCTTTATGACAGTAAACCTAGTAGCCAAAGCAGTGATTTCTAATGAATAATATTGTTGGCTATATCTGAATCAGTATCATGGATGGATGAGTAGGGAATCAAGAGAAATGGGGTTTTGCTGAATCATTACATTTAATACACAGTATCATGAGGAAGTAACTAATGTTGGTCAGGCAAGGGTTAACAACTGAGCTGACAGTGGTCGGCAACAGTTTTACATTGCATGGGGAGAGCAGCTGAATATCAGAGTACTAGCACAGCTAAGTAAAACAGTGGTTATAGGGCAGGGCTAAGGTTCAAACCAGAACATCAGAGAGAAACAATCACTATGGCAACAGAGACAGAAAATGAGGAAATCAGAAAGTGTGGGCCAGGTTGAATACACAGGAGTAAGCAACCAGGAATGGGAACTGAAATTGGAACAAAGCACTGAGACAAAATCAAAGATTAGGGAAGCCAGGACAGGAACATAGGACTATCAATATTGAACCCACACACTAAAATGGTGCCCTTCTATGTTATGCTTGCCACACACTCATATCCTTATTGCAATAATTGTCAGGGGTCCCAAGACCTCTGACTGCAGAGATCTGTGACAATCAAGAGAATAGGGAAGAGCTCAGAAGAGGTTGTCAAGGACGCAGTCATTGCTGACCTTGTGATGCATTCCAAGCATTTTAGTGTTTGTTATTTTTAGGAATCCCACGGAAAGGCAATGAAGTTTTTTAGCCAGAGTCATTCAGTCAATAGCCATTTCTTAAGCACTTTCTCTCTACCAGACAATGTGCATAGAGGACTGGCCACCTTGAGATCAGGAAACACTGGGTTTAGGTTCTGCTTGTGATACATGCTATCTATGTGATCACGGACACGTTTATTAATCTGTCAGCACCACAAGTGACACTGCAGAAGTCAGAGACAAAAGTCAAATGTCAATTAGTGTTGATTAAGCTCTTACTATGTACCAGGCACTGTGTTAATCTCTGAGAAAGAGAAAGGAGACAGACAGATGGACAGAGAAAGGAAAAACAGCAACAACAAAGCCCTAAAACAAAACCAAACCATTCTCTGTGGTCAAGGAGCTCAGTTTAATGGGGGAGACAATGTGCAAATAACTCTGTGCAAACAAGATATAAACAGGAAAAATTTGAGATTATATGAGAAGAAAAGAATTAACATTAGGAAAAACTCAAAAAAATTCCTTGAAGAAGGTGGGGTTTTAACAGAGACTTGAAGGAAGCAAGGGTAGCCAGGAGTTAGAGATGAGGAGGGAGAGAATTCCAGGAATGAGGGAAAGCCAATAGAGATGTAGAATTTGAAGATGAAGTGGCATATCTGAGTATCAGTAAGTCATTAAATTGCAGACTAGAAGGTGGAGAGCAAAGTGTAAGACCAAGTCCTGTGGAACACCCACCCATGATTCGTGGCTGTAAAACTGATGAAGATCCAGCAAAGGACACTGAGAAGGAGTACATAGATATATAGGAGGAGAACTAGAACAGAGTAAGGTCCTGAAAATCAACCTAAGGAGAAAAGAATATCAAGGAAAGGACAGTAATGGAATGTGTTAAAGCCTGCAGAGTGGGATGGAGTGAAGATAGCATAGAAAAAAGACTCACATACTCTAGCTCTTCCCCCACAGCACATAAAATACCTGTAAGAAATGACTCTAAACAAATTCTAGAGAACCAGAAGCCACAAAATGACAGAGTGAAGGAGATTTCCAGCCCAAGGTAGCCTGGAAGGCCAACAAAAAAGGTCCATCACATGGGCTGCAGAATGGAGCACAGCCCACAGAGCCCAGTCTAGCTTTGGCCATGCAACACTAGCAAGAATAGGACCAGAACAGGCCTCAGAGGCAGAATTCCCAGCAGCAGCAGAGGTTCTCAGATTCCTCAATCCACAAACTCCAAAGACAGCTTTAAAGGTTAGTGAGAAAGCTTTTTCATCTGAGTGAGAAGGGAGCAGGGTCTTCCCCTAGCTCTGGCCCCAGGCAGAAGCAGGGGCATCCATATTTGGAGCCCTTGGCCTAAAGCCCCTGAAGGAATTGAGCTGCTGATCTGAGTCTCAGCCCGGGGATGAAGAAGAGTGCTGGCTGATGGGGTGGAGGTGGTGGAGGACCTGAAAAGGGAATTCTACTTGTAGATCCTGGGTAGAAAAGCTTTGGTAGCTCCCAGGCCAGAGTGCAGGCCAGGAGAGGAGTAAATTCCTCTCCCTTGATTGTGCCACATTGGAGGAACTGAAAACTTACAGGTCCCCAGGGTATACACCTCTTTTGCCAAAGGGCTCAAAAGTCAAGTAACTGACAGGGAAAATGCCCCAAAAGGGGAGAAAATAAAACTATAGAAGGTTAGTTACTTGGTGAACAGGTATTTTCTTCCATCCCTTAAGATGAGGAAGATCAATGCTTACCATCAGAGGCCTCCAAAATAAATATGCAGTGGTCTCAGGCCATGGAAGGGCTCAAAAAGAATTTTGAAAATTAAGTAAGAGAGGTGGAGGAAAAATTGAAAAGAGAAATGAGAGCAATGCAAAAAAATCATGAAAAGTGAATCAACAGCTTGTTAAAGGAAACTCCCAAAAAATGCTGAAAAAAATAACACCTTTAAAAATAGGCTAATTCAATTGGAAAAAGAGTTCCAAAAAGTCAAAGAGGAGAAGAATGCTTTAAAAAGCAGATTTAGCCAAATGGAACAGAAGGTTCAAAAGTTGACTGAAGAAAATAGTTCTTTAAAAATGAGAATGGAGAAGAGAGAAGCTAATGACTATGAGAAACCAAGAAATTACAAAACAAAACCAAAAGAATGAGAAAATGGAAGATAATGTGAAATATCTCATTGGAAAAACAACTGGCCTGGAAATTAGATCCAGGAGAGCCAATTTAAAAATTATGGGACTACCTGAAAATCATGATCAAAAAAAGAACCTAGACATCATCTTTCATGAAATTGTAAAGGAAAACTGCCCTGACGTTCTGGAACCAGAGGGTAAAATAAATATTGAAAGAATACACCAATCATCTCCTGAAAGAGATCTGAAAAGAGAAACTCCTAGGAGTATTGTAGTCAAATTCCAGAGGTGCCAGGTCAAGGAGAAAATTTTGCAAGCAACTAGAAAGAAACAATCAAGGAATTATTGTGGAAATACAATCAGGATAACAAAATCTAGCAGTTTCTATATTAAGGGATCAAAAGGCTTGGAATAAAACCAAGAATCACCTACCAAGTAAAATTGAGTATAATACTTCAAGGGAAAAAATGGTCATTCTATGAAATAGAGGACTTTCAAGCATTCTTGATGAAAATACCAGAGCTGAATAGAAAATTTAACTTTCAAACACAAGAATCAAGAGGAGCATGGAAAGGTAAACAAGTAGTTTCTGAGGCTAGATTTGAACTCGTCTTCCTGACTCCAGGACCATTGCACCGAGACATCTGGCTGCCTCTTTTTACTCCCTATATATCTCAAAAGCTTAGTCTTATGGAGTGTGACAAGAAAGTCATAACTGTTGGGATTACAAACCTGTATATTCCAAAGTAGATTCTTCCCCTAGTTATGTGTGTGACCTTGGCAAGTCTATATTTCTATTGAGTTTAGTTTCCTTACTTAGAGAATGAAAACTTGGGACTAAATGTTTTCTGATGTCCCTTCCAGTTCTAAAATTATATTCTATCCTTCCTCTTGGTTGTTCTCTAATTTCATAAATTAGCTAAATTGATTTGAATGCAAGCATAATCATGCTAATATTCACAAAAGCAGCTTCCTAAATGAGTTTTTGGCTATCTTTAATTTGGGTCTGGAAATTGCTGTCTTACAAACTTTCATCTTTCCTCCTTTTCCTACCTTTCTTGAAACCAATTCTGTGCTGCTGTTCAGCTCCCTGTGTCATTCCACTTTTTCCTTGTGATCTGGGAAGTTTGGAGTGGTGGTGGTGGTAGTGGTGGGGAAGGGAGGCTTTCTCACTTTTCAGGATGAAAGTGTGTGGTCATGGATTCAGCCATGCAAATGCCCTGCCTGACCTTTCTGAGTATATGTGCCATCCAGCTTTCAGCACCAGCAGAGCTGTCCATCCAAAACCTGTCATTCTTTGTCTGCAAGCACCAAGGGAGCATTAGCAGCCATTCTTCGTTTGAGATAATGTGAGCGTTTTGCCCTATGTAGGGATTCCATCCAAGTACTGCCCATTCAGTCCTAATAAGAAAGCCCTGTGCAGCTTCCAGATGGGTGGATTTCATCTCCGGAATGTGAAGATTCTTATTTGAAAAACCAATTTCACAAACAATAAAATGTCATATTTTGGTCCTTGCAGAGCATCAATGCTCCTGATTTATACAGGGCTTTTTGCAGCCTGTTTTCTACAACATATAGAACAAAGCCACCATGGAGCTTGGAGAGCAATAGCAGCTGCAGTCCCACAAGGAGGACTCTTGTGATGCCATCTCTTTACATCTGAGACAGTTGAATATTTGAATTTGTATTGGGAGTAATTTTTGCTTGCAGCTGTGACATGATTTGTTTTCGTTAATGGAAAGTATCTGTCCTCATTCTGGCCTTTTTTCACTTTTTATTTGACCCTTGAAGCCGTATGCTGAAGGTGAGCCAATAGGCATTTTAGGGGAAAATAGAACCCCTTCTGGCTTGTGATGGGTTAGGAGATTTATTTTGAGTGACTATGCAAGGGTATATAGATGCATATCCATATTTATATCATGTTTAGCTATACCTGTATTTATATGGTCCATATTAATACCTATTCTTGGATCTTTACTTTTATATCATCTATTCTACCTCCAGAAGCACCACGACAGAGGAAAATTAGATAGAGAGCTTGTCTCAGAATCAAAAAGGCCTGGGTTCAAGTTCTGCCTCTGACCCAAAGTGACTATATGACCCTGAGCAAATCACTTCTCCTCTTATGCCTCAAACAACTTTCTGAGCCTGTACATGGCAGGTGCAGACCTTTTACTAGTGGACGTTCCCTCAATGAGATTTAGCTATGTTAGTGAAATCATATATTTTGATGTATATGCATAGGAATATGTACACACACAAACATATATGCATATGCACACATATATGAGATAGCAGGGCATAATGGATAAAAAACTGTCCTTATAGTAAGACAAACCTAGGTTCAAATCCCACCTTAGCTACATACTAGCTGTGTGACTCTGGCAGGTTTTTTTAATTTAGTATTTTATTTTCCCCCAGTTACATGCAAAAACACTTTGTAAGATTAATTCTTACAGCTTTTATTTCCAAATTCTCTCTTTCTCTCCCTACTTCCCTTCATTCAGAAGGCAAAAAATTTGATATAGATTGTTACGTGTGTAGTCATGCAAAATATTTCTAATTGTCATGTTGTGAAGGAAACATGGACCAAAAAAAAACCTCAAGAAAAATAAAGGTTATTAAAAAGTATGCTTCAATTTGTATTCAGACACCATCAGTTCTCTATCTGGGAATGGATAGCATTTTTTTAATCATAAATCCTTCAGAGTTTTCTTAGGTCATTGTATTGCTGAGAATAGCTAAGTTTTCAACCTAATCATCTCACAATATTGCTGTTATTTTGTACACTCTACATTTAATTTTGCATCAGCTCATAGAAGTATTTCCAGGTTTTTCTGAGAACATCCTGCTCATCATTTCTTGTAACACAAAAGTATTCCATCACAATCACATACCATAATTTGTTCAGCCATTCCCCAATTGATGGATATTCCTTCAATTTCTAATTCTTTTCTCCCAGAGAGAAAAAAAAAAACAGTCAGTGATGTATATATCCTTTTTAATTTTGCTTTCTATCTCTTTTGGGATATGGAAGTGGTAGGTTAAAGAATATGTATGATTTCATAGCCATTTGGACATAGTCCCCCTATTGCTCTATAGAATGGTTGATTCAATTCGTAACTATACCAATAGTGCACTAAGGTCTAATTTTTCCCATATCCCCTTCACCATTTCTCAGTTTTCATTTCTGTTCTATTAGGAAATCTAATAGGTATGAGGTAGTACCTCAGAATTGTTTTAATTTGAATTTCTCCAATCAATAATGATTTAGAACATTTTCATATGGCTATATATAGCTGTGATTACTTCATCTTAAAACTGTTCATATCCTTTAATCATTTATCAAATGGAGAATGTTCCTTTTTTGCTTTATAAACTTAACTCAGTTTTCTACATGTTTGAGAAATGAAGCCTTTATCAGAGAAATTTACTTCAATATTTTTTTGAAGTTACTATTGCTAACTGTATTTCCCTCCATCCTATTACCCCCATTTATTCTATTCTCTCTCTTTTCACCTTGTATGTCCTCAAAAAGTGTTTTACTTCTGACTACCCCTTTTCCCAATCTCCCCTCAATTATACACCCTACTTCTTTTTCCCTCTTCCCCTGCTATATTTTGGTAGGGTAAGATATATTTTTAAACCCAATTGAGCCTGTGTTATTCCCTCTGAGTCAGTTCTGATGAAAGTAAGGTTCTCTCACTCCCCCTCACCTGCTCCCTCTTCCCCTCCATTGTAAAAGCTTTTCTTCCTTTTTTCTTTTTTACAATAAATATTAATTGTTATAATGTGTGATAGGTAAGATCTCTCTAATACTTTAATCTTCTATTTATTTATTTATTTTTAGATTGCAACATTCATTTCCACAAAATTTTGAGTTCTAGTTTTTCTCCCCATCTCTCCCCTCCCCCTACCCCATAACACCTTGCATTCTGATTACCCCTTCCCTCAATGTGCCCTCACTTCTATCACACTCCACCCTTCCCGTATTCCCATTTTCTCTCTCTCTTCTTGTAGGGCAAGATAGAATTCTATACCCCATTACTTGTATTTCTTATTTCTCACTTATATGCAATAACAGTTCTCAACATTCATTTCTAAAACTTTGAATTCCAACTTCTCTCCCTTCCTCCCTCCCTGCCCATCCCCACTGAGAAGGCAATAAATCCGGTACAGATTATATATGTGTCATTTTGCAAAAGACTTCTATAATAGTCATGTTATGTAAGATTAACTATATTTCCCTCCATCCTACCCTGTACCCCCTTCATTCTATTCTCTCATCTAATCTTGTCCCTTCCCAAAAGTGTTTACTTCTGGTTACTCTCTTCTCTCATTTGCCCTCTCTTCTAGCATGCCCCTCACCCCATTTGTCCCCTTCTCCCCTACTTTCCTGTAGTGTAAGATAGATTTTCATACCAAATTTAGTGAACATGTTATTCCCTCCTTAAGCCATATGTGAAGAGAGTAAGCTTCACTTTTCCCCTCTCACCTCCTCCCTTTTTCCTCCACTGAGTGATAATTTGCCCCATTTTATTTCTCCCTTTCTCTTCCCAAGATATTCCTCTCTCACCCCTTAATTTTATTTTTTTATAGATATCATCCCTTCTGATTCAACTCAACCTGTGCTCTCTGTCTCTCTCTCTCTCTCCATATGTGTGTATTTGTGTGTGTGTGTGTGTGTGTGTGTGTGTGTGTGTATGTGTATAATCCCTCCACCTACCCAAATACTGGGAAAAGTCTCAAGAGTTATAAATATTATCTTTCCATGTAGGAATGTAAATGGTTCATCTTTAGGATTTCTCTTTCTTGTTTACCTTTTGATGTTTCTCTTGATTCTTGTGTTTGAAAGTCAAATTTTTTCTTCAGTTCTGGTCTTTTCATCAAGAATGCTTGAAAGACCTGTATTTCATTCAACATTCATTTTTCTTCTGAAGGATTATACTCAGTTATGCTAGGTAGGTGATCCTTGATTGTAATACCAGTTCCGTTGACCTCCCCTCACATATTATCATATTTCAAACCCTCCAATCCTTTAATGTAGAAATTGCTAAATCTTGTGCTATCCTGACTGTGACTCTACAATACTTGAGTTGTGTTTTTATGGCTGCTTGAAATATTTTCTCCTTGACCTGGAAGCCCTGGCATTTGGTATAATATTCCTGGGATTTTTCATTTTGTCATCGCTTTCAGGAGGTGATAGTAAATGCTTTCAATGTCTATTTTACCTTCTGGTTCTAAATTACCTTCTGGTTCTAGAATATCAGGGCAATTTTCCTTGATAATTTCTTGAAAGATGTTACCAGACTCTTTCTTTGATCATGACTTTCAGGAAATCCAATAATTTTTTAAATTATCTCTCCTGAATCTATTTTCCAAGTCAGTTGTTTATTTTCCAATGATATATTTAACACTGTCTTATATTTTTTCTTTGTTTTGTTTTTTATTTATTTTTCTTGATTTCTCACAAATTAATTAGCATCCATTTGCTCAATTCTAATTTTTCAGGAATTATTTTCTAGGTCAATTTATTTCCTTTTAGTTTTCAACATTCACTTTCATAAATTTTAAATTTTCTCCCCATTCCTCTGTTCCCTCCTCCTCAAGACAGCATTCAGTCTGATATAGGCTCTCAATATAAATTCCTATTAAGCATATTTTTCACAGTCATGTTGCATAGAAGAATTATAAGGAATTACTTTCTTCAGTGAAATTTTGTACATCCTTTTTCATTTGATCAATTATACTTTTTTCTTTTTAGTATATAATTTTTTAGTTGTTACCATTTACTTCCACAAGAATTTGAATTAAAAATTTTCTCCCCATCTCTCTCCACCACCAACCATGGGACAGCATGCATCCCCATCCACCCCTTCCTCTAATCTGTCCTCTCTTCTATTACCCACTCTTCTTCCATTCCCCTTCCCCTCTATTTTCCTGTAGGGCAAAATAAATTTGTATACTCCATTGCTGTTTAGCTTAATTTCCAATTGCATGCTAAAACAATTTTTCATATTCATTCTTAAAGCTTTCTCCCTTCCTCCCCACCCACCCTCACTGAGAAAACAAATAATTCAATATAGATCATACATGTGTAACAATGCAATGCACTTCCATAATATTTATGTTGTAAAAAAACTAACCACATTTCCCTCTGTCCTATCCTGTCCTTCATTTATTCTATTCTCTCCCTTGATCCATCCTCCTACAATAGGGTTTGCATCTGATTATCCTTTTCCCAAATTGGCTGTCCCTTCTATTATCTTCCCTCTCCCATCACCTTTCTCTTGCCTTCCTGCAGTGTAAAATAGACTTCTATATCCAATTGAGTGTTATTCCCTCGTTAATCCAAATCCCATGAGAGTAAGGCAAATTATTTCCTTTTACTTCCCTCCTTTTTCTCTCCATTGTAGAATCTTTCTTCCCTCTTGTATATGAGATGATTTGTTACATTCTACCTCTCCCTTTCTCTTATTCCTAGTACATTCCATTCAACAGTATATTTTTAGTTATTCTCCCTTCATGTTCAGCTCACCATTTGTTCTCTATGAGTATATATATACACACATGTACATACACACATATACACATGTACATATACATATCTACATATATATATATAACATACACATGCATACATACCAATACACACCTTCATATATATTCCCTCTAAATGCTCTAATACTGAAAAAGGTCTCATGAGTTACAAATAACATCTTTACATGTAGGAATGTAAACAGTTCAACTTTAATGAGTTCCTGAAGGCTTCTCTTTGCTGTTTACCTTTTCATATTTCTCTTGATTCTTGAATTTGAGAGTCAAATTTTCTATTCAACTCTGGTCTTTTCAACAAAAATGTTGTAAGTCCTCTATTTCATTGACATTCCTTTCTTCCCCCTAAATATTACACTCATTTTTGCTAGGTAGGTGATTCTTGCTTTTAGTCCTAGTTCCTTTGACTTCTGGAATATTCTGTTCCAAGCCCTTCAATCCCTTAATATAGAAGCTACTAAATTCTGTGTTATCATGATTGTATTTCCATGATATTTGAATTGTTTCTTTCTGGCTGCTTGTAATATTTTCTCCTTGACCTAGGAACTCTGGAATTTGGCTACCATATTCCTAGGAGTTTTTCTTTTGGGGTCTCTTTTCAGGAAGTGATCAGTGAATTCTTTCTATTTTTATCTTAGCCTCTAATTCTAGAAGATAAGGGCAGTTTTCCTTGATAATGTCTTGGAAGATGATGCCTAGGCTCTTTTTCAATCATGATTTTCAGGCATACCAATAATTTTTAAATTATCTCTCCTGGATCTATTTTCCAGGTCAGTTGTTTTTCCAATGAGATATTTCATATTTTCTTCTATTTTTTCATTCTTTTGGTTTTGTTTTATAATTTCTTAGTTTCTCGTAAAGTCATTAGCTTCTGTCTGTTTCATTCTAATTTTTAAAGAACTATTTTCTTCAATGAGCTTTTGAACCTCCTTTTCCATTTGGCTAATTCTGCTCTTTAAAATATTATTCTCCTCATTGGCTTTCTGGACCTCTTGCCATTTAGGTTAGTCTATTTTAAAAGGTATTTTTTTCTTCAGCATTTTTTGGGTCTCCTTTAGCAAGCTGTTGACTCACTTTTCATGATTTTCTTCCATTGCTCTCATTTCTCTTCCCGATTTTTCCTTCTCCTCTCTTACTTGATTTTCCTCTCCTCTCTTACTCCTCAACAAAATCCTTGTTGAGCTCTTCCATGGCCTGAGACCATTGCATATTTTTTGGAGGTTTTTGGATGTCGAAATCTTGACTTTTATGTCTGCCTCTGATGGTATGCTTTGTTCTTCCTCATCTAAAAGGATTGAAGCAAACACCTTTTCACCAAGAAAGTAACCTTCTGTAGTCTTAATTTCCCCCCTTTTTTGGACATTTTCCAAGCCACTTACTTGACTTCTGAGTCCTTTGTCAAATCGAGGGTATACTCTAGGGACCTGTAATTTCTCAGTTCCTCCAAGGTGGTACAATCAAGAGAGAGGAATTTACTCCTCTCCTGGCCTGCACTCTGATCTGGCAGTAACCACAAGGTTTTCTATCCAGAATCAGGGAGTAGGATTCCCTCTCCAGAGCCTCCATCAGCTCCACCAAGCCAGTACTCCTTCTTTCCTCAGGACTCGCCAAACTCAGGACTTGGACTCAGATCAACTGTTCAATTTCCCCAGGACCTTTAGGTGCAGTGCTCCAAAAATGGACACTACTTTCACAGTGGCTGCTGCTGCCCTGGGGCCCAAGCTGGGTCTGTACCCCACTCCCTTCTCACCAAGGTGAAATAGCTTTCTCACTGGCCTTTGAAGCTGTCTTTGGTGTATGTGTGTTGAGAAATCTGGGAATGGCAGCTGCTACCTGTGATTCTGTGCCCTGAAGCCTGGTCCAGTTCTGTTCACGCACAACCAAGCTGGACTGCACTCTGCTCTGAGCCTGGTGTGATAGAACTTTGCTGAAGGACTTCCAGGCTGTCTTAGGCTGGAAGTCTCTTTCACTCTGTCGTTTTGTGGTTTCTGCCACTCTAGAATTTCTTTAGAGTCATTTTTACAGATATTTTGTGGGCTATGGGGGGAGAGCTACAGCAGGTCAGTCTTTTTACTCTGCCGTCTTTGACCAATTCTGCTTTTTAAGGCACTCTTCTCCTCATTGACCTTTTGTACTTCTTTTACTATTTGGTCTAAGTTGTGTTTTAAGGTCTTCCCTTCTTCAGTACTTTTCATGTCTCCTTTACCAAGCTGTTGATTCATATTTTTTAATGATTTTCTTGGATAACTCTCACCTCTCTTCCCATTTTTTTCTCTACTTCTCTTACTTGAGTTTCAGAATCCTTTGTGGACTCTTCCATGGCTTGAGACCAATTTCTATGCTCTTGGAGGCTTTGGATGTAGGAACTTTACCTTCATTGTTTTCTTTTGAGTATATATTTTGATCATCCTTTTCATGATAGTAACTTTTTATGGTTACTTTGTTGCGATTGTTTTCTGTTGTTTGCCCATTTCCCTAGCCTATTATTTGCATTTTAACTCTTTGTTAAAGTAGAACTTTGTTTCCAGGATTGAGGGCTCAATGTCCCAGGAATTTTGTGCAGATTTTTTCTGAGACACTTCTAGAAACCTGTAATTTTTCAGTTCTTCCACAGTGGTATGATCTAAGGAGAGTTGTTTGCTACTTTTCTGGCCTGTTCTCTGGTCTGTGAGGGACCACAAGAACTCTTTTCTGCCCTGGAACTGTGAGGAAAGTCCTTACTCTACTGTGGCCACAAAGTCTGGTGTGCTAGTACTCTTCCTCTCCCTGGGACTGCCACCTAGGACTGTGACCCAGATTTGAGCATGAACAAAGAAACAGAGTCCTCCTTCTGAGCAGTTATTAGACCACCTCACCGTCTATTCTCTGAGAGCCCTGGAAGCAGCTGATTCAGTAGTTGCCATGGCCTGCTTCTGGTTTGCTGTGTTGACCTGTGTTTTGCTGGCATGGCCTCTGTTCAATTGTGCTTTATTTGCACCCAGATATGACAGATCTTTCCTACTAATCTAATTTGTTTTTGGCATCTATGAGCTGAGAGATTTGGAAACCACTACTTCTGCTACTGATTCAGACACCCCAAGACCTGCTCTTGGTTTACCGGGGTCTGGACTGTGCAGGCACAGCCTGCATTTCACTGTCCTCCTTTATCACTCTAGTGCAACATACCTTTCCTACATACCTTCCAAGTTGTCTTGGGCTGGAAAATTGACTCACTCTGCCTTTTTGTGGGTTCTGATGCTCTAGAATTTGTATAGGGTTATGCTTTAAAGATATTTGGAGGGGTTTGAGAGAGAGGTCAGGCAAGTCCCTGCCTTTACTGCAAACCTGCCTTTACTCTGCCATCTTGACTCTACCTCTCTCCAACACTGGACAAGTTTTAACTTCTTCTTGTTCCAGCAAACATTAAAGATTATAAATTCCACTGAAATTGCAGATCTGCCTTGGCAGAGGAAGTTTCTTCATTCAGGAAATCACACCTTTGGTTATATATATGTGTGTGTGTGTGTGTGTGTGTGTGTGTGTGTGTGTGTGTGTGTGTGTGTGTGGACAACTCTCTAAGACTCTAGGATGACTTGCTTACCCATACCAAGAGAGTGGTTTCCACAATAGAAAGACTTAAAATTATTGCACTCACAGGTACAGAACCCTCCTCCATCACCGTATGAGTTAAAAACAGAGACAGATTATATGGCATTATCCCACTGAACATACTCATTCTCTGATGTGGCCATTGTGACCCCACTTTTCTTCTTCCTTTCTAGGTACTCATGAAGTTAATATAACTGTTCATCCAAATGAGAGACTTAGTGGTCTAAGACTTGTTTGGGGGTGGGGGGTGTGATAGAAATCCTCTGTCCCTTACCACCTTCCTTCATAAGACTACTTCTGTAATATAGAGTTTTGTTCTGGGTAGCAAATGTACAGAGGAGAGAATCCTGGAGGTTGAAAGACTTGAAATCTGTGTTATAGGCAGATCCAGAAAGAACTGGACATATTTAGCCTGAAGAAAAAGCTAAACATGACAGTTGTCTTTAAATATTTGGAGGACCATCACCCAGAAGAGGAATAAGATGTCTTCTGTTTGGTGTCAGAGAGAAGAATTAGGATTAATGGATCCAAGTTTCAGACTGATAAATTTTGTTTCAATAGAAAGGAAAATTTCCTATCCAAAACTGGAATGGGTTGTCTTAGAAGGGGATTTTTTTCCCCTCATTCAATGCCTTCAAGGTTTGAACCACTTTCTGAGCATCTTGTAGAGGAACATCTTGCCCAGACAAAGAAAAAATATTATGGCCTCTTTTTTTTTCCAAAGTTGATATTCTATGAATCTGTAATCCTTAAATTGATTGTTAATTACAGCTGCTGATGTTGTTTCCTGATTGGGTAGCCTTCATCATTAGCCTTTTACAGAGCCTTGAACATCTTTCCTGTTTTTGGCTCCATTTGCATGAGGTAATTTCTGCCTCACATGGTTTCTCAAATTGACTTGGAGTTATGATGATATGAGAAGGAAAAGAATGATGTGATAAAGACATTTTGGAAACTTAGAGAAAGGTCCTAAGGTATCTGGCCTGCCCAGTACCTAACCATGACCTAAATATGACCCCTAATAAGGAAGGATCAATAACTTTCTGGGGCAGGGCATTCTATTTTTTGGGGAAATACCATTGCAAAGTTTTGCCTTGATATTTTTTAATTCTTCCATATGCATTTTGTGTTTAAAGAGTGAAAGTTGATTTTTTCCTGTACTGTAGAATACAATTCATTTATTATATATTAAGCACTTACTGAAGACCATGAAAAGTACTGGGGATACAAATGTGTGAAAGAAAGAAAGTCCCTATACTCAGGGAGCTTACAATATAAAGCAGGAAGGCAACACACAAAAAGAACTTGAGAAAGGAGGGTGCATCCGGGGGATACCCCATGGAGGGGTATGATGATTAATGGAGTCTAAATCCAAGCAGAACTGCTGATGGAAAATGGAAATTTCCCCTATAAATGAAGGCTTTGGTGTTCTGTCCTGTAGCCCCTCTCCAAACATAGGGGATAAGTGAAATACAAATACTTATATATGGACTTAGATTATGTGTAGTGTGGCATATGTAGTACAGGGGAAATACTAGATGTGGTGAGTCAGAAGTCTTGGATATGAATTCTAATGCTGACACATGAGCTGTGTGACCTTTCTGAGACTCAGTTTGCTCATCTGTGTAAAGTGGATATAACTCCTTTCTCTACTATCATGTGTTAATCTTTCACAAAGTTATTTGAGGAAGGGGATTTAGAAATTTCATATACACATGAAATACATTAGTTAAAAATGAAATATAAGGCAAGGGGAAGGAGAAGAAAGTCAGTTGAACTTTCCTCTGATTGGAAACATTTTGGAGGGGTAGATGTTTAAAATTTCTCTGCAGGATCATGTTAAATTACTTCTTCACGAGTTTTAATATATTTTCTATTAATAAACATTCTTATAGACACCTGGTGGTACAGTGGATAGCATCTTGGACCTGGAGCCAGGAAGACTGAGTTCAACCCTGGGCCCAGACACTATTTGGGTGACCCTGGGTAAGACATTTGACCTCAATGTTTTTTTAGTTCATCTTTCCTCATCCAACCTAATTTTCTCAGTTGCCTTAGAGGACAGAAAGAAGAAGAGAGGAAAGAGAAAGTTAAGTCATAGAATATTAAATTTGGGACCTTAGTGATCATGGAGGAAAGTTCCACATTTTCCAGATCAGCAAACTGAGACTTGGAGAAAATACACGGTTTAATGTGAACAACACGAACTTTACATTTCCTGACTCCTAGACCCTTACAACACACAATTTTGTTTTGTTGTTGTTCTTTTGTGAGCCTGTACCTCCCTGTGTCACCCAGACTGGAAGTGTAGCTACTACTAATGACCCAATCCGGCTCTTTGTCTTTGGAGGTGGGAAGGCAAGGCAATTGGGATTAAGTGACTTGCTCAAGGTCACACAGCTAGTAAGTGTCAAGTGTCTGAGACTGTATTTGAACTCAGCTCCTCCTGACTCCAGAGCTAGTGCTCTATTCACTGCACCCCAATCCCACTATTGATCAGCATAAAGACTTTGATTTACTCTATTTCCAAATCTGACCTTCCTCAGGCATCCTGGTTGTCCTAACCTCCATGAGTGAGTCACTTCATTGGGTTGTAGACTTATTGTGGAGATGCAACAGATGTAGCTTTCTGCTGCTCAGAACTCCTGAACTCAAGCAGTCCACCACCCTCACCTTCCAAAGCAGCAGAAGTTACAGATGTGTGCCACCACCTTCTGCTACTATAGGCTGTCAATGGTACCTTGATACTAAAAGATGTGTGATTTCCATAGCTGGGGTGCCTTCTTCTCAAGTGCAGATCATGGCAGGAATCTAATAATTATTCTTCTACATGATATTTATTAAATGAATGGACATCAAAGAGGCAACTTTAAGCAAGTTATAAGGCAGAAAAACACTTCCTAAAAGCTGGAGTTCTCAGAAAACTGCCATTTACTTCCACCAGGATTTATCAAATGCCTTCTCTGCCCCAGGAATGGTGCTAGGCATTGAAGAGAAAAAAGACAAAAACAAAATAACCTCTGCCCTCAAGGAATTTCTATTCTCCAGGCTGAAGAGGTTGGCTGCATTGGCAGTGAATGGATTTCTTCTCTATATCAAAGGCTGTATGCTCACTAATCACCAAGTGCCATGAAGATGAGTTCTGGATGGAATTAGATTACCCTTGAAGGCAATTAGTCATGTAATCAATAAGCTTTTATAAAGTGCCTACTATGTGTCAGGAACTGTACTAAATATAAATAGAGATACAGTGCAAATAAGGACTTTTTTTACACTTAAGGGACTCATTTTAATAGGGAAGAAATAACTATACACATATGCATACAAAACATATATATTTGTGCATATATGCATATATATGTATATGTATACATACTGAATAAATACAAATAATATGAATTGGTTACATACAAAGTAGTCTGAGATTTTGGGATTCTGAGATTTTTCAACCAATGTGGATATTGACATTTTTCTCTGATACTAAATACATTTTAATATGCATATACATACAGAGTGACATTCAAAAGTCCCAGTCCAAACTTTCTAGCAGTGAACTTCCCTGGAGGGTGGTGGGATGGGTTATCTTCCTTTGACTTTCCTGTGGCTCAGGGCTAAAGGTCCCTGTGATTACTGAGTCTTGAGGAACCCTTAAACTATTTCTAGCTTCTCTCTCCTACTCACCCTCCAATTTCAAGGACTAGTATCCTGAAAATAAGAACAGTAGAAACTGTGAGACACAAAGATATTTATCTAAGGCCCATTGGGAGGGGTCAGGGGGAAAACAGGATCCCCACATTTCCACAGTAAAGGGAATGGAAGAGAATGCATGAGAGGGATCCAGATCCAAGTGATCAAGGATAATGACCTGTGGAGGACAAATTGGATCACGACTACTTAAAAGTCTCGGGGGATGAAAGGTGAAATGGAGATGAGTTCCGGAGGAGGGTAAAGCTGACAAAACCAGCACATACTAATTATACTGTGCTCAGTAAGATGGGTTCCAGGTAGTGTTCTCATCACTACAAGAAGCTGGTGACTCTGGAACCCACTGAACCCATGTTCTTCTGCTCCCTACATTTATTGTACCTCCTTGGTCACCAAAAGGACATGCTCTAAAGGAGATGTAACCAAGAAAAGAAGATCCTAGCCTCCGCTCTCTTCTCTCTGTGGATACACAGACATACATGCTTATGAACACAGACACATGGTCTTGTCTCTATTACCAGAATTCTGTTCTGGATCTTCCCTATTTCTAACTGTGTGAGATAACTAGTTGACTCAGTGAATAGAATCCTGGATTTGGAAGTGGAAACACTTGCATTTGAATAGTGCAAAATACTTGCTAGCTATTTGAACAAGTTAAGTAAGTGACTTGAGCAAGTCACTTAACATGTTTCATCCTCAGCTCCTTCATCTTTAAAATAAGGGTAATAATAGCTCCTACTGCACAGGGTTATTAATGAGTCAATAATGGGAGAACATATGTAAAGCATTTTGCTAGCCTTAAAATGCAATCCAAATTCTGGCTATTATTATTATTATCCCTCTCTGCAGAGGTGAAATTCAGGTGGGCAGAACAGGGCTTTGTCCCAGAGTGCCAATGGAAACCTCAGTTTTCCATGGAGACTGTACCTTGAGGTACCAGGAGTATCACGCCTCTCTCCTGAATCCTGCTTCCTCTCTAGTCTCATCCTGCCACGCATATCATCTCCCATTTTTTCTACTTCCTTTATGTACAATTCAGACATCATGACCATGGACAGCTCCTCTGTCTCAGAACTTTCCCTTTCAGGTATTTGGTAGTCCTTTCCTCTGAAAGTCCTTCTTTTAGGTATTTAATGACCTTTTTTCCATTTGTCCTAAGCATTGTCCTGACTACACTGTTCCTAGCCAAAGTGTACTTTCCTCTGTACCCCCACTCCAGTCCTATCCCCAGACATAGAATTTTTTATTTCATCTCTGGGATGCCAAGAATGGCAACATATCCCTACTCTAAGGATCACACAGTCTAATGGGTGGGGGACAACATGTAAATAACTATGTACACACAAGATATACATGGGATAAATCAAAAATAATCGGTGGAGGAAAGATGACTAGCATTAAGTGATTTAATCTGGGATCTGAAGGAAACAGAGGAAGCCAGGGCACAGAGCTTAGGAGATACAGCATTCCAGGCATGAGAGACAGCCAATACAAATATCTGAAGTCTGGAGATAGAATTTCTTGTTCCAGAACAAGAAAGAGACCAGGAATGTAGAGCCAGAAGGTTCTCGAGACATCATTGGGTCCATTTCCTTCTTTTTCAGATGAAGAAACTGAGATATTAAAAGACTGACCTGGGGTCACTTGGCAATAATTATCTGAGGAAAGATTTGAACTCAGATTTTTCCTGACCCCAATTCACTTTCAGAACTCCAACTTCTCTACCACCCAGCTATTCACTACCCCCTCCAAAGTACTTCCTTACAGGTATGGCAAAATTGCCCATATTAGCTTACATCTCCAGCTTCTCTTAATACTTGGAAGGAGTGGGTGCTAATGAGGTGGGGAAGGGGGTCAGACAACAAAGAAAAACAAAGTGAAGAACTTCACAGGCAAAACATCATTTCTCCCTTTTCCAAAACAGACCAATTTTACCTTCAACTGTGTTAAAAATAAAAATAAAAGCTGGGCAGAGACATTCCTATCCCAGAGGTGTTTGTGTTGGGTCAAACCACATTTCCAGCTTAGTTGGAACATTTGTTGTGAGATAAGATGGGAAAAATTTTATTGACTTTCTCTTATATAGCCATAGGCTAAAGACTTGTTTCTGTATTACTTCACATTATCTTTGAATCATTGGATTTTAGAGTTGAGATAAGACCTCACATTTCTAAGGCATTTGAGGATTTATAAAATGCATTCCTCTCAGCCACCTCCTGAGCTGGGTCATGGAAGTATTGTCATTCCTATCTCACAAAAGAGGAAACTGAGACCCAAAGTGGCTCAGTAATTTGAGTGAGAGTGCAGGGTTATATATTGGAAGAACTAGGATGAAAACATATATCTTTCTCATATCGGTATTTCTTTCTGATATCTGTATATCTTTCTGATATCTGTGTATCTATCAATCAGTGTTCTTTCTTCCATGCCATGCCAGGCAAAATGTAGTCTAGTAGTTTCTAGTCCTGGGAATGAAAAGTTTGAAAATTCATGGAGTTTAGGGCTAAAAGATGACTTTTGTGGCCACTGGTATGACCAATACCTGAACCTAAATTCCCTCTACAATATATCTGGCAGGTGATCTTTATGTATATGCCTGAAGAACTCCTGTGAAAGAGCTCACTTCTCATAGAGGCAACACATTTCACTTTAGAATAATTCTAATTATTAGGAACTACAACTTTTATCTGGTAATTCTGCCCTCCAGAGATAAGATCAATAAATCGAATCCATTTTCCACAAGGTAGATCTTCATTTACTTGGAGACAGTTATAATTCACTGCCCCACCCAATATTTTCTTCTCCTAGGCAAAAATTTCCAGTTCCTTCTCTAGATCCTCATGTGCCATTATCCCCATATGGAGGACAGATTTTGTAATCTGTCTTTTTAGATGCTTCTTCCTTTGTGTGCCTGCGCCATTTTCTCTGTAGGACTTGTTGGCTAGTGCATCCCTCCCTAAACTCCCTTGCTTTCAAAGAACCAGTTTCAGTAACCTTACTCTTGTTTCCTTACTACTACTTCCTTAGCCCAGTAATTCTTTACAGTAAATTATCTTAGTCATCCAGGTAAAACATCCCTACTTCTTTGAAACAATCCTGCTCTAACTCCTCTGGATTATTTTGAGTTTAACAAGGTCCTCCCTAAAATGTGATGCCCAGAATCAGTTTAGCTTCTATCTTGGTATCTGAGTGAATTTGAAGACTCTATTTACCTAGATCCATCAAATGAATGAATGAATAGCATTTGTTTTGTGTTGGCTATGTGCCAGGCATGATGACACATAGTCAAAATACAAGTACAAGTGAAAGACATTTGCAGCTATCATGAAACGTACATTTGAATGAAGGAGATGACATTAGGGAAATATGACCAGAGATAGGAGTTTCACAAGGATGTGGAATGGACTCATAGGCCAATCAATTGACCTCCTTTTACAAAGGTAATGTTAGTGTTGAACTGGCTACCTCAAGAAGATGATCACCACAATGTGCTTGTTAAACATAGCCTATTGGAAAGGGTGGTAAATTCAGGAAACTTGACTTAGAATCTGGGCTGTGCCACTTAATTTTTCAATTTCTTTATCTGTAAAATGAAGAAGCTGGACTAAATGATGGTTAAGGTTCCTTTTTGCTCAAAAGTCTAGGATGCTATTCTGTCTCTTGTCTTGAAAAGGTGGCATCTTGTACTCCTGTATTGCTTATAATGTACAACATCTTTTTAAGTTCTTCCCACAGGAATGTTTTTAAGGATATTCACCTGAGATTTTTTATTAGCTGTATGATTTTATTGATAAAGGGAGATTTCAACGAAGAACTTCCTCTAACAATGTGTATTGGTCTTTTCTCTTAGAAAATTGCCTATAGGTAGTAACCTTTTGAAAACTATTTTAGATTAAATGAAAGAGTAGTTATCAATTTTCTCCTAAGTGCTACATACTCAACTATAAACTGTGTGGATATTCATGAAGTCAACAACCATTCATAATCATTTGTTACACAGCTGTTATGTGTCAGGCACAATTCTTGGTACCAGGGATGCAAAGATCACCAAGAATATCCTTGCACTCAAGGAACTTACTTTTGATTGAAGGACACGATATGCATATAAATAAATATTTACAAAATCAATGCAAGGTAATTTGACAGTGGGGATAGGTACTACTAGCTGGAGCGGGTCAAGAAGTCATCACAGAGAAGGAAGTATTTGAGCTGAGTTTGAAGGAAACTCTAGAGTCTAACAGACTGAGGTGAGGAAGGAGTGCATTCTAGGCATGGACAAACTATGTAAAGGCATAAATGAAGGAGAAGATATTTTAGTTCTGAGGAAGAGCAAGAAAGCCAATTTGGCTGGACCATAGAGAGCATGAATGGGAGGGATGTGGCACAAGGCTCCAAAGGAAATCTAAGTAAGCTATGAGACCCTTTGGTAGCATAGAGGGCACTGGATTGGGTGTCACTGAACCTGGATGGGAAACTTGGTTCTTCTTTTTACTCCTTATGTCACCATGGGGCAAAGTGCCTGTCACCTTCTCACCCTGGAAGCTCCCTCCACCCCTGCAACCCCTTTCTCCCATTCATAAGATTCTCCTGGAACATCCATGTTTTTGGAAGGGCCCAGGTCACCCATCCTTTATTCTTGTCCCTACTCTACTTTTTACTCTCTGGACATTGTCATTGTGCCCCCGTGAGGATACCTTTCCCTCCTTCCCTCTACTTGTCAGTTCTCTTTCATGAGTTGTCTTCCCAGACTGTGATGGAAGTTCCATGTGGGCAGAGATTGCTTTTCTTTTTGCTTGTATTTGTATCCCTAGCATTTAACCCAGTTCCCAGAGCATACTAAGAATTTAACAATTATCTGATGGCCATTCCATGGGCTTCATTTCCCTTATGTAAAAATAAAGTGGTCAGACTAGATAACCTGTCAGATCTCTTGCAAACTGAAATTCTATGACCTTTCAAAGTTCTTTTTATTTCAGATAAAAGTGGAACTTGGGAAACAACTGAAGAATGATATTAAATCAGATTTGCAACTAGGATGGGATGAATAGAACTCTCTTCCAGGACACCAAAGTTTACATGGTAATCATCACTCTTGTCCTCCTTTAGAGGCAGAGAAATGACTGAATTTAGCACCAAGTTGGCAAGAATAATTAATTAAAATAGTTAAAATAGAAAACTACTACCAGTTAGACTTCCTCCTCAATGTGGGCCAAACTCTAGGTGAGCTGTTTTCTTATTAACCTTATTTCTAATTTCCCCAATAGGGACTTTGAGTTGATTTGTCTTTTCTCCTACCCAATCATACTTATTTTTAAAAGCTGATTGGAGATGTTTCCTGATATTTGCGCCCCATAGTTAGCACTTCTTGCCTGGGGCATCAAAATTGCAACTGTCAGTTCTTCATAGAACACAATTAAGTAGTATAGTCAGTAATTCAATAAAAGAAAACAAATGTTGGCTAAGTGATTACTGTTTTCAGAGAGCATTTCTTAGTATTTTGAGTCAAAGATTAGACAAAGCATGGGCCGTGCCCTTATAGACTTGATAATCCTGTTGAAAAAGGGAATACATGCTATAAGAATGCAGAGAGCAGGAAAAGGTCACCATGAGTTTGAATGGTCAGAGAAGATTTCATGGAAGAGTTGGACCTCAGTGGGTGGGTTGGATTTAGTAGAGAAAGAGACTGAATGAATGAATAGATAATGATAATGACAATATCTATAATAATAAAAATAAATATTAATATTGCAAACATCTATCATATGCCAGGTATTGTGCTTAGAGTTGGAAATGCCAATGCAATGTCTGCCCTCAGGCAGATTATACTGTAACGGTGGAGACAGCTTAAAGCAGGGAGTCGTGGCCAGGGAAGAGAGTTTCTATATGGGAAGAGAGAATTGCCTATACAACTGTCTGTGCCTATACATGGAGTACCTAGGGCATTTCAGCCTTAGTAACAGCTATGCATGATTGCAAAGGACTTCAGCTTACTTTTGTTTTTTCCCCCTCCACATTTTATTAATTTGCAAATGCCTTTGTTTCTTCTTTTATATTGTCTCATAGTTATCACCTCCTTTCCATTTTCACTGCCTTTTCCCGGTTATGGTCTTTCTCATGTCATCCTGGAAATGCTTCAATATCCTCTCACTGGTCTTTTAACCTTTAGTCTCTTCCCCTTCCATGTATTCTGAACTCTGTTGCTAAATTTATTCTTGCCAGACCTTATAGAATAATGCACCAAGGGTCTACAATACATCATATACACTTCATAATATATAATACACAATATCATATAAAACCCATTTACCCTGGAGTAAGAAGACCTAAGTTCAGATCTCTCCTTGAATATTTATTACATGTATTACCTTAGGCAGGCCATTTAATGTTTTGGAACCTTAGCTTACTCCATTAACTCAAAGAACTGGATTACATGGAATCTACATAGGGAAGTTTAAAAAAATAAAGTATTTGGTTCTTTCACCTCTGCCCCTCAACCCTTGCCCCCCAACTTTCTCCAGGTTTTTACTCCATCAATCATTCCCTCACTCTCAATCTCATTCCACCCCCCTTCCCACTAGTTCCTTTCCTTCTGTTTCTAAATACTTCTCAAGTCTCCATATCTCTATCTCTCCAACAAAGACCTTAACACTACTCCAACAAATCATGGTTTCCTCTCCTTCATTTACTTATCATATTTTTGAAAAAGTTGTCTAGGCCAGATGCCTTTACTTCATCACCACACACTCTGTCTTCAGCACCTATTATCTACCTCCCACAACCACTACCAATCATTAATTATCTTATCCCATCTATCAGCTGTAATTACTTTTGCTAATAGTAGTGTGTGTTCGTCCTTCGTTGCTGAAGAAGATCATACCATCAGATAAATAATGACATGACTTGCACTTGACTTTGTTTTGAGTGAGGGGAGCTGTGCAGGTCATCAGCCTCACTTCTCCTCCAGAGTCATCTGAATCCAGTGACCAGATACTCATCAGGATGACTGGAGGTGACCCAGAATGAGGCTACTGGGATTAAGTGACTTGCCCAAGATCACACAGCTAGTGAGTGTCAAGTGTCTGAGATGAGAATTAAACTCATGTCTTCCTGACTCCTGCGCTGGTGCTCTATCCACTGCACCACCTAGCTGCCACTAATAGTAATAATGGTTTCTTATACTTTCAAAATTGTAGTAATAGAGCCCTACAAATGTGAAGGATAAATCAATGTTTATCAAAGCTATAGATGAAGCATCAGAGAATGTCAGAGTTGGAAGGCATCTCCTTGGCTATCTCTTTCTGCATGTGATGGAGGCAGCTGGTTGGTACAATTCAAATCCTAACCCAGATGTTTCCTAGGAATATGAACTTGGTCTAGTCACTTTAACACTTTGAGACTCAATTTTCTTATCCATAATATGGGTATGGGATGGGGTGATCTAGATGGCTTTAGATTTGTTATCCATATAAGAAAAATGCGCATTAGGCTTTCCTTTGTAAGTAGTCAATGAGCCTTAATTGAAGACTGAGAGGAAAGGAATTGCACAAGCTTCTGATGTGGTCCACTACACTTTTGGGCAACTCTCACTGTTAGGAAACTTTCCCCTTCTATTCAGATTGAGTCTTCCTCTTTCTAACTTACCCTCATTGCTACTAGTTATCTCTTAGGTGCTAAGAAGAGCCAGTCTTCCCTCTTTCCTTTTTTTTAACATAATGTGTCTTTAAATGATTAAACACATTTGTCATAGCCACCAAAGTCTTATATTCTCAGAAGTAAGAATATTTTTTCTTTGAACTGAGAAAAACTGAGGCACAGAGTGGTGAGTAACTTCCCTAGTGCTACTTACTTTCTACATGTTAGAGTCTAACTAATGGAAAACATTATGTGATGACTGTCATAGGAGAGGTTAAAGGATAACTGTGTTTAGGGGAGGGAGAGATTGTGTTGAGATGGGATGAGCAAGGAGGATTAGAAACATGATGGGAAAAGGAGCATTTGAATTAAGTTTGGAGAGATGGGAGAGGGCTTCAAAATCTACTTCACAAGAGCAAAATGGTGGAGACAGGGATAGACAGTAGTTTTTCTTTTTCTAAAAAAATCTGCAAGTTCCAGTGCCTGCAAACCTAATATGAGTTAGTAGTATGAAGTGAAAGGAAAAAGTAAACCAAATCAAGCTCATACAATCTTGAGATGCATTAAAGGAGGCAGAGCTTCCAGCAGGAGGAAGATGATAGTGTCATGGTCCTTATCTTCCTCAGACACATCTGTAGTATGGGTTCAGTTCTGATCCCTATACATTAAAGAAAAGATAAGTTGGACAGAGTGGCCTGAGCAGGTCAACAACAATGGTGAAAGGAGGAGTGTAGGAACTGGGAATGTTTAGTTGGGAGAAGAGGAGACATAAGGTAATATGAGAAGTGTTTTCAAATATTTGAAAGGTGGTTATGTACTGGAGGGATTAGAGTGGATCTGTTTGGTTCCAATAGGAAGAGCAAGGAACAATTTTTCTAATAAATAGATTCAAACATAGAACAGGCTTCCTGAGAAAGGAATAGGTTCTTCTTCCTGGTTGATCATCTAATAGAACTCATACAATTATGTCCTAAGAATGTCAGAACGGAGATTCTAAGGTCCCTTCCTTCTAACTCTTAAATTTTGTGATTCTGTACTAGGTGGTATGGAGAGCAACATGATATCTCTAAAATGCAAATAATAATATTTGCCTCACAAAGTTTTTGAAAAGATCAGATATAAAATATGTAGTTAATTTTGCATTATCTGTGCATATACAGCATATCATAATATCATATATGATTTTATAGTCTAGTTCACTCCTCTCAATATAGAGATGATTAAACTGAGGTTGGGGAAGGAGTTGAAATGCCTTTCCCCTGGTCACACAGGTGGTATGTAGCAAAAGACAAGATTCAAATCCCTGCCCTCTGACTTCACATTATAGAATCATAAATTTAGATCATGAAGAATCTTTGAAGTCATCTAGTTCAATAATTTCATTTTATAGACAGGGAAACAGAAACCCAGAGAGGTTAAGTTAAGGAGGGGCTTGCCCAAGGTCATACAGATAATAAAAGGCATGAATTTAGGCTTTATGAGATCCAGCTCACCCTTTTTTTTCTACATTTGCCTCTGACCACCACATTTTAGTCCCTCCTTTCTGCCCCTCTAAATCACAGACTGATATAATAGCAAGATGAGATGCCTACTAGGTAGGCACTCACCTATCATGCCTACAGGTAAGGCCATAGCAACCTAGGAATGCACCAAAATCTCAATAAACTGACTCCAAAGCCAACAATTTTCTCCTTTTCTTTTCCCAGAGGTGCTTGCCTGCAGTTGAGCTGCTTAGAGACAGAAGTTGAAGAGACAGCTTCCTTAGCAACCTTCCTGAGGAAGAAAGAGAAACTCACTTGTCCCAATATGGGGATTAACTCTGACTGCACAAGACAGTAATGAATTTCAGTGTCCTCTGCTAGGCAAGAAAGGGCTGCCCTTTCATCTCCCTCCCAAGCCCTAGCTACAGCTAATGAATTTGTTGAGTCTGTAGGGATGGTTTTCATAGTGTCTCAAGGGTAAACTCAATTCTAACTTTTATTTTTCATCTAATATTTTACAAAGTCTCATTTGGGAGAACAATAAAGAGCTGGCCAGTATTCCAACATCATCTCGTTTTGTAAAGTGCTTTATTTTGTTGATCAAATGTTACCTCATGCAATCCTCACAGCAGCACTAGGAAGTGCTTAATGTTGCTAACCTCATTTTCCAGGTGAAGGAACTGAGTTTGAGAAAGAAAATAAAATGACTTCCCCAGGATCATCCAACCAAGAGATATCTTAGACAGAAAGGGGCTCCGACATTCCTGAAGAAAGCTGCACCTCTGCCTGTTTCACACCCCATTCTTCACCCAGCCTGTCTCATCTACATCTCATCTGCTCATGCCTAAGAAGGATGTTCACATTGTCCTCTTCATCCAAAGTGTGGAAGTCATGGAAATGGGGGTGGTGGTGGTCAGAGGGGATGATGCCACCATCGAATCATTTGTGTTTGGATCCCCAAAGTGATTAGAATGATTAGACCAGAGTGAGTGATTAATAAATGCTTTTACCTCCCTCCATTCTTTTTTCTTTCCTCCCTCCTTGTCTCCTTCTCACCTTCCTTCCTTTCTCCCTCCCTCTCTCCCTCCCACCTTCCTTCCTTCCTTCCTTCCTTCCTTCCTTCCTTCCTTCCTTCCTTCCTTCCTTCCTCCCTTCCTTCCTTCCTTCTTTCCTTCCTTCCTTCCTTCCTTCCTTCTTTCCTTCCTTCCTTCCTTCCTCCTCTTCTTTCTTTTTTTCTTTCTTGGGCAGCTAGGTGGCACAGTGGATAGAGCAGCAGTGCAGGAGTCAGGAGGACTTGAGTTTAAATTTCACCTCAGACACTTGACACTCACTAGCCGTGTGACCTTGGGCAAGTCACTTAACCCCAATTTCCTCATCCTGGGTCATCTCCAGTCATCCCTGATGAATATTTGGTCATTGGATTCAGATGGCTCTGGAGGAGAAGTGAGGCTGATGACCTGCACAGCCTTCCCTCACTCAAAGTCAAGTGCAAGTCATGTCATTATTTCCCTGATGATGAGATCTTCGGCAATGAAGGACGAACACATAGTTTCTTTCCATGTCTTTCTTCCTGTCCATCTCTTTTTCTTTTTTTTGTTTTCTTCCTTCCTTCCTTCCTTCCTTCCTTCCTTCCTTCCTTCCTTCCTTCCTTCCTTCCTTCCTTCCTCCCTTCCTTCCTTCCTTCCTTCCTTCCTTCCTTCCTTCCTTCCTTCCTTCCTTCCTTCCTTCCTTCTTTCTTATCACATAATTCCTTTTTTCATCCATTAGTTGAATTTTGAGATCTCAGCAATGAAAGAAGGAAGAAAAAATCATTGAAAGCCTGTGGAAGCTACATGGCATGTACAGTTGTTTACTGGTTTATCAGCTTGGAAAGAGAGAAGATGGTAATTGTCAATACCATGTTTTTTTCTTTATATTCATCCTTAACTTACCTCTTTGTAGCTTCCTCCTGGAGCACCTAATTTTGTCCTCTGATGCCGAGCAGAAGTAGTCTGATCCCACCTCCAATTACTATCCCTTTCAATATGAAGACAGTTGCCATGCCCCACTGAGTCTTCTGAGACATTCCATTGAGGTGGTTAAGTCATGCCCTAACTGGATAAAGCACTTGCTTGAAGTCAGGAAGACCAGAGTTTAAATATACCTTCAGGCACTTATTGACTGTGTGTGACCCTGAGAAAGTCACTTAATCTTTTTTTGGCCTCAGTTTCCTTAACAGTAAAATGGGAATAATAAAAGAATAAGACTTCCCTTGTTATGAGGATCAAATGAAATAATATTTATTAAGCACTTGACATAGCACCTGGCACACAGTAGGTCCTATATAAATTCTTTTTTCCCTCCTCCTCCCCCTACCTTCCAAATAAATATTCTCAGCACTTTTCAAGTTGAGAGATACTGAGCCTGAAGTGAGAGAGAAATCATATCTTTTCAGAGCACTTTTGTATGTATTTCCTTACTTGATCCCCACAGCCATCCTATGAGACACAGAAGCCAAGGGTTTCTATGCTTATTTTATACATATGAACCCTTGAGCTCTGAGAATTTGTGACTTAGTTGCCTAAGTTCTTCCAGGTAATTTTTGAGTGAGCTGCAATTAGGCTTCAGGACTCCTGGTCCCCGGATCTCTGCTCCTTTTAGTCCACCATCTTGGGTCCCCATCACTTAAGGTTCAAATAGTTAGAGGGACCTTTAAAGGAAAATTAAAGTTCATCCAGCCCTATCTGACTACTTTCTAGATATGAAGCCTGAAGCCAGAGAGAAAGGGACTCTTCTAGGATCATGAGAGTTGTAAGCTGAAGAATGAATCATAGCTCTCAATTTGAAACAGACATGCAAAATCATTTAGTCAGTCACTTCATTTTATAGTTGAGGAAACTGTGGCCCAGAGAATTTAAATGAATTTTGCAAGGCCACATGGGTAGTAAGTGGCATAGCCTGGATTTGAACCCAGACCATCTGATTTCATAGTCATCCAGTTTTCTATTTTCTATACCAGCTTGCCAAACTGCAAACCCTTTATTAGAGCCCATGCTTTTTAAATTGCAAAGTCAGCCCTTTCCCTCACTGCATCACAGTTCCTGTAAGAGAGGCCATATTTGTCAAAGAAAACTGAATGGAGAGGCACAGATATCCTTGAGGAATAGAGTGATAGTGAGAGAAGAACCAAGTTATCTGCTGTATAGAAAGAGTCTTTATAGTGTTCTCCCGCCTTTAAGTCTCACAAAGGCAAGAAGACACGTCAATAGATGCAGAGACCATTTGCATAGAAGGGCATGTTGGGCAATTAGCTAGTCCCCTAGCCCAGCTGACATTTGTCTCATTGATCCCCTGCTGTTTTGCAAATGTTTACACTTGTGTAATGTTATTTGCTTTCCTCATGTAACCCAAAAGCCTGTGTTCCCTGGGCAACAATCTTTTTGAACAAGATGAGATAACTGCTTAGAATATTTGTATACTAATGTCTCAATCAAGCCAGTACTGCAGGTGTAGCTAAGATGAGAATGACTTTGTCCCCCAGGCCATTATGATACTCTCTAATCTGTCCCTGTGCCCCTTCTCCAATCTTGTATTCTGATAGTCACCAATACGTGCTCTCTGCTACCTCTAGGTTGGTCTCCACATTGTTTCTACCCCCTATCCTCAACACTTGAGGTTTTTGCCTGCCTCTGTGTTCTAGTTTAGGAAAATCTCGGTGCCTGGAAGTCTCCTACTCCTGATTCTCTTGTTCAGGGAAAGTTATTGACTTTGTGGATTCTGTGGGGTAGGAAGGAGCAGAAAGTACTATCTGATTGCATCTGACATAGGGGAAATTGGAAGCTGGACTAAAATGCTCCAGGATATAAAATCACAATGCACCCATGAAAAATGGAGATCTTGGAACTCATTCTTGACTGTGTTGATCTCAGAGTGTTTCAGGGCAGATCCTTCTTCCTGACCCCTTAACTTTATCTCTAAATTTGTTCATCAACTCAAATTGTATTACAAAGCAGCAATCATCAAAACCACTTGGTGTTGGCCAAGAAACAGAGGGGTAGACCAGTGGAATATATTAGGTACTCAAGACACTGAAATCAATGAAATATAGCAATCTACTGTTTGATAAACCCAAGGACTCCAGCTTCTGGGATAAGAATTCACTTTTTGACAAAAATTGCTGGGAAATTGGATAACAGTATGGCAGAAACTGAGTATAGACCAATGCCTGACATCATATACAAGAATAAAGTCCAAATGAATACATGATCTGGGCATGAAGATTGATACTATAAACAAATTAGGGGAGCAAGAAATAGTATATTTGTCAGATTTATGGATAATGGAGAGATTTTTGATCAAACAAGAGATAGAGAACATTATGAAGTGCAAAATGGATAACTTTGATTATATTATTGAAAAGATTTTGCACAAACAAACCCAATGGAACCAAGATTAGGAGGGAAGCAGAAAACTGGGAAAGGATTTTTGCAACTAGTTTCTCTGATAAAGGCCTCGTTTCTAAAACCTATAGAGAACTAAGTCAAATGTACAAGAATATAAGTCATTGCCCAATTGATAAGTGGGCAAAGGATATGAACAGGCAATTTTCAGAGGAAAAAATTAAAGCCATCTATAGTCATATGAAAAAATGCTCTAAATCATTATTGATTAGAGAGATGCAAATCAAAACAACTCTGAGGTATACATTACATCTACAAGATTGGCTGACATGACAAAACAGGAAGCTGATAAATGTTGAAGAAGGTGTGGGAGAGTTGAAACATTAATTCATTGTTATGAATTAATATGAGCTGATGCAAACATTCTAGAGAGCAATTTGGAACTATGCCTAAAGGGCTACAACAATGAGTATACCCTTTGACCCAGCACTATCACTTCTAGGGCTGTATCCCAAAGAGATCATAAAAATGGGAAAGGGTCCCACGTACAAAAATATTTACAGCAGCTCTCTTTGTGGTAGTCAAGGACTGGAAATCAAGGGGATGCCCATCAATCGAGGAATGGCTGAACAAGTTGTGGCATATGAATGGAATGGAATACTGTTGTGCTCTAAGAAATGATGGACAGGAAGACTTCAGAGGCATGGAAAGACTTAAAGGAACTGAAGAAAGGAGCAGAACAAGAACTTTGTACACAGCAACAACCAGTGTGCAAGGAATTTTTCTGATAGACTTAGTCCTTCATAGCAAAGCAAGGACCTAAAAAATTCCCAGTGATCTGTTGAGGCAAAGCGCCTTCTACATCCAGAGAAAGAACTATGAAATTGGATAGCAGAATGAAGCAGATCATTTTCTTTTGTATTATGTTTTGTTTTGTTCTATGGTTTCTATTTAGCATGACTAAGGTAAAAATGTATTTAACAGGAACGGATGTGTAGAACCTATATAACATAGCACACTGTCTCGGAGAGGCAGTGGGGAAGGAGGAGAGGAGGAGTGGGAGGGAAGGGAAAAAATCTAAGATATATGGAAGTGATTGTACAACACTGAAAACAAAATAATTAAAAAAATAAATTTGCTCATCAAAGTAGGTTAAGCTTGGTACTGATGGGGGTTTCTAATTCAAATGCCACCTCTCACCTCTGGACCCTTGGCTCAATGTATCAAGTCTTTAGTAAAGGGCCCCTTCCTCTATAAACCTGAATCTAGTTTCCCTTAACCATGAAGCTCACCAATTGTTTGAAATGTCCCATTTCATAAGCTCAGAAGCTTATGACTTCCAACCTCTTACCATCCTCTCCAAAGCATATTGACATGATATTTATAAAGTAACTAGTGAGGCAGTTGGTATGCATTATCCCCTTTGAGTCTCACAACAACCTGGGGTAAATTATGACAGATAATATTTTCCATTTAACACGATAAGGTAAGTGACATTCAGGGTCACACAACTAACCATATGTCTAAAGCAGGATTCAAACCCACATCTTCTCAAGATCTAGTCCAGCCCTGTCCTCACTGCTCCAGTCTGCTCTTCCTTATCCCTTTGGGAAATCTCCCTGAATAGCTCGTTACTACTGATCTCTGGTGCTGTTCCTCTTAACCATTCTAGTAATTATTTTAGGACTCGGGCTACAATTGGATTTAACACTATATTATGGCTTGTTTTAGTTTTTTGCTTTTTTCTCCGTTCATTTCATGTATCTTATCTTCCCAACAAGACAGTCAGCTCCATGAAAAATGCCTGTGAATGCATCAGATGCAGAGGTGTGAACAGAGGTACTTGAGAAGTATTCATAGAATGACTTCTTGGGCAGGCAGAGAAGGTGGTCCCAAGTCTTGGCTTCAAGTTCCACCTCCACTGCTGAGATAAGTAGAAGTTTGAAGGACCTCATGGGTCATCCGTTCAGAGATTCTGAGCTGAAAGAAAACAAGGAAGCCACAGAGCTGAAGACTATCATTTTGCCAACTCAGTGAAGTAAAGAGATTGGTTATCATCCAATAGGGAGGATTTGAGCCAGGATTTGAACCCAAGTGTTCTGTCTCCAAATTTAGCATTCTTCCCCTGCACAAGGTCTCCACATTGATACTATGGCAACTATGGAAAAGCAATCTACTTTTCCTGGCTGTTAAATGGTAGCATGGGACATGGAGTGAGAATGACCTGAGTTCAAAACTTGACTTAGAAACTTGCTAGCTGTCTGACCCTGGACAAGTCACTTAACCTCTGTCTACCTCAGTTTTTTCATCTGTAAAGTGCATGTATATGTGTGTGTAACTGTGTGTGTGAGTGTGTGTCTGTGTGTGTCTGTGTGACTGTGTGTGAGTGTGTGTGTGTGTGAATAATAGCTCTTATATCACAAGGTTTTTGTTAGGGTCAGCCTTGTTCTTCATCTGTCATCTTCACCCCTGTATTCTTCTTGAACTGATATTTATGGTGGCAGACACAAAGGATGGAGGACTTGGGTTTAAATACAGATAATATTAATACTCTGATTATATGCATCATATTGCCTCTGTTTGAACATGACTCAAAGCACAATCTTTTCCCTATTTTCTTACAAAATACTTGTATTTTCTACGTTTAAAAGTATGTTTATTTATGTGTGTGAACCACTTTGTTCACTTTACTTAAGATTCCAGATAAATGTGAGATATTATTAATAATTTTTGTACTCATCACAGAGCCTAGCAGGAGCCTGGTATCTACTAGCTATTGAATAAACCTGTCATTGATGATGACATAGATGGGTTGTAATCTGACATTATTTTTATAATTTAAATATCAGAAAGAAATATGGTGTATGGGGAAAGTAAGTCAAATTTGTAAATCAAAAGGAACCTGGATTTGTATCCTACCTCTGAGTGACCATGGGGAGGCCAGTTCCAGAAGCTCCCTTTCCTGATGGGAGTAAAATACCTCTAGAATTGGCCTCATAAGGACACTGTGAGGACCAAGTGAGACAATACTGGAAAGCCCTTTGTGTTGCTATCTAAATGTCAGGTATTATTAGGTTGAATGAGAACAGAATCTGTCTAATTCCCCAGGTGTTTAACAAAGAGGGAATTCTAAATCAACTTCAGCTTTGTAATTGACTGATTGATTGATTGATTCGACAAACATTTATTGAGCATTAGTTATGTGTTAGACCCTGTGCCAGGTTCTGAAAGTAAGCTGACAAAAAGGAAATCATCTTTAGAGCTTCCATTATACTGGGGGAGGATATTTACACAGACTAATATGTTGCCCAAACCTTACTCCAATTCTCACTCCCTTCAAGGCTCTGGGTCATAAGTGGAGTCTAATCCTGGGGGCTGACTGAAAAGAGGCCTTTTTTCTCTTTGACTTACTAACCCCAGTGAGCATTACCCTTGGAAAATCTCCAAATATAGCTTGCTTATAGTTCGTTTCTAGATTTCCCCTGATACAGGTGAAAGGCTCCCATGTCAGGAAACACTCAGGGTAAAAGTACATATAGTTTAGAGAGTTTCTATTTATTCCTACAAAAAAAATCTAACATAAAAAGAATTTATGTAAGGAACCAAACCATGAGCAGGTACCCAAAATACAAAAGTAGCAACATTATGGTGAGCCATTTTTGAGCCCATTGGCACCATCTGAGAGTATTGACTCCCCTCCAAAGGAACTGCACTTTTTGAGTTGTCCCATCATAGCACCCATTCCTATCAGATCTGTTGTTGCAATAACTCACTAAGGCAAGGTCAAGTTTTCTCCCCACAGCTCACTCTCCAAGTCTCTTTCATTTTTCAGTTGCAGAGGCTATATGGAGTAGCCCCTTCTTTCTCCAATCCTGGGACACTATTTAGGAACTAAGTAACAATCTTTTATCCTCAAGAAAGGCAGTATCTGGGAATTATGTGGCAAATCTGCTGTATTTTTTTAGAAAGTATGGCAGTCAGCTTGTCAAATTTGGGAATCTTCCTCTATTTGATGATGTGGCATAAGAAACAGCAACCCTTACCTCTTTTCTTCACCCATGTTCACACACATATGCATGACTACAGACATACAGACATATATACGTTCATACAACATACATACACAGATAAACTCTCACACATGTTCATAGACTCATATGTACATAAACGCACACATGTAGGCTCATACAGTGCAATCTCACACACATACATACTCACACACAGATATACTCACACGTTTGCACAGTCATGCACATATACACATGATGAACAGGAGGTTAATCTTCATGAATACTCTCTATCTACTCAGTACATGAAGACAAATATGTCTGCTCTTCTGGGGGCTTCTGCAGAAAGGCGAATCTCAGTCATCTGATCAAGGCCTCAGGTGTTCCTAGGGCTGGGAAAATCCATTTTTAAGAACATTAGTGGTCATCCAGCCTCCACTTAAAGCTTTCTGATTAGAAGAATCCACTACCGCCACAAGTCATCCATTTGACTTTTACCTATAATTTTATAGTTATTAGGAAAGGCATTTGTTGTTGTTGGCTTCTAATCAAGTTTCAGTTTTCTTCTTTGCCAGTTCCACTCATGGTTTCTGGTTCTTCCCTCAGTATTCAAATAAAACCAGTTTCACTGTCCTGGTTGTATTCACCTAGTTACTCTCTGGCTTGTTACTGTCCTACCAAGACTGGGAGGTTCACAGCTATGTACAATACCACCAATGTGCTGTCCAGGGCAGAATGCCAGAGGAAGAGTCAACTTTTTATTCTTGGAAACACAGCCTCTTGTAATATAACCCAAGGTGACATTGGCCTTGTGGATTTGCTTCGAGGCTACATTCACTTAAGCCCTTGGATTCTTTTCAGAGAAATTGCCTTCTAAAGGGACTACCCTTGCCTTATGGCACTTTTGGCATGTCATCTTCCCGTTCTGTATACTTTTTCTGGCTGTTCTTCAGGCCTGGGATGTTCTAGGTCATCACCTTTGTTGCCTGGCTTCCCTTACCTTCCTTCATAACAGTCGAAATTTAAGACCTACAGGTCCTGTCTCTACCCCGCACCTTCCACTTTCCAGCCCAATGATGCTAGTACCTTCCCCATGAGATTTTATCTTGTATGTACAATGTATGTAAAATGTGAGCTGCTTGATAACAAGGATTATTTTTGCTTTTTTGTGTCTATTCCCAATATTTAGCCTAGTTCTTGATTCCAGATTAGATATTTAATAATAAGTCTTTATTGATTGACTGACTGAACCTAAGTAAAAGACGTGGCATTTGTTGTTATTGAATTTCATGATTCAGTCTAGCTTAGTCTTAAGCAATGTCCATCTTAGATTCTGGACTTTCCATCTCCTTCATTTCCTTGGAAACCTACAAACTCTGATTTCTTGACTTTGAGCATGTGAAAGTCTAAGTCTAGCAGTCTGTGGTGAAAGAGTCAAAGACCTTGAGCCCGGGGTTGGCAAACCTACTTTGACACTTACTAGTTATATGACTTTGGCCAGGATATATATCATCTTGTGCTCAAGATTCTCATCTGTAAAATGGGGATAATGATGCTTATAATAACCTACATCACTTGGATTTTGTGTGAAAATATATTCTATAAACCTTAAGACATTTTAGAGACATAATATGTTAATCTAATCACCAACACAGACCACACTGAGTGGTGGGGAAGGCTTATTCTAAGGTTCAAAACTCATTCCAAGCCAAGTTGGTTTCATAGGGTTAAATGTAGATATTGGAAATCAGTGCAGTTGAGTTGAGGAAGGGAATGAGGTCCGAAAGGTCAAAGCCTAGCAGGGATCTGGTACAATGGAGCTAGTCTGACTGGGAGTGTAGAAGACAAGGAAGGATAGAGAAAATAAAACAGGAGGAACATCCAAAGCACTTTTCCACAGACAAGCCAAGAGTTGAGACACAGGAAAATCAATAGATGCCTGCTTGAGTGTGGAGATAGCTGGCATCCATAGTTGCACGGTTATTATGTGCTTGTTAGGGTTATTTATTTATAAGCTCTGTCTCATCCCCTGTCTCAGAATCACAGGGGCACTCAACTCAGCATAGACCTGGCCTGTCTCCTCCTGATTGGTCTGCTTAATCTAAGCCCCCCTGAGCCTGAACATTATGACCGGCTTGAAACTTAGAGGTAAATGCAGAGGAGAAAACAAGTATTTATTAGATAGTTACCTCATGCCAAATACACTTAAGACCTGAGGATACAAATATAAGGAAAAAGAAAGACATTTCCTACCTCTAAGGACCTTTCATTCTAATGAGGGAAGATATCACTCAAAAGGGAACAGAAAAAGCAGACGGAGGATGGTACTAGTGGGCATGGTTTTGAAGTTTGAAAATCAGGTTCAAACACATTTGAAAGGGGAATGAAGGCTGTCTTGGGCCCTCAACAAAATGTAGCCACTCTTCCTTCCACTGACCTAACCTCCAAACCTGACTTTCCCCAAGCTACTTCCAGTATGAAGTTTCATCCTAGAAAAATAATTTTCTTTAGTTCTTCCCTCCAGTTCCTAGTGGCTTGCTCTTAGTTCCCGTCTCATTGGTTAACCTGACAAGTGCTTGATAAACACTCTGCATACAGTGGGTTCTTACTAATTGTTCCCTGGTTGAGTGAATGAATGATTTGTCCCTAGAGCTAATGGGCACTAGATACCCAGGTCTATTCTTAGACAATGACTGTAATCACTTACCTATTTCAGGACTGAACAAGACCCACAACCCTATTCTCAAGGATTGGTCATCCAGGATTACAGAAAATGAAGAAGAAAAAACCCTTAGATGAGCAGTACATTTAAAAGAGTTCTTTTTCCTAGAATAAACCCCTATGGCTCCTTCTCACCTCTAGGAGCAATATAAGTTCCTCCATTTAGCTTTTCAAGGCTTTGTCAGCCTCCCTTTCCAACCTCATTGCTCCCCTTCCTACACTCTCTGGCCCAAGTCAAATTGGTCTCTTCCCAGAAGTTGCTCCATTCCCAACCTTCATGCCTTTGCCTGGGTTGTACCTCATACATGGAGTGCACCTACACTTTCCACTTCACCCCTATTAGAATCCCTTGTTTGCTCCATATATCTTATCCAACATTTTCTAGAAATACCTTCTATTTATTTTGCATAAAATTGTTTATGAAAATGTTGCCTTCCAGAGGGGCGGAGGCAAGATGGCGGAGTAGAAGGATGCATTTCTAGAAGCTCTCCTCCCACAGTCCATAAAATATCTGTAATAATGACTCTAAACAAATTCTAGAGCAGCAGAAGCCACACAATGACAGAGTGAAAGAGATTTCCAGCCCAAGGCAGCTTGGAAGGCCAACAGGAAAGGTCTACCACATGGAATGTGGAGTGGAGAGCAGCCCACAGAGCCCAGCTCAGCCTTGACCTCTCACCACCAACAGGAACAGGACTGGTACAGGCCTCATGGACTAAATCCCCAGCAGCAGCTGCAGTTCTCAAATCCTTCAACCCACAAACACCAAAGACAACTTCAAAGGTCAGTGAGAAAGCTCTTTCAACTGGGTGAGAAGGGAATGCAGCAGTCAGGCCCCAGCCTCAGGTGGTGGGAACGTCCATTGTTAGAGGCCTAGCCTAAAGACCCTGGGGGAATTGGGTTTCTGATATGGATCTTAGTCCTGAGCGGCCTCCCTGGGATGAGGAAGACTGCTGATGTGGTGGAGCCAATGGAGGCTCTGGAGAGGAAATTCTACTCACACAAAAGAGTGCTTGTAGTTGCTCCCAGATCAGAATACAAGTAAAGAGAGGAATAAGCTCCTCTTCCTTCATTGTGCCACCTTGAAGGCACTGAGAACTTATAAATTCCCAGAGTATATCTTCCTCTTGACAAAGAACTCAAAAGTCAAATAACTGACTGGGAAAATGCCCCCCAAAGGGAAAATGAATAAGACAAGAGAAAGTTACTTTCTTGATGAACAGGTATTTTCTTCCACCATTTTGGATGAAGAAGAACAATACATACCATCAGAGAAAAACCTAAAAGTCAAGGCTTCTGCATCCAAAACCTCCAAAATAAATATGCAATGATCTCAAGCCATGGAAAAGCTCAAAAAAGATTTTGAAAATCAAGTAAGAGAGACAGAGAAAAAAATGGGGAGAGAAATGAGAGTGATGCAAGACAATCATGAAAAGTGAGTCAACAACTTGCTAAAGGAGACTCAAAAAAATTCTGAAAAAATTAACATCTTTAAAAATAGGCTAACTCAATTGGCAAAAGAGGTTCAAAAAGCCAATGAGGAGAAGAATGCTTTAAAAAGCAGAATTAGCCAAATGGAAAAGGAGGTTTAAAAGCTTACTGAAGAAAATGACTCTTTAAAATTAGAAAGGAGCAGATGGAAGCTAATGACTTTATAAGAGACAAAGTAATTATAAAATAAAACCAAAAGAATGAAAAAATAGAAGACAATGTGAAATATCTCATTGAAGAAACAAGTGACCTGGAAAATAGATCCAGGAGAGACAATTTAAAAAATTATGGGACTACTTGAAAGCCATGATCAAAAAAAGAGCTTAGACATCATCTTTTATGAAATTTTCAAGGGAAATTGCCTGATATTCAGGAACCAGAGGATAAAATAAATATTAAAAAAATTTACCAATCACCTCCTGAAAGAGTGTGTTCCTCCTTCACTACCAAAGAAGACCATGCCATCAGAAAAATAATGACATGACTTGCACTTGACTTTATTTTGAGTGAGGGAGGGCTGTTCAGGTCACCAGCCTCCTTTCTTCTCCAGAGGCATCTGAATCCAGTGACCAGATATTCATTAGAATGACTGGAGATGACCCACGATGAGGCAATTGGGATTAAGTGACTTCTCCAAGGTCACACAGCCAGTGAGTGTCAAGTGTCTGAGGTGAGATTTGAACTCAGGTCCTCCTGACTTCTGCACTGATGCTCTATCCACTGCACCACCTAGATGTCCAATCCCATAAAAGAGAGTCAACAAGAAAGCTCCTAGGAATATTGTTGCCAAATTCCGGTATTCCTAGGTTAAGGAGAAATATTGCAAGCAGCCAAGAAGAAACAATTCAAGTATGGTGGAAATGCAATCATAATAACACAGGATCTGGTGGCTTCTACATTAAGGTACTGAAGGTCTTGGAATATGATATTCCAAAAGCCAAAGGAACTAGGATTAAAACCAAGAGTCACCTACCCAGCAAAAGTGAGTATAATACTTCAGGGGAAAAAATGTCCTTTCAATGAAATAGAGGACTTTCAAGCATTCTTAATGAAAAGACAAGAGCTGATTAGAAAATTTGACTTTCAAACACAAGAATTAAGAGAAGAATGAAAAGGTAAACAGGAAACAAAAATCATAAGGGACTTACTAAAGTTGAACTGTATGCATTCCTACATGGAAAGACAATATTTGTAACTCTTGAAACTTGTCTCAGTATTTGGATAATTGGAGGGATTATACACACACATATGCATATGTACATATATGTGTATGTATATAGACAAAGGGCACAGAGTGAGTTGTATAGGAAGGGATGACATCTTAAAAAATAAAATTAAAGGATGAGAGAGAAATATTTTGGGAAGAGAAAGGAAGAAATGGACTGGGGCAAATTATCTTTCATAAAAAGGGCAAGAAAAAGCTTTTTCAATGGGGGGAAAAGGGGAAGTGAGAGGGAAAAAGTGAAGCCTACTCCCATCACATTTGGCTGAAGGAGGGAATAACACACACACTCAATTTGGTATGAAAATCTGTCTTACACTACAGGAAAGTAGGGGAGAAGGGGATAAGTAGGATGTGGGGGGAAGATAGTAGGGAGGACAAATGAGAGGAGGAGGGTAATTAGAAGTAAACACTTTTGGAAAGGGATAAGGTCAAAAGAGAGAATAGACTAAATGGGAGTGCAGGACAGGATGAAGGGAAATATAGTTAGTCTTTCACAACATGACTATTATGGAAATCTTTAGCAAATCTATACATGTATAGCGTGTGTTGAATTGCTTGCCTTCTCAGTGGGGATGGGTTGGGAGGGAGGAAGGGAGAGAAGTTAGAACTCAAAGTTTTAGGAAGGAATGTTGAGAATTGTTTTTGAATGTAACTGGGAAATAAGAAATAGAGGTAATGGGGTATAGAAATCTATCTTGACCTACAAAAAAGCAGAGAAGATGGGCATAAGGGAAGGGAGGGGTATGAGAGAAGGGAGGGTAGGTTGGGGGAAGGAATAATCAGAATGCATGGTGTTTTTGGGTGGGGGAAGTAGAGAGATGGGGAGAAAATTTGAAACTCAAATCTTGTGGAAATGAATGTTGAAAACTAAAAATAAATAAATAAATTGAAAAGAAAAGAAAGAAAGAAAGAAAGAAAGAAAGAAAGAAAGAAAGAAAGAAAGAAAGAAAGAAAATTATGCCTTCCCTGATAGAATGTGAGCTTTTTGAAGACTGGGATTTTGTGTTCCCAGAACTTATCACATGCCTAGCATATTGTAGGCACTTAATAAGACAACTGGCTTATAGAAGGGATGGGTTGTTGGACTTGGAGTCTGGAAGACCTGAGTTCAAATCTGGTCTGAGGCATTTACTACCTGGACAAGCCACACAAACCAAAGTTAACCATGCAGAGAATGAGTCTCAATGCAGATTAAAATATAATTGGGAAATATTTGACAAAATAAATAAAATTATAATAAAACATAAAATTAACATGATAATGTTAATTTGTGTTGTTTTCCTAAGTCAACATGTAACCTGTAGTCTTGTTTCTATTTGAATTTGACATCTTTGACTTAAATCCTTTCAGGTTTAATTTCTTCTTCTATAAAAAGATAATAATAATAATAGCACTTGCATCATAACATTGTTGTGAGGATCAAATGATATGATATTTGTAAATATTTTGTCAACCTTAAAATTCTATGTAAATGATTGGTTTTATAATTACACATGCCTATTGATTGTTTGATGTTACAACAACAGTGTATTGCTTGGGAATATAAATCCTAACGTGGAAGGTATTTTAATGGTCTTCTTGAACAAACCTTTCACTTTTAAATAAACTGAGGCCAAGAGATGTTAAGTGACTCATACAAGGTTATTCATGAAGCAACAGAGTTGGGATTCAAGCTCTGCTGCCTTGGAGCATAGGAGTTTAGTATGGAAGGGTTATTTGAGGTCATCTAGTTCAATCCCTCTTATTTATAAATAAATAAGGAGCAGAGAGGCTAGGTCATAAAACATAAAACTAGTAAGTGGTAGAGGCAAGCCAAGTCTTGGGAGGGGGATTGATCTTTTGGAGTTGGGAAATCCATGGCTCTCTGAAGCAGATGGCACTTAAAAGTTTGTGGTTAGAGAAGACTGAGGATCAGTTCTTTTCTAGGACATGAACGTTTCTCAGCAAAAAGAGGAGTAAGGACAATCAATGGGAGTTGTGAGGAGGCAGAAGTTGACTTGACATGAGAAATGACTTCCTATGAATTAGAGCTATTCAAAAGAGATTTAAATTGTTTTGAGTTAGAAGATTCCCCTTCATCTGACATCTTCAATCAAAGACTGATGGTTAGTTATCAAGGTGACCATTGGTCAGGTAGGAATTAGAGTAGATGACCTCTCAGAATCCTACTTATTCTAAGTTCCTAAGATCTACTCTCAAGGAGCTTCTCTGTTCAGTAGAGATGCTCTCAGATGAAAAGGATGGGCCACCAATCTGTACATATGGATCCCTATGAACTGCGAATTTACCATGATAAGCAGATATTGCCATTATATTCTAGTGTATACCTGTTTATACTGTTAGATATTTCCCAATTGCATTTCAAATGGGTTCAGGAAGCACTGGGAAGTGTTTTCATCACAATGTGGTCTGCGGGGCAGCATTTTTGACATCTGCTCAAAGGTATTGTCCTGGGACTCCAGGTATGGAGGCAGAAAGTGACAGAAACTTTTGAGGACAGTGAGTAAACTCAGTTGTCTGGAAGATTCTTAGCTCTAATCTGCTTACCTGGGGATCCATAACATGACCATGGTACATGACCCTCTTGGTCAAAGTAAGTCCTTGAATCCTAAAATGGGAGCACTGGAGGGGCACTAAGAGGTCATCTAGTCTACCCCCCTCATTTTTTTTTTCAAATGAGGAAATGGAGCCCCCAAAACTTGAACTGCCTTGGCATAAGGTCACACAGGGAGTTTGTGGCAGTCAAGCCATGTCTAGCCCAGTACTCTTTCCAGTACTCCAAACTTTCCTAGGCTAGAAGAAGGCTGAACACAATTGTGCCTCAAGAGATGGAGCAAGGTACTGCCCACTGCCTTCCTCATTACCATCTAAGTCATGGGCAGCTCTCAAGTATTTATTAGACATTCCAAGGGACCTCAGCTGAGGGCAGAGGTGAGAAGCCCTGACCTTCAGTCTTCAGAGGGCTCTGCTGCATCGATAATAGTCAAGGGCAGGTACCTAGAGCAACTTTCATGCTTTTGAGCAATGAATCATGGGCAAGATTCAGCTTAGGCAGCAGGCACAGCAGTGATGTATTCTGTGTGCTCCCTCTGAGAGGAGCTCATTTTTCCCCACTCACTGCCTGCTCTGAGGTAAACATTCCCGCTTTTGACAGATGTTCTAATTCAGCAATTAGCAGCACCGGTGACATGCAGAAATTACCAGTTACTAAAGCCCCACTTAGCCAAATGGGAGGCAGAGAGTATTTTTATATATAGCCAACAGCCGCCTGCTTCACATTGGGGGTCTCTCAAACATAGGCAAGTGCCGGGCATTTCTTCCGTGTGTGTATGTGTGTGATCACTAACTGTATTTTATTTTTAAAATTTCTAAAAATGTGCCCATCACAAGAGTATCTGAATGCTCAGGAAGAGAAAGCAGAATGTAACATAGGGTGGAACAGAACAGCATAAAATCTTTCCTTTTCCCAGACATCCTTAACTATTTATCAGCAGGTCCTGACCCCATAGGTCAACCTTGAAAGGGAATCTAAAACAGTTGGGCTTTGGAACATCTCCCCCCAGATGCTTTCCTGTAAAACCCACCTTTCCAAGCGGTTAGTCTGGTGGAGAAAAAAAATACACTGGGGGTTTTAGTAGGCAGCAGGCTCAGTGTAATCCAATCATTTGATGTGCCATAAAAAAAAAAAAAAAGTTAATGAGATCCTAGGCTGCAACTTGAGTCAGCATTATGGAATTGCTAGAGTACTTGGGATTGGGAAGATTTAGGATGATGTGGCCCTAGATAAGTCTCTTAGAAATCTCCAAGCTTCCGTTTCCTTATATGTAAAATGTCATAATAGAAGTAACCTATCTCATGGGGTTATTCTGAGGATCAAACGATATGATATGGTATGATATGTTATGATATGTTATATATATGTGTGTGTATATATATGTATATATATATATCACTTTGCAAACCTTAAGGTGCTTTACAGATGTAGGTTATTGTGTTATTATTTAGTCAGTAAGTCAATAAGCATCGATTAAGTGCTTACTATGTGCCAGCACTGTGTTAAACTCTGGGTTACAAAGGAAAAGCAAAACCAGTATTTGCCTTTGAGAAGCTCCCAGCCTGATAGAGAAGATAACATACAAACAACACAATACAAATAAGGTAGATACAGGATAAATGGAATATAAATAATCTAGGGGAGGCATACAATGAAGGGGGATTGGGAAGGATTTCCTGTAGAAGGTAAGGTTTTAGCTGGGACTTGCAGAAACTAGAGAAAATAGGTGATGAGCTGAGGAAAGAGATAATTGCAGGCAATGAGGACAATCAGAGTAATGCCTGAAAGATGTAGTCCCTTTGTTCTGGCCAGACCAATTTTGGATTGTTGTCTTTGCCTTTGGATGTTATGTTTATGAAGGGCATTTCTAAACTGGGAGGTGTCCAGATGTAGCTAACCAGATGGTGAAGGGCCTTGAGTTCATGCCATATGACGATTAGTCGAATGGAGACACTTAAGACTGGAGCAGAAAAACTTTAGGGAGACAAGATGATAGCCTTCTTATTGTAAGGCTTGAAGGACTGGCATGTAATTGAGGAACCAGTTTGATTCTAGTTAGCTTCAAAGAGTAGAACCCAGAGGAATTTATGCAAGTTATTCCCCATCAGATTAAAGTTTGATGTCAAGAAAAGCTTCCTAAAAGCTAAAGATCTCCTAGAGTAGGCAGCAGTGGGGCAGCTGGAGGTCCAGTGGCTGGCTTCATCCTCCAGGCCAGGCCAGATGACCTATCCAGCTATGTGTAGAACTAGGTGGTCCTTCCAACTGTGAGAATCCATTGTCCTTCTTGGGGGCAGGAATGGGCTTTGGGATTTCTTTGGTGATTCAGTCAAATGAAATTTGGCTTCAGGGGCCTCAGCATCTTATCACTTTTTCTTCACCAAACGGTTGGCTCCTCCTTGAGGTCTCTAAGGTGCCCCTGGGCTTAAGGATTTCTTTCCCTTCTCCTCTGCCCTCAGGACAGATCTCAACTTTCATGCATTTGTGAGTATCAATATAGCTCGGAGCTCATTGACACCTCAGGGTGACTATCTCCAAGGTCTATTTGCATTTTAATTCAGCAAAACAAACAGTTCAGTGAATTGAGCTCTTGAGTGCCTACTGTCCTTTAAGAGAACACCAAGGGGACATAAAAGAAAAAAAAAAGGAAAAGGGTGGGGCTCTCAAGGAGTTCATAAGCTAATGGAAAGAAGAAGCGGAGGACAGAAGTCAAATAATTTTGATAAAAACTGAAAAGAAACTAGAGTAAGGAGAATGGAACTTTCCCCAGGACATGAAAGTCAGGAGGGAGGAGGGCAAGCTTTCTCCCTGCCAAGTCTTGAACTCCTCTTATGACAATCCTTGTGATAGAGCAAGCTTTTAATCAATTTTCTCTGTCTCCCTGTTTCTGTCTCTCTCCTACTCCCTTACTATGTGAAACTACAAGTTTTTTTTTTTCCTTTTCCCATAAGGTTGTTAGCCCCTGCTTGCTATATGACCAGTCCCTTTTGTCTCCTTTTGAAAAGTTACCCTTCCTAACTATGCCTGAGATGGCAGGATTGTCTTTTGAGACACCCCCACCCTAACTGAATCTATCTGGGGCACTAGAATGATTAGCTATGACTTTGGACTCTTCTGTTCCTACCAGCCCATCTTTCACACATCTGCCAAAGTACTTTTCTTTTTTTTTTTCCACCACAATTCCAAAGGACTTTTATTTTTCTTAGATTTAATTAATTTGTTTTCAGTTTTCCACAATCACTTCCAAAAGTTTAAAACTTCTCCCCTTCTCTTTCCCCTCCCTCCCTGAGACAGCATGCAATCTTATATGGGTTCTACACATAAATTCTTATTAAACACATTTTCACATTAGTCATGTTGCATAGAAGAATTAAAATGAATGGGAGGAACCATGAGGAAAACCAAACCAAAACAAAACATAGCACAAGAGAAAACAGTCTGCTTCATTCTGCATTCTGATTCCATAGTTTTTTCTCTGTTTTGTTTTTGTTTTTCCTCAAGAGTCCTTTGGGTATGTTTTAGGTCCTTGCGTTGCTGTGAAGGATTAAGTCTACAAAAAACATTCTTTGCACACTGTCGTTGTTGCTGTGTACAAAGTTCCAAAGTTCTCCTGGTTCTGCTCATTTCACTCAGCATCATTTCATATAAATCTTTCCAGGTTTTTCTGAAGTCCGATTGTTGGTCATTTTTTATAACATAATAGTATTCCATTAAATTCATAATGCTACAACTTGTTCAACCATTCCCCAACTGATGGGCATTTCCTCAATTTCCAGTTCTTGGCCACTACAAAAAGAACTGCTATAAATATTTTTGTACATGTGGGACCTTTATCCATTTTTATGATCTCTTTGGGATACAGTCCTAGAAGGGATATTGCTGAGTCAAAGGGTATGCACATTTTTGTAGCTTTTTGAGCATAGTTCCAAATTGCTCTCCAGAATGGTTGGATCAGCTCACAGCTCCACCAACAATGAGTTAATGTTCCAACTCTCCCACATCTTCTCTAACATTTATCATCTTCCTGTTTTGTCATGTTAGCCAGTCTCATAGGTGTGATGTGGTCCCTCAGAGTGGTTTGGATTTGCATCTCTCTAATCAGTAGTGATTTAGAACATCTCCAAAGTGCTTTTCTTTGTGTCTAAATCTGACACAATCAGATTGTTACTTTTCTAATCAATAAACTCCAGTAACTAATTACTGCTTTTAGAAGAAAACATCAACTCTTCTGTTTGACTTTTACATTCCTTCCCAGCCTGGCCATCTCATGCTCTTCTAGTGTCATTACACACTAGCCTCCTTTCCAAAGTATATGGTCCAGGCAAATTGACCTTCTCTGTCTCCTTCATACAACCTTCTCCATCTCTCATTCCCCTGCCTTTACATTGGCTGTCTCCATGCTTAAAATGTCCTCCCTCCTTACTTAAACAAAGGAGAGGCTTAGACAGAGAAAGCAGAGGGGGAGACTTATTTGAGAAACTGCAATCTGAATTGAATCTTGAAGAAAGAGAGAATTCTGTAGATGGAAATGAAAGAGGAAGGTGGCCTACTAGCCTAAAGGACCTTGGGATGGGAAGCACAGATGGGCAGTAGCACAACAGAAATGGAATGGAGAGGAAGGCACTCAGGTTGCCAGGAGTTCACAATACTGCAGGGTGCATGTGTGGTGGCAGAAGAGAGAGAAGGGGACATTAACATGACCTCAGGCTAGCAGACTCACTGGGAAGATTGTACGTGTTAGCTCTCTCAGCACATAAGAAAAGAATCCATCACATCTAGCACTGGGACTTTAAGGACCATCCTTTTATAGTTGAGGAAACTGAGCCTTAGAAGTTCATAACTTGCCCAGAGTCACAGGGGCAGCAAGTGAAAGAGCTGGAATTCCAGTTCATATCCCCTGATATTACTTTTAGCATTCTCTTTCCACTTCATCATGAAACTGTTTTTAAAGGAAGTCCAGGCATTGGGCACTCATGCATGGGTAAATAGGAGGGGGCATGTTTTGAAAGTCAGAGGAAACCTGAAATCACACAGCTGCTGTCTTGGTGATTTGTCTTTGATTCCTTATGTTCTCTGGCTTAGTGGTGGACATATAGTTTGTAAGCTACACAGTAAATAGGTATGCAATTGGATTAACTTGAATTAGGCTGCATTGAATTGGATTGTAGTTGAGGAGCTGAATCTTTATTATGCTCTGAGCTCACCAGATTCCATGGGTACACTAGAAGGGAGAGACTCTACTGTCTGTGTCCCATATTTTCCAATGGCGGGTGGGTCCTTCTTGACTAGATTTAAGTCTCTAAAAGGTAAGGTTTAGCTTAGATCATCTCAAAAGTGCTATCCTGGCTATAAAGTCTAGGAAGAAATTGTCCTTCCCAAGGGGATCCCACAGAGAAGATTTGAGACACAATCTGGCTGCCTAGAGACAACACTGTAACTGCAGTGACCCTACGTGCTTGGTAGCCAAGAGGTAACGTCAGGAAATGGTAAAGAAAAGTTCCCTGACCCTGTGATCTGGGCTGACTTAGAGCAGGTATTGGATCAGGGCAGACTCTTTGAGTGGGTCTCATGTCCTCTCCTCCATCAGCAGTTGTTCTGCTGTCCTGGTTTGTGGTCCCTGCTCTTCTTTCCCTCACCTCTTGTGTCCTCTGCTGGCTTTTTGCTTAATGATTTTGCTGTGATGATGATGACGATGACAACAGCAATGCAGTAGCAGCAAAGAACATCTATATAGCATTTACTATGTGCCAGGCACGTGTTAAGTGCTTTGAAGTTATTATCTCATTTGATCCTTACAACAACCCTAGGAGGTAAGTACTATTCTTATCCCCATTTTACAGATAAGGAAACTGAGGCACAGGTTGAGTGACTTGCCTAGAATCACACAGCTAATACGTCTCAGGTTAGATTTAAAATCTGATACTCTTGACTCAAGGCCCAGTGATTGATAAACTACTAAAAAGAAAGTTTAATAAATAATTAATAATAAGAAGTAGTCCTGAAAGTATTTTTAAGGGAAAGTAAATTCAGTTGATAAGAGCCTTGTGATGATCAGAAAGCCCCCAACCAGAAAGCAATTAAGGTGTAATAAAAGAATGCTAAAAGTGCTATTGATACTATTGGCGTTTTGGTGGCTGTGGACCAGATGAAGCCTTGGAGATAACTGCCTCTTCTGCATCCTTCTAAAACTTAAATTGCCTCTAGGCTCTTGGTAGAGCTAATTGTAAACTCCCTGAGAATAAAGTTATTTTAGCTGATTCCCAGGCCCACATGACAAACATTTGTTAGAAGAGTGAATGGAAAAGGACTTTATGCTATCATGATGATCCCTTGGCCCTGGAGAACAAATGTGTCCTCCCTTGTTTCCTTGGAGAAGAGTGAGACTATAGGCATGACATATATCAAAAGCTGCCCAATTTCTTGCTGTGATGGTTAATTTGGCTGGAATGGTTTTCATTGTTTCAAGGATCACTCATGAGGTGGGTAGGTGATGAAACTGTTGACAGAGTCAAAACTGATTGATTAAAAATGTCACTTTTAAAGAGAATCAATGGACAGCTCTTCCCTCTAATATTGTATTTGAATGCAATACTTTCCTCAATACAAGAAGACAGACCACCCATTGAACATAGCTTCCAGTTTTTTTTTCTCATTAGGAATTGCCTGAGGCCACATAGCTAGTAAGTGATGGAGCTGGAATTTGCCCTAGGTCTTCTGGCCTCAGTAGAAAGTGCAGGATGAGATGCCAGTAGGAGAGAAGGGATAGCTATATTGGAGAAGAGTATTATATTCTAGGCATGATATTATTTTGTGTTAGGAATCTCCATTTAACAGCTGAGTGGAATACAAATCAGAGAGGAAAGAAACTGAATGTGGGGAGAACAATTAGAGGGATTAATTTCTGAAGCATAGGAGAGAAGTGACAAGAACTTGCCTTAGAATGGCAGGGTTTTGTCAGCAGAGAGAAGGATTGGCATATGACATAGGTTGTGGTAGTAGAAGCAATGGGAGGTTAGATTGAGGGGTGAGTGGGAATCCAGAAGGAAGCAAAGAGAAGGAACCCAAAATCCAGCACCCTCAAGGTTACCTGAAAGTATATCTGAGGTGAGAAATCTTCATTGCCCTTTTATAATCTCATTGACTAATCCTTCGCAGTTGAGACACAGTTTAGAGAGGATACTACAATTACATTCATGTAGTATTTTAAGGTTTACAAAGCTCTGTCTCCATAACAGTGCCATGGGGTCCATGGCATAAAAATCACTGATCACATTTGACTGAAGAAAAAACTGAATTTATAGGGAAATCTAACATTTATATAGCACCTTAGGGTATCTACATTTATTATCCTGCATGAACCTCATCATATCCCTGAAAGGTAGGCTGGACAGGTATTAATGCAAAAAGTATTATTATATCCATTTGACAGGTGAGGAGACTGAGGCTCCGAGAGATTATAGAAAAATAGAATCTTCAATTTAGAGCTGACTTTTAGAGAACCTTTTCATTTTGAAGATGAGGAAACAGGCCTGGAGAAATAGGAACCTGCTGAAGATCACAGAGCATGAGGCTACATTATCTTAATGGAAGTTCAAAGTAAGAATCGACCCCGCTTCCTCACTGTAGGGCTGATGCTCATACCTTTATATTGAAAAAGGAGGAGAAAGTGTCTTTTCTCATGCAGCCTTCCAAAGTACCTGAATAATCAGCTCCAATCCAAATAAGATTCATTTTCTGACTGACCACATGGTTGCCATTCGCCAGTTCCTAACTGCCATACAACTCAGGATAGCTTTAAATATTCACCATGTTTAGTGTTGATTACTGAATAAAGTGGCAATTATGTTTTCGTGGCATAATTTATATGTTTAGCAGGAACAGTGCTAATAGTACATTCTGTCTGTCCACTGTCTAAACTCCCACCTGTTTACTGATAATATTCTTGGCAAAAACTGGAGGCCGCAATTGCTAGGGGCTCAGTAAAGGATGATGGTAAGAGGCATGCCATTATTGGATCCAATTTCCTGGGAGGAAGCCAAAGCTAGAGGAGGAAAGGGGTAAGTCACAGGAGGCACTGAGGCTGGCTCAGAAGACTCTGATCTGGAGCCAAAATGTTCCAAAGGTGACGAGTCTCCTGGATCATCCAACATGGGTGGTCATGGAGAGGACAGAGAGATATCTCCAGGGTCACAGTAGAACCTACAGAATGTTAAAAAAAGACATAGAATAAGGCACTCAACCAATAGATATGGGTATGCCTATATCCACCTACATCTATCTATCTGTCTATCTATCTATCTATCTATCTATCTATCTATCTATCTATCTATCTATCCATCTATACATTTATTCACTTTTTGCATGACCATGTGACATCCTCCTGTAAATCCACCATTGAGTTCTATACAGCGTAGTGGGGGCCTCCTTTTCTACGAAGACCCTTTTTTGTGTCAAAAAGTTTCATGATCTTCCCCCACATGAGAGCTGATTGATAGAATCTCATTAGGAAAGTACATTCTGATAAAATAGCCAGACAAAATATTACCATGAATTAATTAACTGTTTTAAGTGAATTTATATTACACACACATTTTACATATGTACATATATTAATTAATATGTGTGTATGTATGTATGTATGTATGTATGTATGTATGTATGTATAGATATAACTACAGTGAGTGGGAATTGGAGAAGAGAGGAAGAGTGTGAGCCAGGAAATGAACTCATTGAGGAAAGAAGGAGAGTATCCAGGAGATCTGAAGATTATAACTAGAAGACTCTTAATTGGCTGGCATGTATGAATAGAAAGAACCCCAACGGTGAACAGGTGAGTACGGGGGCGGGGCTGGAAATGGTGATGGGGAGGTGGGAGCATTCTGATTCCCCCACCATTGCCAGTGAGTCAGGGAGTGTGAGTGGAAGTGTAGTCAGAGCTGGAAGGCACCCTGGTAATCAGAAGGGAGTCAAGTCTCAGTGAGTCCAAGAAAATGGAAGAATTAGGAATGGAAAGGTTTAAGATGAAAGCAAGTTTAGTACTTATGGGGGAGGCATTCCAAAGAGCATAATATAAGGGGTGTGTAGCTTTAAAGTCTGACTTTGGGGGTGGGTGGGTTGAAGTGAATAGAAAAAAAAAGAAGCAAACAATGGGAAATGGAGAATGGTTTTTGAATAACAGCTGGAGATTGGGACTCACTGAGATGGGGAGGGTATCATGAGGTGGGAAAGTGTTCATCATTGGGAAATGAGTTCAGGGGAGTCATTATCATTCCTTGGGGCTTTGCCTCAGGATGGGGTCATCCTAGGGTATCTAACAGTGGTTTCACTAGATAATAGGGAGGGAAAGGGTAACCAGATAGAGGCAAGGGACCTAATGTACAGGTGGAATTGTAGGAGACTGGAGAAAGGGAGTAAATGTATGATTGGGCCAGGAAGGCTAGGACTCTCCCCTCCTTTCTTGCAATTTTCCATTTTTTTTAAAGAGAATTTTAAAGTAAAAAGTCAAGACAAACATCTGTTACGGGTGTTTCAGGAGAAAATTTGTACCCTATACATAGAGTTTGATTTCATGATTTCAAAAGTCCCTTCTAGCTCTAAATTTGACTACTCTTTGGAATATTCAATGCAGTCAAGTACTATCAACCATTCTAAACTTAGTGTGAATTAAGTCATCAATTTAGTTAGCAGAGAATTTGGTGTGGATCTATGGTTTAATTAAAATAAGGAATTCTCATGGATGAAATTCCCTTTATTAATGCAGATAAAGAACTATTTTGTAACATAGTATTGGAGAATTACCTGGGAGCATTGAGAAGTTAAAAGGATAGCCTACATTCTGTATGAGGCAAAGGTGGGGCACGATCTAGGTCATTATGACTGAGTTCAGTATGTGATTATGCAGCAGGGTTGCTTGAAACATTTATCTTAAAAATCATATTCTTGATTTACAGAAGCTATTCCTCTCCCTTCTCTGCCCAGTGCCAAAGGCATCTTTCTAAATCCCAGGTCTCTCCACATCATGCCCAGACTCAATATACTCTAGTGGTTGCTTATTATCTCCAAAATCAAATACAAAAACCTCTGTTTGGATTTTAAAGTCTTTCCCCTGGCCCCTTCCAAGCTTTCCATGTACTCCATGATCCAGTGACAATGGCCTCCTTGCAGTTCCTGGAACAAAAGCTCTCTCACTGCTTCGAGCATTTTTTGCTGGCTGTCCTCACTGCCTGCAATGCCCTCCCTCCTCACATCTGTCTCCTGCTTCCTTTGTTTCCTTCAAAAGTCATCACAGTTCCCATCCTCTGTGAAAGAAAGGCCTTTCCTGATTTTCCTTCCTGTTCACATCTCTGCCGATATACATTGCTAATGCCTCCTTCTGATATCATCTTACATTTACATTGGATAGATATGGGTATATCTATATCCGTATACGACTATTTCTATTTTTTGCGTTACCATGTGACTCATTCTCCCCACAATTCCCCCACTGGCTCCTAATCCAACATAACAGGGGCCTCCTCTTCTATTTCTTGACATTGTGGGGCTCCTGTCAGAGCACAAAGGACTCTATCACTTCTCTCTCTTTCAATATTTGATCTCAGAGTCTGTTTTTTCTTATCATGCATTTTCCTGATGGCATGCTTTTCATGGATTCCCTTGCATAATTTCTCACTTGTAGTCTTGCGTCCTGCCCACACTCACCTCTCCTTTGCCTCTTTGGTGACCTTCAACCTCAAATATTCACAAATGGTGGCATTATTCAATTCACAATCAAGCAACATCACTGGAAGAATTTTGATAACAAAAAGATGGTGGATTTCGAAGGTGGAGGAGGGGAGGCAGAGTACTATGGGCATGAAATATTGCATGTAACATCACAATTTTTTGATATTCTGGTAAATTTTATTGAACTTCCTTCTCTCCCCCTTAATTTATTATTCTTTGTTATAAAAGATGACTCTTTGGGAGGGGAAGAGAATAAGGAATTGGTGGGAAATGCTGTTGATGTAAAGTTAAAATATAGCAATAAAATTTATTTAAAGAAAGCAAAACAGAAAAGATAAGCCTTTTTCATTTCCAAGAGATTCCTCTGAGGGCATTGTAAGTGGTCCATTATTTCCCAAGGGCAAACCAGACTACTTTACTTGTCTCATTCAATGCTGGGGTTAACTCTTTGTCCATTGGCAGAATGTGTCCTAGCTACTGATGGATGAGCTCTGTAGTTGAAAACTGCATGTTATTATTGGGAGAATCAGAGTTCTTCATTCCCTTATTGGTTCTTATGTGTATGATTAGGACAAACTCCCCTGAGGTGTTATCATTTAGGAGGTTTTACAATATTCTAGACCTTCATGTGGCCAGCTCCATGTCAGCCACACCCAGGAGCAACCGGATACCCTCAATCCCTAGAGAATCATTTTGTTCCCTAAATTTGGGCTTTTTACTAGTCAGACTATCCTTTAGGATAGCATCAAACACCTCTGTACCAGTGGCAGGAACACATCTCCCCCTTTTTTATATCTTACTTGATATAATAGAGTAAGAGTTCAAAGTAACTTTTATTGCGAATAGATTTCAAAGAATCACACCTTGAACAACTCTCTCTTGTTCAAAGGAAAAATATCCCAGTGTTTCTTAAGTAGGAAGGAACACTGAAATCCGCCAAAAATGCCTCTGTCAGTGGTGTGCTTAAAGATTTCTAATGAGAAGCTAAAGCAGCTGCAGTGGAAAAAGAAATGGCCCTGGAGTCCAAAGACCAGGGAGCAAAATCTCACCTGTGACCTGTCTGATTTTGGGCAAGTCACTTAATGTCAAGGGGCCTCAGTTTCTTTATCTGCACAATGAGAAGATTATAATTAATAACACCTAAAGTTCCCTTTAGCCTCAGATCTATGATCCTATAATCCATCGAAATGTAAGTTCCTTGAGGGTATCCCGAATGTGTGCCTTGCACAGTCACTGCCTTTTGATTGATGATTGACCAAACCTCCTTGTTGATGTGACTTGATTGTGAGCATGGGCTTATATAAGCCCCCACATTATAAAGAGGTCTGGATGAAGGTCTGTTTCTAAGAACACTTGATAACACCAAATATATATTTTATCAGTAATAGAGGTAGCTACAGCTGACCAAACTCTGAGTCTCTGCTCATTTCAAATGTGCTCACAGCTTTACCAACAGGCCATCCTACCCCCACAACTGAAATCATCAGGCAAGACAAAAGTGTTAATGTGGATGAAAATGATTACCAAAGGCCAGAGAAGAGACAGGAGGCAAAAGTTCTTGAAGGAGATTTATTAGGAAAGTAATTACTGGAGGAAGCAAAAAGAGACACTGGCTTATGTCATACTTAGAGTCATAGACTATGAGTGCTGATGGGGATCTGGCGCAAGGTCACATAATGGCAGAGATGGAAGTTGACCCAATCCAGATCTCGTTACTCCTAACCTTGTGTTCTTTCTGCTATGCTTACATCTGTCATGATGTCTCTTGTGGCTGCTCCCTACCCAAAGGCAGATTGGGGCACCTGTTTAACGTAGATGCCAGTTTGAAGAACTGGTAAAGCTGCAAAAGTCATCCTCCTCCAGGGAAAGAGATAAAGCCCTTCTACAGACATTGGCTTGGTCTTGGACAACACGCTACCTAGCCATCAGTAGATCTATACCCAAAGTGCCCCAGGATTGTAGGATCTCTCAGAGTTTTTACTTGACTAGGAAAACCTTTGGCAACTCGGGGTCAGTTCTATGACATGATGAAACATCAGAGGATTTTACTATAGATTCCATAATATTTGAGTGGATTAAACAGGACAAGTTCAGGGTCAGATTTGTATCCATGTGACGATTGGAGAGTCATATTATACTTCTAGTTCATAGTCTCTTAATCTGTAAAATGAGAACGTTTAGACAGTAGATCGTCGGGAGTTTTTCAACCATGGCCCAACAGGGGTTTGGTTGGTTCTTGAACTTATAAGGGAAAAGTTAAATCTCTATTTTGACATAACTAGTTTCCTTTATAATCCTATATATTTTATTCATTTAAAAGCATTACTTTGTAAAGGGATCCATAAGCTTCACCAGACAGCCAGGAGGTCCATAATATGAGTTCCTTTCATCTTCAGTGTTTTGTGAATACAATAATCATAAATGACATCCTTATAATTCCTGGAAATCACTTTAGATGCATCATTGAACAACGACTACTCTGTGGTTGGTAGGTCAGATTGATCACAGTTTTATTTATGACCTGACCAATGAGGCAGATCTTTTGTTTTTTTAAGATGTCCTCTTCAATTTAAGGGATCAAGATATATTCTAAGCATTAATTAAACAGGAAGAGAAAAAAATACCTGGAAGAAGGAAGGATATCTGTTATGTTTATACTTTTCTCAAGTTTCTTAATTGAGAAACACTGGACTTGGAGGAGTAAAAGGAAAACAAAGGTGGTTACTGATCATAGAAATGACTATTATCTTGTGGAACAAGGACAGGAAACAGTTTTAAAATGCAAATTCTTCCCCTCCACTGGCTTCTAGGCATGCATCATATCACCTGAATGTCCAACAAAACTTTGGAAAGTAGAGTAAGAGTAGATCCTGTAACTATTACCAAATCTATTTTTAATTATTTAGTTATCTATCTATCTATCTATCTATCTATCTATCTATCTATCTATCTATCTATCTATCTATCTGTTTGTCTGTGTCTGTCTGTCTGTCTCTGTCTGTCTGTCTATCTATCTATCTATCTATCTATCTATCTATCTATCTATCTATCTACCCATATTTTTTTCCCATAAATAGTATTTTGCTTTTTCTAATTGTGTAAAGAGATAGTTTTCAACATTCATTTTTATAAGAGTTCCAGTTTCAAATTTTTTCTCATTCTCTCTTCCCCTTACCCCCACCAAGATGGCAAGCAATCTGACATAGGTTATACATGTGCAATCATGTAAACATATTTCCACATTAGTCACTATCCACATTTTATACATGAAGAAAACGAGGTTCAAAGGAACACTAGAGCTGAGAATGTGTTGATCAGCCCTCAGGTATTTTGATCTGGATAGTCTTACTCTGAAAAAAGCTGGTCACCCAGCTAGAAAGTCCAATATGATCACTTGAAATCAAATAGTCCTGCCTCCATGTCAAGAGCTTTATGAACAAGCTGTCATGTTGCTTTTCTTCTGTACATATGACGCAGGGTAGCCATTACAGAATTTTTAGGTTCTCAGAGTCTGAAGTGATTGCTGATCCAACCAATACCTAAAAAGAATCTCTACCAAGACAAGTCTGACAAAGGGTCATTTATCTCTGCCTTCCATGAGAGGAAGCCAGCACATCCTGGTGCAATCCATCCCACTGTTGGATAGCTATAATTTTGGGGACGTGCCCTCACGTCTGTCCCCCAGAAATGCGCTTCAGTTCTCATTTTGGGGACCTTTGCTACAGCTCACAGTCTGGTTCCGCCCTCTCAGACCAAAGAGAATGAGTCCAATCCCTTCTTCCACTTCACAACCCTTTAAATATCTATTTTGTTTATCATGTTAAATTAAACATGTATTCATACCAGGAGGTCTAGGCACGTCAGTTGTATCACCTGATGCAAAGATTTAAAATTTTTAAAAAATAATTTGGCATAATTTATTCTACCTAGGTAAATGCGCTTTTACATGCAAAAATATAAGCTGATATTTTAATTTTAACCTTTAAATAAAAAAAGTCCTCGTCTCTCTAATGTGCATTGAGCCCATTAAATGGTACATAACAGGTACTTAAAATGTTTATTGATTGATTGATTGATGGTATGTTAAATTGTACTGTGTCAATTGATTCAACTTAGTCCTTTGAGATATTCTTAAATTGGCGCCAACTCCCATTTTAGACTCTAGGGATACAAAGGCAAATATTGGAGAAGTCCCCACCCTTGGGGGGATAGCAGATTCAACCTGCAGAAGACATTTGCATCTGGATATTCATATAAAATAGATTTTAAAAATAGATACAAAGGGAATGGTCTAGAGAGTCTCTATTTTGCAGTGAAGGAAAATTTTCTTTAAATAAAACTCCATTAAAGAAACACAGGATTCTAAGAGATGGGGCTGAGGTGATAGAAAATGACCTCCAGGAATGAATGACAGACAAGCCAAAGGCACAAAGATGAACTGCAAGAGGGATGGTGACTAATTGATGGTTACGTGTATGAAGGAATAATAAAGTGGGAAAAAACATTTGAGGCCACCTGGGTTGGGCTTTAAAAACAAAATATAGGAATTTAGAAATGATAGGGAACCATTACAGTTATTGAACAAGGGAGAGGCATAGTTAGCTCTCCACTTTGGGAAGAACCCTTTGGCAGGCATGGGAGGGATGGCTGGGGATGTACAGAGATGGCAATGAGTGGAATCAGATTGAGGTAAGGACCCAAACTTAGATAGTGTATGGAGAGAAGGGAGAGCATGGGAAAAAATCAACCAAACCCCAAATACTTGAAAATTGATTGGGTTTGTGGAGTGAGAATAACATTTATCATGAACCTGGGTGACTTGGAAGATAGTAGTGTGCTTGACAGAAATAGGGAAGCTGGGAAAAGGAGCATAGTAGTGTGATCAGAAAAGGTTCCTGATATTTTCCTGAGATGCCACTTTGCTTTTATGGAACAAATCACTTTCTTTTAAAATGTACAGATTTTTGATAATTTCTTTCACAATAGTGACCTTCCTTCTTTAAAAGGTGTTGTGATTTGCTTATGCTTATCATCAACCTCCTTGCTGACCTTTGATGGATCCTTAACCACAAGTTTCTAGAGACTGTAGTATATTGTGACCACAGCAAGACATCCCTAAGGGAAAAATGTTAGTGCTAAAAAGATGGCCCTGTGTTTGAGGGACAAGGTTCGGGTCGTCCCAAACCCTCTCCAATTTCCCTAAGACAGTACAATCTTCTGTCTGCCTTTTGGTCAAATTGGATCCCAGAACATGACCCATTTGTGTTGATCTCAGTTGTATGTTTTGATAGATGAGTGGCATAGATTGCCCCTCCAACTGTTTATTATAAGGCCTTGTCCTTAAAGCTGAAAGGGACTCAGAAGCCCTCTTATTTTACAAATGGGGAAACTCTGGCCCAGATATGTGAAGTGTCCTGTCCAAAGTCACAAATATTATAGATGTCAGATGTAGGTTTTGAACTGAGACCTTCTTATTACAGAAGCTGGGCTTCTGCAGCCATACCACAGGGACTTCTCCTCATGGTCTGAACAACAGCTGTTCTCCTTTCACTTGGTCTCCTAGTAAGGATCATTGGACAAAACTTTTGACATATAGATGTAGATTGATATATGTAGATAGAGATAGACACACAAACATAGATATGTATGTATTGTGTATATATGTATGCATGCATGCATGTATGTATGTATTTAAGAGGCTCTGCAACATTCTATTGTTTGAATATGCAATAATCATATCCACAATACATTGGGCACTATTTGAAGGCCCTTGTGGGTTTGTCCTGTGTTTGAACCCCTCCATAACAGTGGTGAACACCTTTGGTGACTGTTCATTTCCCTGTTTTATGCCGTAACTTAAAACAATAAACAGGACTGGGGAATGACATCATCACTGTTCTTACATCTTTTCAGTATCAAATAGATTTGAGATATATTCATGGAAGAAACTTTATCAAAGGGAATCAGTGTTTGTTTTGCTCTACAAATCAAATGCTTTTTTATAAATAATCAACAAACACTAAATACAATGTGGCCTTGTATTTTCTACACCTTATAGTCAATTGTATGATAGTAAAGAGTTTTCACTTGTAATAACCTGCTGGTTCCCTTCTAGTAACCTAATCAAGTCGATTTCCAAAATGTGTTCAGATTATCCTCATAAGAAACCTTTTATTGATGGGCAAGTATCTCTTTAGATTAATCAATATTTTCTTAGCTATTCTTTTGGTTGCCTTCTCTGAGTAATAAAGAAGTTTGAGATTCACCCCCCCCCACCCCCATACCTTTGACGTTATTTCTTCCAGATACTTTGGAAATTCATTACCCAGTGTCCTAGAACTGTTGTCATCTCTAACACAGCCCTCGTCACATCCCCTTGATCTAGTCCAGCTGTTATTCTGATGGTCAGTTTCTTTAGTGACATGTCTATTTCCCTGGTGGCAATCAGTGTAATGTTTGTGATGTTCAGGGCTGAATGTGGTAGCTCCACTCTGTCTTTGATAATGAAAACAATCTTAAAAATACAAACATACGTATAGATTTTTTCGTGTCTTTTCTGTGTTCATTGTCTTCTTTCCCATTTCATCTTAAAACATCCTTGGGATGATGGAGGATTGGAGTATCTTGTCAAGTTTTCTTTAGATTGATTTTTACTTTCTGTCATTTGTTGTTTTATAAAGTTACATTCCTCATGATCAACCCCTATCCTTTCTTGTAAGGTATTACATGCAAGTTCATATTCTAAACAAGTCTTGTCCTTGGCTGCCTTATCTTTTTGCTTGACAAGGAGGTAAATTGTTTCCTGGGTGTTGTTTCTAATCTTGGCCTCCTTGTTATAGCAATTGTTTTGCACTGTTTAAACCTGTACGAAGTTGTTGTAATCAATGTAAACTCTCTTCTCTCCGTGTGTTTCCCATTTGTGCATGTGTATGTGAAATTTACTTATATAGATGGTATTGGAGTTGTTTGAATTGAATATTGTATTTTTTGTTGGCTTTTATCTATTTTATTGTTAACTTGATTCTTTCCTCTACTAACACGTCAAGAGTATGACTGTACCCAGATAACTTATTCAGGAATAGCTCCCAGATCGGTAATGAATCATTTCCTGGCTGTTAGAATATGATCGATTTTAATTTGGGAGACAAGTTACTTAGTGTTCATTATATCTAGTGCTTTATGTTGTCTCTTTTTCTTCCTTGAGGAAGAAATTGGGATATCCAGGCTTCTGAGCATTTTATAAGTCTTTGGCTTCTCTTGTTCCTTAGCTCTGAACCGTATTTTCCAGTATTGTATTTGTTATCTTTCATCGTTCTCACCTTTGCAATGGAGTCACTATCATATTCCACCCCCCCCTTTTTTGGTGAGGAAGGTGTTAATATATTATTTATATGTGTGTATGTAGGTGTATATATATATATATATGTATATCTATGTATGTATGTATATATGTATGTGTGTGTGTGTATATATATATATATACACACACATGCCTACCTATACAGACAGATACATGCATGTTGTCTCCTCCAACAGAAAACAAGATCCTGCAGGGCAGGAAATGTTTTCATATCCCCCATACCTAACCCAGGTTCTGGCACATATTAGATATAATAAACTCTTATTAATAAATATTAACAAACTCCTATTATTCGATTTACTTGATTGGAATGTTCTTATCGATTGCACATTTTAATTTTCCACTCCTTTGTCTTGCACAGATGCAGTTAGGGCACGACAATTATTTTCATAGTGAACTTTTTGCGCATACTTATCATAAGCAATTCAGTGTGAGAAGGCCAAATGTCTCTTGTTTCTTGTTGCCTTAATAAAATCATGATAAAACCAATTCTACCAGCTCCTTTATTTGCTGCTCCAAGGGGAGCCTGTGAGTCAGCTTTTCATTTAGTTTCAACTTTCTTTGGTCTTCTGGTTTCATTTATGGTGAGAATGTTAAGATTCATAAAATTAAGTACCTCCACTCAACCACTGAACAAAGATATCACATTTAGAATACTGAAGACAACTTCTGTGATTTTAATACACTAAAAAGATCGTGATTTTGTAGCTCTATTTTCTCTTCTCCTCTTACCATGTCTCTGTCACCTTCACTGCAGAATTAAAATGAAAACACATAGGTCCAAAGGAACTTTTGTAAGCATTCATCCCCAAGTGGACAGACTATTGATATGGTAACCTTATTGTAATTAGCGAGGCTGGCCCTTGCAAAACAGCCACACTCTGCTTCTGGGACCAGACTTGAAGTCCTTTCAATGTGGAAGAATCTGCCACATCTCATGTTCTAGGTGCATAACCTTCAAGAAACTAGGGTCATTCTCATGGCTCAATAAAGCATTAGAAGAGGTCGTTGTGGAGGACAAATCAATCCCCCTGAAGAGCACAGGGACTAAATGATCTCACAGTATGTCTATTCTATTTTCTTTTCTTCTCATACAGCACTCACCCCTAGATCCCGTGCCTTTGTACCATCTATCCCTTATGCCTGTAGGAATCTCCTTCCTTACATCTTCCTCTTAGGGTCCCTGGCTTCCTTCAAGACTCTGCTCAAATCCAACCTCCCATAGGAGGCTTTTCCCAGCCCCTCCATGCTGCTAGTGCTTCCCTCTGAGATTACCTCTTCTCTTCTCTGTACATGTCTTCTGTATATCTGGTCCTTTCCATGTTATCTCCTCCAATAGAATGTGAACTTCTTGAAGCTAAGGGGCATGGTTTGGCTATTTTTTCCTATTCTTAGAGCTTATTACAATGCCTTGTACATAGGAAGGACTGACTACTTTTTAAAAACTTTATTCTGAATTTAAGATATAAAATAAACATTTCCATAGCATAGTAGAATGTTTAAACAAAGACAATTATAAATGAAACTGCAGGTCTGTTTTGTACAACTTTCTATTCTTTTTAAATACATATTAAAATTACCATGTAATTTTCTCTTTTTCACCTTTTTTCCTTCCCTCTCCCTCATCCCAGAGATGACTATCATTAGACATAAATACGTATGCGTATGTAAAATGATTCTATACATACTTCTATTTTATCATTTCCTTTTCTGGATACAGATAGGGTCTTCCTTCATAGGTCTTTTGTGACTAATTTGGATATCTATAACAGTCAAAATGACTTAGTCACTCAAAGTTATTCTTAAAACAATTTTTCTCTTACTCTATGCAGCATTCTCTCTGTTCTAGTCATTTTGTTCTTCACTATTTCATGCAAGTCTATCCATGTTTTTCTAAGATCATTGAACTTAACATTTCATACAGACAGTAGTATTCTATCTTTTTAAATTGATAAGTGATGGACATATGGTAAAAGGTAAAAAAATTTCATAAATACTTGAGTAACAAGCAGACATCATTTGGTAACAGTAAAGTCTTATAACAGACATACTTCACTGAATTTGTCTAATATAACTGAAAGAGTAAATGATAGGGCCAAGGAAACAGCTAAGATCCAAGAGGATGATCCAAATAACCATCATGGGGGGCCTCGGAATGAATTTGGCCAATGAGATGATCACTAGGATCACTGAACAGATGGTTGGGTCTTGCAAATTTGTTTATGGAAATAGCAGAGTTCATGAAGGAAATTCAGGACCAAGTCATGGCCACCAGAAATTAGAGAAGGTTTATTCTTAAGCATCCCAGACTTAATGATCAATGTAGATTATGCAAGGAGAGAAAAAATTCTATGACAAACAGTACTGGAGGCTGTAAAAAAAGTAGTGCCTAATAAACACCTATCTAGCAAGACATACCTGGTGGTCAAAATTTTAAATCAAAAGATTAGTATATTTCAGGGATTAACAAATGGCAAATTTATGCTACAAATGCACATCTCCAATATCCAGAAGAACGTCTAAATGTATTAGCATCAACAGTGTGCTCATAAACATTTAACAACCAGCTCTCTGGAAAAATGTATGCACAACACACTTTGCAATTTAATCTACAATGTTAACATTTCCTCCATTGCTTTTTTAAATCTAAAGAATTGAAAAAAAAACATAATTCAACCCTGATTTGTAGCATTTGTAACTTTCCAAACTCTATACATTCATAGTGAAAATTTAACAGTTAGCTCCCCAGAGCTGGTACGAGCTGGTTCTAGAGCATTCCTGATGGAAGCGCAAACATAATCACATACCTAATAGTTCCCTACAATCATTTAGCTACAATCCACAATAATGAGAACTTAAAACAATGTTTTTTTAATAGCCATCATGCCAAAGTATCCTAACCTCCAAACCGGAAGCCACATGGAATGGAGAGATTTTATGATGCAGAGATCCCCTCGAGGAGATAGAAATCATATGGGAGCAGCATGAGATGGATGTTGTTTCCATTGATGTATCTGCTACTGGAGGTGCTATTATTCACATACAAAAAGTAGTTATTTTATATACTTGCAATAGTTCAAGAAACATTAAATATAAAATATACAATAGGGTCAGTGATTTAATAAGAAGAATAAAAATGACAACAAAATTATAATTATGACAATTAAAATGCTGTATTAAGGAGAGCTGTAGTAGTAACTCCCAGGGCAGCTAGTGTAGTGGGTAGAATACTGAGCTTGGAGTAGGAAGGACTTGAGTTCAAATCCATTTTCACACACTTATTAGCTGTGTGACTCTGGGCAAGTCATTGAATCCTGTTTTCTGCGGAGGGCATTTGGATCATCTGTAAAATGAGTTGGAGAAGAAAATGGCAAACCACTCTAGGATCTCTGCCAAGAAAGCCCCAAATGGAGTCAGGAAGAGTCTAACATGGCTAACCTACTAAACAACCTTAGTAAACCCTGGGTCTCAGTTTCCTCAACAGTTATTTGAAGACAATAAAGCCTACCTCGCATGATTACTGTGAGGATCCATAAGCTAATATTTGTAAAGTCTTCATCACAGTTTCTGCCACATAGTAGTATATAATGAAATATTTTTTCTTTCTTCCTATAATAGAAATCATTTTGAAAACTCATTTAAAAGGATTTGTGAAATACTTTACATGCATTATCTCACTTGAGCCTCACAACCCCCCAGTGAGTTAGGTGTTATTATTATCCCCATTTTACAGATGGCAACACTAAGGAACAGAGAAATTAAACACTCTAGGGTCATTTGGTTGTGTGATGTTGTGACTTCATTTTATCGGCTAGTTGCTTCTCAATTTCTGTAACAGCAGGAGAGCTTCCAAAAGTGGGAAATTGGAATTTCTCTCATAGAGCATGAAATGATTCAAGAGAATAACAGATCAATAGCAAAAATGATAGCAAAAATGCTGAAATCTGGGAGACACCAAGTGAGCTGACGAAGCCATTTTAATCTTTTGGGTCTACTTAGAAAGGGGGCCTTTCCTAGGGAGAAATTCCTGGTGCTATTAAAGTGTCCCTATACTGGAGTAGAAAATTGTGGCCTGTACACTAGTAACAGGAAGGAAAGGGAGAAAAAAATGAACTCCCAAAATTCCATTTCAATGCTGTTGATTGATTTCATATGTCAAAATAATTCAGTGACTTCCTGTACCACCCAGCTGAGATTGTGATTTAACAGTCCTGATGTGTTTTGTCAAACACTGCCATGGAAAAGGAACCCCAAAGCCCAAACTACAAAGCTAGGATGTCAGGAGGCAAAGGGGCAGCCTGAAGGCCTTGGAGCTCAAAGCTTGCTAGGAAAGAGCAGGCCTGATTTCCCTCAGGCTACTTGGGGAAGGCTTCCTGTGAGCGTTTATCATAGCTAATCAACTGGGTTTGAAATCAGGAGATTCCTTGGCTTCAGTGAATACAAGATGAGCCCTGCTGGGATTAGTTATATTTCTCTTAAAAGCAGTTGGAAAAATGATGAATCTTAAGTTTTTTCTCTGCTCCCCCAGCAGGTAGGAAGCCTACATTTTAAAAGCCTCCTACTGTTTAGACAATGGCAAGACCTCCTGACTTGATTCGAGTCTTCATCATCCTAGCAGGCCAGTAATTAATGTCATTTTAAACTATCCTATGGGTCTAACTAATAGCCTTGTATGAATATTTGACTATTTGTCATGTCTGATCTCCTGCCTCCATCCTATGAAAATTTTGTGGCCTATACTTTGTCTCTAAACAGGGATGGAATGAGGTGTGAGTAGAAATCGCTTCTTAATCTGGAATGAGAGAGCAGACCCAGAAGGCTCTAATGTCTGCAGCTGTAATCTGAAAGCAAGTCCAGAACTGCCCAGAGATTTTGAAGGGCTGTCTAGACTAGCTAAAGACCCAAGAACCGGACTGAAGCCCTCTTCCTTTTCCTCATTTCCAATAGTGCAGCTGGGTAGTTCAGCAGATGGACTTTCATAAAAAGACACTTAACCTTTGCTTGACTTAGTTTCTTCATCTGTATAATGGGAATAATAATAGAAACTGCACTTCAGCATTGTTGTGAAGATCGTATTTGTAAAGCATTTTGCAAACCTTAAAGCACTATATTAATATTAGCCCTCCTCCTCCTCCTCCTCCTCATCATCATCACCATACATAGTACAACTAGCATTATTATTGTCATGAGTATGATCCTTCTTTCTTCCAACGTCCCAACTTGATCTGCAGATGCTACAACCCCATTGGGTCACCAAATAAGATAACATTTGGAAAGTGTTTAATAGTGCTCGTACATAGAAGGTGCTGTATAAATTACATTGCCAAGGCTGGGAAGAGAAAATACACACACACATATACATATACACATATACACATGTATATGTATATATATACATACCTATATACACACATATATGTGTATATAGGTATATATATATACAGAAGGAAATCTATATCATCTATATAGATATCTATATCTATAGATATATAGAAAGAGAGAGCTATAGATAGACGATAGATAATTGATAGAGAGATATGTATGTGACATACCTAAAATGACAGCGCTTTAGGCCAGTTGCTTAACCTATCTGGGTTTCAATGTCCTTGTCATAAAAGATTCTCTGTTGCTCCTCTCATCTATTTCTGCTGTCGCTGGAAAGACAGCTCCCTTGAAGGCAAGTCCCATGGCTCCCTTCAGGTTCTAGTTGCAGACCTGAGGGTTTGGGGATGATTTCCTTGGGAAAATAATGCCCACAAGCCCCCAATGGTATTTTTTCTCTCAGGATAATGGATTATATCAACTAGTCAGTCAGTTTTTAGCTCAAGGTAATATAATAAGACTAGTGGGCAGAAAGCATTTCCTCCAAAAGTCTCCACAAATAAACTCTGAGAGCAGGAGGAAAGGGGATAAAGCTTGGAAAGGACCCATTCTAGGTCAAAGCTCTGAGTGGCTAGAAGTGCCTTTCTACCTTTCCAGGGGGATCCCAATGAAGTTCCCCTTAGGCTGCCCCACTGCTTGTACAGCCTTGATACTGTTTCTCTTCAGTATATATAAGCTGTCCCTGACTCCCAATGTAGACACTGGGTCAGGTGTTGCTAGTACAAGGATACTGATGAAAATGTCCATATCCTTGGTCTTTTGAAATTGAAAAGATTGTTGGATACAAGAGAAGAAAAGGAGGGAACAGATCACAGCCAGTGCCAAGACTAGTATTTTTCTTTCACCCATCTCCCGTCTACCCATCAAGCAACTCCTTCTCAAGGTCTTGGCCAGAAATATTCTTTCCTGGCTCACTATTTGTTTCAACAACCAATGAAAATCAGTAAAATATGTTCCCTGCCTTCCCAAATGCCCCATAGAAGGTGATCAAATTCCTTAGTCAACCAAAATCGTCTTCCTTTTGCACCTAGTTGAAATGGCTTTGATTTCCTGATTAATTAATTTACTGGAATATGTTCAGGTCTTGTTCAAAACCAAGTTCAGTGCTATGATTTATTAACTTAATTGAGATGAGTTCTAATCTGAGAAACCTGCTGATGCTAAATAGGGAGGAACAATTTATGGGTTGATTAAAATTGGTTGATTAAAATACCAGCACATTTATACTATAAAATTTATTGGACTAGATTATGCCTAAGGTATCTCTTGGATCTAGAACTCTATAAGTTCATGAGTCTGAAAATAGCAGGGGTATCGGTAAAGGGAGGGAGAACATAAATATGTACAAAGACAGACTCTTACAATTTAAGGGCTGAAAAGGACATTAGAAATCGTCTTAGTCCAACTACTTCACACATGAGCAAACCAAGGCCCAGAGAGTTTAAGTGACATATAAGATCATACAATTAGTTGGGGGAAAAATATAAGCTAGATCATCAGTAAGTAAAGCAGTCTTCTAATAATCTGCGGCCAATTCACACATGCGTGTTTTGACTATGAGGCAGAACAGTGATTTGTCAGTATCTCTGGACAACCTTCATCACCCTTTGTTTTCATACCAGTCTAGGATGGAAGTCCCTTCTGAGTCCTTCTATACTTTATACTCCTAAAAGAAATCATCTGCTCAACACTGGCATGAACCCTGAAACAACTAATCTGGTTGAGAATTAGTGGGTGAGCACCTCAAACATGCTTCACTCCTCTCCAGTGAGCCAGGTCTAAGGACTCTGCTAACCCCAGGCAGATCCAGAGACTCTCATTCGGACTTGTCATAAAAGACACACTCATCTCACTCTAGCACTTACAGTTTGGCGCATGGTAGGTGCTTAATAATTTCTTGTTAACTTGACTTTCACATCTTATACTCAGTGAGAGCTGATGAAATCAATACAATTATTGCAGTAGTATTACCATTAGGTGGCAGAAGGACTCGGTGCACAGACAGACTTGGTTTGGCCTCCTACCTCTGAGACTTAGCAGCTGTAGGACTCATCTTCTCAGCGCTTATGGCAGAAGTGTCAAACTCAATTAGAAATGTGTCTCTGTGGCTGCATGTTTGCTTGTGAAACCACAAATTGACGCTATCTATGATAGATTGTATTTCTATTTTGTAAGGTGATTCAAGCCTTGTTTTGGAGTTTGGGGCCTGTTTGCAGCCTCCAGGCCAAGAGTTTGACATGACAGAGAATGTTCCAACATGAACTGGTAAAGGAAGTTTCCTCATACAATAAAATCATTGATGTATCCTTACCATTGCTGCTGGGATAGGCTGCCAGTGTTAACTTTGGTTCTACTCAGAATCCCTGCAATTCAGAGGCTTAGACCAAAGCCACTATCCCTGGCCACCAAACCCTTTTCCTTACACTCATTCATGTCATTCCTACCCCTTTCATAGTTTGATTTCACTCTATCTCAGTCAGTTAAATGATATACGAATAGACTAAATGTCGGACAAAGAGACCTGGGTTCACATACTAGATGAGTATGCTACGCAAAGCAAGCTAATTAACCTCTCCCAGCTTCATCTTACTTATCAGTAAAATGGGGATAATAGTAACATTTATATCACATACTTGTTGTCAGGATAAAATGAAAAAACACATTCAATACTTAATAGACTGTCCAGGTTAGACCTGTGCCCTCCCTCTGCAAAGGTCTATTTATTTATTCTATATTAGTGCTAATCTTTATGGGCAGATGACATTAGCAGCTTGGCATTAAACTCTAGTCTGGGAGTCAGCCTAAACCACACTGTCTAAGTGTACTTTCCCCTCTAAGAAATATCAGCATGTTGCTACCTATTAGTGTGAAAGTGAGCCCAAGTCTTGAAGAAGGGACTCAAGGCCTGTTTATGTGCTTTCAAAACTAAATTCCATGGGAGAGATAAAAGTTGGCACACTGAAAAATGAAACATGAGTTTCTGTGGAATCAACAATATTTCAGCAGACTCATCTGTAGTCCAGCCCACATTACTCAACCCCTGAGTTTTTGTTTTTTGTTTTTTTTACCCAATTTACTCTTATGCTTTTATTGCAGACATGAGGAAACTCTCATAGTGTTTCTGCTGCAGAGTGATAATCTATTTTTTAAAAAATTTTATTTATTTATTTATTTAACTTTTCAACATTCATTTCCACAAAATTTTGCGTTCCAAATTTTTTCCCCATTTCTCCCCTCCCCCCACCCGAAAACACCAAGCATTCTAATTGCCCCTATCACCAATCGGCCCTGTCTTCTAACATCTCTCCCTTACCTTGTCCCCATCTTCTCTTTTGTCTTGTAGGGAAAGATAAATTTCTATACCCCATTACCTGTATTTCTTATTTCCTAGTAGCAAGAACAGCACTCAACAGCTGGTCCTAAAACTTTGAGTTCCAACTTCTCTTCCTCCCTCTCTCCCCACCCATTCCCTTTGGGAAGGCAAGCAATTCAATATAGGCCATATCTGTGTAGTTTTGCAGATGACTTCCATAATAGTCGTGTTGTGTAAGACTAACTATATTTCCTTCCATCCTATCCTGCCCCCCATTGCTTCTATTCTCTCTTTGGATCCTGTCCCGCCCCAAGAGTGTTGACTTCAAATTGCTCCCTCCTCCTCATGCCCTTCCTTCCATCATCCCCCCCACCCTGCTTATCCCCTTCTCTCCCACTTTTCTGTATTGTAAGATAGGTTTTCATACCAAAATGAGTGTGCATTTTATTCCTTCCTTTAGTGGAATGTGATGAGAGTAAACCATGTTTTTCTCTCACCTCCCCTCTTTTTCCCTCACCTCCCCTCTTTTTCCCTCCACTAAAAAGTCTTTTGCTTGCCTCTTTTATGAGAGATAATTTGCCCCATTCCATTTCTCCCTTTGTCCTCCCAATATATTTCTCTCTCACCCCTTAATTTCATTTTTTTAAGATATGATCCCATCCTATTCAATTCACTCTGTGCTTTCTCTCTCTCTCTCTCTCTCTCTCTCTCTCTCTCTCTCTCTCTCTCTCTCTGTGTCTGTGTGTGTGTGTGTGTGTGTGTGTGTGTGTGTAATCCCACCAACTACCCAGATACTGAAAAGTTTCAGAAGTTACAAATATTGTCTTTCTATGTAGGAATGTAAACAGTTCAACTTTAGTAAGTCCCTTATGACTTCTCTTTGCTGTTCACCTTTTCATGCTTCTCTTCATTCTTGTGTTTGAAAGTCAAATTTTCTTTTCAGCTCTGATCTTTTCATCAAGAATGCTTCAAAGTCCTCAATTTCATTGAAAGACCATTTTTTCTCCTGAAGTATTATACTCAGTTTTGCTGGGTAGGTGATTCTTGGTTTTAGTCCTAGTTCCTTTGACTTCTGGAATATCCTATTCCATGCCCTTCGATCCCTTAATGCATAAGCTGCTAGATCTTGTGTTATCCTGATTGTATTTCCACAATACTTGAATTGTTTCTTTCTAGCTGCTCGGAACATTTTCTCCTCAACCAGGGAACTCTGGAATTTGGCCACAATGTTCCTAGGAGTTTCTCTTTTTGGGTCTCTTTCAGGCGGTGATTGGTGGATTCCTTGAATACTTATTTTCCCCTCTGGTTCTAGAAGACCAGGGCAGTTTTCTTTGATAATTTCATGAAAGATGATGTCTAGGCTCTTTTTTTTTTTTTATCATGGCTTTCAGGTAGTCCCATAATTTTTAAATTCTCGATCCTGGATCTGTTTTCCAGGTCAGTTGTTTTTCCAATGAGATATTTCACATTCTCTTCCATTTTTTCATTCTTTTGGTTTTGTTTTGTGATTTCTTGGTTTCTCATAAAGTCATTAACCTCTATCCATTCTATTCTAATTTTGAAAGTACTATTTTCTTCAGTGAGCTTTTGAACCTCCTTTTCCATTTGGCTAATTCTACTTTTGAAAGCCTTCTTCTCCTCATTGGCTTTTTGAATCTCTTTTGCCAGTTGAGTTAACCTATTTTTTCAAGGTGTTATTTTCTTCAGCATGTTTTTGGGTCTCCTTTAGCAAGGTGTTGACCTGCTTTTCTTGCATCTCTCTCATTTCTCTTCCCAGTTTTTCCTCCACCTCTCTAACTTGATTTTCAAAATCCTTTTTGAGATCTTCCATGGCCTGATCCCATTGAATATTTATTTTGGATGTTTGGGATAGAGAAGCCTTGATTTCTACATCTTTCCCTGATGGTAAGCCTTGTTCTTCCTTATCTGAAAGGAAGGGAGGAGACACCTATTCACCAAGAAAGTAACCTTCTATGGTCTTATTATTTTTCCCTTTTCTGGGCATTTTCCCAGCCAGTGACTTGACTTTTGAGTGTCCTCTCCACACCCACCTCCCCTCCAGATCCACCCAGTCAGTGCTTGGGGTCTGAGATTCAAATGCTGCTTCCGAGCCTCTGTGCTTTGGGCGGGGGCGGGCTGCTATTCAGTGTGAGATTAAATTCAGCTGCTCAGGTGGGGGCAGGGCTGCCACGGGGGAGGGGGGGCTCAGTTTCCTCAGGGGGTTTAATGCAGAGACCTTCAACAATGGATCTGGGCACCTGCCTGCTTTGGGAGCCACTGTCTGCTGCTGCCTCCACTGCTGCCTCCCGAGGGAGCCTGAGTTATGGGGACACCCTGCTCCCCTCTCGGGAGCCAAAAAGATTCTCTCACTGACCTTTGGTGCCTGTGGGTGGAGGGACCTGCGCGGACACTGGAGATTCTGTCCCTGAAGCCTGCTTCGATCTGCTCCTCTCAGTGCCATGGGGCCAAGGCAGAGCTGGGCTCTGCTCCGGGTCTGGTGCATGATGGACCTTTTACATCGGTTTTTCAGGGCTCTCTGGAACAGAAATCTCCTCTGCTCCATTGTTCTGTGGCTTCTGCTGCTCCAGAATTTGTTGGGAGTTCTTCTTTACAGGTAATTTTGGGGTGTGGGTTCGGAGCTAGCGTATGTATGTCTTTCTTCTCCACCATCTTGGCTCCCCCCCCCAACCCCTGAGTTTTTCAAAGAAGGATCTTGTAGGCATTTAAAAAGGAAAGTGGTGATGTCAATCAAGACAGCTTGCCTCTATCAAGAATAAATCATGCCAGACTAAACTAATTTCTTTTGAGATTAAGTGAAGACAGCTTTCAGTTGAGGAGAATGCCATGGAGAGGACATGATAGGACAGGATTGGTTGGTTGTTGCCCTTTGTACTTGAAGAGGCTCTAAATGACATTCCTATATTGGAGTCAAGGGGCAGTGTGTGTGTCTGACGGTGGCGGATCAGACCAATATGAACTTGGAACTGTCTACCAGAGGTTGTGCACCTCAGCCATATGAACATATAGGACATGATTATATGTATACACACACACAATCACATACACATTTGTGTGTGTACAAACACACACATAGATACAAACACATGTGTGTGTGTACACATACCAACCCCCTCCACCCCATGCCCCCATATATATAGTAATCATTATATATATATAATATATTATATATAGTGTATACTATTTGCAAAGCACTTTGCAAAACTTAAAAGTTTGTATAAATGCCAGCTATAATCATTATCTACAATGAATGACTTGGGAATGCAATATTGTACATTTTAATTTTGAAGAGCTAAGATCTACTATGAGAGGTAGCATAGCATAGTAGTCTCAGGGCCAAGAATAGTTGGGTTCAAGTCCCATCTCTGACATGATCTGGCCATGTGATGTGCCTTTCCTCTCTGTGTTTCAGGGACTTCTTTAAAATTACAAGTTGAAGAAGAGGTGCTGTATTTGGTGAGGGAGGTTTCTCATTGGCAGTAAGATAGTCACAGACCTAGGCATGTAAGCAAAACAATTTTCTGGAATGATTTTTATTCTGTGATTATACTGAGAAATGCAAAATGAGTGCTGAATTGAGTGACACAATATTGTTATTCACACACATCATTGCAGTTAGTGTGAGTCCCTTAAAAGCTCTAGCACAAACTATAAACTTCAGTTTAGCCTTCTATAAGCTGGTGCCGATCTACCTTTATAGCCTTTTTTTATTACTGCTCTTTATGTTCATTATATCCCTAGTTAAACTGGACTATTAGAATACAATGGTTCATTTACCACTTTGCTGAATTAAAAAAAAAAGTTTATTTTACTTCTTTCAATAAATAGGCATTCATTCCTTTCTACTCCTACTTCAATGAAAAATAAAGAAAAACAAAACATTTCCCACAAATATACATATTCAAAATATATTCCCAAATTGGTAATGTAAAAAAAATGTCTCATTCTATATCTTGAGTCCATCACCTGTTTGTCACGTGATATGTAGCATGCTTCACCATCAGTTCTACAGAATTATGACTGGGCTGATCATATGTTTTAAGTCTTTGAAAGTTGCGTCTCTTTACAATGCTGTCATTGTATAAATCGTTCTCCTGGTTCTGATCACTACCCACTACATTAGTTCATATAGGTCTTCGCATCCTTCTTTGAAACCATTCTTTTTGTATTTTTTTTTACAACACAGCCCTACTCCATGACCTTCGTATTTATCACTTTATTCAGCGATTCTCCAACTCGTGACCACCCTTTTAATTTTCATGCCTTGACTATCACAGAAATAGCTCTTGTTGCATTTTTGAAAGCCATTCCCTCATGCTTGTACTACATGCTCTCATTAATGCCACCTCTATGATTTCTTGTCTAGCCAACAGTAGAACAGTAGCACCCAGGTTTAAATCCAAGCTCAGCTACTTATTTATCTGTGTGAAACTAGTTAAACAATTAATTTGTTTCTTAATTTTCCTTTTCTTTATAATGAGATTGAATTAGATAATCTCCAAGATCTCTTCTAATTCTAAAGATGGCATCTCTGAGTTATCTGTTATTTTCTCTACTAGTACAATTGAACTTGCAATCTTGTACTTGGTTTTGGCTGATGAATTTGAGAAAGAACATTGACAAGTTAACTTCCAGAGGAAGGTGACTAGGTTAGTCAAGAGCCTTGGGTTCATGTATGAAGATGGGTTGAAGAAACTGAGGATGCTCAGTTTGGAGTAGAGAAAGCTTGTGGAGTGAGGAAGATGACTCTAAGTAACTAACGGATTGTAAACTGAAGAAGGGATTCAGATTGATCTTATCGTAGAGAGGAAAAATTAGGCTTGATGTAGGAAAAATGTCTTTCTAATAACCAGAACTATCAAAAGTAAAACCTTTATAGGTAGTGGATTCTCCCTCACTGAAAAATTTGATTATCAGCATCATCAACAATAATTTATTAACTATTACTATGGATCAATAACTGCATAATAGGGATAGAAAATTATGCAAAACAAATGAATGTAAGCTGTATTATTAAATGGATGCTTTTATAGGTATGGAGACTGAACTAGATGATCTAGGCAGGTCCTATGGTGTAATGAATAAGACACTGGACTAGAAGCCAACTAGATCTATGACCCCAGACCAGTCACTTTCTTTTCCAGGTTCCCCATCTGTAAAATGGAGGTAATGATAGATCTACCTTCCTGGGTTGTTTGAACAGGCGGTCTTTGTAAATGAGTGCTGGACTAAGAGTCAGGAACATCAGCATTCACATCCTGTCTTTAGAAGCTAACTCTCTGACCCTGGAAAAAACACATGATCTCTCACTGATCTCATTCTCACTGATCAAGGCAGCTCCCTAGGACTCTAAGTTGCAGAGAAGGTCCTGATATGCTTGGAGTTTCCTCATGGGGAGTTTTGAATATGAAAGAAATCACCAGTCTACATTTATCCTTTAGAATGATTTAAAATGGAAGTGCAAAATTGAAAGAGTAAGCTATAGGGTCACAGTTGTGGAATGTATATTAGATAATGATAATTATAAAAACAATGATGATGATGACAATGAATTGATGGTATTTACATATATTTAAGATTTTCAAAGCATTTTTATAAATATTTATCCTCACAACAACCCTGGGAGGCAGGTACTATTATCATCCTCATTTTATGGATGAGAAAACTGAGACAGAAGTTAAGTGATTTACCCAGGATTACACAGTTAGACATGGTGTGAGGCAGATGTGAACTCAGGTCTTCCTGATTCTAACCAGATCCAATGCTCTATCCATTGACATCTAGCTGCCTTGAATAAGTGAATGAATGGACAAATGAATGAAAGAATTTACTAAATTCTTTGGATCACTATGGTTGAGACTCTTCATTTTATAATGAAGAAAGGTGAGATGCAGGAAAATGAAATAACTTCATCACAGGTCACATGACTTTAGAGCCGGTGTTATTTTCCATCACCATACTACTTCCCCATGATAAGAGCAATACCTCAGAAGCACAAGAGCATATTCTTTTGCTCTGTGGCTTCATTCAGAATTGCTGCAATTTAGCATCTTAGGTTGTGTTTAAAATTGTCTTTTCATTTCCCTAGCTATGTATAATAGTCATGACCAGTGCAAGAGAAGAATAAAATTGGTAATTAGTGAAACATACTCATCAGGAAGTTGCAGTGCATAACAACTATATTATTATAATATAATATATAATAATCACAGAACAGTAGAGTAGGATTGCACCTTAGAGTCCACAATCAACAAATATTAAGAACCTACTATGTGCTAGGCATGGTTTTAAGTGCTAAGTCCACCTAACGCAGTGTGTACCCAAACAGAAATCCTCTTCAAAACATCCCCTCAAAATGGAGCCCAATCTTAGTGAGAGGACTGAGGACATCTCCTAAGCCTGGATACTTACAGATCCAGTTACCAGTCTTTGACAAGTAATAATCATTGTGATTCACTGATTTTGACCTGTAAAGATGCTCCTTGGGTAATCAAAGAGGATCCCAGAAATACCATAACGTTCATCAGGCAGAAACTATGTACCAGACTGTGTGCTAGGCACTCAATGGCAAAGAATAACTGACATTTCCATCCCGCTTTAATGTTTACAAAGCACTTTTACATCATTTGCATCTCTTGACAAGTCTGTGTTTAGGCACAACGGTACATGATCTCCATTTTCTACATTTCTACTCATTCCATTAAAAAAAAGTCTCCTGAACTATTTAATAAGGTAGAGGCCTGAGGGATAATGTTTTAAAATACCTTTATTCTCCGTGTGTTTGTGTATGTGTGTGTTATTAATTCTTCACTAGGTCTGACTGCTTTAAAGCCATAAGTGAACCTGAGAAAGTCTTTTTCTCCTTCACAAATTGTCCTCTCCCATTACTTCCTCCCGCTCTACACCCACCCCTCCAGCCTCTGGCATGTTTCCATGGTAACTGTCATGATACATACACCACAGAATTGTTTTTGCTAACCTGGAGATTTCATATTCTTAATGCTGGTAAAACTGCATTTGATAACTCTTGTGGGTGAATCGTGAAAGATAGTTTTTATAGGATAAAAATGCTGTAGTTTTATGCAGCCACACTCTATTTAAGTATTATCAAGGGCTTAGTTTTTATGGTATCCAAGAACTTAAGCTCAAGATGGCACCTGGAAACCGTCCATCTCTTAGGCAATATGCATTGTAAAATGGTGACACTCTTTCCAGGCTGATTTCCATCTCTTGAAAAGGCATGGACATTATGGGACATGGAATCTGGTAAAAAGGTCTGGAAAACTCACTTCAAAATAATCATTGACAATATGACATCCTTCAGGTACAGCAACTTGCAACTGGAAAGATCGTGACAGATTAAAAAACTCAACCCCATCATCATGGTGATAAGGATAATGAGGCCTAGAAAGGTCACATGACTTATCCAAGGCCATACAGGGAGTAACGCCAGAAGCTGATATTACTCTGTCTTTTACTCACCTATATGATGAAGAAGCAATTAAATTGGCTTGATTTTACTCATTGTGGGTCAATTCAATTAAATTATCTATCCACCTTACAGCTATATATGATTCTTTATATATCAGCACACTAGTGCTTTAAAAGTATATACAAGAAATAGTGCTTATCCTTTGGAAGCCGATAGTCTCATTCTAGAAAAAATACTTACAACTTGAACGCAGGACAATATTTAAGAGTGGGATTCAGTTGCAATATGTATGTTGACATAAAATAATTCCAGTAAAAGGGAATCTTGATGGAATGTAAGTTTCTTGAGGATAAGGACCATTTCGTTTCTACTTTTGCACCCCAAGTGTCCAGCATATAGTAGTCATTTAATAAATGCTTATTCAGGGGATTAGTGGCAGGAAGTGCAGGATGGTGGCAGTCCAGGAGGATGGGCACTAAAAAACATGAATGCCAGAATGCCACAGCATTGATAATTGTTTGTGTGTTCAACCTCTTTCTACCATCTATATGCCAGCACCAATTGGCACAGATTTCTGATATGAATATCGAAGTCCAGCACCAGAAAATTTCAGTGATTTAAACAAAATCAGGGAAGAACTTGTTGACAATAATCCAGATGAAAAGACTTATAATGACTTATTTTTCTGGTATAATGGCAGATTGGAATTGTGGAGAAGGTGTATCACCTTGCCCAACAAAAGCACACTTTGATATGGTTCTCCAGAAAAGAAAGAGTCATCTGACTTGATCATAGAATGTTCCAGTTTTACACTGTCAGAGCAATTCACGGAGAAGTATCTAGAGCCTGGAAACCACAACACTGAGACTGATCTACTTCGGACCTATCTTTGGCTCTGCCAGTTCCTTTTTCCTTTTGTTAGACTAGGTTTGATGTACTTTGGGGCTTTGATTGGACTTTGTGCCTGTGCCTGCTGGAGTCTGTGTCCAGCTATTGCCACAGAAGTCCTTCATTTCCTTGCAGGTTTGTGTATACTGAGCTCAGTAAGTTGCTATGTTGCTAGTATGGAACTATTTCAGCAGAAGCTGCAGCTGCCTGAGAATGTAAAGGGTGAATTTGGTTGGTTCTTCTGCCCGGCCTGTGTCTCAGTCCTCTTGTAGTTCATAGCTGCTATACTCTTCATCTGGGCACCATACTAATCGAAAAGAGCACACACTAATGATGGCCTATCAGGTGGCATAGAAAGGCTACAGATTCAATTAATTTGCTATACTACAGTGTTTTTTAATGTCCATCTTATTTTCTCATCTTTCTCCTTCTTCCCCTGCCTTTTTCCCCTACCGTGGACACAATTCCATTCTGGGTGTTTTCTTTGCATTGTTTTCTTACCCTCACTTTTAAATTTGTGTGATGGTGTTTGAGAAATCACACCCTTCATATGTTCAAGCAGACCTAGATCCAGAATTCAGAAAAGAGAGATTAGTGGATAAAGAGTATAAATTTAGGCAAAGAGTGTCTGTCATCTGAGTGAGGCTGATGTGAAGAACATTAAACACTTCTAAGTGACTGAGGTGAAGGTACAGTATTTATACTGAATTTGTGGCACTCCATTTTAAAAGTCTTAAGATTATCATATCTTTATTTTGCTGTTGTGTAGAACCTATTACCCATGAATATTCGTGTTGTTTTCTAATGTTTATTTAAACTTCATATGAAAGAGAAGAGATGAGTCAAATTTCCAACCTTTGAAGTGTAGCTTCGTCTAAGGTGAAATACAGCATCTCTTTAAACTGCACTGTGCATAAAATCTTTGAACAAGGATGTGAGAAGAGATATTTTAGTTGAGGCTTTGTTTATGGATTGGCCGGTACTGAAAGTTAGCTCAAACATCAGGGTATTCATTTTTTACTTCCTTTAAAGTTTCAGTGTCCTGGATCACTTCCTTCATGCACAGTCCTACTGAAAGATAAAATGCTTTCTAGAAGTTTATTGGGGTCAGGGAATTGAATGCAGCCATTTCCATCTAAGTCAGTGAAGTACCAGAACATTTATCCAGAAGAAGGTTCTTTCTCAAGATGTAAGACTTTGACTGCCTATTAACAACTGTGGTCTTTATTTCCTGTGATGGCATGAGGTGCCTTTCCTCACCCAGACCTCTTCATTGACATCTAAGCATTGTTCAATTTCTTCTAATTGAGTTATTTTTATAAATATGTATATAAACTTTTGAACTTTTAAAATCCAATTTATTTATTTATTCCATTTCTGTAGAACCTGACAGGTTTTTTCAAAGAAAACATAATAATTTCTTACCGTGTCCCAAATCTGTTGTTTAAAAATAAAACTGGATCAGCAAAAAAATAAATACTTGTTCAATTCAATTATCTTTCTGTAAGGATTCAGAAAAAAGAGAAATTTCTGAGGGCCTTATTAGTTAGAGAAAGATTCATAGAGGAGAGGAGACTGCCTAAACTTGATGGTTTTAGTAGGATTTGGGTAGTCAGAGCTCACATTTATTCCTTGCAGCAAGCCTATTAAGTAGATAAAACAGTTTTTTCCATGCTACCAATGAGGAAACTAATCCTCATAAAGGTTATATGTATCTATTTTTTAAGGGAATAGCTCTATACTATCAAAGTAGGAATAAACTTTTAGAAATTTTATGATTTAAATCATACCAGGGTGCAGAAGGAGGAGTCACTGGTTTTGGAGTCAAAAGACAGTTTCAAATCTTAACTCTGACATTTAGCATCTACCTTGGAAAATCCATTTTGAGGCTCAGTGTCCTCATCTGAAAAATGAGAGGATTGGCCTTCATGGCCTTTGGTGTGCCTTCTCACTCTAAATATATGATTTCATGATGTCATTTAAGACCTCCAACCCACAGTTTCTTCATGTGAGAAATGAAAGATTTGGCCTGGTTGATCTCCAAGGCCCTTTCCAGTTCAAAATTTATGATGCTGTGAAAATATAAGCCTGATGCCTTTCATATGGACAACAGAAAACATCAACATTAAATAGAAACACATTGATAGCATTACAGTAATACTGGTTTATGGTGAGATGGTCTAGATTCACTATCATGGTTCTTGTATATTCTGTCTAATAAATATTATATTTTTAAGAATTCAAACTTTTGGAGTTCTGGGAAGTCTATGACTACTTTCACATCTAACTCCTTTCAACTACTCCACCTGCTCTTAAGGAAGCTAAGCTGCCTAATTGTAAGTAAAACTGACCTTGGCCAAGGTCACAGGACTCAGAAGTGGGAGAGCCTACACTGGATCCAAGGCTTTCAATTCTAGTCCCTGCCACCTAGCAGTGATCAGAAGCAATGGCATCTCTGGGTATGGAGGGCAGGGACAGCAAAGTTGCTGATACCAAATTAACCTAGTGTGTGGGGAGGGGGCGGTTGAGGGAAGAGAATGATAAGATAAAAGAACCATTCTTGTATCTCTTTTCGGTAGGTGGATTCTGGTGATCAGAGAAGACAGTCTCTGCGAACTGTGTGATGATCCTTGAACTTGGAAATGAAGCTGTATGAATGCAAGTTATTATTATACACCAGCTCCTCTGAAACAAAGGAAGATGCTTAATAAGAACTCTATGTAGGAGTTAACTTAAAAAAAAGCGCCAGGGAAGAAGATTTTCTGTATTTGTGATGGGTAATGGCAGACATCCAGAAAAGAATCTTAAAGCTTCATTAACCAAAGAATTTCCAGACATGTGCTCCCTAGACCATGTCCCAGTGACCTGTGGTGAAAGAAGCGAACACAGCACAGAGTCCTAAAAGACGCCTATAGAAGAATGGAACCTATGAACTTACTCAAGGGTTATCATTTACACCTAAGCTAAAGGAAGCGAGGGTGTGCCTTGCAGGGGGAGTTGGATTATTGTTCCCTGGTGTGAGGCCTATTAGCATCACAAGACTATTCAGATCTCTAGAGGCTGGCTAGATGGCAGCCCAGCTTCCCCAAAGCTAACAATTTTCTTTTTATAAAAAATTTATTTAACTTTTCAACATTCATTTCCACAAAACTTTGAATTTCAAGTGTTCTCCCCATCTCTCCCCTCCCCCCCAAAACTCCATGTATTCTGATTTCCCCTTCCACCTATGTGACCTTCCCAGAGGAGATCCATCCAACATGCCACCTTTCTTTAGTGTCCTGATATCATACAGATACTAGTGAAACATTCAAACTGTCTAGCAGTTATCTTGCAATCTCCTAATAAGACCCAGCCATCTCCCTTAATTAATCCACCCCTCCCAATTATCTATTTCCATTTTAAAGTACCTGCTATCAGTCAGGCACTGTGCTAAGGCTAGGGATACAAAAAGAGGGAAAATTTAATTCCTGCCCTTAAGGACCTTACAATTTAATGTAGACAATATACAAACAAATATATACAAAATAAGTTCTCTTTCTCCCTGCCCTGTGTGTATATACATACATATGTGTGTATACATACATATATAAGTATATCCACACATATATAAGTATATGTATATGTGTACATATACATATATATCCACATATATATATATATATATATATATATACATATACAAATGGAGAGAGAGAGAGGAGAGAATGGAGAGAGAGAGAGAGAGAGAGAGAGAGAGAGAGAGAGAGAGAGAGAGAAAGAGAGAGAGAGAAGAATTATTGATATACTGAAGGCACTAGAATTAAATACTTCTAGGAAAAGCTTCCTATAAAAGATGGGATTTTAGCTGAGAATTAGAGGAAGGTAGGGAAGGCAGTAAGCAAAGTTGAGGTGGAAGAGCATTATAGCCATGGGGAAGAGCCACTGAAAACGTGTGTAGCCAAGAGATGGAGTCTTGTTCATGGAATTAACCAGTTTCATTATATCAAAGAATATGGGGCAAGGAATGAGGTAAAAGAGACATGAAAAAACAGGCAGGGACTAGGTTATGAAGGGCTCTGAATGCCAAGCAGAGAATTCTGTATTTCATCCTAGAGGTGATGAGTATATAGGAGAGTGATATGCTCCTGCATTTTTCCTTTTTTTTTTTAATTTAATCTCTTTTTTTTGAATTTATTTATTTAACTTTTAACATTCATTTTCACAAAATTTTGGGTTCCAAATTTTCTCCCCATTTGTCCCCTCCCCCCACCCCAAAACACCGAGCATTCTGATTGTCCTTATCACCAATTTGCCCTCTCTTCTATCATCCCTCCCTTCCCTTGTCCCCATCTTCTCTTTTGTCCTGTAGGGCCAGATAACTTTCTATACCCCATTACCTGTATTTCTTATTTCCTAGTAGCAAGAACAGTACTCGACAATTGTTCCTAAAACTATGAGTTCCAACTTCTATTCATCCCTCCCTCCCCTCCCATTCCCTTTGGGAAGACAAGCAATTCAATATAGGCCATATCTGTGTGATTTTGCAGATGACTTCCATGATAGTCGTGTTGTGTAAGACTAACTATGTTTCCCTCCATCCTATCCTGCCCCCCATTGCTTCTATTCTCTCTTTGGATCCTGTCCCGCCCCAAGAGTGTTGACTTCAAATTGCTCCCTTCTCCTCATGCCCTTCCTTCCATCATCCCCCCCACCCTGCTTATCCCCTTCTCCCCCACTTTCCTGTATTGTAAGATAGGTTTTCATACCAAAATGAGTGTGCATTTTATTCCTTCCTTTAGTGGAATGTGATGAGAGTAAACCATGTTTTTCTCTCACCTCCCCTCTTTTTCCCTCCACTAAAAAGTCTTTTGCCTGTCTCTTTTATGAGAGATAATTTGCCGCATTCCATTTCTCCTTTTCCCCTCCCAATATATTTCTCTCTCACCCCTTAATTTCATTTTTTAAAGATATGATCCCATTCTATTCCATTCACTCTGTGCTCTCTGTCTCTGTGTGAGTGTGTGTGTGTGTGTGTGTGTGTGTGTGTGTGTGTGTAATTCCACCAACGACCCAGATACTGAAAAGTTTCAAGAGTTACAAATATTGCTTTTCCATGTAGGAATGTGAACAGTTGAACTTTAGTAAAGTCCCTTATGACTTCTCTTTGCTGTTTACCTTTTCATGCTTCTCTTCATTTTTGTGTTTGAAAGTCAAATTTTCTTTTCAGCTCTGATCTTTTCATCAAGAATGCTTGAAAGTCCTCAATTTCATTGAAAGACCAGTTTTTTCCCTTGAAGTACTATACTCAGTTTTGCTGGGTAGGTGATTCTTGGTTTTAGTCCTAGTTCCTTTGACTTCTGGAATATCCTATTCCACACCCTTTGATCCCTTAATGTAGAAGCTGCTAAATCTTGTGTTATCCTGATTGTATTTCCACAGTACTTGAATTGTTTCTTTCTAGCTGCTTGCAATATTTTCTCCTTGACCAGGGAACTCTGGAATTTAGCCACGATGTTCCTAGGAGTTTCTCTTTTTGGATCTCTTTCAGGCAGTGATCTGTGGATTCCTTGAATATTTTTTTTTGCTCTCTGGTTCTAGAATATCAGGGCAGTTTTCTTTGATAATTTCATGAAAGATGATGTCTAGGCTCTTTTTTTTATCATGGCTTTCATGTAGTCCTATAATTTTCAAATTGTCTCTCCTGAATCTATTTTCCAGGTCAATTGTTACTCCAAAGAGATATTTTGCATTATTTTCCATTTTTTCATTCTTTTGGTTTTGTTTTGTGATTTCTTGGTTTCTCATAAAGTCATTAGCCTCCATCTGTTTCATTCTAATTTTGAAAGAACTATTTTCTTCAGTGAACTTTTGAACCTCCTTTTCCATTTGGCTAATTCTGCTTTTGAAAGCCTTCTTCTCCTCATTGGCTTTTTGAACCTCTTTTGCCTATTGAGTTAGCCTATTTTTCAAGGTGTTATTTTCTTCAGCATGTTTTTGGGTCTCCTTTAGCAAGCTGTTGACCTGCTTTTCATGTTTTTCTTGCATCTCTCTCATTTCTCTTCCCAGTTTTTCCTCCACCTCTCTAACTTGATTTTCAAAATCCTTTTTGGGATCTTCCATGGCCTGATCCCATTGAATATTTATTTTGGATGTTTGGGATAGAGAAGCCTTGATTTCTACATCTTTCCCTGATGGTAAGCCTTATTCTTCCTTATCTGAAAGGAAGGGAGGAGACACCTGTTCACCAAGAAAGTAACCTTCTATGGTCTTATTTTTTCTCCCTTTTCTGGGTATTTTCCCAGCCAGTTATTTGACTTCTGAGTTTCCTTTCCACATCCATCTCACCTCCAAATCTGCCCAGATAGTGCTTGGGGACTGAAATTCAAATGCTGCTCCCAAGCCTCAGAGCTTTCAGCAGGGGCAGGGCTGTTATTCAGTGTGGCATTAAGGTCAGGCACTCAGGTGGGGGCAGGACTCAGTTCCCTCAGGGGGTTTATGCAGAGACCTTCGACCATGGATCTGAGCTCCTACCTGCTTTGGGAGCCCTTCTATGCTGCTGCCTCTGCTGCTGCCTCCTGAGGGGGCCTGAGTTATGGGGACACCCCACTCCCCTATCAGAGACCCTCTCATTGACCTTTGGCTCCTGTGGGTGGAGGGACCTGCGTGGCTGCTGGAGATTCTGTCCCTGAAGCCTGCTCAGATATGCTCTCCCCAGTGCCACAAGGGCCAACTCAGGGCTGGGCTCTGCTCCACATCGGGGGCATGATGGACCTTTCGTGTTGGTGTTCCAGGGCTCTCTGGAACAGAAATCTCCTCCACTCCATTGTTCTGTGGCTTCTGCTGCTCCAGAATTTGTTGCGAGTTCTTCTTTACAGGTATTTTATGGGCTGTGGGTTCAAAGCTAGCATACATGTATCTTTCTACTCTGCCCTCTTGGCTCCTCCCCCTCCTGCATTTTTCTGATGGCATCTTTATGAAACTACTACTCTGACAATGTAGGAGAAATTTAATATTTGACAAATACATTAATAAATAAATATTGGATGAGCTGAATTGTTAAATTGTTCAAGCACAGACAAATAGTGCCAGAGTCGGGATTAAAATTCAAATCTCTTAACCTCAGTTTCCTAATTTGTAATTTCCAGTAGGACCAGAAAAAGTTTCAGTTCTTTCTCCTCTCAAGATCTATGATGTACAATTCTATAATCCTTTAATTCTTTCCAGGAGCTCCTGAATTCATTGTTGTTTTTTATGTTTTAACTACACCAAGCTTTTGAGGTGGTAATGATTTAAAAGAGAAATTAAAAAAAAAAAAGTACTTGTTAAAGTGATAAAAGGCCAATACCCAGAGCTGAGTCATGAGATGCCCTCAAGATATGAATTATATTAATTTAACTCAATAAACAGTATTCATTCAGTCTAACCCAACTCAACAACGATTTATTAATTGGCTACTTCTGGAAGGATATGGAAGCAGGAGATGGATACTGAGTACTGGGAACAGAAACTGAGACATTTTTGTGGGCATGAAGAAAGTGTGTGTAGGGTCTCAATAGCAAGTAAGTCTAGAAAGGTAAGCTAGGAAAAACTGGATTCTAGAAGTCAAGCTAAATAGTTTGTGTTTTTTCGTTCCCTTAGAGGCTTAGGGAGCCACAAAGTAGAATATCAAAGGTTTCTGTGGTTAGAATTTTGTACTGACATGTTCATTGAAGCTCAGAGCTGGACAGGTCCTCAAAAGTCAGACAAATACCTAACCAGAATTCCCCAATACAATAACAATATCTCATTACTGCATCAAATAATCAATAGACAAGCATTTATTGAGGACTTCCTACATGCCAAGTTGTGTGCTAAGAACTTTGATTTGCAATGACCAAATAAAATAGTCTCTACCCTCAGAGGGCTTATATTCACTAAGGGGACAACATGTACACATATAAGTGCGTACAAAGCTTCTATTTTGGTCTCAGACTTTTCATTTAATTATGTGAACTTCATGATGTGAAAAAAAAATCTTTCTACCAATGCATCATCACCCATTCTGCAACTTAGAGTCTCAGAAAACTGTCTGATTAACCAAGGGTTAAATGATTTGTTAATTGTCATAAAGCCTGTATTTGTCAGAGGCAGCACTGGAATCCACATCTTCCCGATTGAGAGGTTGACATTATCCACTACACTGTACTTTCTCATATACACATATAAAATAATATAATTTAATTTTTTTGATGGAATCCAAAAAAGCCTCACATACAAGGTCACATTTGAGTTGAACATTGAAGGGAATTAAGGATTCTAGTGGGTGGAAAGAGAGAGGGTCTCACAGGCATGGGGGTTAGCTAATACAATTGCATGGAGGGGAGAGAGAATGTTATAGGGGAGGAACAGCCAGGAGACCAATGTAGCAAAACCAGAGTATGATGAGAAGTAATGTATAACACTCCAGTAAAGATACATTGGGGCTAGCTTACAAAAGACTTCAAGTGCCAAATTGTGGATTTTATAGTTGATCTTAGGAATAAGAGGGAGACCCTAGAGTTCTCAACAAGGACCAATCCAGTCTTTGTGAAGGAAGAAGAAAAGATTTAAAGGGCTGTGAGAAAGATAGTTATCTTCAAGTAGTTGATGATGTTCACATAAGAGGGATCAGTCTTGTTCTTCTTGGTCTCAAAGGGAAGAATTGTAATGTTATAACTGTGAAGAAAACAAGTTCAACTCAGTGTAAGAAAAAAAAACAAGAACAACTTCCTAACAATTTTTAGAGATAAGCCAAAGTAGAATGAGCTCTCCAGGGAGATAATGGTTTTTTCCCTCATTGGAGGTTTTCAGACAAAGGCTAGATAATTACTTGTCAGTCATGTTGTCGAGAGGATCCCTGGTTAAACATTCCATTTGACTAGCTGACCTCAGAGGTCCTTTCATTCTGTGACTTCATGATTCTAGCCACCACAGAGACATTTCATTCTGTTCTACCATATATGATTCTCTAATTGTTTTCTTTTCTTTCCAGAAAGGAGAATTTCTTGATAGGACAAATTGAAGTCAAGTGGCAGCACTCCAAGTGCTTGAGAAGCATCATCAATTCACCCCCCACCCCCCCAAGGCTTCCCCTCTCCATATTCCTTGCATGAACCCTCCTATTGCAGACTCAAGACTCTTCACCATCTTAGGGCATTTAATGCCCCCTTTGGCTTATCACTTTCTTAAATTGTGCCCTCCAGAATAAGTAACAATGATCAAGGATCCAAGAATAAAAATAATTAATGGATTTAGCTCACAATACCCATGTCTAATAAGTTGTCAAGTCTTGTTGATTCTATCTCTACAATATCTCTTGTATCTGACCTTTTTTCCTCAAATATAATCAACACCCAACCTCTAAGCAAGGCAATGTTCAATAGGACTGTCATCTCCAGATTGCTTGATACAATATCTTTCAATAGACACATTAAGTGTTGGCTGTAAGTGACCTTCAAGATCATCCACCATTACTGCATCATTTTACATTGAGAAAAACAGAAGCCCAGAGAGGACAAGTATGATCTCTGGTACAAAGAATAAGTGTTATGGCAAGTCAAGTCAGAAAGGAACCAACATGAGCAACTGATGGATGCACTCTGATGGAAGATGTGAGATAGGGTCTTAGATTTAGAACTGGAAGGGATGTTAGAGGATGTCTAGTCCCATCTCCTCATCCCATATGTGAGGTAATTAAGGTGAAGTGACTGGTCTAGAGTCACACAGCTAGCACATTTCTGAAGCAGGATATAAACTTGGTCTTCCTGACTCTAAATCCTCTTCTTTATTATCTCTATAACTTTAGATGATCTTTGGATATTAAATAGACCTTTTTTCCTTTTGAAAGACAAGTACAGGGAGTTAAAGTGTTGGACTTGGAGTCAGGAAGAATTAGATTCAAATGCTGCCTCAGACACTTGTTAGTTGCATGATCCTGGAAAAATCATTTCCTCTATTCCTAAGTTTCCTTATCTGTAGAATCAGGGGCTTAGATTCAAAAGTTTTCCAGCTGTAAATGTATGATACAATGATAATATAAGTCCCATCTTCTCCATGAATTCATAAGCTCTGTGATTTCAAGCAAGTCACTTAAGCACTGTGCCTCAGTTTCCTCAACTGAAAAAGTGGGGATAGCAATAGCACTTATCTCCCAGGGTCATTATGAGTATCATATGAGACAATATGTATAAAGTGCTTCCAAACCTTAAATCATTATGTAAATGAGAGTTATCGCCATTATCATTATTACTACTTATTAATACATGTACATTCTGCCATCTAAAAATTTCTGTGGGAGAGGACCAGGTTTTGTTGGTAGGCAGTCTAACGAAGGTGAGGCATTGAATGACTGAACTCAGAGCAAAGACTTTTATTTCCATGATAACTATTCACTGAACTCAGGTAAATCTCCTAACTGCTCTGTATCTCAGTTTATCTAGTTTTGAATGAATACTCCCATGGGTGCCTCCCATTTGTAATGGTAGGGACACAATGAGAAGATAGAATTAATGAGCTTGAGCAAAAAAGAAGTTAGCCTTTTGAGTTTCCTAGGGCAAAGGAGAAAGGGCACCATATGCTTCCCTCAGTAAACCCCGACTCCCCTCTCTCCTGGCTCCCTTCAGGGTTCAAAGTCACCAAGTGAAGTTTGTTCCAAACTGTATGAGCTTAGTGAATGTTAAATGATGCTTCTGTTCATGGAGTAAACATAACTAAATAGTGGAAATAAAGAAGAAAAGGAGATGAAGTCAGAGCCTTGAGGGCAGGCATCATTTCAATGAGTTTGTTTATTGGTTTGTTTCAGTTTTAATCTTTCAGTTCCCAGCACCCAGCACAGACCATTGCATAGAGGAGATAATAAACATTTGTCAATTGAATTGGCCCGAACGATGACACCATAGAGTAGAATGAGCAGTCTAATGCTGCTGAAGGAAGTTTGCCTCTTAGTGGAGATGGGCCCTGATCCAAGAAAGCCTTCAGTTCTTCCCCTAGTGCCAGGAGTTTGGATACTCAACTTACATGGCTAGTCTGAGGCAGAGGGACGAGACTAGGGGAAAGGTGGCCATTGGGAGTGCAGCTGGGAGGCCAAAGGAACCAAAGAGGGCAGATGATGGAGGAATGATCTGCTCCCTTCTGCAGCAGGTGGCCTGTTGTACTTGGGGTCCTCCCAACTAGCAAGGGTACAAAAGGACTACTAGGTGGGCAATACAATTGGATGTCTTCTGACTCATCTGAATCTGTGGCAATAACAGGGAGAGACAGAATGATAGAATGGTGAAACGCTAGACTTGGAATGAGGAAGACATGGGTTTGAATCTTGTCTCAGAACCTTACTAGATATGTGATCCAGAGCAAACTGCTTTGCTCCTCAGCTTCTTCAGCTATAAAATGCACATCATAATACCATATACCTCACAGAGCTGCTGAGAGGCCTCAACAGAAGTAGTGTTGAGAGCTTGGCCACTTGAAGAATTAGCAGCATGACCCTGGGCAAGTCAATCATATTCTGTGACTCAGGTGATTACCTGTAAATTAGGCCTCAATGGCCTATGATCCCTTATATATTTAGATATATGATCCTATAAGGGTTTTGCAACGTTTGATTCATTATGTAAATGTTATCTTTGTTTTTATTGTTAACAATAGTGGGGGAAATAGAAAGGCCTGTGATTACTTCTGGAAGCATCCTTAACAGACCTTGATTAAACCCTTTGTAGGCTTGAACTCATGGCGTGTGGAAGCTTTAGATTAATTTTTCTTGGATGTATCATCTCCACCGCTTATTATGTTATGGAATTCTAAAATTAGCAGAAAACTTAGAGGTAATTAATTCCTTTTCCAATACAAGGATTCCATCTATGATATCCCTTATCAACAGCCATTAAACTTTTGTCAGAACATCTCTTCATTGACGAAGAAGACCATGCCAACAGAGAAATGATGACATGACTTACACTTGACTTTGTTTTGAGTGAGAGAGGGCTGTGAAGGAACATCTCTAGTGACAGAGAACTCACTACCTCATTAGACATCTCTATTGGTTTCAAACAGCTCCAGTTGTTTACAGAACTCTTCCTTAGCCTGAGCTGGAATTTGCTGCAGCAACTTTGCCCTAAGGCCCAAGAGCTCTATGACAGAGACGCTGGGCATGATTCATATATTGTGTAAGATATCATTATCTCCACTCTAAGCTCTGCTGGGTTGTGTGTTTAGAAAAGACAATAAAGATGTAGAGGAAAGAGGTCAGCCCTAGCAAGTGTATTGTGCTTTTGGGTAACAGCTTCCACAATCTCTTTTCTCCCATGTGCTGGGGAACTCTGTATCCTCCCAAGTCACAAATATGATGAATAGCCTGAGGGGACTGACTGTTGTCTTCTTCAAGTAATTAGGGCCCAGGAGATGCTTGCTAGAATGAGAAGCAGTGATGGAGCTCAGAATACATTAGAAGGCATGTGAGCATTTTTGGTTTATTCATTTCATATATTTTAGCTGGTGTTCTGAATGCTGCTCCTTGAAAGCAGCAGTGGGACAATAATGAAGGGAAAAAAGCACTGCCCTCTGATACTTCAGAAAGAGAATTCAGAACACACAAGTCATGGGACAGAGTGGCAGAAGTAGAAATGACCTGAGAGTCAGGAGACTTGAGTGTGCCACTGTGTGTCCTCAGGTAATTCACTTAACCTGTCTGGGGTTCAGTTTTCTCACTTGGAAAAGTGTTGAGCTAGTGTAGCATTTTTTAAACTATCCTGTTTGACCCTGCTGTTTTACAGAACAGGAATAGGGACTAATTTTGCTTAGCTGAAGTAGCAAGGCATCCCAAGGGAGAGGCGGGAGTCAACACTTCTGAGTGAACCAAACTGCCCCCACCATCTCCTCTTAGATTCTGCTGGAGAATCCAGGAGCCCTTGAAAGCACCAAAGACCTTAGTATTGTCCAACGGTTCAACATGAGAAGCATATATAATATTAGTGGTGGGATGCCATTAAAGAAAATGCTTCACCTTCTGTTTTGCTCCTTTACCTAAAAGGACCACAGAATGCTTTTGTCTATTGCCTGTGCTGTCTCCCTACTTCGGGAGGAGGGACTGTCTAGGATTTTGCACGTAGTAACTTTTGAATAAATGTTTATGCACTCATTCAAAGTTTTAGGGGCAGCGATTGGAGATTGTGGCTCAGTGTCTGGGAGGTCAGAGGATCTACATTCAGAATCTGTCTCTGTCATTTACTACCTGTGTGGTCTCAGGAAAGTCATTTCATTGCCAAGAGTCTCAGTTTCCCAATCTGTAAAATAAGAGGGTTGGACTAGATGGTCTCTGAGGTTTGGATCAGTGAAACTAAGATGTTTCTCCTCTAAAATCCTCAATAGGAAATTACATGAAGTACTGCAGTCTCCAATAAGCTGAGACTGAGGTTTGTCCAAAGGGCAGTAATGGATTGATTGGCACATGTTGGGCGTGAATAGACTGCAATACTTGAAAAACTTAGCAGGAAACCAAGCATGCCTTTGTGTCTTAAATTGATTAAATAACACTGGTTCTTCATCTTTCTTCCAGTTATCCTCTTTGCCACTGTTCTTCCCCACCCCACCCTTCCCCCTCTCACTCTTGCTGCAGGGACCATACCCTGAAGACCTCAATCATTTCTGTTTAGGAACTCCCAGCTTGAGACCTGCTGGCTTGCTTGGCAAGAGCTTCATGGAACCTGTTATGTCTAGGCACATTTCATCCATGCTTCACTTTATTCCCCACATAATAGATATCAAGTTTGGGAATAATAATCAGATCAACATAGCCTTTGCTACAGTGTTAGTCTATTCCCTTATTGTTCCACTCATGATTCTTGTAAGTTTCCAAATCAAAATACTGTTCCCTATTGCAGTGTAGTTTATTACAGAGTAAGCTTCTCGAGGGTAGGGATTATCTTCACACTTTATAATTTGTATCCTCAATGCTTAGCACAGTGTTTGACATATGGTAAACATTTAATTAGTGCTTTGTCATCCATCCATTCATCCATTCATCTGTCCATCTGTCCGTTCATCCACCTCTTCAGGAAAAGCACTATGAAGGATGTAATCAGAGATATGTGTTACCAAGAAAAAGACAAAAAAATGGGTTAGTCATGTAGCAAGAAGAAGTGGACCAAACACTTCACTGGTATCCATATACTGTTAAAAGAATGAGATAATGGTTCCCATCATATGGGCAGACAGATGCCCTGTGCCATATTTATGGAAGAATCTTCTCAATACTTACACAGAATGGACAGATTCAGATGGGTTCAACTCAATTCATCAAAAATCCTCACAGACACTGTGGTTGGCTCTGGGTATAAAAAGACAAAAATATGAATGAGTGAGCTTAAGTTATATTGCTAGAAAATGACATATACCCAGCTCATTAAATATATGCCTATACACACATGTATGTAATATGTATGTATGTGTAAACACACATGTATTAAACGAAATAATTTCATGGGGTTGAGGTCACTAACATCTGAAGGAATCAGGAAATATCTCTTCCAAGATATGACATTTGCGCTGATCCTTACAGAGATTCCCAGAGGCAGAGGTGAGGAGGGAGAACATTTCATGTATAGGATATGAAGCAGGAAAAGGTAAGAAGTCAAGAGATGGATGTTTACCAAGAACACATAGAACACCAGTTTGGCTGGACCTCAAAGTGTGTGAGGGGATTATATTCTGAGCCACTGGAGGAAATATTCACACAGGAGAAATTCCAGCTCTATGGGAGTATTAGAGTATGCCTTGTATATTGTGTATCAAAATGCTTCTTAAATAAAATCAATATAGTTCTTGGAATCCTCAGAGCCCTTCATAGTTCAGCAAATGGACAGCCTCCAACAACAATATCTTTCTTCATCCCTTCAATCGATAATTCTCTAACCATCCTTTGAAATTAATTAAAATTTACTCATTCTGTATTTTTTAACTTGTATAAATAGGTGCTTCCTTTACTATGTAAGCTCCTTGAGAATAAGGGATGCTTTGTTTTTGTCTAATTATTTCTCAGTGCCTAGAACAGTCTCTCACAACACAGTTGTTGGTTAATAAAATACTTTTGAATTGTTGAATTGACCTTTCCTTATTTCCCTAAAGTCTAGGTTGGTTAGTTCAGTTGGCTAGAGCATGGAGCTAATAAGGCCAGCAGATGATACAAACTCCATCTGGTCCAGTCAGCTCTACCAGGAGAAACACTCTGCTGTTCCCAGAGCATACACTTAGGTTTCAAGAAACCACATCATCTCCATGTTGGATAGGACTTCAGGGCTCATCCAATATGTGCGTGTGTTTGTATCACTCTGCATCTGTCTGTTTCTGTTTGTCTGTCCATCTCTCAGTCTCTGTCTCTTGTTTGTCTCCATCTCTCTTTCTACTCCTAAAAGGGAAGGGACTGCCTTAGGAGTAGTGGATTCTCCTTTCTCAAAGATCTTCAGACAAATTCTGGATCACTATTCCATGTGTACTGGAATTAGACCATATTTGTTTAGAACGACTATGGTATAATGGACTCCTTTATCTGAATTCAAATCTGGCCTTAGAAACTTACTAGTTGTGTGACCCTGGCCAACTCACTTCACCCTGTTTGCTTCAGTTTCCTCATTTGTAAAATGAGCTGCAAAAAGAAATGGTGAACCCCTGCGGTATTTTTGCTAAGATAGCCCCAAAGAGGGTTATATATATATATATATATATATATATATATATATATATATATATATATATATATATATATATTCCTAGACTATATATATATTTTACTAACACTGAGAGGGACAGAGAGAGGAAGAGAGAGAGAGAGAAAGAGAGAGACAGAGAGAATAGCTGAATCACGTTAGTAGTCCAGGATGTCTAAGAGCAACTGAAACCCTGATTTTGAGTTTTCCCTTTGCTTCTCTGACCTTCAGCTGGCAGACCCTGCAAGGTCCCTGCCCAGGAAGCAACCCCCTCTCTCTGAGAATGAAGAAAGCAGGGACTGCCAGGGCCCCACTGGTATCCCATCAGGAGGCATTCTTGATGGGCTCTCATGCAGGAGAGGAGAAAAGCTACCTTGAATGGCCTCGAATACTGACAGGATCCTTAGCTGGGAGGTCCACAAGATACTGAAATCTCCCCTTCTCCACTTTTTTTTCTTTCCTAAGAAGGAATCATTTAAAGGAACAGGGGAAAGAACATCTTTTTGGTAGGAATATTATTCAAGACACCTGAAAAGGTCTCCTAATTCAGAAAGGCAAATTATTTGGCTGTTCTCAGGAGTTATTGTCGGGCTAATTTTTTCCTAGCAGCCAGACTGCTTCCAAAGCGATATCATATTAAGCGTACATCTATCAGCAGACAAGCTGTGAAGATTCCATTGTGTACCTTAGTACAAACAGAGCCAAGCTTGGAAAGAAGAGAAGTGTCTGAGTTTGCTTTTTTAGAAAAGAGATAGCACGGTGTGTCTCAAAGGAAAACAACAAACCCTCAATCCCAAACTAGCATCCCTGGCTTCCAACCTTGTTCCCATCACTAACTGTGTGACTTTGGATAAGTCATTTGTCTTTATTCAGCCCTATTTTCCTTAGTCAGATAAGAATGGGGCAGTATGAAATGGATTCTAAATTCTCTTTAAGCTCTGAAATGCTATGATTCTAGAAATGCTTATTTTCCATCTTATTTATCATTCTTTATAGCTAGCTAGAGCATCTCACTTAAGGCAGTCCTCTCAACTGATCATCACAGAACTATCTTTCATCCCCAATCAAAATTTTAGATGTCTTAGAAATTGTATGAGAAGTCTGGGATTGATAGCCAATGCTGGGTAATTAGGTGTAACTCTAAGCCTGATTTAGGATAAAAAAATTCTCTCTCTCTCTGTCTCTCTCTCTCTCTCTCTCATGCTCCTTCCTCTCCTCATCCTTCTTTCCTCAAAGCCTTTTGATGAGGCAGCTTGTGGGTGCAGTAGATAGAACATTGGGCCTACAATAATAAATATATGAATTCTTATTTATCCTTCAGATATTTTCTATCTATATGACCTTGGGCAAGTAACTCAGTTTCTGTCTACCTCAGTTTCCACAGTATTAAGATGTGGATAATAACAGGACCTATCTAACAAAGTTGTTGTGAGGATCAAATTAAATAATATATTCAAGCACTTAGCAGAGTACCTGTACATGTTATATAAATATCTATTCCCTTCTCATTCTCCACGCCAGATTAGTGATTTCATTAGTGCAGGAAATCCTCCCCACCCTTTCCACCAAGAAGATTAATAGTGATTTTTTAAGTGACCTGCCCAGGTCACACATTCATTATGTGTCAGAAGTGAGACTTTAATCCAGGGTTTTCCAACTCCAAAGGCTACTCCGTCAGCCATGCCAAGTTCCTTTATACTTCCATATAAGTATCTCCTTATATGTGTATACCTTCCCAAAATGGAGATTTTGACCCATTCACACACTAGCTCATCTTGAGCAGCTCTTATCAGTGACTTTCCACTAGGGCTCCAGCCAGAGCTCTGGGCCCTTCCTCATTTGCTCTTACTGTTGGAATGACTTGCTTGTGACTGGTTAACTTTCCTTTTCACAGGGGCCCCTTTCACTTTTGTCTCATTCCTTTAATGTCGCTATTTCAATCGTGTTTTACTATCGGGCTTAAGTGGTCATTTTCTTACCTTTATTTTTTTTATAGTTTTATTTATTTATTTTTAGATTTCAACATTCATTTCCACAAAATTTTGAGTTCCAATTTTTCTCCCGATCTCTCTCCTTCCCTCACCTCATGACACCTTGCATTCTGATTACCCCTTCCCTCAATGTTCCCTCCCTTCTATCACACTCTACCCTTCCCTTACCCCCATCTTCTCTCTTTTCTTGAATGGCAAGATAGATTTCTATACCCCATTACCTGTATTTCTTATTTTCCAGTTACATGTAATAACAATTCTCAACATTCATTTCTAATACTTTGAATTCCAACTTCTCTTCCTTCCCTCCCCACTCATCCCCACTAAGAAGGCAAGCAATTCAATACTTGCTACATGTGTGTCATTTTGCAAAAGACTTCCGTAATAGCCGTGTTGTGTAAGACTAACTATATTTCCCTCCATCCTACCCTGTTCCCCTTTATTCTATTCTCTCATTTGCCCCTTCCCCAAAGTGTTTACTTCTAATTACTCCATTCTCATATTTGCCCTCCCTTCTATCATTGCCCTGACCCCACTTATCCTCCTTTCCCCTACTTCCTCTAGTGTAATATAGATTTTCATACCAAATTGAGTGAGCGTGCTATTCCCTCCTTAAGCCATATGTGAAGACAGTAAGCTTCACTTGTCCTCTCTCACCTCCTCCATTTTCTCCTCCATTGAAAAAGATTTTTCTTATCTCTTGTATGAGAGATAATTTGCCCCATTCCATTTCTCCTCTTCTCCTCCCAATATATTCCTCTCTCACCCCTTAATTTTATTTTGTTTGTATGTGTTTTTGTAGAATAATACACTTTCAAATGACAAGATCATCCCGGAGGGTCCCTCCCGCTAAGAAGTTCGTCTCCCTCCACTCAGGTCATCTTTCTCATGCCCCACTTCCCAGTGCAATCATGCTCTGCCCCTGAGTGCAGACTGCAGCTGATGAGCTTTGGTTTGTCTGGGACGAGGTTTCCACATCATTGGCGGCGGCTGCCCTTCTGAACCATTATCCCCAGCCCACTCTTCCAGCTCTCTTATTTATATTATCTCCTTGAAGGGAACTTGCTTACATATGTCCTTAGTGCTTGGTAAAGTGCCTGGCATACTTAATAAATGTTTGTTTATCTATCTATCAATCGAACTGTCTCTCTAATATTTACTTGTAAATTTATGCATTCATTTTTCATTCATTCCTTTACTTAGTATGTCTGACTCACAACAGAATGCCTTTTTTTACCCTATACTGTGATATCAAAGAATTTTAGCAATAATTTCTCAAACCATAGCTCCTGCTAATAACCAGCCCTGGTCATGTTTCTATCTGTTAATTTGCCCATGAGGATCTGATGAGGGAGAACTTCTAGATAAAAGAAATGAAGGCAAAATGTGCAATAGCTCTGGACTGACTTGGAATATTTTATTAAATTCTTGCCCAGATTTTTCTAAATCCATGGGCCACTAGTAACTCATGTAACCTTCTTAAATAAAGCCAAACATCAATTGAATTCAAGAAACATTTACTAAGGGACTACAATGTTATAGGACTATGATGAACCTAGGAATTCAAAGCATCAAACCAAAGGCAGTCCCTTTTCTTAAGGAGCTTACTGGGCTTGAAACAGGGAGAAGGACTAAGGTGAATTCTACTTTTCTCCTGAGGTATCTGCCTCCTCATAGTACCTGGTACAGGTTTCTGGCCACTGTAGGAACCCAGATAATTGAAACATCAGTGATATCACCTCCCAGTGCCAACAGCGAGATAATTGGTCAAATAAATCACCTGATTCATGGAGTACAATGAAGCCATGATGTGAAGGCAGCTTATTCCTTTGAGAGATGAACATGTTTGTCTTGAAAAAATAACATATCTTCTTGTCTCCCTGAGATGAGTACCTGGAAGCTGATACAGACACCCCAGGAAGCAGTCAATTGGCTAATAACTCTATTGTCCCTGGTCTGAGTGGAGAAAAACTCCATCCCTGGGAATCTCAGAGCTTCTTGTTTCCTTGGCAACTGCAGGTAATGCAGAACCATGATGCGCTCGACTCCCTAAAGCCCTTTCCAAATCCTCTTCAAGGCTGGATGTTTACTCAATCAACCAGAGCTCTGGAATTCTTGGTCCTTTAAGAGACTCAGGCAATCTAGCCCTCTGTTAGGTCTCTGGGAAATAATCATGTCTTTGGAATCACTGATGAACTTCTCAAGAAGTGAAGGTTTTAAAGACACATCAAACCCAGCCTTGAGAATTAGCTTTCCCTGCACTAGTGCAAAGTAGTCTTAAAGCTATAAGCTGACTTCCATCATTATTTGGAGAAAAGCTCTGACTTGGATTCCACTAATGGATCTTAATCACTAAAATTGTCTACAGCCTTTTAAAGTGATTTTTGAGGATTTTAGTTAGGTAAGCAAGGGACATCTAAATTGTGTCTTTCCATCTATTTTTAGGCTTGCGTTTCATACCTATGAAGGCTCTTCTCAGTCTCCTACTTTACTCTCAGAAGACTAAGAACTTTGAATTTTGACATAAAGCCCAATGCAGCTGTAGTTCACCTCCACCATGCCATTCTCCCACTGACTGAGAGCATCCATTTGGAACTGGTATGAACATTTGGAGGTTGATCCAACTTTTTAACTTTTACTGATGAGGAAACTGAGACCTAAAGAGGTTAAGTCATTTGTCTGAAGTGGTACAAATAGGAAATGAAAGAGGAAGGATTGGAATCCAGGTCCTCTTGACTCCCAAGCCGATGCTACTTTCTGTGCCATGCTCCCCCTAAATTGAGAATATTAATAACTAGAATTTATTGGCTCCTACTCACTAAACTTTAAGATTTGGAAAAGTGTTATAACTATTAGTTCATTTTATCTTCACAACAACTGTAAGAAAGAAATGCTGTTCTGTTATCCTCATTTTAGAGAGGAGGAAACTGAGGTTGAGAGAGTCTAACCCGACTTAACCTGAGTCACACAGCCAGTAAGTGCAAATGGCAGTATTTGAACTCAAGTCTTCCAGATTCGAGGTGCATTATTCTCTCTATTAGACTGTCCAGCTGCCTCCATTTCACTGAACTAATCATTTTTAAATGCCCTCTGTAAAATACAGAGGCAGTATTATGTAGTAGATAAAAGGAGAGCCTTGGAGTCAAGAAGTGTCCTGTCTCTGAAACATATTTAGGTGAAGGCCAAATAATTTAACTTCCTTGTGTCCCAGATATCCCTCTAAGATTATTTTACCTGTGTAATCTTGAGCAAAGTCTTTTATGACCCTCATCTTTCCAATCTGTAAAATTAAATATACTATCAAGTGCCTTCCAGACATTATTTTATGGCTATAAGATAGATAGTTCATTAATCTACACTGGTACAGGATATTTCTATGTTAGTCATTGCCTATACCAATCAAGTCACACATCCAGACCTCACCCCCCCCCCAAAGAAAAACAACAAACAAAAGAAAAATGTTAAATTAATTAAATACAAGACATAACAAGACACACACTTTTTGACTGCAGTATATCTTAGAACTGTATTACCTGTAAGATCTGGAATTTTAATTGTCCATAATCTTATTTTTTTTCATTCACTTTCTAATGTAGATACCTCAAGCTTTCAGTTTTCTTCTGAATTCCGCTTCTCCCCCTCCAGCTACCTCCAGGACATTTCCATGTTTGTGTTGTAACAGGATTTCAAGTTCAACATTCCCAAACCTGTTCACAGTATCTCTTACCCCGCCCCACAAACTGCTCCTGTTTTCTCTTTTTTTCAATGACACCAAGTTTGATGCAGTCCCCTCCTCATTTTCAAAATAGGGATCATGACGCTTAGTGCACAGACTTGGGACAAAGTTCAAATGAGATACAATCCATTGCTCAAAGGCCATTTTCATGAGTCTTTCCTTGCTGGTGGAGATTGATTACTCAATGTTCTACGACTACGTGAAGGGCAGGGTTGGAGAGCTCACAAGAAGAGAGATCCTTGTTTGACTTCCAGCTTAGATAAAGAAGACGCACAATCACAGTATCTCTGCAGGTCCCTGAAGGGGAAATAAAGTTAATGGGAATAAAACAAAATGTGGGGAATCCACAACCTTGATCATGATCATGTCCCTATTCCCAGTTTGCCACCCTAGACTCCAGACTTGGGGTAATTTCCTCTTTGTAAGACTTGGAACTTCCTTTCTTTCCTTTCTCTCTCATGTACTTTTATATTTATGCTTCTTTGGATTTCTATTTTTTGCTATTGACTTGAAGAAATGGATCTTTTCTCTATTTGGTATATGAAAATCATTGCAGATTTGAAATTTGATGGAAAAAGAGCCAAACCTTGAAATATATAGCTGAGGATACTCCAATCCTTTTCCACTTAGGGATACAGATCAGGAATGCAGCTGAAACCTAAACATTTCCCCCCTGGACTTACTTAGTGGCATAGAACATTCTAGACCAATATTCCTTTTCTCAGAGGACCAGAGGCTAGTCTCTGGTCCTCCCTTCTTCTTTCCTTTCCTGGCATGAATCAATGTCTTACTTGAAAGAGAATACTTTAGAGATACCTATTCCAGCCTCCCTGTGAGTCATATCTGAATAGGTCCATGTCAATGTACATAACGTGCACAGAACAACAAATACAGCACAACCTATCATACAAAGATAATGCCCATGAAGATCTTTGCAAACCTTATGACACTATAAATTTATTCTATTTTTTTTTTAATTTGAAGATCATCTTCCTTTATTCTGCTCCAAGGTGGCTGTTAAAAATGAGGTTCCTGCAGGGAAAAAAGCTCACAATTGGGCTGTTACCGGGATTCAGTTCCCCAGACAGAATCCTTCAGTACTCAATATTAAATTGGTTAATGGACATGCTTAGCATTGTAGTTAGCGAGCATGGTGAAACTCTGAAATGTTTCATTTTTTTTTTTTTGTCTCCCTCAAGCTGTCTCTGCAAATTTTGAAAAAAAGAATAAGGTTAACTAACATGATTCTTCAATTCTTTTGGTATAGTCCTTTCTGTCATTGGGAAGAAGGAATTAGAGGTAGGGATCTGTTAAGATATTTGGAGACCCCTTCTTTCCCAGATCGGGGGTCCAGTAAGTAGACTGAGCCCTGAGCTTTGCACTCTGGATGATCTCACCCTCTGGCAAAATGCACTGCTTTGACCAGCACCAGGTGTTCATTGTCCCCGATTTCCCAGGGACCTGAGAGCCACCCATCACACCTCTTGACATGCTCACAATTCCTGTTTCTTGTGACAGAGAACCAAATGATACATTGCACTCCTGTATCAGCCACGTTAATACTGGTTCTATATCCCCTCATGAGACGATCAACTTGGAGACTGTTCCTACACCTGCATTACCCACACATGAGCCTGCCCTGGGAAGAGATACTCAAGACCTAAGAATGATTATGTCACAGTCTAGCCCACTTGTGGTTTTCTATGCTATTTTTATCCAGAAAAATATCAGGATAAATAGAAGTATTTATAGAATAATCTTACATATATACATGCATATATATGTGTTTCATATATATATATATACACACACGTGTGTGTGTGTGTGTGTGTGTGTGTGTGTCTGCCTTGCCACAGAATGTTAAGTCCTCCTCCTCAGGAGTTTCTACCTGCAAAACAGTTCCTCACTTGGAAGTTAAACTTCTGTTTATGTCCCGACTCTCCTGCCTCTGGCCTGCTCTGTGCATTTCTGGCCACCACAGGTTAGAGGCTGGTTCCGGTCCAATTTACAGATCAGGCAATCTGAAAACCAAATCCAACATAGACTTATTCCATGCAGAAGAGTAATGGTAGGCAGTGAGAATGCAAAGGAAGATTAGAACAGTCTAGACCTCAAAGACCTTAACTTTTATTTTTCCTTGTGAGGATATCACATATAATCATAATAAATAACAAGGTGACTGGAGGAGACAGAGCATTAGAAAAGTCAAGGGCAGAAATTGGGGAAAATTTCATGTAGGAGATGATGCCTAAGTTGAGAATGAAGATCAAAGTGCCAAGAGCCACAGTTGAGACTCCAGTCAGTCACTCAGGCAACAAGCATTTATCAAGTGATTACCAGTCACTTTACTAAGTGTTAGGAATACAAATCCAAGGAAAATGAACATTTCCTGCCCTCAAGGAGCTTATATTCTCATGGGGAAGATGATACTTAAAGCTGAAAAGGGAAGAAAAGAAGGCGTGGCCATCGCTAGCAGGGATGGGAGACTAGCAGGGAATGAAGAGATGTCAGACTTGGGTGTACTCCTTAAAGGAAGGTTCTTGGAGCAGACTTCCAATCAGAGGGGTAAGCCTGGGACAGAGGATATTTTCTGGGGCGAGCGTTCCAGGGTGGAATGATCTTCCAGGATGAAAAAGGTGCCTGGACATAATGGGGATAAAAAAAAAAAAGCATTTTGTGATCATGGAGTAGGCCTTGTGTGAATGCATAGAATGAGTAATAAATTCAGAAAACTGGTGAGAGGGCAGTTTGACTGCCCTGGAGAGGGCATGAAAAGGGAGAAATACGACTGCAAGTTTAGTTGGAACTGGATGTGACTTAGCAGAGTTATCCCTTCCACACCACAGGCATGTGTGGCCCCTGCAATCTGGAAAATCCGCGTAAGATTGTTTGGCCCTCCCTTCATGCTGAAGAAGAAGTCTGAATTATTATTGCACTAAACAACAAAATATGTTGATATTATACAATACAATATCCATATTTTATGCTTTTCTGAATTTCTAAACTTTTTCTGGGTTGTCTTCTGGCTTTCATGTGTTGTCTGTGGCTTTTGCAAAACTTCCCCCAAATTCCCATTTAGTTTCTTATGCTGACCACAAGCTATTTGAACCACAATGGGGAAAGGGATATGGAAGGGATAACTATATTTACTTCCATAGTAAGACATTTACTATGTGATGCTAGGGAAATCAGTTAACTTCTGTGTGCCTCAGTTTCCTTAAATGCAAAATGGCTATAATAACACTTACGACTGAGGCATGTGAGCATCAAATAAGATACTAATTCTAAAGTGTTTACTTAAATCAGTGTCTGGCACATAGTAGGCATGTAACACATGCTTGTTATCCACTTCTATACACCCCCACCTGCTAGTGTTTCCCCACCTCCATTGACTTGTATTTATTTTTGTATATAACAGTATATGTGCTATCCCCTCACCAAATTACCTTCTGTTTATTGTATGTACCTTGTGCGCACTTATTTATTTACATATCCCACCATTAGAACATGTTTCTTCAGGGTGGGAACTGTTTTTGCCTTTGTGTCCTTAGAGCTTAGCCCAGTTCCTGTAAGCTAATAAGTGCCTAGTATATGATTATCGCATTATATTATACTGCATATATTTTTTTTGTCTAACCATTCTGTGTCTCAGTTTCCTTCTCTGTAAACTGAGGGGATTTGGTGTAGTAGCCCCTGAGGTCCCTTTCAGTTCTAAATCTATAGCTCTGTTCTCCCTTTGAATCTAGGCTATAACCTTCTTGAAGGCAAGTATTCCACTTTTGTCATGCTATCTCAAGTATTTAACACACTAGGTCCATCATAAATGATTTTTACTTGCCTTTGCCATGCCCACATGTCTGCTAGTAAATTCAAAGGTGACTCCTATTTTTCTCTTTTTTTCAGAAGGTAGTGGGTCGGTGAGGAAGGCACTTGTTATTTCATGAGTGTAAGAACCCTTCACACCCACCCTTGAGAAACTACTTTTACCAGTCATTCACTCAATACCAATCAATAAGGATTGATTTAGCACTATACAGAACTAGGATGGTGTAAAGAATGAAGTAATCTCTACTCACGATAAACTTATATTCTAATGAAGGAGACAAGAAGTACATATAAAATATGGGGGAAAACCCCACATATCTATATCTATATCTATATCTATCTATCTATCTATATCTATATCTATATCTACATCTATATCTATCTATCTATCTATCTATCTATCTATCTATCTATCTATCTATCTATAGTGAACAGGAGTATATACAAAGCAACTAGTTTCATAAACGGTAGTTTGGGAGGGAAGGCACAGACAATTACAGGGAGCAGGAGATCATGTTGTACCTTAAAGGGAAGGAGGGACTCTGAGGCACAGATAAGGAGGAAACGCAGTCCTGGCAGGTAAGACAAATAGGAAGAGCCTTATATGCCTAAGAGGTTAGAGAACTGTCCAGAGTACTGGGAAGTTAGGCCACTTGCATGAGGTCACAGTCAGTACCCATCAGAAGGTAAACTTGAACCCAGGTCTTCCTGGTACAGCAGTCATCTCTCTTCACTATATTACCATTGTCTGTAGACTCCTCTGTATACACTGGCTAATCCAATCACAGAGGCAAAGAATAATTTCCTTTCTCTGGAAGTCAGCTGCTAGGACAGCTGGATAAATTGGATATTCGGCAGGAGGCTGACATTACCAATGGATGGAACTTGCAAAGTGATAGCTTAGCCTTGGATTTTGACATCCGTTGGAATGAAAAAGAAGCCACTGAGAATGCAGATTTTATACTTGTGTATAAAAATAAAAAAAGAACTGCCTGCAGAATTTTGGAATGAACAAGGGAGGTGGAAAACAAATCAACTGCATGAGCTGGTGTTGACATGCAGTCTCATACCACACATAGTCCTACCTTGGCTTGTCTGAAAAAGAAAGTGGGAGCAAAACACAAAATGATAGTTTAAAAACAAAACACTCAAAAAACAAACTAGAGCTGTATAAGAATCATGGATTAAACAGCCAAAAAAGGCAGCCTGGTTCAAGAACATGAGAGCTGCGGTGGGCACAAATCACATGATACTTACTCTTAGACTGTGCTCCTAGCTTCCAACTCTTCAGTTCTGTGGACCTCAGTAGGCTCCTCTGCTAAGGAGTAAAGGTTTAGTAAGTATGTTGAACTGAGGTATTCTATGATAAATTGTAATAATAGTAAATTAGTATTTGTTGTCTATATGCACAAACTCTTATTTTTAACAATTAGAGACTAGATTGTGCTGAGTTAGGAGTATTATTTGGAGTGGAAATTGAGAAGGGGGCTGGCTCCCCTCGTTGCTCTTGGTGGTGTTGGGTAAGGTTGTACAGTAACTACTATATGCTGGCTAATGAGAACAATTGTTAAGTTTTCGATGTGAGCTCTTTCACTGTGGACCTCAGCAAACACTCCAAATCAGGACTAGATTTGTGGATTGTCTAGACTTAAGAAAGTGATGGAGAAAATGGTAATAATATAGATTAGACTTAAAAAGTGTATCTGAGGTACACACTTTTGGAGAGTCAGTTGTTAAACATTTACTATTGTGGGAGTAATTTTTTAGCTTGCATTTGATAATTTGACTCTTTTACACTAAGTTACAATTACCTGGAATGCATTTTTACCAAAAGATTACTTTTCATTTAAAAATGATTATTGGAAGTATTCTTGTATTATTTCCTGTGAGTAAATAACAAGTGGCGACTGGTTGGAGGAGGAGCTTGACTTACGAACACAATGCTAGTGAAGATCAAATATAAAGATCCTCAGTTTGTCAGACTTCTTGCATGCATTATTTTCCCAAAGTGATTATTCACTTCTTTCCCCAAATAAAGGGGAAAAATCCACAGAAGGAGATTGTTACTGGAAAAATTAGTACATTACTTCACTGTTGCTGGAATTGTGAACTGATCTAATCATTTGGAGAGCAATCTGGAATTATGCCCAAAGAGTTATAAAACTGCCTATACCCTTTCACTCAGTCATACTACTGCTACATATGTTCCCACAAATGATTTGGGAAAAAGGAAAAAAAAATGCCTATGTGTACCGGAATGTTTATAGCAACTTTCTTTGTGGTGACAAAGAACTGGAAATTATAGGGATGCCCATCAATGAAGGAATGGCTGAGTAAGTTGTAGTATATGATTGTGATGGAATACTGCTATGTTATAAGAAATGAGTTCAGTGATCTGAGAAAAAAACATGAATAGATTTGAACAAAACAATGAAGAGTGAGATAAGCATAACCAAAAGAACATTGTATACAGTAAAGATAATTTTGTTTTAAGATAAACTTTGAGGAAAATAGTTATTTTGATTATTATAAATACCCAAATTAATTACAAAGGTTCTATGAAGAAAGATCCTATTTGTATCCAGAGAAATAACTGATAAATAGAAGTATCTATAGAATACTCTTCCATATATACACGCTTATGTGTGTATACATATATGCATATATGTGTCACACACCAATTGTGTCTGATAGCAAACCATCCTTAGGATGGGGGGAGAAGAAAAAAGGGACAGAAAGAAAATTACATAATTTTATTATATATTTAAAAGGACTAGCAAGTTGTACATAATAGATTTGCAGTTTCTTGTTCAATCATGTTTTTTATTTTACTACATTATGGAATTGCTTGTTTTATTCCATAAATTAAAATTTAAATAAAAAGGTTGTTACTTTCAACTGCTGCCTCCCTGAGGGCAAGATATTGCTGAAAGGCACAGTATAAGCCTTTCATTTAGTAAGTCATCTTGTTATTAGTTTCTGATATATTTCCATTTAATTAAATCCTTGTCAGAGTGGTTGCATTAGCATATAAGTAAGCATCTTTTGCAAAACAACAACAACTTAAAATGATGAATGATTGATGCAAGAAAAAATAATCCTGATTCATCTCTCAGCACTAATGTGTCGTGACCTTTTAGATAAATTACAAATTTTAGATGGATAGTCCTTTGTATAATCCCAGAGTCCTTAACCTTTTTTGCATCCTAGATGCCTTTGGCAGTCTGGTGAAGCCTAGATACATCTCAGAATATTTTAAATGCATGAAATAAAATATATAGAATTGTAAAAAAAAGACAATTATGTTCATATAAAGATGAATTTTTTTCTTATTCAAATTTATATTCCCTTGAAAATCTCATCATAGATCCCATGGAGATTTGTGGAATTAGAAAGGAAGCACTTGTCTAGCTCTTTGCCTTATTGAATCATCTCACTTTATTCAACAGATAATAGCAGTAGGTTTAGGAATTGTCCTTATGTTTCATTGGTGTAAAGACCACCCAGAGGTGGAAATTCCATCTGCCTGTGGAGGTCTGCACCTTCAAGGACTTCTGAAATATTTTCTACTCATGACCCCCTTTTCAGGCAGCATTTACTGGTATTACGTGGCATGACGGCTTGCACAATGCATAGTGCATATGTTTTGTGTTCAGAACCAAGGCTGTGGCAGTGAAGTTGTGCAATATAGCCCTGCTAGAAACACTTTGGATTCATTAGACATTTGATTTTGAATTATTGTTTGGTCGTGCATTCAGAAACCTTTTACTGTTGCCCTTTTTTTTGTGATCCCATATGGGATCAAGGCCCACAATTTAAGAAGCACTGCCCACTAGAACACGGAGAAGATAAGTGACTTTCACATAGCCTCAAAGTCAACAATGGAATTAGAACTGTCATATCTACTTGGTGTGAAAATTGGTGTGGAAAAGAAACTATTTTCTAGGCTCTAGCTGACACAAATGACTCCATGTTTGACCACTGATTGACCTAGGAAATTCTTATGTGTCCAATAACTGACTTAGTCAGCTCCATTTAGGAGTGCACTTATGAGTGCAAGGTTAACAGACTATAGCTTTATCCAGCATCATTAATCTATGTATGCAAGGTGAGCAAGCTTTCATAATCACAGGGAAAGTGCAGTCTAAATCATTCATTGACTTCCCTAAAATCCTCCTCCCATTCAGTCTCCATGAATCTGAGAAGCAACAGCAGTCAGATATAATGGCAGAGACCTAGGATACCCGGGCTTTCTCTCAGGGCACACAGCCCACTGTATGTCTGAGTTATGACTGTCAAACATGCCTACGTAGGACAAGAACCACTTACATGATTGAGACTACTAAATTGACTGACCTGTGATCATTTGAGTGCTTATATTCCTTCTCAGTACTTTCTCACCCCAAATTCCCTCAATCTGGCCTCATAGTTGGCTTGCTTCCACCACATGCTTCTGTTCTCATCCTTGAGTAACAAGTATTTATTGGGCCCTTATTATGTGCTAGGTAGTACTTAGGATATTGTTTTCTGATCTACACCAGGCAACTATTTATTCAGGCAGCAGCAATAAAAACAAAAATCTATAAAATACCCACCACATGCAAAGGTCTGTGTTAGATATTGAAGGAGATGCAAAATATAGAGACATCACAGAGTTCATAGCTAATAAGGACAATAAAACATCAACACAGACATTCCAAACATGCAATATCACATGACAAATTTATTTGAAAGTAATGAAATATAAGCAGAGATTGTTTTATTTTTGTCTTTGGAAACCTACACCCAGTTTGATGGCTAGAACATACTAGGTGCTTAATAGCAGTGGAACGAATTAAATCTAGAGAGGTACAAAATAAAGCATTATGAGGAATCTGAGTGGAAATGGCTGTACCAGATGTATAGGGGCTTGAAAATTTCCAGGAGAAGGTGACCTTTGGACAGTTAGTATTTCAAAAAGTCAAAGTGAAAGAGGGTATTCCAGTATGGGTAGCAATGTGAGCAGCAGTGTGGTACATGTTTGAAGGACCACAGATGTTGGCTGGAGTATAGAGCTAGAATACAGTATAGAGATCAACAAACTATGTCTTGAGGGTTAAATCTGTCCCATCATCTGATTTTGTACAGGGCATGAGCTAAGTATGATTTTTTACATTTTAAAATGAAATAATTTCATTTCAAAATAATAAACATTCTTAGCTTCCAGTTATAAAAACAAACTGTGAGTTGAATTTTATCTAGAGGCTAAAGTTTGTAGAATGTTTGAGAGGAGTAATATGAAATAAAACTGGAAAGATAGATAATGTAGTTGGTGCCAGATGTCAGGATGCCTTGGAATACTGGGGAAAAGTACTTAAAATTTATCCTGTAATATGGAGATATTGATGCTTTTTAGTAGAGCAACGACATGATCTATGTATTCATGTGTGTGTGTGTGTGTGTATGTGTGTACCAAAAGTCTTGGTGTGGTTATGTTTTACTCAACTTAAATCTGCCTTGAAACCTTTGGAAAACATACTACGTGTGTATGTATTTATGAATGCACATATGTGTTTGTACGTTTGCCTATATTTATGCATAAGAAGGATGAATTGGAGAGGGAAGAAAGTGGAGGTGAGAAACATGGGCAGAATGCTGTTGAAATAGAACTTCAGCTATTGGATTTGACAAAAACTCCTAGGAAGACTGGAATGCATTCTGTCATATATAGATTTTTACAGACACTTTACACCAGGAGCCAAGATAAAGTTCAAAGACATATATTACTTAAATATTAAAGGTTAAATAAAATTTGGGAAGTGAGAAATTACATATATATATATATGTTATGAGCAAATGAAGGATAGAAAGGATCACAGAAAATAAAATGGATAATTTTGATAAAATTAAAGATATATTACAAACAAAACCTATTTTTTTAAATTACAAAGCAAATAGGTAATGAGGGAAATTTTTTGTAACATTTTTCTCTGATAAAGGCCTCATATCCAAGATATATAAGAACTGAATCAAATTCATAAGAATAAGAACTATTCCTCAAGTGGTAAATGGGCAAAGCATAGGAACATGAAGTTTTCAAAAGAAGAAATCTGAGTTGTCAGTAGTCATGTGAAAACCTGTTTCACATTACTAAAAATTAGAGAAATAAAAATTAAAGGCACTATGAGGTTCCATTCATTGTATCAAATGAACTCACAAGCTGACAAAAAAGAAAAGATAACAAAGGTTGGAAGGGTTGTGGGGAAATAAGACACTAATGCCCTATTTGGAGGAAAAACAAATTGCTCTGATCTTTTTGGAAATCAAGGTTGGGGTAGGCAGGAGAGATTTTTCTGTTTTCTCAGAACATATTGTAGAACAGGATATCATGGGAGGCCATATTTTGGGTTACTTGAACCACAAGCACTAGTGGAAAGAATAGACATATATATTTGTAAACAAAATGGAGGGATTCTTAAAATGGAATAGCTCTGGATAGCCAGTCTGGAGTCAGGAAGACCTGAGTTCATAATCATATATCAGAGACATAATTAGGTAGGTGGTCCTGAACAAGTCATTTTGACTTTTTCAGTCTCAGTTCTTTTTCATACACAAAATGTAGATAATAATAGTGCCTACCTCATGGGATTATTAAGAGGATAAAATTATATATGTAATGTGTTTTGTAAATCTTAAAATACTGTAATATATTGTTGTTATTGTTCTATATTTGGACCACATTAAAGGTATCGTGTTTAGTTCTAGGCAAAAAATTATAGAAAACAATAGAAAGATCCCAGAGCTCCAAGATCTCCATGTCACATTGGATAAAGATCAATCAAGAACTAGGGGCATTTATTTCAGTCAAAATGTAGAATGGGGAACATGACAATTATCCTTATTATTATAAATCCTGCCACCTGAACTGAATAGGAAATAGACATGTTCTTCTTGGTCCCCACGTGAGGAGCAATGGAAATTGCAAAAACATAATTGTATTGAAGGTAAGGGAATGCTTTATAACATTTAGCATGAACCAAGAGACAAATGAGCTTCCTTGGGAAGTTACAAGTTCTGCCTCATTGGAGGTGGCCAGAACCTAGGTGAAGATGTGTTTGCTGCATTGCACACGGGATCTTGGCACCAGATGAACAAATGTCTTTTTCAGTCCCTTCCTATTGTGAGACTCACTGTGGCTAGCATGGATGACTACATCTCTGCCTTTGTAAGTGATCCCCTACTTGATGGGCTCTGAATGTATAAAATCATTAGCATTTTCTTAAAAGTGCAAGAGAGAAAGAAACGAAACCTTAGGATATACATGGTATTTATTAGAGTATTTTGTGACATTTAAATGCATTAATCAGTCATCAGAAATTTGACATTATAATGGGGAAGGAAAAGAAGGGAGAGAGAAGAGGGATGCTGGAAAAGGAAGAAGAAGAATGAGGTTAAGGACAGCATCTATTTTTAGAAAATCATCAACTGGCTTCATTGTTCTAAAAAGGAATGGAGTGAAAATACTCATTTTCTTGTATGACTCTTGATTTTTGCCTCCATTCAAAATGTGGCAGTGATAATAATGGAGAAAAATAATATTTCCAAACTCCAATATAGGTTCTGCACTAAACTGAGGGGAATACCTGAACTTACTCTTTAAGGACAGTTTAGAGAGGAATACAGTTCAAACTTGTTTGAGTCTAGGTGGATCAACAAAATATTCAGTTCATTTGCGGCCTGAATTAAACTGGTATTGAGATTTTCCTTCCTGATAGGTTAGTAAAACTATCAACATAGCAGGGTTGGAAAGAGACATTATCCAATTATAAAGAAACCTAGAAGTCACACATTTCTTAATGCCTTAATGTGAATTTTGAGCAGAAACTTACCTTAGATAAACAGGGAAAGAATACTTTTCAAATATTCCTAGTGGAGGTAGGATAATAAAATATTAGAGCTGGGAGGAAAATTATAAAATTTCATGTTCCAATTTTATAAATGAGGAAACTGAGGACCAGAGAGGCTGTAAAGTTTGTCTAATTTTCTTCAAGTTTTCTGATTCCTAATCCAAATATGCTTCAAACTTTATTTTACTCCTATTTTACCCAGGGGAATCCTTTCACAGATAATTGTTGATTATGTGGTGTTAAATGTGAAAGAAAAAGCCTAAAATGACAGGAATTAGATCTTAGTCTCAAAATGATGCACCTAAAAAGGGAATTTTGTAGTTACGTGATTTAGACTGATTCATGCTCTGTCCAACACCAGAAAACATCATGAGTAAGCATGGCATATGGAATAATAAGAAAGCAATTACTTCCAAAACATTTGTTTCCCTTCTGATCTTTCCTAGAAAAATGTTTCAAATGGGCCCCCGATTTAAGAAGCACAAGCAGAAGAGTTATAAAGATATTCAAAGGAAAATAAGGTTAAGAGGAATCTTGGAAAAAAAGAGAAAGAATCAAGGTGACTAAATGGAAATCCAGAAATATTAAGGATTTGTTACAAGGAGGCTAGGAGAAAGAGAGAGAGAGAGAGAGAGAGAGAGAGAGAGAGAGAGAGAGAGAGAGAGAGAGAGAGAGAGAGAGAGAGAGACAGAGAGACAGAGAGACAGAGAGACAGAGACAGAGAGACAGAGAGACAGAGAGAGAGAGACAGAGAGAGAGAGACAGAGAAACAGAGAGACAGAGAGAGACAGAGAGAGAGACAGAGAGACAGAGAAACAGAGACAGAGAGACAGAGAAACAGAGAGACAGAGAGAGACAGAGAGAGAGACAGAGAGACAGAGAAACAGAGACAGAGAGAAAGACAGAGAGACAGAGAGACAGAGAGAGACAGAGAGATAGACAGACAGAGACAGACAGACAGAGAGACAGACAGACAGAGACAGACAGAGAGAGACAGACAGAGACAGAGAGAGACAGAGACAGAGAGAGACAGAGAGACAGAGTCTATTTATTAGACATTGGGACAGGTACCAGGGATAACAAGAATGAAATGGTCCCTGCCTCCATCCCAAGGATCTAATTGAAAAAGAAGGACTGAAATCAATAAATTAAAAAATATCCAAAGGAAATACAAAGGGATGTTGATAAGTGAGGGGATCACAAAGACTTCGTGTAGCAGCTGGTATCTGACATGAGGCATGAGGTGCATGAACATAGGCACAGAAACATGAGAAGGATGCTGTGTGCAGGGTTTGACAAATAACTGCCCCTTTTCAAACACAGTTTTCTGGGCATGCAGAATCTTTTGAGAAGAGGGAGCTGAAATGCTGAAGTTGAGTAGCTGTGACCAGAAGGTGTGAAGTTATGGACATGCAATGAGGACAGTGAGTCTACTCATCAACTATAAACTATGTGACACACTGCCTTGTAACAGCCCCTCATCTCTTGGCCATGTGATGCACAGAGAAGATCATGGAAATGTACCTGACATAAGGAAGTTACATAATTAATGCCATGTGATTGATTGAATAGGAATGGGTTTCCCTAACTACTTGGCTAGAACCCCACTGGATCTCAAGACCTGGGGAAGGAAGAAATCGTGGGAAAAGCAAATGCTGATGCACTTCAGTTCTAGACCCATTATCTGAGGCAATGATCACTGATCTAAAATTGGAATCAGTCCCTGAGACCACCTAATTCAATTATCTCCATTTTATAGGTAAAGAAACCGAGGTCCAGGGATGCTCAGTTTTTCCCCAAGATCAAAGATATTAAACCTCATAGAATTTAAATGTAGGTCCTCCGACTCCAGAGCTAATGTTCTTCCTACTGGACCACACTGACTTTCCAAAAAGAGAGATAACAGCAGAGAATGTAGTCAGAATAAATTCAACTTAAAAAAGAAATCACCAAAATTATTTAATGTTGTGCTGTAAATCCTGGCAATAATAATAAGACAAGAAAAATAAGGAACCAGAATAGGGAATGGCATAATAGAATAGTCTCTTTTTGCAGCTATTATTGTGATATATTTAGAAAATCCCAAAGACTCAATGAAAAATTTAGTTGAAACAATTAATAATTTTAGCAGAGTACCAAGATTAAAACAAATTTACATAAATAATCAGCATTCCTATATATCACAAACAAAGCCTTGCAAGAAGAGATAGTAAAAAATACCCCATTTAAAATAACTCCAGAGAGTACACAATACCTTGGTGTACACCCACCAAAACCAAAAACCTAAAACCAAAAAATCCCCATGGGAAATATATAAACTAAATTACATAAAAATCTTTTAATACAAATAAAATCAGATGTAAATAGAGAAATATTAATAGTTCATTAATTTATATATGTAATGTCATCCCAATTAAATTACAAAATATACTTTACTGAATTAGAAATGATAATATCAAATTTAATTTGGAAGAATAAAAAAATCAAGAGTATCAAAGGTACTAATGAAAAAAAAAGTGAAGGAAGGTTAACAAGACCAGATCTTAAATTAAATTATAAGGTAATAATTATCAAAACTATCTGTACTCACTAAGAAATAGAAACAGAAATCAATGGAGCATAGCAGACATCCAATTTACAGCAGCAAATAAATGTAGAATCTTTGTATTTGATAAGTGTAAAGACTTAGGATTTGGGATAAAAAAGTCATTATTTGGTAAAAAACAATTGTAGTGAAAACTGGACAGGAGTATGGCAGAAACTGGGCATGGATCAATATCTTATATCAGTTACCATGATAATGTCAAAACGGATACATGATCTAGATATAAAGAGTTATTACAAGAAAATTTGAAGTACATGAAACATGTTACCAGACTTATGAATATGTGAACAATTTATGAATAAACACGAGATAAAGAGCACAATGATGCACAAATGGACAATTTCGATCATATTAAATTAAAAGTTTTGTAAAAGTAAAATAAATGTTTCCAAGATCAGATGTAAAGTAGAAAATTGGGGGAATTTTTATATACAGTTTCTTAGATAAAGGTCTTATCTAAGTGTATAAGGAACTTTGTCAAATCTCTGAAAATGTGAGTCATTCTCTAGGTGATAAATGGTCAAAGGATATGAAGAGGTAGTTTTCTGATGAAGAAATCTAAGCAATTTATAGACATATAAAACATTCTAAATCATTATTGATTAGAGAAATGTAAATTAAAACAACATTAAGATATCATTTGACATTTATCAGATAGGCTATAATGATTAAAGAAGAAAATGACAAATGTTGGAGGGAATGTGGAAAATCAGAACACTAATTCATTGTTGGTGGAATTATGAGAGCATTTTAGAGAGTAATCTGGAATTATACCCAAAGATTTATTAAACTGCCTTTACCCTTTGATTCTGCTATACTACTGCTACTACTACAACATCTATTTCCAAAGATGATTAGGGAAAAAGGAAAAAAAAAAGAACCTGTATGTTCTAGAATGTTTATGGAACTTCTCTTTGTGGTGGCAAATAAATGGAAACTGTGGGAAACCCATAAACTGGGGAACAACTAAGCAAGTTGTGGTATATAATTGTGATGAAAAATTGGTATGCTATAAGAAATGATGAGCTTGATGGTCTTAGAAAAAAACACCCATAGATGAACAAAATAATGAAGAATGAAATAAGCAGAAACAAGAGAACATTGCATACAGTAACAACGATATTATTTTAAGAATAACTTTAAGAGAATAAGTTATTTAGACCATTATAAATACCCCAATGAACTACAAAGGACATATGAAGGGAGATGTTATCTACATCCAGAGAAAGAACTGATAAATAGAAGTATGTATAGAATGATTTTATATATAAATAATATGTCTCTCTCTTTCTGTCTCTCTCTCTCTCTCTCTCTCTCTCTCTCTCTCTCTCTCTCTCTCTCTCTCTCTCTCTCTCTCTCCCTCCTCTATTTGTGTCTAATTGTAACCATCTTTACAGTGGGATGGGGAAGAAAAAGAGGAAAAAAAGAAATCTACATGATAATTTTGTTATATATTTAAAAGGAATAGCAAGTTGTACATACTAAATTTTCAGTTTTACAGTCATCTTTTTAAAATTATACTGTTATGGAAATTCTTGTTTTATTCCATAAATTAAAAAGGAGAATAAAAAAATCTTTAAAACATTGGGAAATACCTAAATAATGTTACTACATGCTTGTCTTAAAAATGATTGATTAAATATCAATTCTTCATAATATTTTTCAAAGTGTATTAATTTATTTGTTTCTAGTTTTAAACAATCACTTCCATAAGTTACAAATTTTCTTCCCTTCCTTCCCCAAGATGACATGCAATCCTATACGGGCTCTATACATACGTTCCTATTAAACAGATTTTCACATCAGTCATGTTTCATAGAAGAATTAAAATGAGCAGGAGAAACCATAAAAAACAAAACAAAATATAATTAAAGAGAAAATAGTTTACTTCATTCTGTGTTCTGATTCCATAGTTCTTTCTCTGGATGTGGATGGCATTTTGCATCATGAGTCCTTTGGCAATCTTTTAGGTCCTTGCATTGCTGTGAAGGGCTAAGTCTATCAAAAAGAGTCCTTGCATACTGTGTTTGTTACTGTGTATAATATTCTCCTGCTTCTGATCACTTCACTCAGTATCGAAAATAACTTTAATTTTTTTTTTTACTTTTTAAAATAATATTTTTGCATTGTACATAAAAACAATTTTTAACTTTTTTTAAATTGAGTTCCCAAGTTCTCTTCCTTCCTTCCTCTCTTTCCCCATCCCTTCATGTTAAGTCATTTAATACAGATTATACATAGGCAATCATGTAAAATGTGTTTCCATATTAGCCGTGTAGCAAAAAGACATATAGAACAAAAAACACATGAAAAACAAAGTAAAAAATAGTATACTTCAATCTGTATTTAGACTACATTAATTTTTTCTCTGGAGGTGGGTAGAATTTTTCATAAGTCCTTTGGATTTGTCTTCTATCACTTTATTACTTTATTCACTCAATATTGCTGTTACTGTGTACAATGTTCCCTTGGTTCTGTTCATTTTACTTTGCATTAGTTCATGTAGGTCTTTTCAGATTTTTCTAAAATCATCCTGCGTGTGATTAGGAAAGCACAAAACCTCACCGAAAAAAATAGAATTAGAATTGGTCAAGTGTATACTAATGATTCCATGATACATCAGGAAACAATAAAACAAGGCAAAAGGATGAAAAATAGAAGAAAATGTGAAATATCAGAAAAAACAATTGACTTGGAAAATAGATTGAGAAGAGATATTTTAAGAATTATTGGAGTACCTGAAAGTTATGACCAAAAAAAGAGTCTAGACATCATATTTAAAGAAATAATAAAGAAAAAACTATGCAGGTATCAGAATCTGAGTACAAAATAGAAATTGAAATAATCCACCAATCTCATCCTGAAAGAGATCCCAAAATGAAAGCTCTCAGGAACATCATAGCCAAATTCCACCAGGTCAAGGAGAAAATATTGCAAGTAGCCAGAAAAAAATAATTTAAATACCATATGGCCACAGGCCAGATCAAACAAGATTTAGCAGTTGCCACTGTGAAGAGGTGAAGAGCTTAGAGCATGATATTCCATAAAACAAAGGAGTTAAAATTACAACCACCAACAAACAACAATTATTCAGCAAAACTGAATATAATCCTATAGGGGAAAGAATGACAATCCACTTTAGTATCTTTACCAAGAAAATCCCAAATGAGGTCAATATGGTGATACCATCTTATCGTCTGTAAAAAGTGATAATTTTGTTTCGTTGTTACTTATTCTTGTTCCTTCAATTTGTTTTACTGGTCTTATTGCTATAGATAGCATTTGAATGTAATGTTGAATAATAGTGGTGATAACAGACGTTCTTGTTTCATCTCCAGTATTAGAAGGACTTCTAGTTTATTGTCATAATTGCAATATAATTTATTTTATAGAGATAGAAAAATAAGAATAAATTAATTTGTAGGAGCAAAATGTAGATCATATATACATACACACATACGATATATATATAATATATACATACACACATATACATACATTAATATATACATATATGTGCATATGTATATATGCACATATGTGTGTATACACATACGGCTTGCCTTCTCAGTGGGTGGGTGGGGAGACAATTCAGAAGTGAAAATTAACATGAGAAAATAAAAAGAGCAGAGAGATTTGCTAGACATACACAAAATTTTAAAGTTATGTATAGAGCCAAATCAATGTCTGAATGGTAGGAATTTCTTTACTGTGAGCTCTAAGCTATTGTGATTATACTAGTAAGTTTTCATTCAATATGAATGCCACAGAACTTCAGAAAGAGGGATCATATTTTTCCTAGGCAAGTGATTCTCAAATTTTTTCATATCTAGGTCCCTTACACTGTTAAAAATCAATGAGAAACCAAAAATGTTACTTTAGGTGTGCTACATCTATCACTTCTTAAAATTATTGTTGTTGTTCATTCGTTTCAGTCATGTCCATCTTTTTGTGACCCCATTTGGAGATTTCTTGGCAAAAATACTGGAGGGGTTTGCCGTTTCCTTCTCCAGTTCATTTTACAGATGAGGAATGGAGCAAAACTGGATTAAATAACTTGCCCATAGTCACACAGATAGTAAGTGTTTGAGGCTGGACTTGAACTCATAAAGATGAGTCTTCCGGACTTCAGGGCCAGTGCTCTATGCACTGAGTCACCTACTTGCCCTTATCACTATTTACCATATTAGAAATTAAAGCTGGTGGGTTATATATGTATGTGTGTATGGATGTATGTATATACATACATGCATATAAACACATTTATGTATTTGTTCATCTTAGATTGTAAGCTCCTTGAGGGCAGGGATTGTCTTTTGTGTATTCTTCTCCCCAGTGCACAGTTTCTGGCACAGAGTAAGTGATTAATAAATGTGTATTGACTAATACATAAAATAACAATATTTTTATGTGAAGTAGCTATCTTCTCCCCCAAATGAGAAGAATGGCATTATTTTACATAGTTTTGCAAGTTCCTTAAATGATTAGCTTAGTAGAAGATATCTGAGCTTTTATATCTGCTTCTGCACTTAATCTGTTGAGATATAGTTAGTACAAGAAGAAAATCCAGCCCACACAAATATGTAGTTGGAAAAGAGAAAAAAAAGTTTTAGTAGATAAATAATTTCTTAGTATTATCACAAAAATAATTTTGATGTCATGCCCATGGTAAGGGTCTATGCACTCCCATGGCCCATAGTTTTGACAGCACAACCTTTGGAGAACATTGCTTCAGGCTCCAGTTGCACTAGTGGTTAAAATAGGATGTGGTTCATTAAATTGTCGGCCTTCCACGTGAAAAATAAATGGGGACAGGTTGAATATAGGCGATAGCTGAGCAAAATATGTGGAAGCCAGGTGTGATGCACCTCTTTTTCAGAATAACAGGTAGGTGTGAGCACATTCCATAACACCACCCACTGGCATTTCATAGGAATCTTCAACAGAGGTAGCAAAACACAAAGAAGCTGGCATTGATGATGCTGACAGCATCTAATCAGGCCTGGATTCTGGTTACTAAGGAGGAAGTTTCACTCTTTTTTACCCTTAGAGTCAAAGCAATAGCCAATGAGGCTATCCTGTTCTTAAAATAATATTATTTTTGTTTTTTCTTTGTATTCTCAGCACTTAGCAAAGTACCTGGCACATGGAAACCACTTAATAAATGCCTCTTGGTTGATTGATTATATAGCATGTTCTAGTTTGCAAAGCCTCGTATAAGCATTACTTTATTACAGCCATTCAATAGCACTGTGAGGGCAAGTGTTCCAAATATTATCAGTCTCATTTTACAAATGAGGAAACTGAGTCTCAGAGAGGGAAAGCAACTTGTCAGTTTCAGAGGTGAGATTTGACTTCAAGGCCAGCACTCTTCTCTGCCCTGATGTCTGTTTTAATCCCTGGGGTATTTCAGCTGCAGCAATGGGAATTTTTGGCACTTGTTAATTAGTAGGAAGGCTGTTTATATCCTGGTGGGCCTTCCCCAGGGTGTCTTGGCACTGAGGCTTCTTCAATTACTAGCTGTGCCAACCCTGAACTGCTGCTATAAGGCTTAATCCTGTTGACTTAATTCTTTGACTTCCATTAAAATGTATATAAGCCAGGCAGGGGGTAAGACTTTAAACTCATTTATTGTGACTGGCTTAATGGGAATCAAAGCTCAGATAACAGCCTTTGATATGGAGGCAAGAGGAAAAATCAAAAGATACTGGACTCTGAAGAAGAGCAAAGGTTTGTCTCCTCCTCCTCCACTTCATACTACTCAGTTCACAAAGACACAAAGTTTGACACCCAAAAACTTGTTCATTTTTTAGTGGCACTCCCACCCTCCCAACAGCTGATTTTCCCAAAACTGAGGCAGGACAACAGAGAAAACAGTGGAACCTGACTCAGAGAACCAGGGTTCAAACTTGCTTCTGATGCTTCCTACTTTTATGAGCATGGGAAAATCACTTAGGCCCTCAGGGCCTCAGTTTCCTTATCTGTAAGATGAGGGTACTAGATTTCATAGCCTCTGAGCTTCTTTCTACCTAGAGAACACTACATTTAATGAGTCTGTAATTTTATGAGTCGTTCCATTTTTTACCCCTCCCTGTTCCTCATCACCGATATCTAGCCTGTGGCCAAATTCTGGTGACTTTCTGTTCTCAACATGTCTTGAATCAACCTAATTCTCCCCACTCTCATTGTCACCACCCGGTCTATGCCCTTATCATCTCTCTCTTGGTCTATTGTAATTGGAGTCAATCAATACACATTGATTAATCATGATGAAAAATGCTAGTCACCTTCAGAGAGAGAACTGACAAACTCAGAATGCATATTGAAACATTTTTAATTTTATTTTTCTTGCTTTTTTGCCACATGACTAATATGGAGATATGCTTTGCATACCTTTATGTGTATAATGGATATCACATTTCTTACCTTCTTAGTGGGTGGGGGAGGGAGGAGAGAGATAGAATTTGTAACTGAAAATAACTTTTAAAAATAAATATTTAATAAACATTTACTAAGACACTGTCCTAAAAACTGGGGATGCAAAAAAGAGTTCAAAGACAGTCCCTGCATTTAAGGAGCCACAGTCTGATAGGTACAATGGCAAGTAAACAAATGTATCCTAGCAAGCTATATGGGGACAAGTGAGAAATAATTAAAGAGGGAAGATGCTAGAATTAATGTTGAGAAAGGCTTCCCATAGGAAGCATAAGGGAAGGAATAAAGTATAAGAATACTGGAAAGGTAAGAGGGGGTAGGTTATGAAGATCTTTAAATATCAAACAGAAGATTTAGTATCTGAGGCAACTGGGAGCCACTAGAACTTACTGAGTATATTAGTTATATAGCTGATAAGTCATTTTATTAGCTGAATGGAGAATGGACTAGACCAGGAAGAGCTTGAAGCAGGCAGACTTACCAGCAATAGTCCAGGTGGGAAGTGAGAAAGGTCTGCACCAGGTGCTCTTCACCTGTTGGGTATCCTTCAATTGACTCTGAGGCAGTCAAGAGTTATAATACAGTTATGTGGTGTCTATGATGTTTCCCCAAATCACCAATCTAATCATTGTGTCCAGAAAGAAAACGTAGCTAATGTGGCATGATTTGTATAAATAAGCACTTATATGTATATATACATGTATACATATAGATATTATATATATCATGAGATCTTAAGCTATAATATCTATATTATTTATTATTTAATATATTTATGTCGAGACAGTTTGTGGGAAGAAGCACTAGTAGCTGGTATGAAATGGGAATCATCTCATGGAGACAATGGCAACTTCTGCTGAGCTCTGAAGAAACTAGGGATTTCTAGATTCCAAAGTTGCAGGAGAGAAATGAGTACATTCCAAGTGTGTGTGTGTGTGTGTATGTGTGATCTGTAGCAGGTCCTGCACAATGGCATTGAGTTTGGAGATGGATTGTAGTATGAACGTCAGACTAAAGAGTGAGTGAAGGGCAGATAGACGTACTAAGCCTGGAAAACCAGTTTAGAAGCAGGTTCAGAGGTTCTTAAATTCCAAAGAGAGAAGATTGTATTTCATTTGAGGGCTAATTCACAACTGCAGGAGTTTATTGAGCAAGAGAATGGCATAGTTATACTTTAGGAACACTGTGTATGGATGATGGATTTTAAAGAAATGAAGAAAGGAGAGCAATTAAGAAGCTATTGATACAGGACATACAAGAGATAATGATGAACAGCTCCAACAATTTAAAAAAAATGCATGTGCTGTTTCCCAGTTATTATCTTTTTTTTAAAATAAGTCTTTATTTCTTTCTATTTTTTACATTACCATGATTCTTTTCAGCACCCTTCCACTCCCTTCCCTTCATTCCCAGGGAGTGATGGCATAAAAGAAATATAATTTTAAAGCTACCCCCTCAAAAGAGAGAAAAAAGGTTAAAATCAACATAACTTATCAATAGATCAAAAAAGTCTTGAAATATGTGCATTTTACACTTCGGGATCTCCAGCCTCTACAAAGGGGTAGGTTGGGAATGCCTTCTCAAATTCCTTATTTTAAGTCATGATTGCTATTGATAATCATGCAACACCTTATTTGATTTCATTTTTCTCACTATTCTTTTCCATTACATTGTTGTAGTCAATGCGTCTGTTGTTTGTTTGACTCCACTTATTTGGTTCGGCAAATAGTTGTAAATCTCTCCACATTTCTCTGTATTCATCAAAATCATTATTTCTTTTTTATTATTATTTATTTATTTTAAGTTTTCAACATTCATTTCCACAAAATTTTGAGTTCCAAATTTTTCACCCATCTCTCCCTTCCCCCACTCAAAATGCCTTGCATTCTGATTGCCCCTTCCACCAATGTACCCTCCCTTCTTACACCTCTCCCTTCCCTTATCCCCATCTTCTCTCTTGTCCTGTAGGGCAATATAAATTTCTATACCCCATTACCTGTATTTCTTATTTCCCAGTTATACACAAAAACAATTCTCAACATTTGTTCCTTCTCTTCCTTCCTTCCTCACCACCCATCCCCACTGAGAAGGCAAGCAATTTAATATAGGCTATACATGTGTAGTTTTGCAAATGACTTCCGTAGTAGTCATGTTGTATAAGACCGACTATCTTTCCCTCCATCCTATCTTGTCCCTCATTTCTTCTGTTCTCTCTTTTGATCTTGTCCCTCCCCTAGAGTGTGTACTTCTAATTCCTCCTTCCTCCCATTTGCCCTCCCTTCCATCATCCACCCCACCCTACTTATCCACTTCTCCTCTACTTTCCTGTACTGTAAGATAAATTTTCATACCAAATTGAGTGTACATGTTATTCCTTCCTTGAGTCAAATGCAATGAGAGCAAACTTCACTTTTCCTTCTAAGTTCCCCCCTTTTCTCCTCCATTGGAAAAGCTTTATCTTGCCTCTTCTGTGAGAGATAATTTTCCCCAATCCACTTCTCCCTTTCTTCTCCCAATATATTCCTCTCTCCACCCTTAATTTTATTTTTTTAGATATGATTCCTTCCTATTCAACTCACCCTGTGATCTCTCTCTCTCTCTCTCTCTCTCTCTCTCTCTCTCTCTCTCTATATATATATATATATATATATATATATGTATATATACATATATATGTATATATGTCAATGTGTGTGTGTGTGTGTGTGTGTGTGTGTGTATAATTCCTCCAACTACCTAGATACTAAGAAAAGTTTCAAGAGTTACAAATATTTTCTTTCCATGTAGGAATGTAAACAGTTCAACTTTAGTAAGTCCCTTGTGATTTCTTTTTCCTGTTTACCTTTTCATGTTTCTCTTGATTCTTATGTTTGAAAGTCAAATTTTCTTTTCAGCTCTGGTCTTTTCATCAAGAATGCTTGAAAGTGCTCTATTTCACTGAATGACTATATTTTCCCCTGAAGTAGTATACTCAATTTTGCTGAGTAGGTGATCCTTGGATTTTATCCTTGTTCCTTTGACTTCTGGAATATCTTATTCCACTCCCTTTAATCCCTTAATGTAGAAGCTGCTAGATCTTTTGCTATCCTGATTGTATTTCCACAATACTCAAATTGTTTCTTTCTACCTGCTTGCAATATTTTCTGCTTGACCTGGGAACTCTGGAATTTGGTTACAATATTCCTAGGAGTTTCTCTTTTTGGATCTCTTTCAGGATGTGATTGGTGGATTCTTTCAACATATATTTTGCCTTCTAGTTATAGAATATCAGGGCAATTTTCCTTGATAATTTCATGAAAGATGATGTCTAGGCTCTTTTTTTGATCATGACTTTCAGGTAATCCCATAATTTTTAAATTTTCTCTCTTGGATCTATTTTCCAGGCCAGTTGTTTTTCCAATGAGATATTTCACATAATCTTCCATTTTTTCATTTTTTTGGTTTTGCTTTGTAATTTCTTGGTTTCTCATAACGTCATTAGCTTCTATCTGTTCCATTCCAATTTTTAAAGAACTATTTTCTTCAGTGAGCTTTTGAACCTCCTTTTCCATTTGGCTATTATGCTTTTGAAAGCATTCTTCTCCTCATTGACTTTTTGGACCTCTTTTGCCATTTGAGTTAGCCTATTTTTCAAGGTGTTATTTTCTTCAGCATTTTTTTGGGTTTCCTTTAGCAAGCTGTTAACTAGCTTTTCATGATTTTCTTGCATTGCTCTCATTTCTCTTTCCAATTTTTCATCTTGCTCTCTTACTTGATTTTCAAAACCCTTTTTGAGCTATTCCATGGCCTGGGACCATTGCATACTTAATTTTAGATTTTGGATTCGGAAACCTTGACTTTTATGTCTTCCCCTGATGGTAAACTTTGTTCTTTCTCATCTGAAAGGATGGGAGAGAATACATGTTCACCAAGAAAGTAACATTTTATATAGTCTTACTTTTTTCCCTTTTTTGGACATTTTCCCAACCAGTTACTTGACTTTTGAGTCCTTTGTAAAGAGTAGGGTATACTCTGGGGACCTGTAAGATCTCAGTTCCTCCAAGGTGACACAATCGAGGGAGAGACATTTACTCCTTGGCCTTGCTCCTGGCTGAGATTTAGATCAGCTGGTCAATTCGCTCATGGGCTTTAGGTGGCAGTGGGGCCACCACTCAGGGCTGAGGTATGGATCAGCTGGTCAGTTCCCCCAAGGACTTTATGCTGAGCTCCTCCAACACTGGACCCTGGCTACTGTCCTGGCCACTGCCATATCCACCCTGCCCATTGCTGCTGCTGCTGCCACTGGCTGCCTCTGACACCTGGGGCCAGGGCTAGGGTAGGACCAGCTCCTTTCTTGCTCTGGTTGAAAAAGTCCTCTCACTGACCTTTGGTGCCTGTGGGTTAAGGGATCTGCATGGAGATTTCATCCCTAAGTCTGATCAGGTCCTTCTTCTCCCAGTGCCCCATGCAGCTAAGGCTGGGCTGGGCTCTGCTCTGTGAATGGTTAGACAGACCTTTCCATTGGCCTTCCAGGTCACCCCGGACTGGCAATCTCCACTCCATCATTCTGTGACTTCTGCTGCTCTAGAATTTGTTAGAGTCTTTCTTTACAGGTATTTTGTAGGCTGTGGGGGACAAGCTGGAGTATTTGTATCTTTCTGCTCCACCATCTGGGCTCCACCCCCCCCAAATCATCATTTCTTAAAGCATAGTAATATCCATGTTCAATGATGTGTTTAGTCATACCTCAACTGAAGAATATCTGCTTTGTTTCCAGTTGTTGTTGTTGTTGTTTTTACTATCACAAATAGTACTGCCACAAATATTTTGCTGAATGTGGTGATTACTTTCTTATTATTAATGGCTTTCTCGGGCTTATAAGCCCAGTAATGGAGCCTTCAATTCAAAGTTAATTGATATTTTAGTCACTATACATGTATAATCCCAAACTGCTTTATGGTTACACTAATTTACAGTTCCACAGAGTACTGGTGGACCTGTTTTTGAGGACCTCTTAAACATTGACCATTCCAAACTTTTTCCACCTTTGCCAATTTATTGACTGTGAGGTAAAAACTTGGAGAGGTTTTCAAGTGCATTTCTCTTTTCATGATTTGGAGCATTTTTCCTATGGTTATGAATACATTTTGATTATTCTTTTGAGAACGGTTCATATCATTTGACTGTTTATCTATTGAAGAAAGAGTTTTGGTTATATACACATGGCTTTCTCACCAAACATAAGTTTTATAGTTATATTATCTAAATGCATGTTAATACGCACATAATAATAATTTATATATTTTGGATGTCAAACCCTTATCAGAGAAATTTGATACAAATTTTTCTTTTTTACCATTAAATTTCTTCTCTTCTTATCTTAGGTGAATAGTAGTAATATTAATAGTAATAATAATAGTCATAGTTGTTATTATTGGTTGGTATATAGATTTTTGAGTTTTATGTAATGAAAATAATCCATTTCATTTTTTAAGAAATTGCTACTGTCTCTTGTTTGGTTAAGAACAAATCTCTCAAGCAAAGTTCTAAGAAATAAATGATATCTTTCTCTTCTGATTTTTCATAGTATTATTATTAATGTTCAGGTTACTTGTTCATTTATATAATATTATTATGTAATATGATTATATAATATGTCATTATAATATATTATATATATCATTATGTATTATGAGGAAACATGATGCTTCATTGGATACTGTGCTGGACATAGAGACAAGAAGATTTGAGCTCATCCTGCTTTAGACATTTAATAGTTATGTGACCCTGAGTAAGTCATTTAACTTATTCTTGTCTCAGTTTTCTCATCTGTAAAGTGATGGTAACAATAACACCTGAATTACAGGACTGTAGTGAGAATAAAATGAAATAATACTTATAAGGCACATTGCAAGCCTTAAAGCTCTATTTAGACCCTAGCTATTAATAAAATATAGTATAAGATCTTCATAGAATTTTAATTTTTGCCAGACTACTTTCTAGTTTGCCTTGTGCTTTTTATCAAATAAGGAGTTCATTCTGAAGCACTTTATGTTTTTTGGTTGATCAGAATCTGGTTATTGAGTTCCATTCTTTTCTCCCTTATCAAATCTATTCCATTGATCTGTGTATTCTTTTTTAAACCAATTCTGGATGACTTTGATGTTGGCTTACTTATATTATAGTTTGGGGTTTACACGTACTATCCAACCTCCACTTCCACCTCTTTTCATTTTTTCCCTTGCTGTTACACATCTTTGATTTTTCCATTGAATTTAGTAATTATTTTGAATTCTGCAAAACATCCCTTTTATAGCTTAATTGTATAGTATTAAAATTGTATAAAACCAACTTATATATATTATATATTGTAGCATATATTGGCAAATATATATATATATTATATGTTATATTGGCAAAGCTCAGCTTTGAGTGCTGAATACTCATATAACTCTTAAAGTTATTATTGATCTTTAAAAGAAGGTATTATAATTGAATTTATGTAAGTATTTTTTCACCTGTTAGATGGATTCCAAGATAATTTGTGCATTTTGAAGTTACTTAGAATGACACTTCTTTTTTTTCTATTATTGCCTCTAGAAATTTCTTATTTTATAGAAATGATTTTCATTTGAGGGGGGGTTTATTTTGTAGTCAACAACATCAGTGAAGTTATTTATGATTTTAACTAGTATTTTTGCTGGTTCCCTGGGGTTTTCTAAGTAAATCATCATATCAGAAAGTAAGGATAGTTATCCTTTTAAAAATTTTCATGTCTTCACTTTCTTCCTCTTCTTTTTTTGCTATTAATAGTTTTTTTTTTCAGAACTATGTCTAATAAAACCAGAAAGTGATAATTCTTTTTTCCTGTATTTTTGGCAAAATTTCTAGTGCATACAAATCGCATAAAATAATTGCTTTTGGTTTCTGAGTTTTTACGAAAAGTTCACCCTATGCCTATTGTGTAGGCTGATTTTTAGTATGAATCAGTAACTCTTAAAATAATTATGAATTTTAGGTGTTTTTATTTGAATAGTTATGTTGATTTAAAAATTTTGAATCAACCTTTAATTCTTGATATAAATCAAATTTATTCATGATGAATGGTTTCTTGAATAACATGCTAGAATTCCTTTGGCAGAATTTTATTTAACATTTTTAATCAATATTCATTAATGACAGTTCTGTGGCTTTTCCTCCTTTGGTTTAGGTATTGGGACAATATTTGCATCAAAAAATAATTAGTGGAGTACTTTCATTGTTGACTATATATATATATATATATATGTATATATATATTTTGTAGCTGTGGAACAATTTTTTTTAAAGCTTATATACAATTCTCCTGTGAATCTGTCAGGACCAGGAGGATTTTTGTAGGTTTTATTTTTATCACCTATTTCTTTTTACCTTTTCTGTGATTAGATTTCAAAGAGTTCTATTTGGCTTTCTGTTAATTTATATATTATATGCTTTTGAAAATATCATTCCACTTATTTGGTGTTCTCATATGTGGTAGCTTATAACTGCATAGTAGGTTCTATAATTCTTTTTAAAATTTCTTCTGGTTTTATTCTGCTTTCACTCGATGTTTTTGATATTTTTAATTCAATTTTCTGCCCTCTTCTTTTTAACCATATTGACTGAAGGCTTATCAATTTTATGTGTCATTTTGTAGAACTAGCATTTAGTTTCACCACTTCTATGGATTCTTGTTTCAAAGTTCTCAATATCTCTTTTCATTTAAGTGTCTCTTTTTTGTGTTTATTTTGTGCTCGGTTTTTTCTGTTGGCTTTCTATTTATTAAATGCAAATTCAGTTAATTTATCCTCTCTTTTTTCTTGACATATGATTGTGTCTATGTATGTATGTACATATGTATATATTTTCCTGAAGACTGCTTTAACTACATCCCAGGAATTTTGGTGTGTTGTTTCATTGCTGACATTTTCTTTCACATAATTATTTATTTCTAAGATTTATTCTTTGACCCATTCATTATTTAGAATTTCATTATTAAGATTCTTTTTGGGTCTGTCTTTTTGTTGATAACTTATTGGATACTATGTTTATTTCATTATGATGTGCAAAGGATGTGTTTGTTCTTTCTTCTTTCTTTACATTTGTTGTAACATGGATCTTATGGACTCAGTTGTCAATACACACACACACAACACCAATTATGTGTAATAAAGTGTTAAACAGATGTCTTAATTTAAGCAGGAAAGGGTGTGCTCTTTCCATGCATATGTCCTTTCCCACCCTATGTCATGCCTTTACATCTAGCTGAGAATGGCAATCATACTCAATGCTGCAATTCCTAGAAAAAAGATATCAATCAGTTGCCCTACAATTGCGCTCTTTATTCTTGTAGTTTCCCAGACCAACATGCTCCTCCTCTGGCACTATTCCCCTAGATGTATTAACTTCTTTTATTACAATGTAAGCTCCCAAAGTCTGGGACTTTCTTGGTAATTTTTTACATATGTCCCCAGTACATAAAGAAAAAGAAGTCCTGCTCAATTATACATATGCGATTCCTACTTTTTCATACATTCATTCATCCATGCATATATTCATGCTGAATATTATGAGTTATGACCCTTTAAGGTTAAAAAAGTATGCCTTATTAGAAAGTAACATAGGAATCTTTTTAAATGGTGGCATAATAGCATTATAGAGGAAGAGAAGTTAATGAGTACCTTTTATGTGCCAGTCAATGTGCTAAGTGCCTTATAAATATTGTCTCATTTGATCCTTATGACACTCCTAGGAGGCAGGCACTATTATTATTCATATTTTATAGTTGAGGAACTGAGGGTGAAAGAGATAAAATTATTTTTTCAGGGTCACACATCAAACAAATGCTTCAGTATCAATTTGACCTCAGATTTTTTCTGACGCCAGACGCATGCTCTATATACTGAAGAACCTAGAAGCCTCGTCAATACATACATCAATATATACTTTTTTGAGAAAATCCATGAATCTAGGCATGAGGATCAGAAAGACACAGTGAAGAACTTTTGTATAACATTCATGAAAGAAATATATGATAAAAACAATGAAGAGAAAGAATAAAAAAGGCAGAAAGAAATCCTAACCTATGTAGGGTCCTAACAGTTAACATTTATATTATTATTTGAGATTTGTAGAGTTCTTTAAACTAACACACATATATTACATATATGTATTTCTATGTCGTATACCCATGTGTATGTGTATACACATATGTATATCTCTGTGCATATATGTGTATATCTCTGTATAACTATGTGTTGAATAGATGTATACATATATACATGCATACATACATATAATGTATCCTGTGTGGTAGGGGCTGTTATTATTCCCATTCACAGATAAGTAAACTGAGGTTGCCAAAGATAAGTGCCTTTTAAGTGTCTAGGCAGAATTCAAATTGAGATATTCCTCTCTCCAAGTCTAGCATTCTACCCACTACACTACACCATACAGCTTGATTTTTTATTTTTTTTAAATTCATTTCATTTTCAATTCATAGAACAAAACAAGCATTTCCATAACCCTGTCCAATAAAAAGATGATTGTACATGAAAATGTAAATCTAATATGTACAACTTGCTGTTCCCTCAAAATAAACAAACAGTTATCATGGAAATTTCTTTCTTTCCCTTTTTTCTTCCCTCCCCTGCCTCACCCTAGAGATGGCTACCATTAGACACAAGTAGATATCTATCTGTACAATTATTTCTATACATGCTTTCATTTATCAGTTCTTTCTCTGCTTGAAGATAGCATCTTACTTCATTTATCCTTTATTTTTAATTTGTGTATTTATAATAGTCAAGCTGATTTAATCACATAAAGTCTTTCTTAAAACAATCTTGCTATTACTATATACAGTGTTCTCTTGGTTCCGCTCACTTTATTCTTCGTCATTTTAGACAAGTCGTTCCACACCTTTCTAAGATCATTGTGCTCATTATTTCCTATAGCACAGTGCTATTCCATCACAACATACAGCACAACTTGTTCAGTCATTCCCTAATTGATGGGATTCCTGCAATTTCCAGTTCTTTGCTATCACAAAGGGAGGTACTATAAACATTCATATTCAAAGTTATAATCACTACTTGTGAATTTCCTTTCATCTTATTTTTACTCACTAATTTTGTTCTCAACTTCTCTTTTTACCCTATCCTTGTTAACTTATCTTTCCCCTCCACCATTCCCCTACTCACTTCTCCTGCCCCTCTAATAGTCCCTCCAAAAGAATCCACGTTGTCTCCCTACCCTTCCAAATGCCATTCCTTTCAACCCTTTAAAAGTCTAAAACTTATGATACCAAGAAACAGTATAACTAGAAAAAAACAGAAGGGAATCTGAAACAATCTCATTAGGAAAAAAGAAAACTACTGATAAGGAGAACAGATAGCAGAGTGACAATATAAAAATTGTCAGACTGCCTGAAAATTATGATTCAAAAAAGAATCTGTGTACAATATTGCAAGAAATTATTAAGGAAAATGGTCCTGTAGTTCTTGAACAAGAGGGTAATATAGAAATAGAAAAAAATGAGCTTTCAGCACTTGAAAGACATACTAGAAGACAAACTTACAGGAATGTCATAGCCACATCTCACAACTCCCAGGTTATGGAGAAAATATTGCAAGCAACAAGAAAAAAATTAAATGCTGAAGATTTCACAAAACCTAGCATCTACTCTAAAAGACGGTGGGTCTTGGAACATTATGTTTTGAAGAGTGAAATAGCTGGGATTGAATCTAACAGTAACTTACCTAGTAAAGTTCAATATAATCTGAAATGAATATATATATATATATTTGATGAACTAAAAGACTTTGCAGCAAAAAAAGACCACAGCTCAGTGGAGAATTAGATATAAAAGATTCGGAAGCATTTTAAGGAAAACATTAAAAGCTAATTATAAGGTGTTCATTAAAGTCAAACTATTTATTACATATGTGAAAATATCATTAATCTTAAAACTGTCATAGTAAAGTGGTTTGAATGAAAGGTTGGAACTGAATTGTGTATGATGGAGTGATTCTAAAAAAAACAAAGGGAACAACCATATTATTATCATGAAAATTATATTATAAAAATGGAGCATGAAAGGAAGAACTAATACAGAGGAAGTAGGTGGGGGTGGAGGGCTGGTAATATTGGAATCTTACTCTCATCTGAGTTGAAGAGGAACCAACAGGTGCATCTGAAAGTATATAAAAGTCTTCTGAACATGTAGAGAAGTAAGAAAACTGGGGTAGAGGGTTGGGGAGATACTTATACTTTGCTTTAAAAAATCTGTTCAAGCAGGGAAGAGGGGTACATAGTTAGACAACAGTACCTCCAAAAAAGACCTGGAAATTTTAATGTAAAATCTCAAATGAAACCAATAGTATGCCATTGTAGCCAAGAAATCTCTGATGTGGTTTCTTAGAAGCATCTATGATTTCATTAATGTAGGCACATGCAATATTGCAGAGTACAATTCATTCATATAGCCAAGCCTCCTGAGTGGCTCCTGCCCATATCATCCTATAATCCCCCATGGGGTAGAGGGATGGGTGAGGTGATATACTGGAGGCTTCATTGAGTTTTCTTGCTATTTCTTGGATGACAATAGAATTTGCAGTATATGCATCGTTTATCCCTTTCTCTCACCCTATAACCCCATAACCCACTCACCTTCTTTACTGAGCTCTTTGATGACACCAATACTTGATTTCTATAACTTTTCCATGATAATTGGAAATTGTCACTGGTGATAAATTTACTATGGTCTATCCAGGCCTGCCACACACCACCTCCTTCCTCTTGATAGAAGCATGATCTGGAGCATTTTGTTCATTTATGGGTACAATATTTTAGAAAGGACTTTGTCAAACTAGAGTGAATCTAGAGGATGATAATGGTGTTCATTGAAAGAAGTGAGGATGCAAATGCTGATTTATGTATGATAATATTACAGTCCTTAACAATTTGAAAGGAAGAATCTGAAGTCAAGAAAACATCTTACTGAGTTCAAATCTGCCCTCAAACCCTTACTAGTTGTGTGATTCTGGGCAAGTCACTTAACCTTGTTTTGCCTCAGTTTCCCCATCTGTAAAATAATCTGGAGGAGGAAATGACAAATCACTTCAGTGTTTTTGCTAAAAAAAAAACCTCAAAGGGGGTCTGGGAGAGTTGGACATGACTGAAAAAATGATTGAATAGCATTAGGAAAGAGACATTCAACTATTACTATTTTCCCCCTCTTTTGATCTGGGAACAAGCGATGAACATTGTTGTGGAATAGATTTTAGATCCTTTAAAGGAACAACTCCCCAACAAGAGAAACACAGAAAGTTAACAATATGGATTTATAAGTACAAAATAAAGCCCTATGGGAGGTCCTGGGGGAAATTTTGATTCAGAAAGATTTCATGGATAAGGTAGAATTTGAGTCTATAAAATAGAAAATAGGCAAGAACTCAACTAATAGAGAGAGGGAGAGAGCGAGAGACAGAGAGATAGAGAGAGACACACACAGATAGAGAGAGAGAGAGAGAGAGAGAGAGAGAGAGAGAGAGAGAGAGAGAGAGAGAGAGAGAAAGAGAGAGAGAGAGAGAGAGAGAGAGAGAGAGAGAGAGAGAGAGAGAGAGAGAGAGAGAGAAAGAGAGAGAGAGAGAGAGAGAGCACATTCCATGTACTGATAAGAGCTTGGTCAATGTAAAGAGGAGAGAACATAACACAGTCATGACATGGGGGTCATAGAGTCGACTGCTTTTGCTGTAACATAAGAGTCCATGGGAAAGGGTTTTTATATCCAGACTAGTCCTTTCCTGCCATTCTTTCTACCACCCATTCCAACCACTGCTACCATCCATCTCAGTTCCCTAAGAAGTATTTTTTTCTTCCCCCTCTTCCAACCTACCTGTTTGCTTCTCCCCTTCCTAGCAAGTTTCTCTTGGATATATTCTTTTGGGAGTAGAAGTTTTGAAAATCCATTTTTTGAAGTTAGACTTTTAGTCTGATAAGAAAATATTCACTATTGTAGATTTGTTGGAGATCCAGCAGTTTATAGATGCTATGCTTTTTGAAGGAAGATGTCTGTGGGACAAATGAAGACACTCTAAGATCTTAATATAACCAGGCAAATCTCTCACAGGCCCAGTGCAATAACCATTTGATAATTTTGGATTGTTTTGGAGATGCCACAAAGACTCAAAAAATGCCTGGAGGAGTAGATGCTAAAAAAAACAACAGAGACCGAGCAAATGTCCTGCTTCATTTTTTCTAAATCCAAGGAGAGGTCTGATTCTGTAGTGAATAAAATCATTAGCATGCATGTGTGATCTGTCTGTACATCTGTGATCACAATAAAAACTTCAACTTTCCTAAATCTCTGTGCCTGGCTTCTCCAAAAATTACCTTGTATATATTTTGTGTATATCTATATTTTGGTTTGTCTTTCTTCCCATTAAAATGTAAACACCTTGAGGGAAAGGATAATTTCACCCTTATCTTTGCAGTCCCAGCATCCAGCTGAGTGCATGGTATGCAAGAAGAATTTAATAAACTATTATTGCTTGGTTGTTTGGTTGCATGACTGGCTGACAATAAAGACAAGAACTCACAGCATTTTTCTTCCAAGATTCTTATTTTTTTTTCTGTTTTTTTGAGGTGCAGTGGACAGAATACAGACCAGAGATTATATTTTTGTAGAATGTAATGGTGTGGAAACTTCCTCTACTCTCTCTGTAATTGAAAGTCTTTTGGAGTTATCTAGAACACTAAGAAATGAAGTAATGGTGAACATACAAGGGTGGATTAAAAATATTTAACACCCACCTTCCTGTATGTTATGTGTCTCTGTTCTGTGCACAACACACTTTAAGTTTATTCTTCATTACTCACATTTCTACATTGTTTTCTTATATTTAGGCCATCAAAAAAGCAACAAATCAAGCTCTGGTTTGTAATATTTCCTGATTTCCAATATATAAATGCTTACACTGAAAATTTAATAATTATCTCTCTTAAGCTGATTTGAACTGGCTTCAGTACACCTCTGGACTCACATGGCTAGTATACAAAGGTTTCAGAAGGAAGGGAGAGATAAAAAGGGGTAAATTATCTCACATGAAGAGGTGAGAAAGATCTGTTACAGTGGAGCGGAATATGGGAGGGTGGGTGATGGGCATCACTCACTCCCATCAGTATTGACTCAAAAAAGGAGTAATATACACAATCAATTGAATATAGAAATTTATCTTATCTGACAGGGAAATATGAAGGGATAAGAGTAAGTAAAGGTGGGGGCTGACATAAGAGAGGACAGATTGGGGGAAGTGGTGGACAGAATCAAAACATAGGTGAGGAGAGAAAGGGTGAAAGGAGAGAGAAGACAATCAGAAGGAAGAATAAGATGAAGGGAAATACATAGGTAGTAATCATAACTGTGAGTGTAAATGGAATGAACTCTACAATAAAATAAAAGTGAATAGCAAAGTAGATAAAAAACCAGAATCATTCAACATGTTGCTTACAAGAAACACATTTGAAGCAGAGAGACACACACAGAGAAAAGATAAGGGGCTGGAGTAGAATCTGTTATGCTTTGCTTCAGCTGAAGTTAAAGATCTTAGACAAAGTAAAAAATACGCCTAGTTAAAAGGTACCATAGACAGTGAAGCAATGAAATTAGAATGAGGAAGAGTTTACCTGTCAGATCTATGGGAAACGAATTCATGACCAAGCAACATGTCTCTATGATAAAGGTCTCATTTTTCAGATATAGAGAACTGCGTCAAAATATATGAAGATACCAGTCATTCTCCAATGGATGAATGCTCAAAGTATGTGAACAGGCCTTTTAAAATAAAGAAATCAAAGATATCTATAGGCATATGAAGAAGCATTCTAAATCACCTTTGATTAGAGAAATTTAAAGAACTTTGAAATACTACTTCATACCAATAAGATTGGCTAATATGAAGAAGTAGGGAAAATGATGAATGTGGAGAGGATGTAGGAAAATTGGGACACTAATGCACTGTTGGTGGAGTTGTGGACTGATCCAACCACTCTGGAGAGCAATTTGGAACTATACCCAAATGGCAATCAAACTGTGCATATATCTTTGATTGAGCAATACCACTATTAGGTCTGTATCCTAACAAGATCATGAAAGAGGGAAAATGATGTTTGTGAGAAAAATTATTTATAGCAGCTCTTTTCATGGTTATGAAATATTGGAAACTAAAGGGATCCCCATTAATTAGGGGATGGCTGAACAAGATGCTGAGTATGATGTCATGGAATATTATTGTGTAATATATGTGCAATATGTAATTATTATTAATATGCCATATATTATATAATATTAATACATAATTATATTACTATGTAATATGTTGTAAGAAATGATGAACAGGCAGATTTCAGGAAGAAGAAACCTGAGAAGTTTTGTACAAACTGATGCAAAGTAAAATGAGGAGAACCATGAAAACATTGTTCACAGTATCATCAACATCATGTGATGATCACCTATGAATGACTCACCTCTCTCAGCAACATAATGATCCAAGACAAGGAAAAAGGACTAATGAAGGAAAATGCTATCCATATCTAGATAAAGAACTGATGGACACAGAATACAGATGGAAGTATATTTTTTTAAAAAATTACTTCATTCTATCTCATGGTTTTATTTCTTTTTGATCTATTTCTTCTTCCACAACTCTGAGAAATATGTTTTACATGATAGTATGTCTATAAACTATATCAAACTTCCTACCATTTTCAGAAGAGGGGAGGGGAGGAAGGGAAAGAGAAAAAATTGAAATTCAAAATCTTGTAAAAATGAATGCTTAAGCGTTCTTAATATATAGTTGGGGAAAATAAAAATTCTATTTAATTAAAAAAAGAATTACAAACTCTGTGAACAAGGAAAAATGGTAGTTGTAATAAGAGCTGCCAACATAAACTTACTAGTGCAGACATCTGATCGTACTTATAAAGAAAAGTTCAGTGACTTCCTATTGTCTCCAGAACAAAACACAAACTCCTCAACTTGGCTTCTAAAACTCTGTACAGGCTAGCCCAGCCTGATTTTCAAAATTTTTCTCACTTAATTTTATTTTCCATATTCTTGGTTTTAGCCTAGGATCACTTCTTGTTGTTCTCTGAACTCAGTATGTCATCTTGAGACTCTGTGCCTTTATTCATGATTTTCTACATATCATCCAGTATACACTCCTCCATCACCCCTGACTTTTGGAATTTTTGGTTTCTGTCAAGGCCTATCATGGGTGTCACCACCTCCAGAAAGTCTTCTGTGATGCCTTTAGTTTTTGAGGATCTCTCTCTCCTCAAGCAATCTTGCATTTAATTATTGATGCAAACATGGCAGCTGCCAAGTAGAATATAAGTTACTTGGGGGCTGGAATGGGTTTTCATTTTCCTCTTGTGTCCTCTGTAGCAGTACCTTTCACAAAGCTTGATTCATTCATGTTGAATTGAAAGTTGAGATAAGCTCATTTCTGGGGGTGTTGTTGACAGGATCTCTGTTTAGGCATGTGTTAAGATAGATATCTTCAGAGTGTCATAACACAGGCTATGTGTATCTGTGTTTGGACCGGGAAAAGGAGGTCTTGTGTGATCCCCATGCAGGAAGGGTCACATGGGCAATAATAGCTAGTGCTTTACTTATACTGTCGTAATAGCTATAAGACTGTACTTAATTGGTTACTTTCTTGGCTCTCTTTTGAGACCCTGGCTGCCTGGCTGTACGATGAAAGTAATGAAACTGGCTGCCTAGCATTCACTAGTATAATAGCTTTAATAATTTGATTGACTCTTATAAAAGATGCTGTATAAATGCAAGCTATCATTCAGAACGATAATTGACCAGCTTTAGTTATACAATCCTCACCCCTAATGTCCATAGGTCAGAAAATTAGGTTTGATAGAAATAATTGAGGAAAACCCCTCCCCCTAGCATGGAAATATGCCTGGACTCACAATGAAGTCCATAATCTTTTTTTTTCTTTTTTACCTTTTCTCTGACTTAAAGAGAAATTGCTTCCATACACTTTAAAAAATGTCTCAAATGCAAGGGTGGCAATATGCTACAATAAGGTGCAACATTCTAAGGCAGGGTAAGTATGAATTCCCAGAACCTCTGAGAGAATTTAGTAGGGAAAGATCCATTATAATTTGTAACCCACCAGAAGTGTACACAAAAACAAAGACCAGACTGCTTTCCTGAAGAGTTTTCTGATGAAAATTTCAGTGGGTTGTCACTGATCAGCTTTCTTCAGCTCCTGCCAAGTGCTAGGGAGTCACGACTGATTAGAAGAACTAAACTGTTCAATAAAGAGATGCAAGATGTAACCTTGTCAAGACCAGGGTTTGGAACCCAGATCTTTTCTTTACCTATGTGACCTTAGATAAATCATTTCCTTTTTCTGAACCTCATATTTCACCTCATTAATGATTCTATGAATTCAAAGATCCCTACAAATTCTAAATCTATAATTTGATAACTCAATATAAAGAATGGGAGGACAATTTTTTAGAGATCAATTGTTTTCATTTTCTATAAAAATGAAACACTCAGATTACCTGAATCATTTGATAATGTTATTGAAAGCCATAGTAAGTTAAACTCTAAACCAAAGACAGCCTGACTTGGGCACTATCCTTGTATATTTATTCACTCCTTCAATTCAATTCAAATCAGTACTAAGAACAATGAGGCGTTTATCAGAGAAACTTGTCATATTTGCCCCCCAAGTTCTCTGCTTTCCTTCTAATTTAGTCTGCATTATTTTCATTTGTGAAAAAATCCTTTAATTTCATGAAATCAGAATTATCCATTTTACTTCCCGTGATCTCTGTCTTTTGTTAAGTCATATACTCTTCCTTTATCCATAGATCTGATAGATAAAATTTTTCATATTGTCCTAATTTTTTGATACCACCCTTTATGTCCAAATCATATAGTCATTTTTATCTTTTGTTTGTGAGATGTTGGTCTATGCCCAATTTATGCCAAAGTGCTTTACAATTTCACCAGTAATTTTGGTCAAATAGTGAGTTTTTCCCCCCAAAATTTAGGTCTTTGGGTTTATCAAAAACTGGATTATTATGTTGATGTGTTACTGTGAATTGTTAACCTATTCTATTTCACTGATCCACTACTCTGTTTGTTAGCCAGTAGCAGATTGTTTTCATGATTATCACTTAGTTGTACAGTTTGAAACCTGGTACTGCTGAGCCACCTTCTTTCACATAATTTTTCATTGATTCCCATGATATTCTTCATCTTTTCTTATTCCAGATTAATTTTGCTATTATTTTTCTAGATCTATAAAATACATCTTTACAATTTGAATGATAGGGCACTGAAGAAATAAATAAACTTAGGCAGTATTGATTGATATTTTATTACATTGGCTATTTTTGCTTTTATGCTCAATTCATTTATTTGCTCCTTTATCAGTATATACATTTGGAGATATAAAGTTTTCCTTAAGGACTGCTTTGACTGCATTCCACATATTTTAATATGTTGCTCATTGTTATCATTATTTTTAATTGAATTATTGATTATTTCCATGATTTTTTCTTTAAGCCACACATCCTTTAAGATTAGAATTAATTTTTAATTGACTTTCATTTTGTGCTTTCAAAATCCCTTAATGGATGCAATTTTTATTGCATTATTGTCTGAAAAGTGTGCATTTAATACTTCTTTTTCTCCATTTGTGAGGTTTTTATGCACTAAAACTTGACCAATTTTTGTGAAAGTACCCTGTACAGATGATTGATATGTACTCTTTTCTATTCCCATTCAATTTTGCCCAGAAGTTTATTGCATTTAAGTTTTGTAAAAGTCTATTGATATCTTTAATTCTGTTTTTATAAATTTTGTGGTTTGATTTACCTTAGGGGGTGGAGAAAGTTGTGGTTCCTCACTAGTATAGTTTTACTATTTCCTCTAGTATCTTATTTAACTTTTCCTTTAATAATTTGAATGTTCTGCCATTTGTAGCATGGATGCTTAGTATTATTACTTCATTGTATGTGGTACCTTTTAATAGAATGTAGTTTCCATAATTATCTCTTTTAATTATGTCTATTTTTGCTTTTATTTTATCTGAGATTCTTACCCTTGCCTTTTTTTTAACCTCAGCTGAAACAATAATGTCTGCTTCAGCCTTGTATTTTGTCCCTTTAAATATCTTTACATTCAAATGTGTTTCTTGCAAACAAAATGTTGTTGGGTTCTGATTTCTAATGCTTTCTGTTATCTGCTTCCATTTTATGTGAGAGTTCATTCTATTCACACTCTCAGTTATGGTTATTACTTGTATACTTCTCAAATCCTATTTTGTTCTGTTCATCCTTCTCTTGTTTTCCTTGCTCCTTTCAGAATTCTGTTTTGCTTCTGACCATTGTCTAATTTAATCCATCATACCCTTTATCAGTTCCTCTTTCTCTTATACTCTCACTCACCTACTTTCCTGCTGAATATGGTAGATTTCTATACCCAATTCTCTCTCTGTGTGTGTGTGTGTGTGTGTGTGTGTGCATGAATTCTTACTAGCTAGATTATTCTTGATTGTAATTCTACCTCCACTGTCTTCCAGAATATCACATTCCAAGCCCTATATTTCTTTAATGTGAAGCTGCTAAATCTTGTGTGATCCTGACTGTTGCTCCACGATATTTGAATTATTTCTTCTCTGGCTGCTTACAATATATTCTCCTTGAACAGAGAACTCTAGAATGTAGCCATAATGTTTCTGGGATTTTTCATTTTGCTCTCCCCTCAGGAGGTCATCACTGAATTCTTTCAACTTCCATTTTACCTTCTAGTTCTAAGGCATTAGGATAATTAAAAAAATTTATGAAATATGATGTCTAGATTTTTTCTTTGATCATGACTTTCAGGTAGTCTAATAATTCCTTTTTATTTATTTATTTGTAGTTTTCATCATTCACTTCACAAGATGTTGAGTTTTAAATTTTCTCCTGATCTCTCCCTTTCCCCACTCCAAAACAGCATTCATTCTGATTATCCTTACCTCCAATATACCATCCCTTCTATCACACATCACCTTCTCTTATCCCCTTCCCCTCTATTTTCTTGTAGGGTGAGATAGATTTCTATACTCCATTGCCTATGTTTCTTGTCTTCCAGTTGCATAATAAAAACAATATTTAAACAGTTGTTTTTAAAAGATTGAGTTCCAATTTCTCTCCCTTCGTCCCTTCCCACTCATCCCCATTGAGGAGAGCAATTCAATATAGGTTATACCTGTGTAGTCACACGAAACACTTCCATAACAGTGATGTGAAAGACTAGCTATATTTCCTTCCAACCTATCCTGCCCCCCTATTTATTCTATTCTCTCATTTGACCCTGTCCCTCCTCAAAAGTGTTTATTTCTAATTACCCCTCCTCCCACTTGCCTTCCCTTGTATCACTCCCACCCACTCCCACCCCCACACTTATCTCCTTCCCCCTACTTTCCTGTAGGATAAGATAGATTTTCATACCCAATGGAGTGTGCATGTTATTCTCTTCTTAAGTCAAATTCGATGAGAACAATGTTGAGTCTTTACGTCTCACCTCCCCCTCTTTCCCTCCTTTGTTAAACACTTTCTCTTGACTTTTTTATGTGATAGTTTATCCCGTTATATTTCTTCCTTTCTCTTCTCCCAATATATTCCTGCCTTCTCACCCCTTAATTTTATTTTTTTAGATATCATCCCTTCATATTCAACTCACCCTGTGCTCTCTCTTTCTTTCTCTCTCTGTGTATATATACATATATATATACACACATATTATGTGTATACATATATATGTGTATATGTGTGTGTATGTATATATATACATACACACACACACACACACACACACACACACACACATATATATATATATATATATATATAGTGTATTCTCTACAACTATCAGGGTTACAAATGTTATCTTTCCTTGTAAGAATGTAAACAGTTCAACTTTTGTAAGTCCCTTATGATTTCTCTTCCTGTTTGCCTTTTCATTCTTCTCTTGATTCTTGTATTTGAAAGTCAAATTTCCTATTTATCTCTGATCTTTTTTTATCAAGAATGATTGAAAATCCTCCATATCACTGAATGACCCTCTTTTCCCCTGATATATTCAGTTTTGCTGATCGGTTAGTGATTCTTGGTTTTAATCCTAGCTCCTCTGACTTGTGGAATATCATATTCCAAGTCCTTCAGTGATTTAATGTATAACCTGCTAGATTATGTGTTAACCTGATTGTGTTTCTATAAAACACAAATAGTTATTTTTCTGGCTGCTTAAATGATGTTCTCCTTGACCTCAGAACTCTGGAATTTGGCTCCAATATTCCTAGGAGTTTTCCTTTTGGTATTTCTTTCAGGAGGTGATTGGTGGATTGTTACTATTTTTATTTTATCCTCTGATTATAGAATGTCAGGGAAGTTTTCATTGATAATTTCTTGAAAGATGATATGTAGGCTCTTTTTTTGATCATAGCTTTCAGGTCATTCATAATTTTTTTAGATTGTCTTTCCTGGATTGATTTTCCAAGTCAGTTGTTTTTCCAATATGATATTTCACAGTTTTCTATTTTTTCATTCTTTTGATTTTGTTTTATAATTTCTTGATTTTTTCATAAAGTCATTAGCTTCCATCTGCTCCATTCTAATTTCCAAGGAGTTATTATCTTCAGTGAACTTTTGGACCTCATTTTTCATTTGACCAAATCTGCTTATTAAGGCATTCTTCTCCTCATTATCTTTTTGTATCTCTTTTGACATTTGGGTTAGTCTGGTTTTAAGGTGCTATTTTCTTCACCATTTTTGTGTCCCTTTTAATAACCAGTTGACTAATTTTTCGTGATTTTCATGCCCCACTCTCTTTTCTCTTCCCAATTTTTGTTCTACTTCTCTTACTTGCTTTTCAAAATCCTTTCTGAACTCTTCCATAGCCTGAGATCAATTTCTGTTTTTCTTGGAGGCTTTGGATGTAGAAGCTTTGGCTTTGCTGCTTTCTGCTGGTTGCTTGCTTTGATCTTCCTGGTCACTAAAGTAAGATTCTACATTTTTTCCCAGTTTTTACTCATTTCGCCAGACAATTTCTTGACTTTTGAGTTCTTGGTCAAGGTAGCTATCTGCTTCCAGTGTCGTTTGGAGGTGTACTGTTAGCCATTTGAGCCTCCCAAAATCTGTGGGCCTGTAGCTCCAGAACCAACCACTCCTGTGGCTATCACAGGCTCTTCTGCCACCTTCACTGCCTTGGGATTGGGGCCAGATTGGGCTACTCTCTCATCCTCATCTGACATTTTCCTACTGATCTTCTATGTTGTCCTTGGTGTTCATGGGTTGAGAAGTCAGGAAACTGACACAGCTGCCAGTGAGTCAGTGCCCCTAAAGCCTGTTCAGGCTCTGTCTGTGCCAGCACAGTTCTCACTGGACTGTGCTTCACTCCCAGTACAGTGTTATAAATGCTTCCCAGGCTGTCTTGGGCTGGAGATTTGCTTTACACCATCATTCTGTAGATTCTGCAGGTCCAGAATTTGTTTAGAGTCATTTTTGTAGGTATCTGGGGAGCTTGGGGGTTAGAGCTCAAGCAATTGCCTGTTTTTACTCCACTGTCTTGGCTCCATGGTCTAGTCTAATAATTCTTAAATGATCTCTCTTCTGCTTATTTTCGAGGTTATTTTATGTGATATTCTACATTTTCTTTTATCTTTTTATTCTTTTTATCCCTTAATTAATTTATTTAACTTTTAACATTCATTTTCACAAAATTTTGGGTTCCAAATTTTCTCCCCATTTGTCCCTTCCCCCCACCCCAAAACACTGAGCATTCTAATTGCCCCTATCACCAATCTGCCCTCTCTTCTATCATCCTTCCCTTCCCTTGTCCCCATCTTCTCTTTTGTCCTGTAGGGCCTAATAACTTTCTATACCCCTTTACCTGTATTTCTTATTTCCTAGTAGCAAGAACAGTATTCTACAGTTGTTCCTAAAATTTTGAGTTCCAACTTCTCTTCATCCCTCCCTCCCTATCCACTCCCTTTGGAAGGCAAGCAATTCCATATAGGCCATATCTGTGTAGTTTTGCAAATGACTTCCATAATAGTCGTGTTGTCTAAGACTAACTATATTTCCCTCCATCATATCCAGCCCCCTATTGCTTCTATTCTCTCTTTTGATCCTGTCCCTCCCCAAGAGTGTTGACTTCAAATTGCTCCCTCCTCCCTCTGCCCTCCCTTCCATCATCCCACCCTGCTTATCCCCTTCTGCCCCACTTTGCTGTATGGTAAGATAGATTTTCATACCAAAACGAGTGTGCATTTTATTCCTTTCTTTCGTGGAATGTCATGAAAGTAAACTTCCCGTTTTTCTCTCACCTCCCTTCTTTTTCCCTCCACTAAAAGTCTTTTGCTTGCCTCTTTTATGAGAGATAATTTGCCCCATTCCGTTTTTCCCTTTCTCCTCCCTATATATTTGTCTCTCACCACTTAATTTCATTTTTTTTAAAGATATGATCCCATCCTATTCTATTCACTCTGTGTGAGTGTGTGTGTGTGTGTGTGTGTGTGTGTGTGTAATCCCACCCACTACCCAGATACTGAAAAGTTTCAAGAGTTACAAATATTTTCTTTTCATGTAGGAATGTAAACAGTTCAACTTTAGTAAGTCCCTTATGACTTCTCTTTGCTGTTTACCTTTTCATGCTTCTCTTGATTCTTGTGTTTGAAAGTCAAATTTTCTTTTCAGCTCTGGTCTTTTCATCAAGAATGCTTGGAAGTCCCCAATTTCATTGAAAGACCATTTTTTCCCCTGAAGCATTATACTCAGTTTTGCTGGGTAGGTGACTCTTGGTTTTAGTCCTAGTTACTTTGACTTCTGGAATATCATATTCCACGCCCTTCGATCCCTTAATGTAGAAGCTGTTAGATCTTGTGTTATCCTGATTGTATTTCCACAATACTTGAATTGTTTCTTTCTAGCTGCTTGCAATATTTTCTCCTTGACCTGGGAACTCTGGAATTTGGCCACAATGCTCCTAGGAGTTTCTCTTTTTGGATCTCTTTCAGGGGGTGATTGGTGGATTCCTTGAATACTTATTTTGCCCTCTGGTTCTAGAATATCAGGGCAGTTTCCTTGATAATTTCAGGAAAGATGATGTTTAGGCTCTTTTTTTGATCTTGGCTTTCAGTTAGTCCGATAATTTTTAAATTGTCTCTCCTGGATCTATTTTCCAGGTCAGTTGTTTTTCCAATGAGATATTTCACATTATCTTCCATTTTTTCACTCTTTTGGTTTTGTTTTGTGATTTCTTGGTTTCTCATAAAGTCATTAGCTTCCATCTGTTCCATGCTAATTTTGAAAGAACTATTTTCTTCAGTGAGCTTTTGAACCTCCTTTTCCATTTGTTTAATTCTGCTTTTTAAAGCCTTCTTCTCCTCATTGGCTTTTTGAACCTCTTTTGCCATTTGAGTTAGCCTATTTTTCAAGGTGTTATTTTCTTCAGCATTTTTGGGGTCTCCTTTAGCAAGGTGTTGACCTGTTTTTCATGCTTTTCTTGCATCTCTCTCATTTCTCTTCCCAGTTTTTCCTCCACCTCTCTTACTTGATTTTCAAAATCCTTTTTGAGCTCTTCCATGGCCTGAGCCCATGGTATATTTATTTTGGATGTGTGGGATACAGAAGCCTTGACTTCTGTGTCTTTCCCTGATGGTAAGAATTGTTCTTCCTCATCAGAAAAGAAGGGAGGAATTATCTGTTCACCGAGAAAGTAACCTTCTATAGTCTTATTTTTTTCCCTTTTCTGGGCATTTTCCCAGCCAGTGACTTGACTTCTGAGTTTTCTTTCCACACCCCCCATGCCTCCAGATCTGCCTAGCAAGCACGTGCGGTCTGAGATTCAAATGTTGCTTCCCAGCCTCAGGGCTTTGGGTCGGGGCAGGGCTGCCATTCAGTGTGAGAGTAAGGTCAGGTGCTCAGGTGGGGGCAGGACCACCTCACGGGGCTCAGTTCCCTCAGGGGGTTTATGTGGAGACATTCAACAATGGATCTGAGCTCCTGCCTGCTCTGGGAGCCCTGGTCTGCTCCCGCTTCAGCTGCTGCCTCCCGAGGGGGCCTGAGTTATGGAGACACCCCACTCCCCTCTTGACCAACCAAAGAGACCCTCTTACTGACCCTTGTCACCTGTGGGTAGAGGGATCTGCATGGCTGCTGGAGATTCTGTCCCTGAAGCCTGCTCGGATCTGCTCCTCTCAGTGCCACGTGGCCAAGGCAGGACTGGGCTCTGCTCTGGGTCTGGTGCACACGATGGACCTTTCACGTCAGGTTTTCAGCTCTCTCTGGAACAGAAATCTCATCTTCTCAATTGTTCTGTGGCTTCTGCTGCTCCAGAATTTGTTGGGAGTTCTTCTTTACAGATATTTTATGGGCTGTGGGTTTGGAGCTAGCATATGTGTGTCTTTCTGCTCAGCCATCTTGGCTCCTCCCACCTTATCTTTTTATTCTTTAGGCTTTGTTTTTATTATTTCCTGATGTTTCATGAAGGCATTAGCTTCCACTTCCTCAGTTCTAATTTTTAAGGAATTATTTTTACTTTTATTATTACTTTTCCCTTTCCCCCCATTCGATCAATTCTACTTTTTTAAAGAATTCTTCAATGTGTTTTTTGCCTCTTTTACCCTGTGTCTAATTCTATTTTCAAGGCATTATTTTCTTCAGTATATTTTGTGTCTCTTTTTCCAAACTATGAATCATATTTTTATTATTTTCTTCAACACGTTAATTTATTTTTCTACTTCTCCTCAACCATTCTTTATCTTGTTCTTTAACTTTTCCAGGAATTGTTGTTGGGCTTGCATGTAATTTGAATTTTTCTTTAAGGTTTTTCTTGTGGATATTTTTTTCATTTTTGTCTTTTGAGTTTTTGTCTTGAGGTTCCCTGTCTTCATAGTACCTTTTTTTACAGTAATTTTTTTTCTGTTCTTTCCTCATTTTTCTAGCCTATTTCTTGACTTAGAATGTAATGTTAAAATTGGCTTCTGCTCACCTGGGTGAGAATAGACACAGTTTCACATTTCAATTTGTGTGTGTGTGTGTGTGTGTGTGTGTGTGTGTGCATGTGTGCATGTGTGTATGCTGCTAATTGTGGGGGTTTGTAAGTTTTCAGTGCTTTCAAGGTGAGTGATGCTCGTAGAAGTGTGGTCACGGCTTTACTGCTCTGTGCTCTAGTCTTTACCCAGAAAGGGTCCTAGGTCCCCTGCAGTCACAAGTGTTAGTACTCCTCTCTGACCTTCAACTTCAATGAGGGTCCTTGCTTCCTTGTGACCATTTACAAGTGCATTTTTGTGCCCTAGAACTGCAACCCAGAACTGTATTGTGCAATGGAATATCAAATATTTGCTCAGGATCCCCTGTAATCTCATTCTGACCAGTTGCCAAATCTTCTTACTGTGTTTGGTTTGAGAGCTCCTGAAGCTGCTTCTGTCACTGTTCCAACTGCTTCCAAGGCCCTCTGCTGGTGTTGCTGCAGCATGGGCTGTATGCTAGCCCCCACCCCAGTGTCACAGACTTCTTTGTCCAACCTCCTAAGTTGCCTTGCACTGGAAAAATGTCTCACCATAACCTTTTACTGGCTATGCCTTTTCAGAACTCAATTTGATGCATTATTTCAAAGTTGTTTGGAGGGGAATGTTGAAGACTTCAGGTGAGTTGCTCACTCTATTCTGCCCCCTTCAATTTTTAGATTTTTGAAAAAATGTGACTGGTCTCAGCTCCCTTTTAATTTTGGTTCTGGAAAAGAAAAAAAAAACACCTCATTGTCTTGTCCTGGTTATAACTCTGCATTGGATAAAGTGTTAATTATAAATAAGTAATCATTCCCAGCAGCTTAGGCCTACTGCTTTCATGGGTTGTCTAGGGACTGATATCCAGGGACTCTTTTACATTCCTCAGTGCTTTGCTACATTTCTCACAAAGCAAGCTGATCTCAAGCACTTGCCCATTTTTCTGGAGCTCACTCAGAATTTCAATATTTCAAATTCTTTCATCCAAAATTCAGGCTTTTACATTTTAATGGATAATTTGCTCTATGTTTTAGGCATCTAGGTGCAGTATGTATAATATCAAAAGAACTTCAGATCAAAGAAGGGGAGACAGAAGATTTTTCAATATTTGTTTGCTTGTTTGCTTATTTATTCATCCATTTGTTTGTTTTTCAGGTAGTGATACATCTATTTGCAATTTAGCTGAAAAGGATTCAGAAAAAGAAAAGAAAAATCCATGTAAATTGAGTTTTGAATATAGGGTAAAGAGAAGCAATAGCTTCTGTTTTAAATCACCTATGTGGTATAGTAAATAAATTACAAAAGTTGGAATAAGGAAGATGAGTTCAAATCCTGTTTTAGACCCTGGAAAAATCCCCTTAACTCCAATTCCACTTATAGAAAAAGAAAATAATAGTAGTACCTACCTCCAGAGATATTGTGCTATATAGTGGTGTTACACAAAACAAGGTCGTGATAAAGCACAAGACAAAGATCTGTCTTGGACCTTTGATACATAAATTCCTGCAACTCATTTCAGTCTTAACTGAGGTAAAATTTGTAAAGGGCTTTGCAAAGTTTGAAATGCTGTATTACTTTTTAAAGTGTATCATTATTTATCTTCGTAAATAGAAAAAGGTAGCATGTGGAATGTGGAGCAATTATACCACAGCAAATTAATGGAAATTTTCTAGAAGTTGTTATGTGTGTGTGTGTGTGTGTGTGTGTGTGTGTGTGTGTGTATAAATTTTAAATTTCAGAAAAAATTTTCTCTTGAATCTATTTTATGTAGAGCACTTTTCTGGAAATCTCTTTTGTCTCTACCTCAAATTACCTTTTATGATGCATATTTGTTTCATCCCCTGCCCTTCCAAATAGTCTGAAAAATCTTTCAGAGTAGAAACTATCTTTATATTGTCATTCTTGAGCAAAATGTTACATGGAGAATAGACACATAATAAAGATTGTCCAATTTGATAAGTATTGTCCATAAAAAAATAAGATCATTTGCCAACATCTTTGCCCTTTTCCTTCTTCTTCATTACCTTTCATTCAGACCTCTTTACCTACCATTTCCTCCTTTACTCAAGTATCAGGGTAAGATGTAGCAATTTTTGGCAAGGCCAACCCCTTCTACATTTTTTCCATCCCTTTCTATCTTTTCCATCAAAGTGACCCCACAATAACTCTCTTCCTCCCTCCCTGCCTCTTTCTGTCTTTTTCTGTGTCTTTCTCTCTCATATCCTATCTACTAATTCCTTCCTTTCTTGATGCCTATGAATATTATAATATCTTCCCATTCTTTAAAAATAAAACAAACAAAAAACTTTGACTTGATTCTCTGATCACTCATTTCTACTAGTTGTCAACGTCTATCTCTACTTCTATTTATTGAATGAAGTCCACACTTGAGTCTGCCTTTTCACTTCATTATTCAACAGAAACTTGTTTCTCCAAGATTACTGATGATCTTTCTTGCTCAATCTAATGATTTTTCTTGACTTCTGTGAAGCACTCAGCACCACTGATTGTCCTTTCCTTGAGAGTCTCTCTTCTCTAGGTTTTGTTAACCATATATTCTCCAGGTTCTCTATGACTGCTCATGCTCAGTCTCCTGTATTGGTTCTCCAGATACATTATACTGACTAATGGTGGATGCTTCTTAAAGCTTTGTGCTGGGCTTCTTTATTTTCTTTTTACTCTATGTTATTTTATTTAGTGATCTCATCTACTCCTATGAGTTTAATAATAATTTCCATGTGGAAGACTTTCTACAATATGCCTAACATATCATTTGTCTTTTCTTTGGAGACTGCATGTTAAAGGAAGCCCAGCTCATTTCCATTTTGATACATCTCTTATGATTAGGATGCTCCTTCTTTTTATATGAAACTTTACATAGTTTCCACAGATGGCAGGTTATTTAAAAATGCTCAGAAATGGACAGATGCAATGACAATGACTGGATAGATTGTGAAGTTAGAAGACATTCAACAGCCTTCAGATGTAAAAACACAATAATTCTATGCCTACTTCACTAACATAGAACTTCCATTACTGTTCCTAGGTAAGAATTTGACTAAGACTTTTGGAAACAATATTGCTACATGTCATTGGCTTTAACGTACTCTGGGATTTCCACACTCATAAACATATAATGAGTTAATGAAAAAGTGAATTGAAGTGTACTATATTTGCTTTGCAAGGTCCATCTCCAATGCTCAACTCACCTATAAATTGGGAAACAAGAACTTGACCTATCCTTTCAGTGACATAGGAAATTTATGGATGAGAAAACAGGGTTTTCCAATACAAGTCAGTGCCTTCTCAATATCTCTGTGTGTATATATGCATACACATGCATATGTACACATATACCCACTTACAATGCATTTATTAACATACATTATAGCATTAATATAAATAATACATGTACACGTATATCTATACATATATAGATACATACATGTACATGTGTATATAAAGATACACATATATTTGCAGTGGTGATAGATGGGCTGCAAAGAAGTGTGTGCGTGTGTGCGTGTGTGTGTGTGTGTGTGTGTGTGTGTGCATGATTAAGCTGAAAAGTGGAAATATACTTTGAGTGGTCAATATGCTGTGCTTCAATTCAGACCATGGTTAAAAATGATGTGTTATTATATCAATAGTTATATGTATAATGCTTTTCTTATCTCCATTTTACAGCTGACGAAAGTAAGGCAGAGGTTAAATGACTTGCCCAGGGTCTAGTGAGTGTTTGAGATCAGATTTGAACTCAGGAGGGTGAGTTCAAACTGACTCCAGGCTCAGTACGCTGTCCACTGTGTTACCTAGCTGTATTTGGGCAGGTAGGTGGTGCAGTGGATAAGGCACCAATGTAGGAGTCAGGAGGACCAGAGTTCAAATTTCACCTCAGACACTTGACACTCACTAGTTGTGTGACCTTGGGCAAGTCACTTAACCGTAATTGACTCATCCTGGGTCAATTCCAGTCATCTTGATGAATATCTGGTCATTGTATACAGATGGCTCTGGAGGAGAAGTGAGTCTGGTGACCTGCACAGCTTTCCCTCACTCAAAACAAAGTCAAGTGCAAATCATATCATCATTTCTCTGATGGCATGGTATTCTTCGGCAATGAAGGACGAACACACACACAGTTATACATATACGTAGATATGATACAGAGATAGAAATATTGACAGAGATATAGACATTCCAACTGTGTCTATACATATGCCAGATATGGATGTGGATATAGTGGCCTATGTCTATTACCATAGTTGTTACAGGCGATTTCTTATCATACTTCAATGTCACTTTGTTGTGAGACAGGTAGGTATTGCAGTTATAGAGCACTGAGTCAGAAAAACTTGAGTTAAAATGAAGCCTCAGAAATTTACTAGCTGTGTGACTCTGGGCAAGGCATTTAATGTCTGTTTGCTTCAGTTTCCTCAACTTACTTGCCCCTTTATAATTGTTAGTTGTTATTATTATCACAGTATACATAAGGTATTAATAATTATAATAAATAAGGTATTAATAAAGGAGCATAGATGGAAACACAAGGCAATATACTATCAAAAGAGTGCAAGGAGCACCAAAGAATTGGAGACTAGGTAGAAACAACAATACATTATCCATTTCGAAAACTGAGGTCAACTAGGGGGCACACTGGATTAATCAATGGTCCTAAAATCAGGAGGACCTGAGTTCAGATCTGTCCTCAGATACTAGTGATGTGACCTGGGCCAGTCACTTTAGCCTGATTACCTCCCTCCTCCCTCAAAAAAGATCTATATTGAGGAAGAAAAGGATCAAAGAACAGAAAAGAAAGACTCTCTGCTTAGGTAGATGGAGACATGATAACAGATGATTGAAAAATACGTCTGCTCATCTCCTTATTAATTTCTGAATTGAATTCTAAGACAATGATCTTAGAGTAGCAAAGGAAAAAAAATGGTTAATGAAGAGTTGGAACCCCAGTGGAAAAATAATTTCCCTTAATGAGTTAAGATCATCTGAATGAGATGACCTACATACTCAGGTACTAAAATAACATTGCAGAACAACTCAGAGATTTGTGAAAGCTCACAGAGAATCAAAATGACAGAGTGGATCATGAATTGGTCAAAAAGTCAGGAAGTTTGGGGTTCAAGTCCTGTCTCTGACACATGCTGGAGATGTGATCCTGGCAAGTCAGTTAACCTCTTTATGTTCCCAATAATTCTGTAAGAATGGAAGTTTTCAGTGTGACTGTTGATTGACATAGTGGTGGTGTTGGTGGTGATGATTGTCCTTCGTCTTTGAAGAGGATCAAAATGATTTCACCATGATAAAGAGAAATTTCGGTGTGTTTGACTGTGGCTGATCAGACCAATATGAGCTCAGAATACTCTACCAAAGGTTGGGTGCAGATAGTCCGTGTGATATTTGGGGTGAATATCCAAAATTTGTACATTCTGTGTTTACTTTGTGCTGTCTCAATTCTGCTTTGCTCAAAGAGCACAGCACCCTTTCTGATGTTGGCATGCCATGATGAGCTGTCCTGTGCTAGTGTCTCCCTTGTTGCACAGTCAAATCCAAAGTTCTTGAGAGAGACCTTGAGAGTGTCCTTGTATTGTTTCATCTGACCACCATGTTATCACCTGCCCCACAAAAGTTCTCCATAAAATAGTCTTTTTGGCAAGCGTATATTTTGCATTTGAACAAAGTGGCCAGCCCATTTGAGCTCCGCTCTCTGAAGCATAGTTTGAATATTTGGCAGTTCAACTTGAGCAAGGACTTCAAACTGAAGTCTCTGAAGATTAACATCATAGAAGGAAAAGAAAGCATCCTTAGGATTAAAATCCTAGTGTTTCCTACTCATGTTCTTGGAAGAACATCAGCAAAGGAAGGATCAGGGTAGGAGGGAACCAGGCAAGACTTCAAGGGATGGGGTTTTCACATAAATCTGTTGAATATAAACATTTACTATGTTCCCTTTATCAATTTATGACACTGCCATGTATTTGTGAAGAAATAAAAATGCTTTCTCATTACCAAAATGTGTAAAATAAGCCAATGATCATTGGTTATTTGCAAAGTTGGATGAAGTACCCCTATTGATAAGATCACAGATGCAATACAATATTGATATATGAGATAAACCAGGCATCAGGGCTTAGTGAAGAGAGTTGACTTGGAACCTGCAAAGACTTGGGTTCAAGACCTACTCATGATTCTTAATGGCTGTCACGTTGAACAAGTCATTTAACATTTCACTGTTCCAGACAATTCCCTAAAACTGTCAGTTGCAGGGAGATTTCCAGACTACCTTGATGGACAGATTTCTTCATCTGTGAGTTCCTTATACTAATGAAATCACTAATTCCATTCCAAATACCTATTGGATAAAGACAGAGATAACATATTCTTCAAACTTAGAGATAATAGAGAGATAGAATGGGCAGCTGAAAGGGTGGATTGTTTTTAAGCTAAGATGAGGTGGGTGTAGACTGGCACAAGGTCTTTGAAGCCTTTTGTAGCTCTGAGATTATCTGATTTGATTATTTACAATCGTTTGGAATCCTTTCTTTTTTACAGGGAACAGTCTAATAGAAACACAGAATTTTAGAGGTGAGATGGACTTCTGGAGTCAATCATTTAGTCACAGAATACACACTACAACAGTCCTACCAAGTGGCTATAGAGCCTTTGCTTGAAATATCAGTGAAGAAGAGGCTACCACTTCTTGGAACAGGTGGCTCCCCTTTGAGAAAGTTCTATCCAGAAAGATGTTTCTCCTGATATAAAATCTAAATTGTCCTCTTTGTGCCCATGAGTACTGGTTCTGCCTACTGGGGCCATGACAAACATGTTGAATTTCTCTTCCTCTTGACAGCCCTTCCAGGATTTGTAGATAGCCAGCATAGTATTAGAAAAACACAGATTTGGAACTGGAAGGAGATTGTATGGACATCTGCCTCAATCCTCTCATTTTTCAGGTGGGGAAAATGAGGAGCAGGCAAGTTTAGTCACTTCATAGGATCACATATTTAGAGCTGGAACCAACCTTAGATGATATTGACTCTAGTTTCCTTATTTTATACATGAAAAGTTTGGGGCACAAAAAGACTAAGCAACTTGTTTAAAGTCAGACAGCTAGTCATTGTCTAGGGTGGGATCTCCATCCAGGTCTACTGAGCTCCAAATCCATTGCACTTTTCCTGCCCAGGGTTACACAAATAGTAAATAATAGAATTGACACCTGAACCCAGTTTCTCTGACTCCACATTGCCCCACTCTCTGCCCCCCAAGTCTTCTCTTCTCCATGTTTTATGTCCCTATTTCCTAAGATCAAGTTTCCTAGATGCCCGATATTCATCAAATTAAACAAATAATTCTTTCACCAGTTGGGGGAAAATGGGGATATGGTGTTTCCTTTCTTTTAGTGGTTTTAAATTTCTTTCATCCAGTCCCTCAATAGTTGTGCTTTTGATGTCTATGCCACGGGTTTTTCTGATCTCAGACCACCTGAATTCCTGAGTGATTTATCAGAACCATTTCCGAAATAGCTGGAGTTGTTATCAGTTTTGTCCTTGTGTTGTCAATCAAGCATCTTTCTGCTGAAATTGGTAAGCTACAAAGCAAGGCATCTTGGGATTCCATCCACCATTCTGGCTTGTCTTATTATTATGTTATACATTGTCTCATGCAATGAGTGGCAGAACTGCAGCCTGAGTTATCATCGTTTTGTGGGCGATTCATCAATTGATAGGCAGTATCAAAAGTTTTTGTTGTTGTTATTGCTGTCCCTAGACTTCGTAGGGCTGATAAAAAGGTCAAGAATAAAAGGAAAAGATAGAAAACTCTGCCCTGGCAATGTTCAATCTTTACTTATATTTAAAGGTCATGTTCTTTTTCAGTGGATGTGTCTTGGTTTAAACAGAGCCTCATCCTAACATTTCCCACCGAGAAAACCATTCCAACTCCAAATGGATGTTTTTTTGGAAAACATACTCTTCATTTGAGAATCTCTCACATTCCATTTAGCAGGTACTTTAGGTCCTAGAACACAGATACCCTGGAAATGTTTCTAATGTTTATAATCTCAACTCATCATTTTGAAATGATAGTAATCCAGGGCTACCCAACAGTCACAGATTCTTAGACAACACTGGAAGGCCATCTAGTAGAAACCTGCCATTTAACCAAAGAAGAGAGTTCTAGTACAGTTGAATGAATTACCCAAAGTCATTCAAGTAAAAGTCCTCAGAATGAATGGCTGACCTCTGTCTCCAGAGCCAACTTTCTTTCGACTGTACCACAAGACAGAATCATGGAATTCATAATTCTCCTTAGGATGTAAGTTCCCAAATGAGAGATACGAATGAAATGACGACTTTCACTCCCTCTAAGAGAACATTAGCTATTTTTGCTTTCTTTTGCTTTAGGGGTAGGGGTAGCCTTGGCAGTTTATTCTTTGTAGCCCTAGTGTTGACCCCCAAACAACAACAAAAACAAATTTTCATTAAAAAATATGTGATTTAGCCTTAGACTTTCATTCGTGTAGCAAACTTTAATTGCCAAGCTTCCCTTCCCTGAAACATATAACCCAATTCTCCTGAGCTGTTTATTTTTACAGAGTAGCCCAGAGCACTGAAAGAGTAAATCATTTGCCCATGTTCCCATCACTAGGGTTCCCCAGAGACATGACTGCTTCTAAGGTTGGCCCCATACTGTTCCAGGCTCTTTGGCACCTTGTACTCAGTTGGTTCTAAATAAATGTTTATTGCCTGTAATTCAGGACTTGAATCCCAAGTCCTGTTCTAGAGGGATCTTTCCATGTTGTACTTCTCTCCTTTTCAGTACAAGATTCTTGCAAAATTGTCACCAATAAAAAAGGTATAGATATCATATTGATAAACTAATTAGCACTTTGCTTGGCACATAGGCATAATGTGTGTTAGCCATCATAACAATAATTGCAATTGGTGTTGTTTTATTAAGATTTCAGAATAACATTTGAAAAAGTCTCTCGATGTCACTGTGGACAAAATGAAGATAATGTGGGCTAAATGATACTCCAATTGCTTTGCTTTGGGAGGGATGAAATGACTAAATTCAAAGAATAGTCATTAAGGGTTCCATCCCAACTTAGAGGAGGTCCCAAGTGTAGTGTTACTGAGCTCTTCATGTGCTTAGCATCTTTACAGATAACATATAAAAGGCTAGCTGGCATGTTTATTAAATTTACAAATGAAATAAAACTAGGATGCACAGCTAACACCTTTGGTGATAGCATTAGGATCCAAAAAGTTCTGGAGACACATATGAATGATCAATTTCATTCAACAAAAGTGAAATAATTGCCTAGTATATCAAACAAGCAAGAAATGAAGACTTATTAGATACTTTCCGTAAGGTAGAAACTCTGCTTATCCTTGGGGAAACTGAAGCAGTGCCTTTCCTCCAAGAGCTTATATTCCATGAGGAGTAGAATGGAATTATAAGTGAGTATATATGTATGTGCTTGTGATCCACAGTTTAAGAAGTACCAAAGGGGCCATGAGAGGGAAAAGTTTAAGAAGCCTTGGTATAGACACATACATATATGTACATAGATATGTCTATACTCATGTATCTAGATATGAGAACAGGGTTCATGGGTGGCATGAATAGATGTGATCTGAAGTATGGCCTGCCTATGTGAGTAAAAAGGAGGAGGGCTGTGCCTTTATTACCAACAGCTGAGATAGAGGACAGAGTCATATAGGAGCCTTTACTGCCAAGGCTGAGGGATATCTTCTGTTTCCAAGAATATTTCATCTGTCTACTCCCAGTCAAATATCTCTAGTCTGAGGTAACAATATTTAGGAATTCAGAAAGAAAGCTACTTCTCTGGTTGCTCTTAAGGGAGGAAGTAACCCTTAGTTTATCTATACCAGAAGAGCCCTTTTCAGTCAAATGATGGTTACACAAAATATCATCAAAAATAGCAAAGACCAAATAAACCCAATTATCTAAGCAAAGGAGCCAACAAAAATCAAAGAAGTTCCCCAGATTAGAATATATCCAAGAATACAAAAGAGTAAGGAAGGTCTCCGTTGGGAATAATATAAGAGCTGAGCTAAAACTCACATAGAGTCATCTCACCCAGTGGCAGTCCACCTTCTAAAGTTGCAAGTCCTGGATCTCAAGGAATATGATGAGATTGGCTTCTGAAATAACTACTCTTCTCCAAGGATTCTAGTCCACCATTCAAAGGTCTATGTCATTCACATGACTCCCAATTACCTCCCTAACATATTTCTTCCAAATTACATGTACAACCAACTAAAGTAAATTCCCTATGGCAGGTACACAGTATTGTGCACAGCATTGACTCAGCCAAACAAGAGTTACTTCTCTCTCTGGGTAAGAAGAAGACAGCACCGGACTGTCTTTCAGGACACTGCGCAAGGGACTGTTACATATGTATATACACATTCCACTGGGGGGGAATACAACATGATCATAGACCAGTAAGTATTGGAGAGATAGAAAATAAATACGCTTAGATTAAAATGGGGATACTAGAAAATCTGGGGGAATTGGGAAAGGTTTATTGAAGGGGGTCATATTTAAGCTGATCATTGAAGGGAGCAAGGATTTCAAAGAACTGGAAGAATGAAAAGTAGTCCTGTCAGGCAAGATAATCTATGCTTTTGCACATGGGTAGGAGTTAGAATGTGCTAGAAGCAGCAAGTAGGTCAATTTGTCGAGAATGTAGAACAAGTGAAGGGGACATGTAGCATCTGCCTGAAAACATAGTCTGGAGCTAATTTGTAAGCAAGATGATTTAAATGGCAAACATAAGACTTTCTATTTGACCAAAGAAGCACTTGAGAGCCATTGAAACTTCTGAAGGTGGGGGCTGAGGGTGGAAGTGGTCTTTAGGAACATAAATTTGGTAGTAGTTTGGAGAATGGAATAGAGAGAAGCGATAGTAGATGCAGAGAGATAAAATAAGAGTCTATTGCCTCATTGGGTTGTGAGCTCCTTGAAGGCAGGTACTGTCTTTTACTTCAATTTGTATCTCCAGCGCTTAGTACAATGCTTAGCACATAGTAGGTTTGTTGATTGTCAACATACTGAGGAATCTGTAAAATCTCAATGGCCTTTCTTACCTCCCAGCCATTACTATCTCTTTTTACCAGATGTTGTTGATCTAGTCAAGGGAGAGATTGTGAGGGCTTGGACCAACATGGTTGTGGTCTGAGGAACAAGAAAGGGTTTTTTGAGGAGGTAGAACAGACAAGATCTGCTATGACAATAGCAGGGGTGTGTGAGAAGGAAGAGTTTAGTGTGACTCTGAGCCAGGTGACTGGCAGAGTAGCTTGCGGACTTCCCAAGGATCCCAGGAGGTCAGAGCTTTTGTGTGTGTGTGTGTGTGTGTGTGTGTGTGTGTGTATGTCTATTTCACACATTAGGAAACTTTGAGGAGTGAAGTAACTTGCTCCTTGTTACACCAGATAAAGCTCTGGAGTCCAGTCAGGCAGATCTGAATTCCATCCTACCACAGTTGCTATGTGACAAGGGACAGTATTTTCACTAGTACACCAGAGTCCAGACTCCTCATCCTCTCATTCAAGTCCCTTCATAATATCACCTATTTCTTGCACTCTGTAATTCATTTCAATGACTTTTCAAACAGGCAATTCACATTGCTGCTTCTTGGTCCTTCACTCTAGTGTTAATCCCTCTGCCTGTCTTTCCACACCTTCCCTTGTATAAATCCTATTTATTTTTTAAGGTCACACATGTTACTTCCTTAAGCAAGCCTTATGTGGTTCTCCTAGTGAGTGGGTAAATCCCCAGTCCTTCTGGGTCTCAGTTTTCTTATCTGTATTTATGAGTTAATCAGTTAGGTGAGATGAATTCTGAGGTCCCTTTCATCTTGAAGATCCCAGGATCCCAAGATCCCAGGATACACATGCACACACACACACACACACACACACACGTACATGCACACATATCTATATATTTGTGAAGAGAGGGGAGTCATGTAGTGCCAGTCTGAAAGGCACAATGATCTGGGTTCAAGTCCCACCTCTGATACCTACTCACTGGGTCATCCTGGGCAAGTCATTGACTCTCTTAGTGCTCTAGACAACTCTCCAAGATTCCAAAATGCAGAGAAGGGGCCAGTCAGGACAAAGAGCGGGAATTTCCTTACCTGGGAATTTTCTGGGCCAAAGATTTTATAAGACCAGACTTTATCCTTGAGATACTTACATGGATTCTCTCCTGACAGAATAGAAGCTCCTTGAGGGCAGGGACTGTTTTGTTTTTGTCTTTGCTTTCATCATACCTACCACACAGTAAGCACTAAATACTTGTTTAGTGATTGGTTGGTTGGTCATCCCTATAATCCTTTCTCCTCTGAATTTCATGGAACTACGTGAAAGGACATGAACCACAGGTTTAGAAGCCATTAGGTCCAATACAATAATTTCATAATCAAGAAACTGAGGAAAAGGGAAGCTATTCAATTTGCTTAGAGACTTACATCTATTAAACTCAGAAGGAGTAATTTGAACCCAGGTCTATTTGACTCCAAATCCCCTAAGCCTCATCATCATGATCACCACAATAATATTAATAATAAATAATGATGATGATACCAACAGTACCTATTAACATGTATCTAATGTTTTGTGGTTTGCAAAGTTTTGTTTATATGCATTATCTCAGTTCGTATCTTCAGCAACAACATAGGGGCTATAATTGGGAGAGCAGGCCCAGGATTCCCTTCCCTTCTGGATTCCCAACTCTGTAGACTGTGCCCCCATGGCCCCACCTAGGTAACTTCTCCCCCCTCTCTGATTTTCACCTCCCTTTCTTCTTCTTTTCTTGTCTTTTTTTGGTTTTCTCCCTTGTCTTCTTTTTGAAGGGAGTGGTTGTCTTTATCTTTGTTTATATTAGTATCTCTAGCACTTAGCATATTGCCTGCCCATGATAATCACTTAATAGATGTTTGTTCCCTGGGGCCACTATTTCTTCTATTTTATAGATGAGGAAACTGAGTTAGGGAGAGGTTAAGTGAATTACCCAGTTAGGCAATGGTCACACAGTTCATTCTAATCTGATGTAGGATTCCCACTCAGGTTTTCTAGATTCTATTTATTGGTATACTTTTCTTATTCTACATTAAAACAAACAGACAAATTGTAAACTCCTTCATGGAAAGAATGACATATTCTTCCCCTTTTCCTGTCCCTGGTTCTAAGCACATAATAGACACTTTTGTTGAATTAAAATAAACTGTATATACAGAGTAGGAGTTGGGCTTTGGAGGGCAATTCCTTGGTGTTTGTGTAGAAACAGAGCGCAGTGAAAGATATTGGGGCTAGTGGCCATTCAAGCTGGGCTGATGCAGACACAGCTTCAGTTTCCCAATAAGCAGAGAAGTACAGTGAAAACAAAGCAGAGGAAATAAGGAAGCGAGGGAGAGTATTCTAATTTTAGGTTTTGCGTTCTGCTGCCTAGTTTTAATCCCGCCTACCCAGATTCATTTTAAGCTCAGGAACATGCTTGTTTTTATGACTGCCCCCTTGCCCCTACCTCATCTCAGCACATCTTCAGCCTTAATAAAATGAAAGTTGTCTGCTGAGTCAGGAAAGGTCAGGAAGACTGTGTGGGTAGAGAGATATTGGGAAAAGCGATTACAGAATTGTGGAATTTCTGGGTTAGAAAGGACTTACATCAGCAGCCATCTAGGCCAGCCCAGAACTGAGCAAGAATCTCCTCCCCCTTCCCCCTTTCCCTTATAACATGCCTGACAAGTGGTCATTCAGAATCTATATAAGGACCCTGAGGGAAGGGAGCCAACTGCTTCCCAAAGTAGCCAATCCCACTTTCGGACAGCTCTAAATGGGGAGGACCTTTCCCCTGATCTCAAGTCAACAGCTGTCTTTTTGCAGCTTCTACCCTCTGCTCCTAGTTCTACCATCTGAAGCCAAGTAGAACAAGTCTAATCCTTCTTCCATGTGACATCTCTTCAAATACTCGATGACAGCTGCCTTTCCCCTGCTTTTCTTTTGCCTAAGCTAAACAGCAACAATTCTTTCCATCCATCTATCCATATCATGAACTTGGGTGGCCCCCTTCACTATGTTGAGATTGCCTCCTCTGGATACTGCAGTTTATTAAAAGGCCTTCCTAATGTGGGACATCACCAACTGAATACGCTGCTCCAGATGAGACTTGGCTATGTCAGAAGACAGTACATTTATCACATCTTAATCTTACAATATACCTCTTTAAATGTTATTTAAGCCCATTGTAATTTGAGGATCACATGGTCATAGAGTTAAGAAGACAGGCATACAGTCAGATAAAGGAAGAAAGAAAGAAAGAAAGAAAGAAAGAAAGAAAGAAAGAAAGAAAGAAAGAAAGAAAGGAAGAAAGAAAGAAAGAAGGAAGGAAGGAAGGAAGGAAGGAAGGAAGGAAGGAAGGAAGGAAGGAAGGAAGGAAGGAAAGAAAGAAAGAAAGAAAGAAAGAAAGAAAGAAAGAAAGAAAGAAAGAAAGAAAGAAAGAAAGAAAGAAAGAAAAAGAAGAAAGAGAGAAAGAAAGAGAGAAAAAAGAGAGAGAAAGAAAGAAGGAAAGAAGGAAAGGAAGAAAGAAAGAGAAAGGAAGGAAGGAAGGGAGGGAGGGAGGGAAGGAGAAGAGAAAAGAGAAGAAAGAGAGAGGAATAAAAATGAAAGAAAGATGATAGAGTAATAATGTTATGTATCAGGTACTGTGTTAAGTGCTATACATAAAAATCAAAGTAAAAAGGACAATACCTCCCTCAAGGATCTTAAATTCTAATACAGAAAGATACCACAGAAAAGAGGAAGGATAATTCCTGTATAGGGACAAAGCTTCTAGGGAAGGAGTAGAATCCTCCATAGAGTCCCAGGCAGGGCGAGGAGTGAGATGAGTAAGGATGGCCTGTCCATCTCATAAAATGGTGGTCTGAGTTAGGGACTCAACAATCAGAGATGAGGGACATGGGGGATGGCAGGGAATGGAGAAACATCTGATAGGGATTTCAGAAATTTTTAGCAATATTTAGGAAGTTTTACAAATAAAGTCTAACTTTAATTTTACAGCTGAAGAAACTGAGGCCCAGGTATTTGAAGTAATTTGCTCATAATCACACAGCTAGTAAGTGCACAAGTGAGGTTCCAATTCAGATCTGATGCTTGGCCCAACGCCCTTTCTAAGGAGCCACCTAACTAAACAAAATTCCATATTTTGAAGGAAGGTCAGAGACTACCTAGTATAAATGGTCCTAAACTGAATCTCCTCCACAGAATGCCTGGGAGGCAGATGGGGATAATAGCAACGGTCCTCCATTTAGATTTAGAAGACCTGAGTTTAAATTCTGACTTGCTGTTAGTGACCTAGGATATGTCATTTGTTTGAGCCTCTGTTTCGATGTCCATAAAATGAGTTTGATGACCTGCTTTCTGATCTTTGACCCTAAAGTAAGTCATCATCAAATCTCTACTTGAAGACTTTCATTAAGAAAGAGTTTGCTGAGGCAGCCCATTTCAATATTGCACAACACTAATTGTTATCATACTTTTCTTGACCTCAAATCTAAATTCTCTCTTTTTTTTCAATTTTCTCTGATCACCCCTGATTCTGGCCACAGGAGAAAACAAAATAGTACCATCCCTCACTTCAAATACTTAAACAAAGCTATTATGTCTCTCTACCTCTGCCACCCCATCGCAAAGTTTTCTCATCTCTTCTTACAGCTAAATGTTCTGAGTCCTTTCAACTGATAATCATTTGTGTGAACTCAAATCAGAGTTTAGAATTTAATTGTGGTGATAGGGCAAGTGGACATAAGAGATTAATAGAAAATAATAACATCATATTGTAGCATGATCCAAAATACCAAATGAATAATGAACACAATAATCTATGTCCTGATTAGTGTGAACAATGAATCTTCAGAAGTGGCCCATTTATCCAAATTCACACTCATTGAAGTTATAATTATGGAAAATCTGATAATTGGTTCCATCTTAATGGGTATATGCAGTGTGAATGCATATGATTCAGAGGTGGCAGTGAACAGTGTGAACTGTGGTGGTCCAGGCTTCCTGTAGGTTAAGGAGATTAAATTGTGCCCTCAAGGATGAGTGGAATCTGGTAGAAATAGAGAATGAGAAGACATTCCAAGTGGAGAAAACAGAGAATTTATGGATCAAGACCCTAGATTTCAGGTGACATTACCGGTCAGATTGATAAGATTTGACATTTCTGTAGGGGAGAGAAGAAGAGATGGCTTTTATAAGGAGGTAATTAGAAAGCCAGGTATGAAGCTAATTGTGGAAGGCTTTGATTTCCAAGTGGAGGAATTTGGACATTATCACATTGCCCATGTGGCATCATTAAAGGTTCTTAAGCAAGAATACAACCTGATGAAATTGGCATCTTAGAAAAGCTAATTTTTCTGTGATCAGGTCTTGAGAAGGAGGTCAGGTAGGCAATCTATGAGTCAGAATGACTGAGATTCAAATCCCACCTCATCAAAGTTGGGGCTGATAACCCAGTAATACCTCTAGGCTTTAGTGTCTCTATTTTTCAAAGGTCCCAGCACCTGGTAGCTCCTGATACCAATAAAATCCTGGGTCTAGAGGAAAAATGGTAGAAGTGACATAACTGGATCAAATTGTCTCTGTTGTTTTCCCTTCAATCTCAAAGAGGACCATGGCATCAGAAAAGTGATGCCATGACTTGAAATTGCATTGGATTTAAGTGAAGTCACCAGCCTCACTTTCTCCTCTGGGAGAAAGCCTTCTGGGTCTAATGGCAAGATATAGATCAAAACATATGGAGATGGCTCTCAGATAAAAATGAGGCAAAATATCAATGAATCAACAAGCATCTATTACCACCTACCATGTACATAATGGTCAGTCCCTTGGTTAAGCCAAGGAATCAAAACAGAAAGGAAAATTTCCCCTGCCCTCAAAGAACTTATGTTCTCTTTGGAAAGTAGTGTCAGTGCATATGAATAAATACAGAAAGATTTAGGTCAAATAAATAGAAAGTGATTGGGGAGTTCTAGCATCTGGGGGAATCAGATCAAGCCCCTTAGAGGAGATACAATTGGAACCCCATATGGGGGCATTCTAATGCAAAGTAAAGTTGGGAAACAGAACATTATGCAAATCTGTCAGCGAATAGAACATAGACGGATTCAGCGATAGGATGTAGAAAAATTAAGCAAGTATTTATTAACAATACGTCCTTGTTTACATGCTGTTTGTTCTGGGTTTTTGTTTGTTGTTTTGTGTGTGAATTGCATTCAAGTGAGGCAGAACACCAAAAAGTCATCCACCTCACTTTTCTGAAGTCCCAGTAACAAGACAAAAGTCAAGATGACTGGTGATGGCCTGAGATGTGGTGGATGACCTTGGGATCTTTGATGCTGGACTAAGATCTAAGCACTACACAGCACCTGTTTCAACCATCTTTGTAGCCACTAGAACAAACTGCTCTCATTTACCCATTCCACCAGGGGAGGTCTTCACATGCTTGGGTAGACATCCCTTTAAGTTACCAATGGGTTTGATTCCTGTCAGTTACTCTCAACCTGGTTTAAGCCCATCTGCCTAGACCACTGTACCAGCGTGTGGCTTCTTTGTTACAGCATCTTGGAGTTACAGCTGTGAGTTGAGTGACAGGTGAACACCAATGATGAATGAGCAACCCTGAATAGGGCTCAGCAGCCCTTAAACCAGAGGTGTTAGTCCTCCCTGGGCCCTCCATCCACCCCACTCACTATGTACCAGCCAGGCAGAGTGTGAAGATGGCAAAGAAAAAGGAACACCATTCCCTGCCCTCAATACTCTTGAGATGAATACTTGTAGAAAGAACATTGAGCTCTAGTGGGTGAGACACAACAGATGTCTAATGTGTACAAGGTAGACACCAAGTTGACATGAGGTAACCTTAGAGAGGAAGTTACTAGCCTTCCCCTGGATGGGGGTGGGGGGGTGGGTAGGTGCTGGTGGAGGAAACAAATGCCTCTTCAAGAAGGAAGTTTGAACTAAATCCAAAGGAAAGCAGGTATTCTAAGAAGTGAAAGTGAAAAGAGCTAGCCACTGAAGAGGCATAGACTGGAGACAGCACATCCTCTGTGAGAGTAGCAGTTGACTAGCACGTATAGGCTGCAGAGTGGGCAGAGAGTAGGGATGGGTAAGACCAGAAAGTTAAGAAGGGTCAGGGAATGAGAGGTTTGAAAAACCACACAGAGGACTTGGACTTTATGTTTGGTCCCATGGGTACTAAGGAACTGTGGGAGATAATAAAGTCAAAAAGAGTACTATGGTCACACTTGGACTATAGGAAAATCATGGACACTGTGTAGAGGAGATTGGAGAGGGATGGAAAAAAGACTGGGGGTGCCTGAGAAATGGCTTCTGCAGTAGTCCAGGGAGAAGACAGTGAGGTCCTAAGTTTGGTGATAGTTTGGTGAACAGAGAAGAGAATCTATGTGAGGGATGTCATGGACAGAAAAACAGCATACTTTTGTCAATTGACTAGATATAAGGGGTTAATGAGAGTTAGGAGTCTGGAGAATACCAAGGTGGTGAGCCTGAGTAATTGGAAGGAAAGTGGTACCCTTGATAAAACAGGAAAGTTTAGAATAAGAGTTTGGGGGTGCATGGGAAGGGGGGTAATGAGTTAGTTTTGTTTGCACATGCTGAGTTTGAAATGAGACGGGGGAGAAGGGAAGGGGAGGAAGGGAGGGAGAGAGGGAGAAAGAGATTAAAGCCACCTGCTGGGGCTGGGAGGGGGTAGAATCAAGGCTATATTTAAAGGAATCAGCTTTGACCAGGTTTCTCTTCTCCTGAGAAATGAATCATCTCAAAGAAAATGGAGTGAAGGAAATTGTTCAGAATGATGTCAGGAGCACATGAGATGAAGAGAAGGGAAAAGAGGGAGCTCTTGGTGAGTGACCTCAATATTTTAGATGATGTACGTGGTGAAGTGCTCAACTGGGACTGGGTAGTATGGGTGGGAAGGAGCTTTGGGGAGGTTAGAGGAGAAAATAGAAGGTTTAGAATGGCTACCATGTCAAATGGGATAAAGGATCAACCAGGACGGAGAAAGATTACCTTGAGATTTGTTGTTGTTCAGTTGCTTTTCAGCTGTGTCTGCCTCTTCATGACCCCAGTTGAAGTTTTTTTTTTTTTTTTTGGCAAAGATACCAAAGTGGCTTGCCATTTCCTTCTCCAGCTCGGTTTACAACTTAGGAATTGAGTCAAATGTAGTTAAGTGACTTGCCCAGGGTCACACAGCTAGTAAGTGTCTGAGTCCAGATTTGAACTCAGGAAGATGAGTCTTTTTGACTTCAGCTTGGGTGCTCTATCCACTGAGCCACTGAAGTGAAATTAGGCAGCATGATTTTCAGTGGGTCTCATCAACACTGATTCATGACTTCCTCAGGCTCTGCCCAGCAGCACATGAGTTGGGGGAATGATCAAAGATTGGGGAAGTAATCCAAGATTGAGGGTTTGGCAAGATGTAAGCCAGGAGGACAAGGGAGCAAAGGATTCAAGTAATGTAGACTTCCACATGCTTTCCAGGACTCAAAGTTGTAACTGCAAGAAGAATTGAGCCTGGAGTCAGGAAGACTTGTGTTCAAATTTTGCCTCAGGTATTTACAAACTGAGTGAACTAGGCAAGTCGCTTAACCTGTGTTTGCCTCAGTTTCCTCAAATATAAAGTGGAAACAAGATTTACCTTAAAAAGTTGTTGTGAGCTTCAAATGACATGATATTTGTAAAAAATATGATATTATAAAATATGCAGTAGCCATAATATAATTGCTCTTTCTCATTTCCCCATTTAAATTCTTAGAAAAGTAGACAGGAGCCAGACTTTTGCATTCCATGACCCTTTAACAAATCACTTAACCGCAGTTCCTTCATAAAATGGGGCTGACAATACTGTCTGGAGTATCTGACTTGCTGTAAGTTCTGAAGGAACAAACATATGTAGAAGGCTTTGTAAGCCATGAAGGGTTAGGGTTAGTTTAGGGACTGGACTTGTCAATTTATTAGTGTTACTGATATAGGAAAACCCCATATTAGGAAACTCTTTCTTAATGAGGGAAGCACCTTCTCTGCGACTTATTTTTGCTTAGAGCAGTGAGAGCTCAAGTGATTGGCCAAGGTCACATGTAGGTAGTCAATATTGTATCAAAAGTAAAATTTGAACCCAGGTCTTCTTGGCTCTGAGGCCAGCTCTCTAGCCACTGTGCAGCACTACCCCTATCCACCCAGCAGGAATCCATATATGACGGTTATTTTTATCCATCCAGGAAAGCTAGCAGGGAGCTGATTTTGTCAGACAATGACAAGGCATGTCCTGAGATGGCAGCTGGATGTTCAAGGGAAAACCAGTGTGTCTAAATGCAACATGAGAGCCATGACCCCAGAATACCATCATCCACAGCCTCAATGTTCCAGGGCTGGTGATGGGATATTTCTTGGGACAGAAAGCCTAGACATGGTGAGAACTTAAGAAATGAAGAATTACAAAAAACTTCCCTCCCACGGATGTCTAAAAATTATGTTGCTAACAGCTTTAGGTATCACGGTTGTGCAGGGAGAAAAGTATTTGATTAAGCTTCCTGGCATCTCTTTGTAATGTGGGTGTTGTGGGATCGACATGCATTTTCTTCCTGGAGTTTCAACTGTAGCAAGTGGCCCTGTATGGGTTCTGCATGGGCTCTGCATGGTAGATGGTATAGTCTATCTGCCATGAGCTGCATTAACCTTCAACTCCCAGGGCTCAAGTCATTGACTTTCACCTTGTGCTTTCCAATGGCATGACCATCTACATATCTGGGACTCTGAATCATTTGACCTTTAGGGAAATTTGCATCCAAAGAGCTGAAGGCTGACATTTGTGGAGGCTTTATGAATAGAGTTTGGAGATTTGGGATTATTTTAAAAGCTAGGGGCTGCTCTCTTTCTGATATAGGTCAATTGTCTCTTGTCCTGGTGCCCATCCTATTGTTTATCCTCTCTTAGCCTCAGTTTCCTCAGTTGGTTCAAACTGACCTTTTACATTCTTGGAAATGACTAAGAAAAATTTGTAATGAAACTCACTAATTTTCATGTAGAGAGCCAACTTGGCATAATGGATGGGGTATTGAACTGGAGTTGGGATGCCCTGAGTTTGAATCTTGTTCCCTCAGTATAACCCTGGATAAGTCATGATGTCTTCATCTATGTAATGGGGATAATAGCAGTGATAACTTTTTTGAACACTGAAAAATCTAACAGCATTTTGTATCATATCAGTGATCATGAAAAGTGAATTTGTAGGTCATAGGTCTGAAGCAGGAATTAGCAAAGTAATTGTACACGCACATATACATATCACACACAACTGTATTTGTGTGTATGTATATGTATATATGTATGTGCATATATGTGTGTATATAAACACCTGCATGTATACATACATATATGCATATTCATATATGTATATTTTGAACAACTTTCAGAATAGTTTATTTACAATTTAATTTATTCAACTTTACACATTTAAAAAATGATTCTGAGGTCTCCATAGGCTTCATCAGACCACAGCCCAAAAGACCAATGACACAAAATTAAGAACCCCTGTCTTACACCTAGAAGTGACCCCTGCAATTATCTATTCCAACCACCTCATTTTACAGAGAAGGTCTAGAGATGTAAAATGATTTGTCCAAGGTCATACAGCTAGAAAAAAAATCAGAGAGAGGATCTGATTCCAGGCTTCCTGATTCCAGATTCAGGAGCTGATTCATAAGAATTCTCATTTTGTTTATTTTAAAGCTTATTTTAAAAATATTATATTGACACTTTTTATACATTACTGTCATTTCCAAGTAATCCATACTTTCCTAATAGAACTCTAATTTGTGATAAAGAACTACAGTTAAGGATAAAAGCCCAAAGCACTGACCTTGTCTGTTAGTGCATGTCTCATGACTTACCTGGAGGTCACCACCTCCCCATCTAGTGGAGAGAGCTGTTTCCATATAACAACTCCACTATCAATACTTGTCATTGAATTCACTGCCCCCATTTTATGGATGAGGAAACATGGCCAGAGAGGTTAAAGGATTGTCCAACAGGCAGGAATTATTCAAAGAAAGATTCAAATCCATATCTCTCATGGACTCTTTTTACCTTATCATACTAATTTATTCAGAGCCATTTCAAGTATGGTGGGCATTATAGCGTAGAGCAGCCATAAATACACTTAGGTGTGAAAGGTCATATCTGTGTGTGTGTGTATGTGTGTATGTGTGTGTGACTATGTGTGTACGAGTGTGTGTATGGATGAATGTCCACACCCTTGTGTTGTACCACATCCCTGTTGACCTTGCCTCTTGTCAAAGGTCATCATGCTTTCTCCTTTGGATAATGCCTACAATTAAAAAGAAGAAGGTATAAGCAGAAGTTCTGAAAGGTGAAAGCAGACAGATCATACTAGTCATTGACTTATATGTCCATTTCTGTTATTAATCACATAAATACACTTAAAGAACAGACCCAGTGTGCCCAGACATGCTGGTATCTCTGGCCCACATGATGCCCACCAAGGACTCTCCATACAATTAGGACCAGTTAGTCATTTGTTTCTTTTATTACAAATTTCTATCAAAACAGACTTTTGAGATGAGATTGTTCAACCCCTTCATTTCACAGGGGAGGATACTATGGCCCTGGTGGTAAGGTGACTTGTTCAAAGTCACACAGGTGCAAGTGTCAGAGTTGGGATTCGAACATGAGTCTTTTGCACCTACATATTATATTCCTTCCACTGTTCACTGAGGATTTCCATGTTTTTAGGTAGATGGGAATTAAGTGGTGATTGAGGACAAGCCCCCCCATTTATGTGGTGGGGTGAGTAGGTAGGTTCTTGTGTGGTTTTCCTATGAAGAAGCGGAGATAGTAGCAGGCCTCACCCCCTCACAAGGCTGTTATGGAAGCCAATGAGAGAGGAAAAGTAAAAGTGTAAGGCCCAGTGACATGCGACGTGACAAGCGACAGTGACAGGCAAATTTCTAGCCCATGACAATCTGGAAGGTTGACAGGAAGGTTCTATCACACTGGGCAGGAGTGGAGTGCAGCTCAGCATGGGACAGAGCTGGAACAGGCCTTATAGGATTGAATAGCTGGTGGCTTCTGGAGTTTCCAGACTTTTCAACCCACAAATGCCAAAGATAGCTTCAAAAGTCAGTGAGAAGGGTCTCTGACCTAGCTGAGAGGGGAGCATGGTCCTGCCCTCGCCCCAGGGTGACAGCAGCTACTAAAAAAGCAGAAGCTGCTTCTAGAGCCCTCCACTTAACAAAGAGCTCAAAGTCATGTAATTGGCTAGGAAAATGATCAAACAGGGGAAAAAGAAACAGACTATAGATTCTTACTTTCTCAGTGAAGAAATATTTTCTAATGTCACTGGTGATGAGGAAGATCAAAACATACAACCAGAACACAATAAAGTCAAAGATTCTGCATCCAAAACCTCCAAGAAAAATATTAATTTTGGTCTCAGCCCATGGAAGAGTTCAAAAAGGATTTTGAAAATCAGGTAAGAGAAGTAGAGGAAAAATTTGAGAAGAGAAATTAGAATGATCCAAGAAAACCATGAAAAAAATGAGTCAACAGCTTGCTAAAGGGAAACCCCCCAAAGTGCTGAAGAAAATAATACCTTTTAAATTAAACTAACCCAAATAGCAAAAAGAGTTCCAATAAGTCAACGAAGAGAAGAATGCCTTAAAAAGCAAAATAGGTCAAACGAAAAAAGAAGTCCAACAGCTCACTGAAAGAAACAATTATTTAAAAATTAGAATGGAGCACATAGAAGTTAATGACCTGATGAGAAATCAAGAAATTATGAAACAAAACCAGAAGAATGAAAAAATACAAGACAATGTAAAATATCTCATTGGAAAAAATGAACTGACCTGGAAAATGGATCCAAGATACATGAAAGCCATGATCAAAAAAAGAGCCAGGACATAATCTTTCTTTTTCTTTTTTTTTCTTTCTTTTTTTTTTTTTTTCCAGAGGTGATTTTTTAAAAATTTATTTGACATTCATTTTAACAAAATATTGGGTTCCAAATTTTCTCCCCTTTTATCCCTTCCCCCCCCAAACACCAAGCATTCTAATTGCCCCTATGACCAATCTGCTCTCTCTTCTATCATCCCTCTCTGCCCTTGTCTCCACCTTCTCTTTTGTCCTGTAGGGCCAGATAACTTTCTATATCCCTTTACCTGTATTTCTTATTTCCTAGTGGCAAGAACATTACTTGACAGTTGTTCCTACCACTTTGAGTGCCAACTTCTTTACCTCCCACCCTCCCCACCCCTTCCCTTTGGAAGGCAAGCAATTCAATATAGGCCAAATCTGTGTAGTTTTGCAAATGACTTCCATAATAGTTGTGTTGTATAAGACTAACTATATTTCCCTCTATCCTATCTTGTCCCCCATTACTTCTATTCTCTTTTGATCCTGTCCCTCCCCATGAGTGTCGACCTCAAATTGCTCCCTCCTCCCCATGCCCTCCCTTCCATCATCCCCCCCACCCTGCTTATCCCCTTATCCCCCACTTTCCTGTATTGTAAGATAGGTTTTCATACCAAAATGACTGTGCATTTTATTCTTTCCTTTAGTGGAATGTGATGGGAGTAAACTTCATGTTTTTCTCTCACCTCCCCTTTTTATCCCTCCACTACTAAGTCTTTTGCTTGCCTCTTTTATGAGAGATAATTTGCCCCATTCCATTTCTCCCTTTCTCCTCCCAAGATATTTCTCTCTCACTGCTTGATTTCATTTTTTTAAGATATGATCCCATCCTCTTCAATTCACTCTGTGCACTCTGTCTCTATGTGTGTGTGTGCATGTGTGCATGTGTGCGTGTGTAATCCCACCCAGTGCCCAGATACTGAAAAGTTTCAGGAGTTACAAATATTGTCTTTCCATGTAGGAATGTAAACAGTTCAACTTTAGTAAGTCCCTTATGACTTCTCTTTGCTGTTCACCTTTTCATGCTTCCCTTCATTCTAGTGTTTGAAAGTCAAATTTTCTTTTCAGCTCTGGTCTTTTCATCAAGAATGCTTGAAAGTCCTGTATTTCATTGAAAGACCAATTTTTCCCCTGAAGTATTATACTCAGTTTTGCTGGGTAGGTGATTCTTGGTTTTAGTCCTAGTTCCTTTGACTTCTGGAATATCCTATTCCATGCCCTTCGATCCCTTCATGTAGAGGCTGCTAGATCTTGTGTTATCCTGATTGTATTTCCACAGTACTTGAATTGTTTCTTTCTAGCTGCTTGCAATATTTTCTCTTTCACCTGGGAATTCTGGAATTTGGCCACAATGTTCTTAGGAGTTTCTCTTTTTGGATCTCTTTCAGGCGGTGTTCTGCGGATTCCTTGAATATTTATTTTGCCCTCTGGTTCTAGAATCTCAGGGCATTTTTCCTTGATAATTTCATGAAAGATGATGTCTAGGCTCTTTTCTTTTATCATGGCTTTCAGGTAGTCCCATAATTTTTAAATTTTCTCTCCTGGATCTATTTTCCAGGTCAGTTGTTTTTCCAATGAGATATTTCACATTATCTTCCATTTTTTCATTCTTTTGGTTTTGTTTTGTGATTTCTTGGCTTCTCATAAAGTCATTAGCCTCCATCTGTTCCATTCTAATTTTGAAAGAACTATTTTCTTCAGTGAGCTTTTGAATCTCCTTTTCCATTTGGCTAATTCTGCTTTTGAAAGCGTGCTTCTCCTCATCGACTTTTTGAACCTCTTTTGCCAACTGAGTTAGCCTATTTTTCAAGGTGTTATTTTCTTCAGTATTTTTTTGGATCTCCTTTAGCAGGGTGCTGACCTGCTGTTCATGCTTTGACTGCATGTCTCTCATTTCTCTTCCCAGCTTTTCCTCCACCTCTCTAACTTGATTTTCAAAATTCTTTTTTAGCTCTTCCATGGCCTGAGCCCATTGAGTGGGCTGGGATACAGAAGCCTTGATTTCTGTGTCTTTGCCTGATGGTAAGCATTGTTCTTCCTCATTAGAAAGGCAGGGAGGAAATGCCTGTTCACCTAGAAAGTAACCTTCTATAGTCTTATTTCTTTTCCCTTTTCTGGGCATATTCCCAGCCAATGACTTGACCTCTGAATATTCTCCTCACACCCACCTTGCCTCCTGATCCTCCGAGTCAGTGCTTGGGGTCTGAGATTCAAATGCTGCTTCCCAGCCTCAGGGCTTTGGGCAGGGGCAGGGCTGCTATTCAGTGTGAGATTACGTTCAGGTGCTCAGGTGGGGGCAGTGCTGAGTCTCAGGCTCAGTTCCCTCCTGGGCTTTATGCAGAGACCTTCAACAACGGATCCAGGCTCCCGCCTGCTTGCGGAGCCCTGGTCTGCTGCTGCCTCAGCTGCTGCCTCCCGAGCGGGCCTGAGTTATGGGGGCACCCCACTCCCCTCTCTACCAGCCAAAGAGACCCTCTCATCGACCCCTGTCACTTGTGGGTGGAGGGACCCATGTGGCCTCTGGAGATCCCGTCCCTGAAGCCTGCTCGGATCTGCTCCTCTCGGTTCCGCGCTGTATTTGGCTCCCAGTCCTGGCACCCAGTCTGTGGCACGAAGGACCTTTTGCGAGGAGTTTGCAGGTCCCTCTGGAACAGAAATCTCCTTCACTCCACTGTTCTGTGGCCTCTACTGCTCCAGAATTCTCCATAAGTTCCTTTTTACAGATGTTCTGTGGGTTGTGGGTTTGGAGCTATGTGTATGTGAGTCTTTCTACTCTACCATCTTGGCTCCGCCCTGACATAATCTTTCAAGAAATTATCAAGGAAAACTGACCTGATATTCTAGAACCAGAGGGCAAAATAGAAATGGAAAGAACCCATTGATAGCTTTCTGAAAGAGATCGCAAAAGGAAAGTTGCTAGGAATATTATAGTGAAATTTCAAAGTTCCCAGGTCAAGGAGAAAATATTGCAAGCAGCCAGAAAGAGACAATTTGAATATTGTGGAAACACAATCAGGATAACACAAGATCCAGCAGCTTTTTCATTGAGGGAGCAAATGTCTTGGAATATGGTATTCCAGAGGTCAAAGGAAATAGGATTAAAAGAAAGATCCTCCCACTCAGAAAAACTCAGTATAATATTTCACGGGAAAAATTGTCATTCAATGAAATAGAGGACTTCTAATCATTCTTATTGAAAAGACCACAGTTGAACAGAAAATTTGACTTTCAAATACAAGAATCAAGAGAAGTATGAAAAGGTAAACAGGAAAGAGAAATCTATTAAAGTTGACCTATTAAAGTTGAACTGTTACATTCCTACATGGAAAGACTACATATGTAATTTATGAGACCTTTCTCAGTATTAAGATAGTGGGAGGGAATATATACAGGCATGTATGCATACATATATACACATAATACATGCACACATTTGTATTTATACGCACACATACACATACATATATACACATATATATACACATATATAAATACATATCCAGACACATACATACATAGAGAGAGAGTTCACAGAGTAAGCTGAATATCTAGAAAGAAAATTAAATGCTGAGAGGAATGTACTATGAGAAAGAGAAAGGGAGAGGTAGAATGTAGTAAATAATCTCACATAAAAGAGGTAAGAAAGCTTTTAAAATGGAGGGGAAGAAAAGGAAGATGAGAGAGAATAATTGAGTCTTACTTTTATCCTATTTGGCTTCAGGAGGGAATAACATACACACTCAATTAGGTATGAGAATTTTCTTACCCTACAAGAAAGCAGGGGGGAAGGGAGTAAGATAAAGGGAATAATAGAAGGAACAGTGGATTGGGGGAAGGGATGATTGGAAGCAAACACTTTGGTAGAAGGACAGGTCAAAGGAAAGAATAGAATAAATGGAGGGCGGGACAGGATAGAGGGAAATGTAGTTAGTCTTTCACAACATGACTGTTATGTAAGTGTTTTTCATGACTACACATATATAACCTATAGTAAATTGCTTGCTTTCTCAAAGAGAGTGGATGGGTAGGGGGAATGAGACATAATGTGGAACTCAGAGCTTTAAAAATGAATGCTAAAATTGTTTTTACATGCAACTAGGAAATAAGTTATATGGGCAATGGAGTATAGAAATCTATCTTACCTTACAGGAAAATAGAAGGGAAAGGAATAAAAGAGGATGGATGATAGAAAGGAGGACATACTGGAGGAAAGAATATTCAGAATATACTCTGTCCTGGGGTGTGGGCAGGGGGAGATAGAAATAAAATTTGAAATTCAAAATTTTTTGGAAGCTAATGTTAAAAACTGAAAATAAATACATTAAAATTATAAAAGGAAAAACATCATCCTTTATAGACAGGCAGTGCTGACATTAGCCTCCTTGTTTCAGAGACAATGAGATTCTTGATCTTCTTGCTCTTACTAGCCTCTGAGAAGCCTTACAAAAGACAGATTCTATGATTCTTTGAGTAAGTAGTGGAAAAAAGAGATTATTTTTGAAAGTTTTAGTTCTAATGAGCAGAACTTCATTTTTTCTCCCTCCCAAATATATCAATTTGGTAAAAAAATAAACAGAAAAATTAATTCCTTTTAATAAATATCCATAATTAAGCCAAACAAATCCCCTCATTGAGTGTTTTCAAATGTCACACTGCTTATCCTGAATCCCTAACCTCTGTTAACAGATCCATAACATGTGCCATCAGCAATCCTCTAGAATCATGGATGGTCATTTTGTTGATCAGTGTTATTACAACTTTCAAATATATTTGTCTTTTCATTGCCTGTTTGTTTTGGAAATTATTCTCCAGGTTCTGCTCATTTCATTCTTCATCAGTTTATGAAAGAAACAAAGATAGTCCCTGACCTCTTGGAGATATTCATTTAACTGATGAACAGTTAAATGAGCAGAATCTGGAGAATAATTTACAAAAATTTAGACACTTAATAAATATATTAATTTGAATTGAATTCACAGTTTTTTTATAATATTGATGTTATATTATACATCATTATCCTAGTTCTTCTCACTACCCTGTGCATCTGTTTGTACAAACTGTGTCTCTTGGAAATAATCTCTTTCTTCACTTCTGACAATTTGATAATATTAATATACACAACAATTTATTCAGTAGTTCCGTAATTCTCAGTCATCCCATTACTTCCAATTTTTTCACCTTCACCAAAAGGGCTACTGTAAATATTTATTAAACATTAAGGTTCTTTTCCTCTTTCTTTGACTTCTTTTGGGTCCAGGTGGGTCAAAGAACATGTACTATTTAATAATTTTGTGTGCGTATAATTATGAATTTCCTTTCAGAATCAAGACCATTAAATGCATCAGTGCACCTGTTTTCCCATTCCTCCTCCAACATTTGTCATTTTCCTTTTTGTTATCTTTGCCAATCTGATGGGCTTGAGATAATTATCTGGCAAATAGCTCCAAGCACTGTTGGCTGGAGGTCAACACACAGGATTGAGCAGCAATGGACAATGAGATAATGAGGTGAGAAGCAAAGTTGGGCAGCCTTTAGTTTCACACTGTGTGTCCTCATGGTTAGCAATGGAAAGGTGGTCAATCAGTCAGTCTAAAATGGAACAGAAAATATGATTTTCTCCGTGGAGACTAACCTTGATCATGGAGAAAATGTGGTACAGTGGAAAGAGCCTTGGACCAGAAGATGAAGGCATTGTGTTTGAATTCTCTATCAGCGAGTTATTACCTGTATGCCCTTGGACAAATTACTTTTTTCCTTTCTAGGTTTTACTCCTGGAAAAATAAGATATTTGGCCTAGATAAGTGCCAGGTCCTTTCTGTGGTTGAGTCTATGAGAATTTCATTTGCAGAGTACCAGAAAAGTGCTGCGCACACATGGTATGTGTGTGTGTGTGTGTGTGTGTGTGTGTGTGTGTGTGTGTGTGTGTGTGTGTGTGTGTGTGTGTGTTCAGGGCTAAACTAAATCCCTCAGATTTCCAGATCTTGGTCTTTCTTTCCCTCTTCATATAATCAATTAATCAATTGACAAACATTTGTTAAGTACTTATCATTTGCCAAGCACTATATTAAGGGGTCATGGTGAGAGGGTGACACTTTTGAATTACATTCTGTACTAGATATGAAGATCAGAATAGGTAATGGAGTAAGGGAAATAAGTTGCCTATGCTTTCAGATAAATTCTCACCCTATTGCCACTAGATAAAATGAAAATTCTACTGGCATGGAAAGCCCTTCCCATGTTGGCTCCATTCTACCTTTGGAGACTTTCCTAATGTATCGTCCACTCTATGATCTAGCCAATATTACCTTCTGATCTCTATACACACTATCCTCCATGCCTAGAGCGCACTCTTGCTTTACCTTCCTCTCTTAGAATGCATGTTTCTTTCCAATGTTCATTCAAAAGCCACCTCTTATATGAAATCATTCCTGATCCCTAAACTTTTAGTGCTCCTGCATTTGCATCATATATGCTTTATATATACTTATATCATAGGTGTTCATAACTTCTTCCTCCCTCTATACTGTAAGTTCTTTCAAGGCAGGGGCTATATCCTTTTCTTTATATGCCCCGTACCTAGAACAGAGATTGGCATATGGTAAATATTTAATATATGATTGTTATTTAAATTAAATATTTAATATATGATTAATATATAAGCAATTAGTTAATTGAATTTGTTTGTGCTAGCAATTTCAATTTCTAGGAAGTCCTCAAAGTTATGTCCATGGTGAGAACACCATAATAGTCTCCAGGGAAATTGTTTTAGGCTGAAAAGGACAGAATTAAAATTATCAATATGGAGGATAAGTATACAGATGTTAAGAGAATACTGAACTACATTTGATGAATTTAAGTCCCTCTTGTCCAGATGAACTTTAACCTTGGATACTAAAACAATTGACAGATGTGATCTCTGAGCCACTCAGTTAATTTCTGAAAGACTGTGGAAACCACAAGTGGTATCAGAAGAGATGTGAAGGGCAAAGGTCCTATTTTTTTTAAGAAGATAAAGCAATCCGCACACCTTCGACCAATGAACTTGATTTTGATCCCTGAGAAATTTCCAAAATGGATTCATAAACAGATGGTTGGTAAACATCTAGAAAGATTCGTATTGCTTATCAAGACATGTCCTGTCATGACAAACTAACACCATTTTTAAATTCATAGAACTGATAAATCAATTGATGGGGGAAAGGGTGTGGCTATGGTTTATCTATATGGGAAGATGAGAAGAAATGAACTGAACTATAACAAAATTAAATGGATTCAGAACTAGTTAGACTAAGATATTGTAATAGTTCAATATAGAAATGGTGAAATTACCCAATTAAACACACTAGAGATCTGTGTTGGCCTTCTATTGTTTCACATTTCAAAAATGACTATGTTAAAGACGTGGTCTTCTTATTGAAACTCCATGTAACCAAAAACTGACAGATCTGTCATGACAGGGCCAAGATCCAAAGAGATTGTGATAGGGTGGAGCAATGAGAAAAATCTATTAAGAAAGGAGCAAAAGAGATGAAGGATCAATGTAAAGTCTTACACTTGGGTCCAAAAATCAGCACACAGAAACAAAAAGGGGAAGGAAAGGTTAGATAGGTTTATTTGGGATTTTATTGGGCTATGATCTCAGCATGAGTCAGCAGGGTGATACTTCCTTAAACAACCAAACAAACCAAAAACACACTGCACCTACAGTTGCATCAAGGGAGACAAAGATTTCAGGAGCAGTGAGGTGATAATCCTCCTTTCTCTCCTTTTTCAGCCTTCATTGACAGTGCCATGCTCAGTACTGCACACAATGGTTTAAAAAGAATATTGATGAGGTGTAGAATATCCTCAAAAAGGCAAGTAGGATGGTGAAGGGCCTTGAGTATACATCATATCAAGACTGATTTGGAAAACTGGTTATGTTTAATCTGGAGAAGAGGAAAGCGCGGTGTGGGGATGGGGAAAATAGACATCTTCAAGTATCTAAAGGATTTTGATGGGGAGGAATAAGGGGAGATGCTTTGAGTATCCCCTGAAAGGCACAAGCTGGAGCAGAGCCTACAGCAGAGAGGAGGTGGGGTGAGGTGGGACTACAACTGGCTCCAGTTCTTTGAAGGATTGTTGCCTTGAATTTATCAGAATGTAAGTTTCTTAAGGTCAGGGACTATATCTATCTTTATTTTCATCTTCACCACTTAGCTTAGAGCCTGACCCATAGTAAGCACTGAATTAATACTTGCTGAACTAGACTTGGCATTTTTAAGATCTTCTAGCACAGGCTGAATTACCACTCATTGATTACATTATGCCAGGCATTCCTTTCATGGACATATTTAAGTAGATGACCCCCAAGATCCCTTAGAACTCCCAAATTCTTTACTTCTATGACTGGATTCACATGGGCATTTGGTTTTCAAGAGAAAAAGCAAAAGTATCACAACTCTTCTGGTCCTTGTCCTTTCTCTTCTTTGCCGAGCTCTTCCTTTCCCATGTATCATGTTTCATACTGCACTAGACATTTATTTTAAAAATCATTTTATTTTTAATATTTTTCAGTAGCAAAATTTTCTTTTCTTCCCCTTCATCCTTTCCACTTTTGGGGAGAGGTAACTAAACTGGCAAATAGGCATAATTAATAAAAATGGATGACTCCATTGGCCATTTCCAAAACTATATCTAACTTAGTATCTTGACTCCTTCCCTTCTCTGTTGGAGGATAACCTGCATCATTATTGATCCTTTGGAAACATGGCTGGTGATTTCATGGATCAAAGTTCTCAAGTTTTTCAAAGTTATTTATCTTTAAAATACTGTGGTTATTGTAAAAATTATTCATTTAGTGTTGCTGAAATCACAGCATCATTTCCTAATAATTTTCCAGGATTTCTCTGAAACCGTCCCAGTTGTGATTTCTTACATCACAACAAATTCCATTTCATTCATACTTTTTTTAACCATTCCCTCTAAATTTCCAGTTCTTTGCCACTCCAAAATGAGCTGCTATGAATTATATTACACATATGACAACAACTCCACTTGACCCATATTCCTTAACATCCATGCTGGTCATGAGTAGAGAATCAAAATCAAGGGAGAGAAGGACAAGACAATGAGAAGAATCATTTGTAAGGTGGAATCTGGGGGAAAATTATGAAACAAACTTCCAAAGTACAGGGTTTCCAAGTTGACAGCCAATGGGAGGAAGCAAACCTAGGTGTTAGCCTTATCCACCTCCAGTGAACAAATTGCTAGAACATGAAGGGCAGTTCTGGTGCTCTAGTGAGGATAAAAAGAATGTAGGAGTTGTAATATGAGTTCACTGAGGCAGTGTCTGTTCTGGTCTAATTCCAGTCCAAACAATCACTCCCTCCTTAAAGAAGGATTGAGATTCTGTTTATAACTAAGAAAGTGGTCTGGGGAGGCTGATGGGGCAGACAACAGAGATCCAGGATTGTTACAACATAATGAATGGTGGGGGCATCTGCTTCATCATTTTTTTGGCTTCTTCTTCCTTTGCAAGAAGCGTTCAGTCTCCACCCCCACAAGCCCACATATTCGCTGGGGGTGGGGGAGCAAAGCTATTTCTAGCATCCTGATAGCAATGACAAAATTCACAGATAGAGGCCAAATGGGTAGGTAAAAGAGTTCATTGTTAATACATACCATGGTTTCTCCAGACCACAAAATTGAGCCAGTATCTTGAGATGACTGTTGGTCTCTGCAGGGGCTTTTTTAATTCTCTTCTTTCTATCCTATATTACCAATCCAGTGATAGTGTTTCCTCTGAACTTATTAGATTCTATGGAAATTTCTGACAGTCACACTGTAGAATAAAGTTCTTTTCAGGCAATCAGCTGAAATGTTCCATGTGTGCTCTCCCAGCCTCTCAGCAGAAGGTCATTCTGGCATTAGGCACCTTCTATCTAGGGGCTTGGTCCTGGCCTATTGTTTTTGGATTCATCTACACTGGAGGAAATGAGTCACACTTGATTAGGGGGTTGATACCACCTACTCCCCGAACCATGTGTGCAGCTGCGGGCAGGAGGAAAGAGAGCACTATAGGATGGTTCAGGTTCATTCCCTTGCCTGAGTTTCATTTTCAGAGTCTGCCTTTCGTCATCTCTTTATCCACTGCAAAATTGTATGTACAATGTTTTGAGTTTTCGTGTAGGTAGTGTTATACATAGTGTCCTGAATTCTGTTTGCAAATGCCTTGTAAAGAGAAGCAATCTGTTGAATTTGTGTGATAGTCTCAGCATCACAATGGAAAGGAATTAATAAAGCAAGATAAGGCATCCCAGTTCCCAAACTGGACAACCAAGCTATTTGAATTTTGAATTGAAAGAAATACTGAAAGAAACAATCTTAGTCTAAAAATTACTTTGAGAAATATTAAGATAATAAAACTGGGCCCTGCCCAGGCTTCATCATTATAATATGAAGAACATTTGATAAGTCAAACCCAGCTATTTTTGGTGCATTATCATAATAGCTTATATTTACATATGGTTTGCAAATTTTTTTCATAATTATCTGTTTGTCTCTATACCTTCTACCACGGAGTCCCATTCTCATGATTGGTGACTGGCTTACTAGGCCTACTACTTCAGGCATGCCCAGTGATGCTTCATTTGACTCCTTCCTCTATGGCCGTCTTCTTGACATCTTCAATAGTAACCTTGCCACCACATTCCATCCACCTCCAGGTCTGGAAACCATGATCTAATCAACTCTGCCACTTTTGGGAAGATGTATGTCATTGGTGAGTACTCCCACTCACCATTACTAGAAATATTCAAGTTTTAGCGTACCCCTTGGCCACCTATCCTCTATATTCATTTCCTCCCTATTAGATTATAAGCACCTTGAGGTCAGAAAGGAAGTTGTATACAGAGTTCATTGCTGTGGAGCTGCATAATTTCTCAATACAGGAAGAAGCATTGCAGTTTTCATAGTCATTGACTCTCCACTCTCTTCCAGGGAAAGTTTATTCTGTTAGCATTACTGAATACAGAAATGTTTAAATCTTCAAGGTTCAGAATTTCCCTTAGCAAGAAGAGAGAATGAAAAGAAAAACTACCCACTGGACAAATGCAAGTCCGACAGTGAAGAATAGGCAGTGTTAACCAATAAGGATCCATTAAAGGACTAGAACAGAATTCAGTAACTTTTTCATGCTCATATGATGGTTTGAACAGTTAAAATTTAAACTTATAAAAAAGGATTTTTGCAAGGCTGGTAACTAATGAGCTGTTTTACATTTCCCATCTGCATTGACTGGCATTATACTGTCAGAGAGCCAAGTCTTTCTGATAGCCTACAACTCCAATTGTGATTCTTCCTTTGTTGCACATCTGATCTTGGGATTCCTGCCATTCCTGCCAACAATCAGGTAGACACTTCTCTTATCATCAACACTCCCAGGAGTCTAAGATATTTATAAGTTCAATACTAGAGAAGAGGAAACTAAACAAAAGCAAGACAGCCAGAGTACTCTAGTACAAGCCTGAGAAGTCCAGTCCATGTTCCATATGGGAAAGGATTTTTTCTCTCTCCATATCCCAACTGGAGTCACCTTATCTTCTTGGAGGTCTGATAAAAGCTTCCTGGCTCACAGTTGTATTCAATGCAATTGGTGCTCTTTCATTACCTGGGTGAACCACATCTCTGGCAGGGTCACTTTAAATAGCAGCAATAGCTCTTTGGACCTTTCCTAAGGCTGACAGCTTTTACAACAGAAAGGAACATAGCCTTACAGTTCACCAAGACTTCATCATCCCAGGATGCAAGCAGCCATGCAACTAACCTTCAAGTGGGACTTTTTGCCCAAAAATGAAATGAAGAAGAGCCCATGGCATTCTGGAGTCAGAGAATGCGGCCCATCAGATATTGGTTACCAGAGTCAGTGAGGACACATTAATTACTTGGTAACATAGAAGACATGAAACCATGTTCCCTTTGCAAAACTCAAACTAGCCAACCATAAAGGCCAAAAATAAGTCATAGATGGAATAGAAATAGATAACTTTTAACTTTAAGGAAAAACCAAGAACCCAAATTATTTTGTTTAACTCACTTTTGTTGAAGCACAAAGATTAATTAGCTAGCACAGATACATCTGTCTTTATGCTCCTTACTGGTTAAGTGGAATAGATAGAGGATTGGACCCAGGGTGAGGAAGATCTGAGTTCAAATCCATCCTCAGACACTATCTATCTGATCCTCTCAGATGCATTTGCCTCAGTATGTTCGTCTGTAAAATTGGTAATAATAGAAATATTATGGACTTGGGTGAAGCTCAATTAATGTGGAGTGGGGAGAAGACACAACAGTAGACATTGTTAATGTGGCCTTGGTACTACTAACTTGCAGGTTACATCAAAACTTGAGTTTAATGTTGACGTCTTCTGAAATGGTTATATTTTTATCGCCTTTGAAACTGGGGACTTTGAACTGTCAACCTCAGATCTTAATACCCTTACTGAGAGAACTGGTAGGAACCATGCATTGAAACAATAAAGTATTTAATCAGAATACATTTGCAAATACAAAGATACCCCAAATAAATATACCCTCATCCTGATTCCCATGAGTATGACCTATGAAGACAGTTTTCCCAAGATTTACCACTTCAATATGGAAAGCATGCATTCACCTTATCTCCTTAGCTAAAATAAACCCCCAAATATATGAAGGGATGAGGACTTCAGTGAATGGTGGAGTCATCTTGGACCCCAACTTCTTATACCCTAACTTTAACAAAGACAGAGCTCAAATATTAGCTCTTAGGAAATGTTTCCCTGATTTCTGTAGTTCTCTCTCATATCACACATACCCATTAAAATTATATTTGTATTTATAGTGTGTAGGCCTGTGTACCTGTGTGTATGTCTGTGTGTCTATGTGTGTGCCTGTGTATGCACACACATAATACATACACATTTATGTGTGCATATATGTGTGTGTGCGTATCTATCTATTTCTGCCTATATGTGTTTCTATGTATATATCTATACCTATTTATCTCTATCTATCTATCTATCTATCTATCTATCTATCTATCTATCTATCTATCTATCTATGTCTGTGCTTTGTTTTGTTTTCCCCAGTGGGAGGTTAGATCCTTAAAGGTAAAGGACTAGAACAGCTTTGCCCTTGTATTTTGCCCTGGTACATAGTTTGATGATAAATTAATGCCAGTTGAATTGAATCTTATATCCAGCAAGAAAGCCTACCGGTTCCTCCTAATCACTAAAAAAATAATTCTGTCCTCACTGCCTCCCTCCCTCTTCCCTTGAGCCTCTTCCCTTGGGGTGAAGGGAACAGTACTTGGACCCACCTTCTATTTAAATTAAATTGAACTTAATCAGAGGAGTTTGGAGGGGTTTTTTTTGCTTTTTTTTGGAGATTTTAGTTCAGTTATAGGCTCAGGGAGTCAATTAATTAAGCAGCAAGCATTTGCTAAATACCTATGTGCCCAATACTGTTCTAAGTGTTAGAGCCATAAATAGAAGGAGCCAAATAATGGCAGCCCTCAAGGACTATGAAGCAGACATATAAGTGTATGCAGAGTAAAGATAAGTCAAATAAATGAAAATTCTTTGTACAAAGTAGAAAAGAGATGGAAATAGGTTGGGCCCAAATATCCCCTGGAAAGGTTTCCAATTTAATCTTGTGGAGCACCCTGAATACCAAACATCGTATGGAAGGGTTTGCTTCAAAGAGTGTCTCTACTAATACATTTCTTATTTGGACCACAGATTCCTCAGTTTCAACAAGATGTGTGCAATTCTTTCTTTTTTGTTTTCCTTTTCACTATGACCCTAAGAAATACCAAATCCCCAAATAACTAATACTAATCATTCCTGTACTAGAAGATCCAACCATTTGCTTTTAGCATTCATAGTTGATTATGGCTCTTAGTATCTTAAGGCCCAAGTCACAGTAAATAGTAAGTACTAATAGGTTGGAAATAATGAAACTATCTAGATGAGATAATTGGGTAAAATCTGAAAGTATACTGAGCTGGCTTTAATCTCTAGACTCTCAGAATACTATCAAATGGGATAATGTGTGTGAGTGGCTGGCTTGTTGAAATAAAAAATAAGGTGCTGGCTTTTCTGAGCTAGGGATAAGTGTGAAAAATTTCCTTTTAACATTCAATTTGCTATCTTCTTAAGACAGGGCCCTACTAACATGGCCACTTTGAGATTATTTTCCTGTAGTGCTTTCCCCTTAGGTCACTCAGAAAGCCAGTGTGGATAATAGGATGAATGAAGAGAAATAAATGATGTCCAGATGAATAGATGACTGGATGAGAGAAAGAGAGAGAGGGAGAGGAGAAGAGAGGAGAAAGGGAGAGAATGAATGAAAGATCATATAATAAGCACTTACGAAGTTTCAGTCACTATACTAAACACTGAAGACACAAACAAAAAAAGAGAGAAAGTCCTTGCTCTCATGAAGTCTACCCTCTAACTGGGGGAGACAAACCAGAAAAGCAATTTTTCTAATGTGTAACTAGAAGTCTTAAGGACTTAGTGGCTGAGGTGGCTTAGTCATTGTGTGTGTGTGTGTGTGTGTGTGTGTGTGTGTGTGTGTGTGTGTGAGTGTGTGTGTGTGTGTGTGCCTGCCTCTTCATGACCCCTTTTAGGGTTTTCTTGGCAGAGATACTTGAGTGCTTTGCCATTTCCTTCTCCAGTTCAGTTTTTACAAATGAGGAAACTAAGACAAACAGCATTAAGTGATTTGCTCAAGATCACACAGCCAGTAAGTATCTGAGGCCAGTTCTGAACTGATTTCTTCCTGACTCCAGGCCCATCACTCTATCTGCCTGGTGACTGAGAAGATGTCAAAGCTCAAGGGCATTTAGACTACAAAAATATGTCAAATGAAAGTCCTGTGGATATTTTCTCTGAGCTCAGAGACCATGAAAATGGTAAGGCTAATTGTCTTCTGTTTCATCAGATGGGATAAAAAGACTCAAAGTCAGGAGGTTCAAAATTCAGATCCTACATCTGATACTTCCTAGTTTTGTCAGCCTGAGCAAGGTACCTAGTCTTAGTCTCTTGATCTGTAAAATGGCATTGATAATGTTTGCACTCCTCTCCTCAAAGGGTTGTTATGAGAAAAACTCTGATAGTTTATGGGAAAGGGTCCCACATGTACAATGGAAAAGGATCCCATGTGTACAAAAATATTTATAGTAGCTCTCTTGGTGGTAGTCAAAAACTGAAAATCAAGGGGATGCCCATCAACTGGGGAATGGCTGAATAAACTGTGGCATATGAATGTAATGGAATACTACCGTTTTGTTTGTTTTTATTTATTTTTTTAATGTTCTACAATCACTACCATAAAACTTAGATTTTTTACCCCCCCACACACCTACACCCCACCACCCCCCTCCCTCTCCAAGACGGCATGCAATTCTATATAGGATCTACATGTACTTTCCTATTGAATACGGTTTCACTGTAGTTATGCTATGCAGACGAACTAAAATAAATGGAAGATATCATATAACAAATCAAAACATAACACACACACACACAGACACACAAACATGATCTGCTACATTCTGCAAATGAATTCCATAGTTGTTTCTCTGAGTGTGGAAGGTATTTTGCCTTACAAAACCACTGGGAATTTTTTTTTTTTAGTTCTTGTGTTATTACAAAATTCCAAGTCTACCAAGAAAAAACTCTAGCACACTGTGGTCATTGCTGTGCACAAAGTTCTCTTGGTTCTGCTCCTTTCTCTCAGTATCAGATCATATAAGTCCTTCCAAGCCTGTCTGAAGTCTTCTTGTTCATCATTTGTTATAGCACAATAGTATTCCATTACATTCATATACCATAATTTATTCAGGCATTCCCCAATTGATGGGCATCTCCTTGATTTCCAGTTTTTGGCAACTACAAAGAGTGCTGCTATAAATATTTTTGTACATGTGGGACCCTTTCCCATTTCTATGATCTCTTGGGGATACAGTCCTAGAAGCGATATTGCTGGGGCAAAGGGTATGCACGTTTTTTCATCCCTTTGGGCATAGTTCCAAACCCCTCTCCAGAATGGTTGGATGAGGTCACAGCTCCACCAACAATGAATTAGTGTTCCAACTCTCCCACATCCTCTCCAACATTTATCATTTTCCTGTTTTGTCATGTTCGCCAATATTATAGGTGTGATGCGGTACCTCAGAGTTGTTTTGATTTGCATCTCTCTAATCAATAGTGATTTAGAGCATTTTTCATATGATTATAGATATCTTTAACTTCTTCCTCTGAAAATTGCCTATTCACGTCTTTTGACCATTTATCAATTGAGGAATGACTTGTATAGTTGTACATTTGAGTCAGTTCTCTACATATTCTAGAAATGAGGTCTTTATACCCGAGCTTAGCTGTAAAAATTCTTTCCAAATTTACTACAGCCCTCCAAATTTTGGTTGCATTGGGTTTGGTTGTGCAAAAATTTTTCAGTTTAATGTAATCAAAATTATCCATCTTGCATTTCATAAAGCTTTCTATCTCTTCTTTAGTAAAAAATTCTTCCCTTCTCCATAAATCTGATAGATACACTATTCCTTGCTCCTCTAGTTTGTCCATGGTATCCATCTTTATACCTAGATCGTGTTCCCATTTGGACTTTATTCATGTGCACGGTGTCAGGCATGGATCTATGCTTAGTTTCTGCCACAATGTTATCCAGTTTTCCCTGCAATTTTTGTCAAACAGTGAATTCTTATCCCAGAAGATGGGGTCCTTGGGTTTATCAAACAGGAGGTCGCTATATTCCTTGCCTACTGTGTCTTGAGTGCCAAAGTGTATTCCACTTGTCTACCCTTCTGTTTCTTAGCCAATACCAAGTGGTTTTGATAATTGCTGCTTTATAGTACAATTTGAGATCTGGTAGTGCTAGGCCACCTACCCTAGCATTTCTTTTCATTAGTCCCTTTGATATTCTGGACCTTTTGTTCTTCCAGATGAATTTTGAAATTATTTTATCCAGCTCTTCAAAATAATTATCTGATAGTTTGATTGGTATGATACTAAGTAAGTAAACTAATTTAGGCAGAATTGTTATTTTTATTATATCGGCTTGGCCTACCCATGAGCAACTGATGTTTTTCCACTTACTTAAATCTGACTTTATTTGTGCAAAAAGTGTCTTGTAATTGTGTTCATATAGTCCCTGGGTTTGTTTTGGCAGGTAAACTCCCAAGTATTTTATAGTGTCTACCCTAACTTTAAACAGGATTTCTCTTTCTATCTCTTGCTGTTGGACTTTGTTATAAATATATAGGAATGTAGAAGATTTGTGCAGGTTTATTTTGTAACCTGCAACTTTGCCAAAGTTGTTTATTATTTCGAGTAGTTTTTTTACTTGAGTCTCTGGGATTCTTTAAGTATATCATCACATCATCTGCAAAGAGTGATAACTTAGTTTCTTTGCTATTCTTATTCCTTTAATTTCTTTATCATGTCTAATTGCTACAGCTAACATTTGTAGTACCATATTGAATAATAGTGGTCATAACGGACATTCTCGTTTCACCCCTGATCTTACTGGAAATGCATCTAGCTTATCCCTATTGCATATAATGCTCACTGAAGGTTTTAGATAGATATTGCTTATTATTTTATGGAAAGTTCCCTTTATTCCTGTGTTCTCAAGTGTTTTTAATAGGAAGGAGTGCTGCATTTTCTTGAAAGCTTTTTCTGCATGTATTAATATATTCATATGGTTTTTGTTAGTTTTGTTGTTGATATGATCAATAATAGTTTTCCTAATATTGAACGAGTCCTACATTCCTGGTATGAATCCTACCTGATCATAATGTATTATTCTCATGATAAGATGCTGTATTTGTTTTGCTAAAATATTATTTAAAATTTTAAAATCTATATTCATTAGAGAATTTGGTCTATAATTTTCTTTCTCTGTTTTGTTTCTTCCTGGTTTGGGTATCAAAATCATATTTGTATCCTAGAAAGAATTTGGGAGGACTCCTTATTCCCCAATTTTCAAAAATAGTCTATATAATATTGGAATTAACTCTTCTTTAAATGTTTGATAGAATTCACTTGTAAATCCATCTGGCCCTGGAGATTTTTTTCCTAGTGAGTACATGGATGACTTGTTCAATTTCTTTTTCTGACAGGGGGTTGTTTAAGTATTCAATTTCCTCTTCTGTTAATCTGGGCAATTTTTATTTTTTAAAATACTCATCCATCTCATTTAGATTGTCGAATTTGTAGGCATAAAGTTGGGCAAAGTAATTTCTAATTATTGTTTTAATTTCCTCCTCATTGGAGGTGAGTTCACCTCTTTCATTTTTAATATTAGTAATTTGATTTTCTTCTTTCTTTTTTTAATCAAATTGATCAAAGGTAAAATTTTATTAGTTTTTTCATAAAACTAACTATTCGTTTTATTTATTAATTCAATAGTTTTCTTAATTTCAATTTTATTAATCTCTCCTTTGGTTTTCAGTATTTCTACTTCGGTTTTTACTTGAGGATTTTTCAATTTGTTCTTTTTCTAGCTTTTTCAGCTGCATGCCTGAGTCTTTGATCTCCTCTTTGTCTATTTTATTTATGTAGGCATTCAAAGATATAAAACTTCCCCTAAGAACTGCTTTTGCAGTATCCCATAAGATTTGGTAGGTTGTCTCATTATTGTCATTCTCTTGCATGAAGTTGTTGATTGTTTCTATGATTTCTTCTTTAACTCACTCCTTCTTTAGGATTAGATTATTTAGTTTCCAATTGATTTTTGGTTTCTCTTTCCATGGCCTTTTATGACATATAATTTTTATTGCATTATGATCTGAGAAGGATGGATTGATTATCTGTGCCTTTCTGCACTGGATTGTGAGATTTTTATGTCCTAGTACGTGGTCAATTTTTGCAAATGTGCCTTGTACGGCTGAGAAAAAGGTATATTCCTTTCTACTCCCATATAATTTTCTCCAGAGATCTATCATATCTACCTTATCCAGAGTTTTATTTACCTCCTTAACCTCTTTATTGTTTATTTTGAGGTTAGATTTATCAAGTTCATAGAGGGGGAGGTTGATGTCCCTCACTAGTATAGTTTTGCTGTCAATTTCTTACTCCAACTCTCCCAACCTCTCCTCTAGGAATTTGGATGCAATACCACTTGGAGCATACATGTTTAATAATGATATTACTTCATTGTCTATGGTGCCTTTTAGCAGGATATAGTTTCCATTCTTATCTCTTTTGATTAGATCTATTTCTGCTTTTGCTTTGTCTGAGATTAGAATTGCTAGTCCTGCTTTTCTTACATAAGTTGAAACATCATATATTCTGCTCCAGCCTTTGACCTTTACCCTGTGTGTATCCCCCCCCCCCATTTCAAATGTGTTTCTTGTAAACAAAATATTGTTGGATTATGGCTTTTAATCCATTCTGCTATCCTTCTCCGTTTTATGGGAGAGTTCATTCCATTCACATTCACAGTTATGATTACAATCTGTGTGTTTCCCTCCATCCTCTTTCCCACCATTTGTGCTTTTAGCTCTCCCATCTCCTTTCACCTCCTCAATAGTATTCACTTTTCACCACCTCTTCCTACAGCCTTCCCTTCCTTCTTTTAGCCCCCCTCCCTTTTACTCCCCTTTACCCTTATTGTTTCTTCCCTCCCTTTTAGCTTCCCTCCTCTTTCTTCCCCCTTCCCTCCTACTGCCTATGGAGCTATAGGATTATCTACTTAAGTTTATTCTTCCCTCCTTGAAACAAATCAGATGAGAGTACCTGTCAAACAATGCCTATCTTCCTCCCCTCTTTCCCTCTACTATAATTTTGTACTTCTTCCTGTGATGTAGTTTACCATTTTCTACTTCCTCCTTTTCACACTTCCTGTTACAATCCCTTTGCATACTTAAATCATATTTTTAACATGACATCATTTACTTTATACCCATTCCCTCTATGTATATTCCTTTTATATTTCATAATAGATGCACAATTCTCCAGATTAACAGGTATCATCTTCCCTTAAAGGGAAGTAAACATTTTGCCCAAATTGAGTAACAAGTTTTTTTCTTTTTCCCCCTCTGTTTACCTTTTAATGATTCTCTTGAGACCTGCACTTGAAGATCAAATTGTCTATTAAGTTCTGGCGTTTTTGTCAGGAAGGTCTGGAAATCCCTTACTTCATTGAATGATCACCTCCTTGCCTAAAATGTTCTGCTGAACTTTGCTGCATAGTTGATCCTTGGTTGTAGTCCCCACTCCTTTGCCTTACAGAATATTGGATTCTAATTCCTTCAATCTTTTAATGTAGAAGCTGCAAGGTCCTGTGTGATCCTCACTGTAGCTCCTCGATATTTGAATTGTTTCTGGCTTCCTTCTCCTTCACTTGATAGTTCTGGAATTTGGCAACGATATTTCTTGGGGTTTTGAGTTTGGGATCCCTTTTGGTAGGTGAATGGTGGATTCTTTTGATGACTATTTTGCCCTCTGAATCTTGCACTTCTGGGTAGTTTTCCTTGATGAATTCCTGGAATATATTGTCCAGACTCTTTTTTTCATCATGGCTTTCTGGCAGGCTAATAATTCTTAAATTTTCTCTCCTGGATCTATTTTCCAAGTCAGTTGTTTTTCCAATGAGATATTTTACATTTTCTTCCATATTTTCATTTTTTTAGATTTTTTTTGACTGATTCTTGCTGTCTCATTGAGTCATTAGTTTCTACTTGCCCAATTCTAATCTTTATCAAATTGTTTTCTTCGGTTAACTTTTGCATCTCCTTTTCCACCTCTCCAATTTTTCCTTTTAAGTAGTTATTTTCTCCAGTTAATTTTTGTATTTCCTTTTCCATTTGTCCCATTTTCCCAGTTAGGTTTTGTGTTTCCTTTTCCATTTGACCAACTGTCCCTTTTAGGGAGTTATTTTCTCTAGTTAATTTTTGTACTTCCTTTTTCATTTGTTCAATTTTCCCTTTCAAAGAGATGTTCTCACCAGTGAATTCTTTTTTTATAATTTTAAAATCATTGGTGAGGTTTTCTTCTATTTCCTTCTTCACCTGTTCTAGGAGAGCTACTTCTGTATGTGAGCAGTTCATAGTTCCTTCTTAAGTTTTAGATGGAAGGACAGTCTCAGTACTGAACTCTTCGGTATTTGTGTTTTGGTCCTTATCCCCATAGAAAGATTCTATGGTTTTTTCACCCTTATTTTGCTTTTTTATGTTCATGATGATGATTGTGTGTTGTGACTTCTGGTTCTTTCAGTTAGAAGCTGAAGAACTTGGTATTGAGCTGACTTGTGTGAAAAAGCTAAGAGCAGGTTTTTATTTTGTTTTTTCCCTGTTCAGCCCTGGGATTAGCTTGTTAATTGTGGGGGAGGGGTGGTCTGGTCATGGGAGATCTCCCGAGTTGCACTAAGGTAAAGAGTAACTCAGGGGATGGTGATTCCAGCTGCCCTATTGCCTTCCCATTTGCCCTGGAGTGCTGAGGCAAGTCTAGATGCTAGTGCAAGTTCCCACCCCTCCTAGGACTCCTCTCCTGGTGCTGAGACTTGCCTGGGCCCTAGTGCAAGTTTTCTCTGCCCTGGGTCCTCTGTCCTTCTGTTTTGCCTCCACCACAGTAAGAGGAATACCCCTTAGCTATTTTCCTAGCCTCAGTTGTTATGAGACTATTTGCCCCCTCTGCTGTTCCCACTGATACAGGACTTTTCTGGGGAAATACTTTAGGGTTCTTTCATGGTCATCAAGGGGGGAGGAGAGAGCATTTACTGATCACTCTGGCATTTTGGCTTCCGGAAGTTCAAGTAAGTGACTTACTGATGATTAATATGTAGACTGAAAATCTCAGGAGCTGCTGTGATGATATCTGGTGCTCAGAGGTCACCACTCCTTCAGCTCTGCTGGTCTCCCACCCTCAGGTGCCTCTCTGCTGGTTCTGCCTGCTGCTTTCAGGTTTCCTGGAGCCCTTTCTCTCCACTGTGCTGGATGCGCCACGCTGCTGGAATACTATTGTGCTTTAAGTAATGATGAACAGGAAGACTTCAGAGAGACCTGGAAAGACTTATATGAACTGGTGCTGAGTGAAAGGAGCAGAATCAGGAGAACTTTTTATGCAGCAACAACCACACTGTGCCAAGGAATTTTTCTGGTAGACAGTATTTCATTGCAATGCCAGGGCTTCAAAAATTCCCAATGGAATGAATATTTTGTGGAGGCAAAATGCCTTCCACATCCTGAGAAAGAACTATGGAATTTGATTGCAGAATGAAACAGACCATTTTCTTTTGTATTATATTTTGTTTTGTTTCATGATTTCTCCCACTCATTTTAATTCTTCTGTGCAACATGACTAAGATGAAAATGTATTTAATAGGAATGTATGTGTAGAACCTATATAAAATTATATGCTGTCTGAAGGAAGGAGGAGAGGGAGAGGAAAAATCTAAGATATATGGCAGTTATTGTAGAGCACTGAAAACAAATAAAATAATTTAAAAAGAGCTTTCAATAAATAAAAAAAAAAACCTCTGATAGTGACTTAAATTTACTTGGGGGTAGTATGATGCACTCAAAGAAATACTAGAATTGGAAAGTGATGACCCGATTCTACTCTGAAGCCCCTCCATTTACTAAGTATATGACTGTAAGTAAGCCTCTGAATTGCTCTGAGCCCCAGTTTTCTTATCTGAAAAATGGAGGAAAAAATGTGGCAATAAATAGAGGCCTGGAGTCACAGAGATTTGTCTTTCTGAGTTCAAATCTAGCCTCTGACACTTACCAGCTTTAGGACCCTAGGCAAGAAAATACAGATTCTCTACCATCCAACACTGCACCATCCATATTTGATACCATTAGTTACAGTAAATGGAGAAATGTTGACTACTGTGGATAAGTTCACTTATCTTGGCACCATACTTCCCAGGGATATTCACATAGATGATGAGCTTGATGCATTCATTGCCAGAGCTAGCTTCATGTTTGGGTGGCTCTGAAGGAATGTGTGGGAACGAAGAGGTATTAGACTGTCTGCCAAATTGTAGGTCTACAAAGCCATAGTGATGTCCTCATTGTTGTATGACTGTGAAACCTGGACAATCCACCAGCGCCATGCCAGAAAACTGAATTGCTTCCATTTGAATGATCTTTTGAAGATTCTAAACATCACCTGGTAACGTAAGGTACCAGATGCTCAGGTCCTTACTCAAATTAAACTGCCAAGCATTCAAACAATACTTCAGAGTGTGGAACTTGATGGGCTGGTCACATTGTTTAAATGATAAAAACAGGTTTGGAAAAAACTATTTTATGGAGAACTCACACAAGCAAAATCCTCACATGGTGGTCAAAAGAAGCAATACAAGGGTTCTCTAAGTCTGAAGAACTTTACATTTAATTGTTAGATATTGGAGACATTGGCACAGGACTTCTCAGCATGGTATGCCCACATCAAAGAAGATTCTATGTGCAGTGAGCAAAGCAGAATTGCAGTAGCTCAAAAGAAACATGAGACACTTAGATTTAGAGACATCTCTACTCTAAATGTTCATGCAGACTATTTGTGCCCAACAGGTAGCTCAGCCTTCCAAGCTCAGATCTCTCTGGTAAATCAGTTAGACATACTTTACCTTGACTCCAACATAGAAGTGTCATTTTGATACTCTTTTTAAAAGATGAATAACATCTCTGTTTTTGAAGAAAACTAATCAAATTCATATTCATATAAACAGACATTACAAAATACGAGGAGGAAAGGGTAAAAATAACCTCTACCATCACAACAAACAAGACCAGGATGCTCTCTGTTCCTTGGACAACCAGTTAGGATAAACCACAAATAAAATGTGCTTTGGGCTGAGATACATTCCTCCCTTCTGAGAAGGCAAGTAAAAGGGAGAGGAACTGGGACCATAAAATTGCTAGGTTTTTTCCTCAGTCACGATAGATAATGCTGGACTATTAATAAAAATATATATGCTCTTTTTTATTATTTATTTTTAACACAGTTTTATAACAGATAAAGTAATTCCATCTTCGGTCGGGTGAACTTCTTTTTAAAGCATTTACAATATGGACCACAAAAGAAAAATTTTTTTTAAACATTAACCAATTAAGACACAAATAATATTTATGTTGCTAACTTCACAAGCTCTTGACCTAATTGTCTCCACAATATTGCTGAGAATTAAAAGACCCTAACTTATTGTTTTTGGTCTAAAGTCCTATGCCTAATAGTTGAATTTTAGACAACCTTGGTTGTTTCCCTACCCATAATCTATAATTGAATAGACCTGGTATTAAGCTTATAAACCTTTTGCCTATAGTTAATTGCCACCAAGAGTAGGGACATTGCAGGGATACAATATCTCCCCAACTTCATGTCAATTCCAGGCAATATTAGATTATCCACTTGCATTCAGTCAGGCTTAAAGTCTGCCAAGTGTCAGTAGGGAAATTGAGTCAGGAGAATTCCACCTTGCCCATGCTGAACAGCCGCTCTCTCACCCTTCCCTTGAGATTACCTATGCAGTTCATACCAGCATCTCATCAGTTCACTGGCATCATGTATTGGAGGCTCAGATCACCTTTCTTGCTATCCATGTCTAGAGTTAGACTCAGAAGAACAGTCACTTAATAGTCCCATAGCATTTAAAAATGGCAAGTTCCAACAACCAGGTTTCAAACATGATTATAGTTTCACTTTGGCTAAGGAACATCTTTTGAGGCAAGTCTTAAGTGGCTTACCTGCCTTTCTATACATGTCCTGATTAAATGTCAATCATAAAATCAAATTTACCATTAAAACTTTGACTTTTCCATCAATGCCAAATTTTACCCGAGGTTACCTTCCTCTAGGAAATTTAGACTGAAATTCTTTTCTCCAAACTAAAGAAGGCATTGATTTATTCTCAGTAATTAATTCAGTCTATTGTTTTAATACTAATTGCTTTTACCTCACTTTGTAACATGTCCAATTTTTCTCCCCATCACTCCCCTCCCCCTGCTTCCTAATACCTTGCATTCTGATTATTCCTTCCTTCAAAGTACCCTCCCCTCCATCACACCCCACCCCTCTCCTATCCCCATCTTCTCTCTTTTCTTGCAGGGCAAGATAAATTTCCATACCCCTATCCTTGTAGTTCTTATTTCCCGATTATATGCAATAAAAATTCTCAACATTCGTTTCTAATGCTTTGAATTCCAACTTCTCTACCTCCTCCCCTCCCTCTCCAGCCCTACTGAGAAGGCAAGCAATTCAATACAGACTGAATATGTGTTGTTTTGCAAAAGACTTCCATAGTAATCATGTTGTGTAATACTAATTATATTGCCCTCTGACCTACCCTATGCCCCTTTATTTTTCCCCCCTACTATTGACCTTGCCCCTTATCAAAAGTGTTTATTTCTAGTGACTCCCTTCTTCCATTTGCCTCCCTTCTAACATTCCCTTTGCTCCACTTGTCGCCTCTTCTCCTACTTTCCTGTGGTGTATATAAATTTTCATATCAAATTTAGTGAGCATGTTATTCCGTCCTTCAGCCACACATGGGGAGAGTAGCTTTATTTTCCCCCCTCTCCCTTTCTCCCTTATCTCCTCCATTGAATAAGATTTTTCTTATCTCTTTTATGAGTTATAGCCTACCCCATTCCATTACTCCTTTTCTCTTCCTGGAATTTTCCTCCTTCACCCCTTAATTTTTATTTTGTTTTATTTTTATTTGTGTGCGTGTGTGTGTGTGTGTGTGTATCATCTCTTCTTATATAACACACCCTGTACACTCACTCTCTCTCTCTCTCCCTCTCTCTCTCTCTCTCTCTCTCTCTCTCTCTCTATATATATATATATATATATGTATATATATATATAGATATAGATATATATATAGATATATATATATATGTATGCATGTGTGTGTATGTACAATTTCTCCAACAACCCAAATACTGAGAAAAGATTCAAGAGTTACAAATATTTTCTTTCCATGTAGTAATGTAAAGAGTTCAACTTTAGAGAGTCTTTTATGATTTTTCTTTTCTGTTTACCTTTTCATGCTTCTCTCGATTCTTGTCTTGGGAAGTCAACTTTTTAAATACTGACCTGGTCTTTTCCTTAATACGAAATCTTGAAATTCGACTATATCACTGAATGTCCATTTTTTCATTTGAAGTATTATATTCAGATTTGCTGGGTAGGTGATTCTTGGATTCAATCCCAGTTCCTTTGAATTCTGAAATATCCCACTCCAAGCTCTCTGATCCCTTAATGTTGAAGCTGCCAGATTCTATGTTATCCTGATTGTATTTCCACAGTACTCCAGTTGTTTCTTTCTAGTTGCTTGCAGTATTTTCTCCTTGATCTGGGAACTCTGAAATTTGGCCACAATATTCCTAGGAGTTTCTCTGTTCGGGTTTCTTTCAGGAGATGATCAATGAATTCTTTCAATATCCATTTTGCCCTCTGATTCTATAATATCAGGACAGTTTTCCTTCATAATTGCATGGAAGATAATGTCTAGGCTCTTTTTTGATCATGGCTTTCAGGTAGTCCAATAATTTTTAAATTATGTCTCCTGTATCTATTTTCCAGGTCAGTTGTTTTTCCAGTGAGTTGTTTCACATTCTCTTCTATTTTTTCAAATTTTTGGTTTTGTTTACTAACTTCTTGGTTTAACGCATACTCATTCGTTTCCCTGAACTCAGTTCTCTCTTTCAATGAATTATTTTGTTCAGTAAGCTTTTGAACCTTCTCCTCCATTTGGTTAATTCTGCTTTTTAAAGCCTCCTTCTCCTCATTGGCTTTTTGGACCTCTTTTTCCAGTTGAGTTAGCCTCTTTTTAAAGCTGTTATTTTCCTCAGCATTTTTTTTTTGGTTCTCCTTTAGTAAGCTGCTAACTTGTTTTTTAAGGTCTTCTATTGCCTGAGCCCATTTTAAGTTCCCTTTGGAGGCAGAGGCCTTGACTTCCTCTGACAGTATGCCTTGTTCTTTCTCATCTGAAAGGATGGGGGGAGATGCCTGTTCCCCAAGAAAGTAACCTTCTGTGGTCTTATTTTTTCCCTTTTTTGGGGCATTTTCCCAGCCAGCTACTTGACTTCTGAGTTTCCTCTCCACAACCACCTCACCTCTAGTTCTGCCCAGCCAGCACTTGGTGGCTGAGATTCAAATGCACTGCTCCCAAGTCTTAGGGGTTTTCGACATGGGGTGCGTCTGCTATCCAGCGTGAGATTAAGTTCAGCTACTCAGGTTGGGGCAGGGCTTCCACATGGGGGCTCAGTTCCCTCAGGGGATTTGCGAGGAGACCTTCAACAATGGATGCGGGCTACTGCCTGCTTTGGGAGCCCTTGTCTGCTGCTACCTCTACTGCTGCCTTCTGAGGTGGCCTGAGTTATGGGGACACCCCACTCCCCTCTTGGCCAGCCTAAAAGACCCTCTCACTGACCTCTGGCACCTGTGGGTTGAGGGATCTGCACTGCTGCTGGAGATTCTGTCCCTGAAGCCTGCTTGGATCTGCTCCCCTCCGTGCTGCATGGCCAAGGCAGGGCTAGCTCTGCTCCACGTCTGGTGTGCAACAGACCTTTCCCATCAGTTTTTCAGGTCTCTCTGGAATAGAAATCTCCATTCTGTTGTTCTGTGGCTTCTGCTGCTCTAGAATTTGTTGAAAGTTTTTCTTTACAGGTATTTTATGGGCTGTGGGGTAAGAGCTAAGCGTATGTGTATCTTTTTACTCCGCCCTCTTAGCTCCTCCCCTGTGCTTCTTTTTAAGCATAAAAAATTCCATAGACGATGCTGTGGAGGCCTCTCTGGTGTCTCCAAATGTTGCGATATCTTCTCCATGCCCCTCCTATATGCTACTTCTTGGTTTTTTTGGAGATCAAAGTCATTCTCTGTTTGTGAGCCTCTGTGGTGCAAGCCTTTTTGTAGGGTCATATTTCTTCTGAACCAAAAAGTGGTATCCACATATTCCATTAGCACTCTAAATGAAGCTGGACATCCTTGTTCTCTAAAGTGTTAGATTTTTGATACTGGATTAGTTGGCACACTGCCATTACTACACTTCTGATGAAGTCATAAGCAATCTGTAGTAGCATTTCTTCCACATCTTAATCCAGCTGTTTGTTGAAATCTACTCTAACCAGTTCCTGTAATTTCTTCTTGGTGAAAACCTGATAGCTTTCTGGACCAAGATGCCCCACTGCCCCTGGGGGCCTAGCATCTTTCCCACAATGGTATTGTTGGCCATGGAACCCAGTGGGTTGGTGCTGGAAGGTTCTGGTTTTATGGATGAAAAGTTAGGGAGGCTGATCAGGGCTTAAGGACCAAAGTGGTTTATAATATTTGGGGCTTTGACCTTCAATTCATGGACCTTGTTAAGGTACCATTTTGGGGGGCAAATTGTGGGAACTGAAGTCAATCAACCAAGACTTATCTGTCCATGATGCCTGGGTTCCAAGCTCATACAAACTTGCACTCCCAACTCCATTTTGGTGCTCTTTAAGCACAAAGGACAACAACCAACCAACTCATCAACCCTGGAAAAATTACTTAATCTTATTTGCCTCAGTGTCCTCATCTATAAAATTATCTGGAGAAGAAAATGGCACACCACTCTAACACTTGTGCCAGAGCTCTAAATGGCATCATGAAGAATTAGACATGACTGAAAAATAACTGAACAACAAGAATATGTGTACAATCCACTTGTAAGGAAAGTGTTTGGGAGAACTAATTAAACAACATGCATTTACTAAATACCTATGTGCCCAATACTGTGCTACATCCTAGAGACATAAATACAAAGAGCAAAATAATGACAAACTTTAAGGATTATGCAACAAGCATAATTATATAAATAGAATGAAAATACATAAAATGGATGGAAATTATTTGTATAAAGTAGAAAAAGGATGCAAGTGGATTGGGTGTCCAAAATACTCCACAAAGATTCCCTGTTGAATCTTGTGGGGCACCCTGAACACTAAACACTGTATGAAAGTAGTCTGTTCAAACAATCTCTATAAATTCATCTACTATTCATGCCACAGTTTCTATTTGTGCTATTTCCAAATGCATTATTGTTTATTAAGCAGTCATTCTATCTATCTGGACCTCAGTTTCTCCATCTATAAAATAAAAGGGTTGGACTAGAAAACCATGAAGGTTTGTTCTCTCTCTGTCTATATGCTGCCATAGGATAATAGAATCCTTGATCAGGATTGGAACTGAAATGCATCTCAGAAATATATAAGTTGATCAATAAGTACTTGTTAATCAGTGAAGTTGTCAGGCACTATGTCAGGTGATGAAGATGCAAATGCAAAGAATAAAGCAATTCCTACTTTCGAGGAGATGACATTCTTGTATTCTGTTTCAATACTGAAATTCTACTGTTGAAGAAACTGAATCCCAGAGATGTAAAGTTGCTACTCACTCAAGGACATACAGACACAGAGTTTCCACCTAGATCTGAACTTAGTTCACAGGATTTGAAGTACAGCATTCTTTCTACTGTAAATACCCCATGAACCTATCAAAATAACAATACCACTAAACACTATCATTATACATCATTTCAAATTGGGAGTTCTTTAAATTTCAGTTATTTGAAAAAAATTATAGTTCTCTTGGGATTATATAGGAAAAGGAAAACTCTTTGGCTAACTCAATGCCCTGCTTTTCTTTTGTAATCAATTGATATATGTTGTTTTTATGTTCAGTTCCAAGTTCTCTCTCTCCATTTACTCCTCTCTTACCCACTGATAAGGCAAGAAATATGATGCCCATTATGCATATGAAGTCATTCAAAATCCAATTCTGTATAAGCCATGGTCTGGGGAAAGGGGAGGACTAAGAAAAACTAAAAGAAATGCTTCAGTCTTCAATGTGAATCTATCATTTCAACATCTGGAACATTTTTATATCACAAGTCCTTTGGAGCTTTGGTGGATTGTTGCATTAATCAGAGTTACAAAGTCTTTCACAATTGATAATCTTTACAATGTTACTGTTACTATGTACAGTGTTCTCCTGGGTCTGCTCACTTCACTTTACAACAGTTCTTACAAGTCTTCCCAGAATTTTTCTGAAACATTTGGCTTGTTATTTCTTGTAACACTACAGTATTTCCTCATTTTCATATGCCATAACTTGTTTAGCCACTCCCCAATTGATGGGCATCCTCTGTTTCCAATTATTTGTCCCCACAAAAAGAACTGCTAAAATATTTTTGTACATATAAGTATTTTTCTTGTGCTTTTTTCTTTTATCTCTCTGGGACACAGACATAGCAATGGTATTGCTGGGTAAAAGGATAGACATGGCTTTATAGCCTTTTGGGCATAGTTTCAGAATGTTCTCCAGAATCATTGGATTATTTCATATCTCCACTAACAGTGAATTTGGATGTTTATCTTCCCATATCTTTTCCAGTATTTGTCATTTTTCTTTTCTATCCTTTTAGCCAATCTAATGAGCATGAGATGGTAGCATCTCATTTCTTTTATGCTATGCATAATAATTCCATTGATTCTGTCAGTCTACTGCAAAGGGATGGGGGGAAGTACACAAAACTATTTCTCCATTATTGAGTGGAGAAACTTCAGTAAATACCTATTATTAAGACATGAGAGCAATTAGTTAGGCTACTGTCATTTCAAAGAAGTGCCAAACCTTTGTCTTTGGACATCAAGTAAACTTCTGCTGCTGCTTTTATTTCACCTCTATGTACTCATGGTTTCTTGTTAGATGTGATCATGTAGATCAGGTGTCCAAAACCTAATGAATTCTAATACAGTATCTGGAACATACAAATAATAAATGTTTTCTCTCCTGCTCCCTCTTCCCCCCTTCTTTATCTATTTAACAGCATATGGATCTTGCAAGTTAATGTTTTCCTTCTTGAATAAAATACATTGAGCTTTAATTAATTAAGTATAGGTCATGAAACTAAAGAATCTCTGATGTAGAAGGAACCTCCTAGCCAGTTTGGCCATGACACACTTAATCTCTATGACATCCTGAACAAGTAGTCATGTAGGGTTTGCACTGCATTCTCCAGCAATGGCGATATACTACCTGGTAAGGCAGCGCATTCCACCCTTATCTAATTCTGACTTTTAGAAAGATTTGACCCTCTAGTAAATATTTTTTTTTCTCTAGAATATTCACACATTGTTTCTAGACCCTGTACTCTGGGCCAAGCCCAACAAGCTTATTTCTTGTTCCAAGTAAGAGTTTTTCAAATAATATGACATTTACCATGTCTTTTCCGCAACTTAACACATATTTTTTTAAACATTCTCCAGGCTAAATGTCCCCAGTTCCTTCAAGTCATCATAATATGATGTGACCTTTGTATTCCTCATTCTGGTCACCATCCTCTGGATGACTCCAAGTTCTTCCTAAAACATGGCATCATAATTTGAACACAAGTCTCTAATTGCTGTCTGACCAGGGCAAATAATGAATTAATGAAAGAGAAAGTCTTGTTATGTAGTTGGAGAAGAAATGCATGAGGTCTTTATATCATAAAGCTGGCATATGATTGACATAAAATGTTATGAATAATGATTAAAAATGACCGCAAAAAAGGGATTTTTTTAAAGTCACATTTCAGTCAGGAGGAAGACTTTGAAAAGGATTATATGACTGTGGAAGGTTGTTGGACATATCACAGGCAACCAAGAGAGGGTAAATTACTTAATTCTGCTTCTCTCTATCAAAGACAACATTCTTTGGCCTGAGGACAGAACACCAATGGTTAACAAATAACTGAAATGTGACATGGTGAGAGAGGACCTAGGTGGCACTAAATGATCTCAAATCATGAGGCTAGGGCAAAATACCTTCCATAGTACTATAAAAAAGTCAAGAAACAGATATAATGGTGAGACATTATCAAATCAAGTCAATAAGCATTTATTAAGTACCTACTATGTGCTGGGCACAGTGCTAATCTCTGAGGACACAATGAGGTAAAAACAAGGTCTGTCCCTTTGGTACAATCATACAGATTGAGAGAGTAACTACAGATTCACAGAAAGTAAATGGAGTGACAACTTTCAAATAAAAGGAAACTCTTAAAACACTTGAATTGAGTTTCTATTAATATTCTTGAAGTATAAATTATTAAAGGGATAATTTGTGTGCTTGTAGAAAGCACACAATCAATAAAGACTTATGTTTTCATCAAAAACAAGCAATTAACCAACTAGCCTTATTTCCTTTTGTCACTGAGTTACCAAAATTAGCAGATTGAAAGATGACCATGATAATAGGTTAACTAGATTTTGGCAAAACATTGGGAAAACTGTCTCATGCAGTCTTTTTACCCCAAATAAAGAAACATGGAATATCTGATGTTTCAAGTAGGGGTATTCAGAATTCAGTAAATGACCAGATACTTAATTTTTATTTATTTTTAATTAATTTATCAATTTAAACACAAAGTTCAATGGCTAATGACAAACTTCAGAGATCGGTGTTTGGTCTTATACTGTTACTCATTTTTATCAGTGATGGGTTAGGAAATATATGCAACATTTATCAAATTTTCAAATTACACAAAACTGGGAGAAATAAACCATATGTCAGATAAGAAAATCATCCAAAAGGTCCTTAATAATTTTATAAGAATGTAGTGAATCTTATTAGATGAAATGCAGTGCGTAAATGCTAAGTCCTCCTCTTCTACACTTGAGTTTGCAAATCACCTACATGAGTAAAGGATGAGAGAAGTGTCCTTGTAAAACTACTTGTGTATGGAAAAATAATTGACTAACTGGGAGTTTTATGGAATTGTAAAAGTGGTGTGGTAACAGTGGTTTGTGAATGTCAAAACAAGAAAAGAAATAAAGAGATAAGTGAATGAATAAATAATGAAATATATGATTGTATTAAGAGAATCATAGAGTCCAAAATTAGGAAGGTGAGAGCTCTGCTTTCATTTATACTGATTAGATTACTCAGAAAGTATTATTCAATTGCGGAAGCCATTATTTAGGAAGGATTTTGAAAAACTGTGTAACTTCTACATATGGCAACTATTTTACTGAGAACACTAGAAACTGAGCAAGACAGGATCAATTGAGGGACTTGACAATGACTGTACTGTGGAAAGGAAGACATGGATACAAAGTAAGTTTTTCAAGGACTAGAAGGACTAATGTGGAAATGAGATGAGATTTTTTCGATCAGTTCTATAAATCAAAACTAATGAGGATAGATACAAGTCATGAAGACAACTTTTAGCTTGATATGGAGGGAAAAAAAAATATACAACAAAAAGTAATAATGAAAGCTGCCTCCAAATAATATTGTCTCCCTCATAAAATGTTGAGTTTCTTATCAGTAGAGGTCTTTAAGTAATGGCTGAAAAATTACATGTGAGTAATATTGTAAAGGTAATTTATGTTCAGGTATAGAATTGATCAAGTGGGAAAAAAGCATGAAACCTAACTGATGAAAATATCTCCCTAAAAATGGAATTGAAAAAATGGGAAAAAAGTTACAAAAGTTCACTGAAGAAAATAATTCCTTAAAAATTACAAATGGGCAAGTAAAATTTAGTGACTCCACAAGACATCCAAAAACAATAAAACAAAACCAAAAGAATGAAAATATAGAAGAAAATGTGAACTATCTCATAGGGAGAAAATGACCTGGAAAATAGTTTGGGAAGAGATAATTTAATTGTTATTGGATTACTTGAAAGCCCTGATCAAAGAAAGAGCCTTGACAACCTATTTCAAGAAATTTTCAAAATTCTTGAAAACTGCTCAAATGTTATCAAATCAGAAGGTAAAACAGAAATTGAAAGAATCCACCAATCACCACTTGAAATTGATTACAAAATGAAAATTCCCAGGAACATTACAGTGAAATTACAAAGTTCTCAGTGAGAAAAGAATTTAAGCAGTCAGAAAGAAATAGTTCAAATACTATGGAACTATAGTCAGGACCACATGAAATTTAGTAGTTACCTCACTAAAGGAACAGACGACTTGGAATACCTTCTGGAAGGCAAAAGAATTGGGATTACAACCATGAATAACCTATCCAGCAAATCCGAATATAACCCTTCAAGGAAAAAATGGATATTTAATAAACTGGAAAACTTCCAAGTATTTTTAATGAGAAGGTTAAGGCTGAATAGAAAATTATACTTTCAATTAAAGACACAAGAGAAACATAAAAAGGTTAAAATGAAAGAAATTATAAGGTACTCAATAGGGTTAAAATTTTATCCTTCTATATGGGAAAGAACACCAAGAGGAAATTAAAACAAGTATTAGGACTTATTTTGCCAACTATGTGCCAGCAAAACTGACGATTTGAACAAATAGATGGATATTTACAAAAATATAAATTGATTAGATTAACAGACTAGAAAATAAAATACTTAAATTATACTATCTTAGAAAGTAAACATGTCTAAATGAGCTCCCTAAGGAAAAAAAACACCTCAGGATCAGATGGATTTAAAACTGAATTTTCCCAAATATTGAAGGGGCAAACAATCCCAACACTATATGAAGCATTTCCAAAAAAAAAAAAAAAATAGGTATAGGAATCCTACTAAATTCTTTTAATTACCCAAATACCTAAACCTTAGAGAACAAAAACAGAAAGAAAACTATAGTCTAATTTCTTTAATGAATATCAATGAGAAAATTTAGAATAAAATGCTAGCAAAGAGATTATAATAATATACCACAAATATCATACCCTACAACCAGGTGGGATTTATAATAGATATGGAGGGTTGGCTTATTATTAAGAAATTATCAGTGCAATTGACTATATCAATATCTAAAGCAACAAAAATTATTTTAAAATAAATTCAGATAACTGTCAAAAGTCAATGCCTGTTCTAGAAAGTGTAAGAATCAACAGAGCCTTTCCTAAAATGACAAGTATTATCTATTTAAAACTGAAATAAGCATTATCTGTAATGGGGATAAACTAGAAGCCTTCTCAATAAAATCAAGAATGAAACAAGGATGTCCATTATCATCATTATTATTCAACATAATACTAGAATTGCTAGCTATAGCAATGAGACAAGAAAAATAAATCGAAGAAATGAAATTTGGCAGTGGGGAAACAAAACTATCACTCTTTGCAAATGATATATGATGGTATACTTGGAAAACCTGAAAGAATAAACTAAAAAAAATACTAGTTGAAACAATTAACAATGTTAGGAAAGTTACAGAATATAAAATAAACACAGAAATCATCAACCTTTCTATATATTACCACAGAACCTGGAAGAGATGGAAAGAGAAATTTCATTTAAAATAATTGTAGATAGAATAAAATACTTGGGGACCTACCTGCTAAGACAAACCTAGCAACTACATGTATAAAATTACAAAACATTCTTCAAACAAATAAAGACAGATCCAAACTGGAAAAAAAAACATTAATTTCTCATGAGTCAGCAGAACTAATATGAGAAAAATAATAACTCTGCTTGAATTAATTTACTAATTCAGTGCTATACTAGTCAAACCACCAAAGAAGTATTTTATAGAGATAACAAAATAATAACAAGATTCATCTGGAAGAACAAAAGATCAAGAAGAAAAAAAAATATGTGAAAGAAGGTGACCCAGCTCTACAAGATTTCAAGCTACATTGCAAAGTGGTAATCATCAAAGGAATCTAGTACTAATGAAAAATAGAGTAGCAGATCAGTGGAATAGATTATGTACAAAATTCACAAGGTATGATAACCCATGTGGTTTCAGGCATCTTACCAAGGGAGAAGGGTAAAACCCCAAGTAAGGGAGACTTTTTGTGTTCCTAGGTGAATAGTAAGTTATGGACAACATATCCAGAGACCACTAGGGAACTGCATCCAGGGAGAAGGAAGAGATCCTCATCCCTCCCAGTCCAATCAAGTCCTTTTCCTAACTTATTCGCATGTGAATAAGAGATGAAAAGGAGAGGGAGTATCACATATATTGGTCATATCATCAGGAGGAATACTCATGCTTAAAGATAATTTAAGTCTAAAATGGGGGGAAAGCTGCATCATTGAGATCTGCCCTTTTCTCTTGACAAATGAAGAAATCAGGATTCCAAATTACTTGGCTTGTCCTGTGTCACAGAGCTAGAAAACATCAGAGGTGGAATTCGAACCCAAGTCTTCCTGGTTCCAAGTCTGGTACCATAAATCACTAGCACAAACTCAAATGTAAATAGGAGTCACTAAATTGTACGTAAGCATCTCTGCAGTGGCATATTTACTCACAAAACCACATATTAACACTATCTCTTTTTTGTATTTTATTTTATTAAATATTTCCGAAATGCATTTTAATTTGATTCAGGCCCGACTCAAAAATGTTGTGGACCAAATGCAGCCCAGTGATCTTGTTTAATGTCTCTGTCATAAATAATGGAGTATTAAATCATGGGATTATAGGACCAGTTTCTATTGAGAGGAGAGAGCCCAAGTTTCTCAGGAGTTCCAGTGCTATCCAGAACCCTTGCAACCCAGCCTCACAGTCATCATCCAGGGAAACAAATTTAGAAAAATGAAATCTGGCAGCTGTCCCTGCAAGTGCTTCATCTCTGCCTCCTTAGTAGCCATTTGTCTCCCAGCTGCACTCTGGACTTTTCCTTCTCATCTTCCAGAAAATTCTTCATTCCCTCAATCCAGCCCTGTAAATCCATACCCTTCAAGTATGCTTCTCTTCCCATCAGCCCTACTCCCATGCCTTCCCTCACATTGGATATCTCTTTTGTGTATTTTCTTCTCTCATGCATCCAGGACCATTTCCAATTGTCCTGATCAAGATATTGTCATTGAAAACAGATGGCTCTGGAGGAGAGATTGAGGCTGGTAACTTTGCACAGACTTTCCTCTCTTAAATCCAATTTACTTACGTGTCATGGCATCACCTTTCAGTGCCATGGTTCTCCTCAAGAATGATGGACAAACAACAACAGAAGGAGCTCCCACTGGAATGTAAGCTCCTGGAGGTCAGGGACTCTCTGCTTGTGTTGTTTTCCCAGCACTTAACACACTATGTGGCACATAGTAAGTACTTAATAAATTCCTGTTGACTGACTGGCTTCTAGATTGCAGATAAGAAAGTTCTTGTGACTGAAAGCGATTGCACTGTCCAATGATTCAATGTGGGGAACAATAGATTTGATCAATGAGAGTGACATTTAAGATATATAATACCATTGGCTTTGCTTTTCAAACTTAGACCTCTCCAACTGCCTTACAGTTGAGCCCTCAGATCAGTGTGAACTCATTCTATTCCAGTGTAAGCTCCTTGAGAGTGGGGATTATTTTGTTTTTCTTTTTGCATCCCCAGTACTTATCCCATAGTAAGTACTTAATAAAAATATTTTCAATGTCAAATTCATAGGATAATAGTGTGAAAGTGGCAGTCTACTCCAGTGGTGATCTGATTCAAACCCCACGTCTTACAGATGAGGAAAATAAGGCAGGAGGGTAACTTTCTCAAGCATTCTCAGACCACAAAAAGAGTGCCTGTATTTAAATCTAGGTCACCTGAATCCCAGCCCAGTACCCACTATGTTCTACTCACGTTTCCTAGCCCAAATGATTGATGTAGCAGAAGATTGAAAATGTTAGCAGATATGGTGGCTGAGTTGCTGTAGGATAGCAACAAAATAACAAACAATAGCTAATATTTCTACGGCACCTACTCTGTTCCAGCCATTGTACTGTTATCTCATTTGATCCCCATAACAACCCTATTATTATCCTTTTCTAACCTACCTGCTACCTACAAGATCATAGAAAGTTTTCAAACTGGTCACCCTTGAGGCACCACAGACTCAACAATTCCAAAACAAAACTCATTTTACTCATACACTCTCATCTCCAAATCCATTCTCCCTGTTTTTTCTCAATTTCCCCTCAATACATTTCTTCTTCCCTGGCTATAATGTTTTCTCTTTAGTGTTATAGCAATTTAAATTGGTTTCATCACAGTTTTATTGGGAGACCCATTCAGGATTTTGATTTTTGAGGGGTTTGGGCAAGAGCTGGTAGAAATTCACACTTGATTACTAGCTTTGTAGGGACATTTCATTCCATGTTTAAGTGGGATTCTAGGCCTATGATTCTGTCTGGCAGTCAAGGATAGCCCTCATCAGTTTGCCAAGGGCCTTTGTGTCTTCCCATTACCTTCATCTACACATCAAGACCACGCATAAAACATTTGCTTTCACTTCAGAGAAAGTTCTGCAAACTATAGATGAAGACAAATTTATCATCCACCACATGGGATATGGAATTATTGAACTGAGAAAAAGAAAGCTTGTTTTGAATCAGAGGGATTTCTCTTCACTGCCTTTGATTTACCCTCCCCCCTCTTCCTGCTTTAGCAATACGCACATTTGTTTATGTGTATATATGTTTGTATATGTATTTGTATATATGTGTGTACATACATTTGTGTATATATAATATACATACATACATACACACATATAACTAAATATATGGGTCAAGTTGGAATTTTCTGAATGGCATAGTTTATTTGGGAGGAAAAAAATAAATCTACAAAGTAACTACTGGGTGCAAGTCAAAGAAATGCATTTTCCAAATTCTGGTCTTCTTCTGTTTCTCCAGTAGTAGTAGTAGTAGTAGTAGTAGTAGTAGTAGTAGTAGTAGTAATAGTAGTAGTAGTAGTAGTAGTAGTAGTAGTAATAGTAGTAGTAGTAGTAGTAGTAGTAGTAGTAATAGTAGTAGTAGTAGTAGTAGTAGTAGTAGTAGTAGTAGTAGTAGTAATGATAATAGAAATTGTAATCACTTTTACGTTAGACTCTAAGGCTAACAAAGCTCTTTACCTATTTTGCTATTTTATTTCACACTTCCAACAACCATTTGAGGTTGGTGATGTTATTGTTCCCATTTCACAAAGAAGGAAACTAAGATACAGAACATTTAAATGACTTGCCTAGGGTGACACAGTAAGTACCTGAGATGGGATCCAAATCCAAGAATTCTTGACTCCAAGATGATTTTGGAAACTTTATTAATTTACATTCCATTCTAAAAAAATGCTTTGGATTTTAACTGAGTTCTTTGAATAAGGTTTCTCCTCTTAAAAAAAATCCCCTAGGGGGTCAGAACCAAGATGGTGGAGTAGAAGGATAGATCTGTGGAAGATCTCCCCCAAAAGCCTATAAAATATCTATAAAAATTACTCTGAATAAATTTAGAGCAGCAGAAGCCACAAAATGATAGAGTGAAAGAGATTTCCAACCCAAGACAGCCTGGAAGGCTGAGAGGAAAGGTCTATCACACTGGCTCAGAGTGCAGCCCCGCCCAGCCTTGGCTGCATAGCCCAGGAGGTACAGGATCAGAGCAGATTTCAGGGAGTGGAATCACGGATGGCAGCTGTGGTTCCCATATTTCTCAAGCCACAAACTCTAAAGACAGCTTCAAAGGTCAGTGTGAAAGCTCTTTCACCAGGGTGAGAAGGGAGCAGGGTCCTGCCCCAACCCCAAGCCCAGGTGGCCCCAGGTGGTGCAGTGTTCATTTTTAGAGTCCTTGACCTAAAAGACCCTGGAGGAATTGAGTGATTGTTCTGGATCTCAGTTCTGAGTGGCAGTCCTGGGGTGAGGAGGAGCACTGGCTGGCATGGTGGAGCTGGTGGATGCTCAGGAGAGGGAATACTATTCACAGATGCTAGGCAGAAAATCTTGTGGTTGTTCCCAGACTACAGACAAGAGAGAAGTAAAATCCTCTCCCTTGATTGTGCCACCTTGGAGGAAATGAAAACTTACAGGTCTCTAGAGTATACCCTCCTCTTGACCAAGGACTCACAAGTCAAGTAACTGGCTAGGAAAATGGCCCCAAAAAAGGAAAAAAAAATAATACCATAGAAGGTGACTTTCTTGGTGAACAGGTATTTTCTTCCATCATTTTTGGATAAGAAAGAACAATGTTTACCATCAAAGGAAGACATAAAAGTCAAAGCTTCTGCATCCAAAACTTCCAAAATAAATATGCAATGATCTCAGGCCATGGAAGAGCTCAAAAAGGATTTTGAAAATCAAGTAAGAGAGATGGAGGAAAAATCAGGAAGAGAAATGAGAGTGATGCAAGAAAATCATGAAAAGCGAGTCAACAACTTGCTAAAGGAAACCCCAAAAAATTCTGAAGAAAATAGCACCTTTAAAAATAGACTAACCCAAATGGCAAAAGAGGTCCAAAAAGTCAAAGAGGAGAAGAATACTTTAAAAAGCAGAATTATTCAAATGGAAAAGGAGGTTCAAAGCTCACTGAAGAAAGTAGTTCCTTAAAAATTAGAATGAAGCAGATGGAAGCTAATGACTTTTTGAGAAACCAAGAAATTGTAAAACAAAACAAAAAGAATGAAAAAATAGAAGAAAAGGTGAACTATCTCAATGGAAAAATAATTGACCTGGAAAATAAATCCAGGAGAGACAATTTAAAAATTATGGGACTACTTGAAAAGTGTTGACTTGAAAGTTTAGTTAAAGAAATGACAGCAGGCTAAATGCATATATTTTTATTGTTTATTCTAAATTCTAAATTCCTCTTAAAGTAATAGTACATGGATTCCATGGAGCTAGATATTAAATCTAGCTACCAGGTACCAAAAACAGCCAGAGTCAAATCTGTTCTAAAATAATCCAAGGCAGTCTGTGTCCTTCAGAATTATGGTCTCCATGAATGATTAACTAGACCATTAGAAAGGAATATCTTAATTGCATAGGTTGTAAATACAATAAGATAACAGAGTTTGACAAAGTTTCAATTGAAATTATGACTCAAGTTGTCTATGTTTTCTTTATCATTAACATACCATAACATAGTATATGTCCACAAAATATTAAGATATGGAAAACGTCCCAGTATTCAGAAAAAGTGTCTTAGATTAAAGTTCTATTAAGAAATGTTAAGTCAGCCCTATCTGACTTTTATTGACATAGGAAGAGGCATTCTCTGAATTTGCTTCACAGAGAACAAAGAGTTTATTCCAAAATTAATATTAAATATTATTCCCTCCTTTTGGTTAAAGGCAAACCAAAGTCTTTGCCTGTAGACAAAGAAAGATATGAGAAGAAAAAAAAATCTCTAAGTAACCAGTAATATGAGAGTTATTCTCCATGCAAGTCCAGTCCAGGCTCTTGGGAAAGCTATTTATGTCTGATGGCATCTTCTTCAGGCCTCCTCGAAATTGGAGGACATGGTCCACTAAGGAGCAGGGGCAATGAAAGTGACAGATGGATCCAAGAGTCCATACAGAAAACCTGACAAAGTCTCCCAGAAAACATATGATTTGGTAAATGAGACGAAACTGTACAACATTGTTAACATGGATAAAGGCACATAGCAATAGTTCAGTTTCCCAGCTATGCAGGGCTAGGTTCAAACAACACAATGAAGTTTTTCTCACAGTTCACAAAACTGCATTTTTACTTTGAGTCAGATACAGATTAAAACTTAGATGACTCACAATAAACTAGTTTTGAAAGGGAGATTTATATGTCACCAAAATAAACAAGAAAATTAAACATGAACCATACAAATAAAGGCAATCATTATTTCAATGTTAATTAACATTAAGTTCCGTGTATCCCAGTAATCCATGCTTAGTTTTCATTTAAACATCACTTTTTTAATCCCAAATTTCTCATGTAGTTATCTGATATCTAGACATCCTTTCTTTGATAATAGATTTTATTCTTGGGACAGTTCAAAAAGAGAATTGTGCTTCTCTAGTTTAGATCTAGATGTTCCCAGATATTTCTGGCAATATAAATTAGTATAGTCACATAAAAATTGTTCTCTATTTTTTTTTTGAAATTTTAGGGAATTCTGGTTTATATTATTTGCTGTTTCTGTCTTTACCTAAACTCTGTAACTGGAATAAGAATCCTTTAAAATGTGAGGGTTCAACCATAAAATGAATTCATCTTCACTTTAAGTTATTGGACAGGTACTTTAACAAAGAAGAAATAATTTACCACTATCTTATAAAATTTTTGTGCAAACAACCACATTTCAGATCTTAGTATCAAAGACATGATAAAGTTTAGAAGCCAATAATATACATTTGCATATAACTCTTAGAGGAATCTGTCTGATTCTGTTGCTTTTCCTCAAAATTTGCTCTGCTATTTAATTAGATATCTATCACCTTACATGTTTGTCTTATTACTTGGTCTAATCATTTCCTCCTTTGGAGGATGTTATCTTTATATTATCTTTATTTTTATTTGGTCATGAATATAGGTTAAAGTTGTAAGCTATTCATTCCTGCACCCCATTATAATAACTCAGAGATGTTCCAATTTCCATTTATTATTTGATAGTTGTAGCATTGTACTTACAGAACTTCTTGATTATAAAGATTTGGTATAAAAGAAAAAAGAGGGACAATGTCATATCTTAATAGAAGGAAAGGATTTCCTTAGTTCTGGTTGGTTCCAAGAATGAGCCATCATCTGACAGCTTATCATGTGGTCACCAGGTGCTGAAAGCAGGGCTTAGGAGTAATCAGATGGGGAATTTCCTTTTCCAGAAAGGAAATAGCACATTTGGGAAATAAAGTTAGGAAGATCCTACCCTGGCTGTGTCCAAGGTCGTCTTCAAAACCTTTCCAAATATCCACTGTTAGACTGCAGCACATATCAATTGGCTTTATGATAACTTAGACAACTCTTCCTGTAATTAGAGTTTTAAACAATAGCAAATTGCAGTCCCAATCTCTTAGCAAAGAAATATTGGCTGATATCCTTGAGACAGGGCCATCTCAACTTTGATTGAGGTATTAATTATCAAATCAAGTTACAGAATTTTTTTTCTGTCTTCTTAAAATACTTCCTCACCCTTTAAAGCATCTGCAACTGACACAAAAGTATCCAGAACAACTCTCTAGGAACAAGAGGTGTGTAGATAACCCACATTTGTTCCCAAACCTTATCTACCTTTCATAGTTTCCATCAGAACTTAATTTATCTTTCCAAATCTCTCAATCCTATTCTTCACATTATTGTACTTGCTTTTACATTTTAACCATAAGACAAAATAGTTCATAAGTTATTACTTTTTACTAGCATAACTGTACTGGAATCCTATTTCAGCTTAACCAAAGCAAAGAGGTTAGTGGCTAATTTTTACAGTTTGATGGAATTATGTCCTTCTTTCCCAAATTTGTTTTTCTTCCCTAATTATACTTACTCTGGAAGAATGAGATACTTCAGGAATTGTCTTTTGCATATAATATGTTCAAACTCAAATTTTAACTCTGACTTAGGCCATAGAGTGACTACAAATTTAGATCAAAACAACAGGATCTCTTCTACTTTATAGCTTAACAGCTTACTTTTACAGTAAATTACTTTGAAATTTTAGTAGGCCTTCTAAAAATCACACAAGATTTTTCAAAACATTTTTCTAAAATATTTCCCTTTTGTTAAAAATAGCTTAAAATTTATTTGGATAGTCACTAAACTTTTATGAAGAAAACTCGTTGGAAACTTTTAAGTGATTGGTATCTCTTTCTTTTTCCCTAAAACAAAAATAAACCTTTAAATTTGGAATTCATTAAAGTTGAGTTGTTATAAAAATGTCCTTAAGCAACATGAATTCCCAAAGTATTATAACAAGCTGAATTCTTAATTTTTGCAGAATTTTTACATATTACAAAATGCTTAGAGAAAAACGGTGTTGTTATGGAATCTCACATTGGTAACAGTAAGAGACTGACTCACAGAAAATCACTCTTGCTTTTAAAATCCTTTTAAACAATGGGAACATCTTAAGGTGAGTCTTAAGTAGTTTATATAAATTTCTGCACATGTTTTGATTTCAGATAAAAATAATATTTTATTTCCCAGTAAGATTACACAAAAGGACTCATATGTTTTGCTGGTCACTTGCTATTGATCCTAGAAGTTTGCTGTAGAAGGAAAAAGCAGGGATATGTGACATACCAAATATGACAGGATAAAACATCCTTTTATTCTGTTTGAATTCAGAAAAGAGTAAAATTAATGCAGACAACTATACCCAAATTAAAACTCAAACAAAAACAGTTGTGGTCCAAAATGCCTTTTACCTTAAACAGCAAGTTTCTCTAATCACAACTTAGAGCCAGAAAAAGTTATTTCTACCCTCATGGAGCTACAATAAGCAATAAAGATTTTCCAGGATTCACACATATAAGGGATTCCATTTAACATCTTTCCTTCTCGAATTTAAAACTTGTTCTGATGTAAAAACCAATTGTTAAAAACCTTTTCTATTTATTACAACTTCTGAGCAAGTCATATTCATTGTTTAGGAACAATATAAAACAAGTTCCTTTCCTAGGGCTGATGACCTTGTTCATAGGGATGGTTTCCAGGGGTCTTATCAATTTTACAAAATAAGGCAAATCAGCATGGATCTCAGAGAGGAGGCTGATGTTACTGCACCTGCCTGCCAACCTTAAGTAGGACTGTTCTGAAAGGGCAGAACCAATTTAAATAGTTTTCTAAATAAAGTTTTCACTCCATTTACTCCATTCCTTCCTTTGCATACACAGTAATCACTCAACAATTTTAGGTTCCAATATTAAAACAGTAAACCCAAATAACTTAGTTAACAATGCCATAACTTCATAAGTGATAGCCAAATTGTTTTAGCTCTAACCTTTTAACAGGCAAAGGTGAAAATACCCGGTTTTCTAAATGGCAGTTACAAAACATTACAAGACAAAGTTAGCAGAACTGAAAAAGTAACATAACTGGTTTTACACAATTTTCCCAACATCTTTTAGTATCAACAGTATTCAGATTAAAAATTACTTTGTCTAACACCATTTCTGAATTACAGTTGTGACTCAATTTTTACAATCTAAGACAAATTCAGAAATGAAATCTTAGAAATACAACTTCAACACTACAATAGCTTCAGATGGTATTATTTGCATTTTCAGAAATTATTGATCTTATTACTTTTAGTAATCAAAACCACTTCAAAGTTAACAATTACATTAGAGAGATAATAATATTGTATGTAACATATACTGATCATTACGTTAAGTATTTTACCATCATTTTATCATTTTGATCTGACAACAACCATAATTATTTTTTACTTTTACAAATCATAAAATGGGTCAAACAGAGATAAAAAACTTTTTTGCAACTGAAACAGAAAATTGAAGCTTACCAAGAGTAGAGAAACTGATGTCCCAGCGGGGATGATTCTTGTAGGCAGAATTTAGGGAATGCTCGCCACAGGCCTGAAACATCTATCTCTCCCTTTCTCCACAGCTGCAGAGTTTACTGAGCCTAAGGCAGTTTTGCAGCTGCTGGGACAGGGTGAGTAGAATGAATAAGACTTAGGTGACATTTCCAAGTTTTACCTAGAAAGGTGTGCTAAAAGTTGCCCAAGGGCACAAGACTGCCAGAATCACTTCCAGTCTATGAATTGTTGCCCCTATACACTTCTCCTACATTCTCCTCTCTATAATTAGATCTAGGATGAGAGTGGTTAACATGAACTCTTGTAGGTGTAAAAAAAATCCCCGTTCTGAGATACTCTTTTAAGTCTGAGACAGAGTGGGGAATGTTAAGTGATTGGGATTAGCAAGGTGAATTTCTAGAGCTACCCACAATCTTAGGAATTATTTTTTTCCCAGTAATTTCAAATGATCAGTTCCCGGATTTTTCTTAATGATTAATCTCACAACATACAAATCTGCCAAAATGATTTTTACCTAAGATGATCTAACTTTCCATTGTAATTCCAGGTTGGTCAGATCGGAACAAGTAAAAGTTTTAAAGTTTTGTTTGTTTATTTCCCTAGCTGCAGCCCTTGAAGTCTGGCTGCTTGCATTTAAATCTTACAAGATAACAGACTTATTCACAGCACACAAGATACGGACAGGGACATGCTCTGACAGACAAACTGACGACAGGACAAATACAAATGGAGCTCACAAGAAAACAACACAGAGAGAACAATTAGAAGCTTATTAGTTCATAGGTGGATTGTAACTATCCTCTTCAAGACCAGAGCCCTTAAAGGTTAAGCAAGGAGGGGGAAGGAGGAGGCAACAGAGGCTTGGACAGAGATTGTCTTCCTCAGGGCTAAGGCAAGGGGGGAGGAGGTAGCAACTAGGTGCCATCACCTTCCCCAGATCAGAGGCCTTTAAGGGAAGAGGGAGGGAGGAAGGAGGAGAAAAGGGGAATTGAGTCGAGGGAGTGAAAAGGAAAGGACAAGCTGGAGCCCATGCCATAGAGAAGTTAAACAGTATATGGCTGGTGCTGCAGCTGCTCTGGGAGCCTGAAAGGGAAGAGTCTTCTGCCTTTCGTTTTCTCTCAGCCATGTCAGCAAGCCCAAGATGAAACATTCCTGCTGCTGGCTAGATGTTTTGTTGGCCTTTAAACTTGATTTGGTTTTAAGATAAAGGAACTTTGACTGGTCCAAAAGAGCCCTGTGGTGGCCAATATAATTTAGGGCTATCTTTGGTTAATTGACACTAATGCTGGCAATACCTATAATCATCAGGCTGATAAAGCCTTGATATATGAGAAGCATGGGTCTTGTCATCCAGATTTCTAATTCTAGTTTTTGAATGACCCATAGCTAGCTGATTTTCCTAGATCAGTCTTCAGAGGAGATGTAATTAGTACAGAGGTGACTCAATGTGAATTGTTCTCTGTCTTGTGGTTACCTTTAAAGGAAATTTTTTGGACATAAACCAAACTAGTGGGAGTCCTTTGGAAGCTGGGAAATAGAAGGACTTACCCTAACCACGTCAAGTTACAGGAGTCCAGGAAAAAAGCATCCTCTGGCACCTGAGTCCTGGCATTGGCGAGGTGAGGAAATGGCCACTCCATTCCTCAATTCCAATCCACATTTGGGCACCGTAACTGTTGACCTGAAAGTTTGGTTGAAGAAATGACAACATGCTAAATGCATATATTTTTATTATTTATTATAAATTCTAAATTCCCTTTGAAGTAACAGTACATGGATTCCATGGAGTTAGATATTAAATCTAGCTACCAGATACCAAAAACAGCCAGGGTTAAATCTGTTCTAATACAATCCAAGGCAGTCTGTGTCCTTCAGATTTATGGTCTCCATGAATGATTAACTAGACCATTAGAAAGGAATTTCTTAATTGCATAGGTTGTAAGTACAATAAGATAACAGAGTTTGATAAAGTTTCAATTGAAATTATGACCCAAAATGTCTTTGTTTTCTTTACCATTAATATGCCATAACATAGTATATGTCCACAAAATATTAAGATATGGAAAATGTTCCATTTTTCAGAAAAAGTATCTTAGGCTAAAGTTCTCTTAAGAAATGTCAAGTCAGCCCTATCTGGCTTTTGTTGATATAGGAAGAGGCATTCTCTGAGTTTGCTTCACAGAGAACAAAGAGTTTATTCCAAAATTTATATTAAATATTATCAAAGCCATGATAAAAAAAAAAGAGTGTAGATATTATCTTTCATGAAATTATCAAGGAAAACTGCCCAGAGGGTACAATAAATATTGAAAAAATTCACTGATCACCTCCTGAAAGAGATCTGAAAAGAAAAACTCCTAGGAATATTGTAGCCAAATTTCAGAGTTCCCAGGTTAAGGAGAAAATATTGCAAACTTCTAAAAGGAAAGAATTCCAGTATTATGGAAATACAATCAGGATAACACAAGATCTAGCAGCTTCCACATTAAGGGATCAAAGGACTTTGAATATGATATTCCAGAAGTCAAAGGAACTAAGAATAAAACCAAGAATCACCTACCCAGCAAAACTGAGTATAATAATAATAAATGGTCATTTAATGGGACAGAGGAGGTTGAAGCATTCTTGATGAAAAGACTAGAGCCTAATAGAAAATTTGACTTCCAAACACAAGAATCAAGAGAAGCATGAAAAGGTAAACAGGAAAGGAAAATCATAAGAAACTTACTAAAATTGAACTATTTATGTACCTACATGGAAAGATAATATTTGTAACTCTTGAAACTTTTCTCAGTATTTGGGTAGTTGGAGGGATTACACACACACATACACACACACATACACATCTATATGTATATATAGACAGAGGGCACATGGTGAGTTGAATAGGAAATATGATATCTATCTATCTGTCTATCTATGTATCTATCTATAATTAAGAGGTGAGAGAGGAATATACTGGGAGGATAAAGGGAGAAGTGGAATGGGGCAAATTGTCTCTCATAAAACAGATAGGAAATAGCTTTTTCAATGGAAGGGAAAAGATGGTGGGGTGAGATGGAAAAGGAAAGTTTACTCTCATCACACTTGACTGAAGGAGGGAATAACATGTACATTCAATTTGGTATGAAAATCTGTCTTACACAACAGAAAAGTGGGGGAGAAGGGAATAAGTGGGAAAAGGGAATAAGAAGGGAGGGCAAATGGGGAGTGGGAGCAATTAGAAGTAAATACTTTAGGGGAGGGACAAGGTCAAAAGAGAGAATAGAATAAATGGAGGGCAGGATAGAATGGAGGGAAATAGTCTTTCACAACATGACTATTATGGAAGTTTTTTGCAAAACTACGGGTATGTGGCCTCTATTGAATTGCTTGCCTTCTCAGTGGGGATGAGTGGGGAGGCAGAAAGGGAGAGACGTTGGAACTCAAAGTTTTAGGAGCCATACAAGAAAAGAGAGAAGATGAGGATAAGGGAAAGGAAGGATGTGACAGAAGGGAGGATAGATCAGGGAAAAGAGTAATCAGAATGTATGGTATCTTGGGGTGAGGGGAGGGGAGATATGGGGAGTAAGTTTGGAACTCAAAATCTTGTGGAAATGAATATTGAAAACTAAAAATAAATAAATAAATTACAAAAATAATCCCCAAGTTTTACTTCTATTAATACCTCAAAATGAGACAGGGTAAATGGGTTTCTCCTGACATAGTAGAAAGTGACAGATATGGGAGGCTGGGTTTGTGGCTCCTTGGATCCCCACCTCTCTCTTCTCATCAATAAAACACACTTAATACATTGCTCTTATGCTCTGATTATTGTACTTACATGCCCCAATTCTCCTATTAAATCCAAATTGTATTTGTATTTAAATGTAAATTGTATTTAGCATGTTCTTAGTGCTTGGATGATTGAATGCTTAGGCTGTTAAATTACTCCCAGGGATAACTCCCATGCAGTGAAATCCAGTGCTTCCCTGATGCCCAGAAAGGACTTAGATGAGCAGGAGTCACAGTCATAGCCTGAGGACAGCCAGAGAGCAACACAGATTGGATGGGATTTCCCCAATGCAAAAGTCCCATATCAGTTCCTCCACTTGAGCATCCAATTTACAGCAATGACTCTCTGTGCTGCTGTTGAAGTGTTTTTGTGAAATTCTGCATATATTGTCAAGAACTCAGCTGATCACTACGTTTTTACGCAGTTTTTATGGTTTGTGTTTTCGATGGAAACTGGCCAACACTAGCACTTATGAGTAAATTATAGCATGCTTGACTGATTCAATTCTTTTCTGGACTTTGGGGTGCCTTCACTGGATAATCTTCCTGCCACAATGCCCACATGGATGAGGCAAGAGAGCCCGATTCTGGAGAAGCATAATGGTATGTGATGGAAGTTCCTTGTTCCCCAATTTGGGGCATGCACAGACATCCTGTAACTGGTTCTGGTCTGCTAAGTGGTGAAGAAACGCACTGTTGACTGGCTTTTGAGCTCAAAATGGATACATTCAAAAGAGGTCAACTGGGCAAAGTCTATGTTGTTTCCTTCCTGCCTGCCTGATTGCTATTTAGGTGAGAGAGATGTGTTGTAAGCTCCTAAATGGGGAGAAATCTCAGGGACTCAGAGTTCACTTAGGACTGACAGATGGCACTTAAATAGAGATTACTGTTCTTTGACTCTATATGTGGCCCCATTTTTTTGCTTTTGCTTTTAAGTGAAGGGTTATTGGAGGCGGTTATGCCCTTATGAGCTTTAAAATATCATAATAGTGAGGGTCAGAAACTTTTGGAGTTCAATTCCATGCTAGAATTTTCTGGGAGATGGTAAAGAGTACAATCTCAAGCAATGAACAGGACTCAGTATAAGTCACAGGCAGTCAGTGATTCCTCCATCAGATGGACTGAAATCAGAAGTCAACTTGGTGAGGCAAATTTTTTGGATAAGCTTCTTTAAGTTTCAACTCACTTTCTTAGGAGTGAAGATAGTATAGGAAAGAATGAGTCCTTGGGTGTTGGTGCAAAATGTTTACACAAACACAAACATATATGCATATACACATATACTTATACACACATATGCATATATGTATTTATATATATATATAAGGATATGTATGTATATATGTATGTATTAGCTATCCTTTCAGTAAATATCTCTTTCTAAAAGTCAATTCAAGTAAATTCATTAAATAATTCTGGCTGTCTCCTCAGCAAAACAACTTTGGGGAGAGTACATGGAATGGGGTTACAACTGATAGTAGTGGAGAAAACCCTTCTCAAACTCCATTCAGGATCAACTCTAAATGAATCAGCTCCTCTCAGCACACAATCATCCAAGACAAGTACAAAGGACTCACAAAGGAAAGGATGGATTCTGAATGCAGATTGAAACATATTTTTTTCACTTTATTCTTTCTCATATATTTTTTCCCTTGATCTGTTTCTTCTTTTGCAACTGTGAGTAATATGGAAGTATTTTTAACATGATAGCACATGTATAAATTATATCAAGCTGCCTACCATTTTCAGAAGAGGGAAGGAAAGGGAGGGAGTGAGAAAAAAATCTTGTAAATAATGAATTCTAAAATTTGCCTGACATGTAATGGGGGAAAATGTACTATTAAACTTAAAAAAAAACTCTACTCAGGATCATGATTCATGTAAGAGAAGAAATTGGGATGAGAATATCCAAAGTATAGAAGAATTTCATAGAAGGAAATAGCAACCTAAATTTGAGGATTGCTTCTTTCTATTAAAGAAATAGATTTAGAGTCAGAGGACATGTCAGAGAAGTCCAAAAGTAGAATGGGCATCCTCCAGACATCCAGCCTAGTGATTTTTCCCATTGAAGTCCTTAATAAAAGTTAATTGCATTAGACTTAATTCAAATCAAGGAGATAATATATTCAAAATGTTTTTGTGAAATAATACACTGGATAGCATGTAAGCATTATTATTCCTAGGGAAAAGAACTATTAGTATTATTCTTTTTTACTAAACCTCAAGCTGAAATTGTAGCACTTCATGTCAGTGAATCCCCCTGTTGGTTCCAAAGTCATCTTATTTCTTCTTTCCTCTCTTTCTTATTCCTTTTCCCTTGCCCCTTGACATTCTCTAGGGTTTCCACGTAAGAGAAAAATTTCCAGGCTTGTGTTTCTTTCTCTCCCTTGTGTATTCATGACTGGTATTAATGTTTCTTAATTAGATTGATATTTATCATTCTCTAAAGACTTCCCTACTTTACCTCCAGCTCTTGGAGGGTTTTCTGAAGTCTCTTATTAATATGTACCACACATTCTTTAGGTTGCTATAAAAGACTCTTTGCCTTTAAAACATGCCATGGCCTTGTTATAATTCTTCACTGAAATTAGAACAGAAGATATGAAAAATGTCAACATGAATAACATCTGGATCATTGACAGAGAACACATGCTGTGGTCATTTAGAATATTTAGGAACAAGGAAGGTTATATCAGGAAGTTTGGTTAAGTAAAGGTCAGCCTTCCCAAACAGACAAGTCAATGAAAGTGCACCAAATTCCCTACAGAATATTAGTTGACTCATTTGTATGTTTCTATATTCTATTTTTCTCAGTTTTCAAATTAACTTTAAGCCAAAGGAGAAGACATATTTCTTGTGACAGCTTGAATTCATGTCATACCAGAAATGACTCAGAAAAACCAAAACTACTACTTACTGAAGAAAGCAACCAAGTTCTGACCATGTGGGTCAATAAAATTAGAAATAAATAGTGAATAAGAAAGGGTCAGGGGAAATTTTAATCTTAGAATTATCTTTCTTCTTTTTCCTCGTGAAATGAAAGCCAGTGAAGTTAGGATTTTAGTGAAAATTGGAAAGCATTACTTAAAATAGAGTGCAGTTAAACTCAATACAACATGCATTTATTAAGTGACTGTTGTGCTGCAGGCAGCGTGCCATACACTGAGGCTGCAAACAATGACAAAAACAAAAACGGTCTCTTCCCTCAAGGAACTTACATTCAGTTAGAGGAGGGGATAGAAAAGAAACGATGAAAATAGCCCTGATCCTCCAGGAGTTGCTATAATTAGGTAATGTAAGAAAATTCTGTAGCTTTGATTACATGTGGTCTCTTTCACTGAAAATGGAGAGCTGTCCTATTCAGTCACCTCACTGTCATCATGCTTTCACACAAGTTGGCAAAATCATTTTCTCAAGGCAAAAACTTGATCATGTCTTGGTTCTTGTCATGTCATGTTCTTGGTTCACTATTACTTTTAGAATAAAATGTAAATCCATTTGTCAATCATTTAGGACCCTCAACAATAAGGTGCCAAGGTATCTTTCATATTTTATATTAGTATTTTTTCTAACTGCTCTCTTATAAAGTCAACAAATATGTATTAATCATTTGCCATGCACCAAGAAGTGAGTAAAGTCATGTGGATACAAAGAAAAGGAAAAAAATACATTCCCTGCCTTCAAGGAGTTCCTATCATAAAAGGAGAGTCAACCTCAAAACAACCATGTACATTTGAGATATATAGAGGGAGAATGAGACGGTCTCAGAAAAAAAGGCACCAACACTGAGGATGACTGAGAAAGGCCTCTTGTAGAATACATAATCTGACTTGAGATTTGAAGGAAGTCTGTGAAGCTAAGAAACTTAACTGAGGAAAGAGAGCATTATAGGCATAGGGGACAGCCAGTGAAAAGACACTGAGTCAGGAGATTGAGTGTTCAAGAAATAGCAAGGAATCCAGTGCCACTGTGTTGTAGAGTGTTTAGAGGGGACTGAAGTATAAGAAGACTGGAAAGGTAGGGAGTGGCCAGGATATAAAGGATGGTAAAAGATAGGGACTTTTACATTTGATTCTGGAGTTCATTGGGAGCCACTTAAGTTCACTGAGTATACTTCAGTCAGGTGACATTCTAGTTTTTATGCTTGGTTCCTAGCTGCTAAGAGGGACCATTATTCTAATTTCCACTCTGATATGTAGACCAGGTCCCCCAAAGTAACTACTGGCCATTTATTTCTTCAGGAATCTAGGAGGAAAACCTGAAGGGCTATGGCTTTAGTAGTAGTAGCAGCAGCAGCAGCAGCACCAACAGCACTCATGAGCCCCCTTCAGTTCCTATTGATAATCAGCCAGACTTTATTACCTTTTCTTGCAAAGAGTATTTATTAAGATAGTATAGTAAGAAAAAGAAAATAACCTATGTGTTCTAAAATGTGTGTATCAGCTCTCTTTGTGGTGCAAAGAACTGGAAATTGAAGGGATGCCCACCAATTACAGAATGGATGAACAAGTTATGGTATATGACTGTGATGGAATACTACTCTGCTATAAGAAATGATGAACTCAATGATCTTAAAAAACACAGAGATATTTGCATGAAATAATGAAAAGCAATGAGCAGAACCCAGCAAACATTGTATGCAATAACAGTAATATTGTTTTAAGAATGACTTTGAGCTAATAAGTCATTCTGATTGTTATAAATATCCAAATAAAATATAAAGAACATGTGAAGAAAGACACTATCTGCATCCAGATAAAGAGTTGATAAATGCAAACATGTATAAAATCATTTTACATACAAAAACCTATTATGTCTAATGGTAGTCGTCTCTAGGGTGGGAGGGAAGGAAAGAAAAAAGAAGAAATTTACATGATAGCTTTATTACAGATTTTAAAAGATAGCAAGTTGTGCATAATAGATTTGCAGTTTCACGTGCAATAATTTTTATATTATGTTATAGAAATGAATGCTTATTTTATTCCAGAAATTAAAAATTTTAAAAAGATACTATAAAAAGAATAGTAGTTACAAACACTGTCTCCCTTGAACTGGCATATGCTCTCCCTTTGCAATTGAAGTCCCTAGGGAGAGTGGGCTCAGTCTTAAAATACAATGGTAACAAGGAGGATATCTAGAGAACGCATGTGGCAAAAAAACTCCTGGTTACCAGAAGATCTTTACCCTACATAGAATCCCCACATTTTGTGCTGGGATCAAAGAACAGGCATCTTTGTAAAGTCCATCAATAGCATTTCATTCTGGCAGAGGTAGTGACATTTTGGGATGCTACTTTTTACACTTGAATGACTAGGTTTCTGTATATGTTTGCGTCCATGTTTGTTGATGTTTTTCCTGAGTGTAACTTTGCAGATTTAAGTTGGTTACATTAGAAGATACTTGTACAATCTCTCCTATATTATTGTGGATGGAGTTGGAGGTGGCAAAAAAGCCTCTCTGAGCTTTTTCCGCCTTGCTGCCCTCTTCTGATAAAACATGATGCCTTTCACCAATGAACTGACTTCTAATGACATTCCTCCACTTATTTGAATCCCTCAGACTAAATGATGTTTATTTGATCAGCCAATCAGATATTCCCTTCTTGACTCAAAGAGGTTTCTATTTTGTTGAGAGAACTCATGCATTATATGAACCATAATGTTTACAAATCTAAAACTTCTTCATGCCCTCATACTGATTGCATCGATTGAAATGAGAGTGCAGAATCTCCTCTTTGCAATGGTGACAGTTTGCTCTCTTTTACCAGCTTTATGCATTATCTGAGGGCCAGTGATACCCCCTTTTAATGGATGAATCAGTTTGGAATCAAAAGTATACTGCCCTATGAACAACACATGTTGGCTCCCTCAAGTCAAACAATACTACTCATTGGATCTTGTCTATTGTTAAGGTCACAGGCAAACGAGGGAGTGGTGAATCAACACTCCCTCCTTTCTCAGAGCTAACAGGCAGCTGGGCTCCTGTAGATAATTATGATGCTGCCAAAGATGACTAAGGAGGTTGGCTCAGTGTACCATATTTATCTGCATGCATATATCCCCTTCCCCAAGAAAATAATGGCTTTTTGAGGGCAGGATAAATGTCAATTTAAAATCTTCACCTTTTTAAAAACTATATCTTTAGCTTTCAGTTTCCATTTAATGAATATCTGATGAATAGCTGTTTGCAGAATGTAAATAAAGCTCTAATCTCAGTCAGCTTTTTCTGAGGTATTTACCAGGGAAGAAGAAGAGAGTGCACAAGGATCCATAAACTCCACAAATCAATCAATAAACATTTGTGAAGCACCTGCTATGTGAGAGACACTGTGGTAAGCACAGACATCACAAAGCATACCTAATATTGCTACTTTTAGAGCACAGATCTGACCATGTCATTGTCCTGCTCAACAAGATCCAATGATTCCCTACTACTTCACATCAAATGCCTGTACCCTGCTAGACATTTAAAACTTCCCATCATCTCTTTCAGTCTTTCATTCCAAGATTAGGCCATATTATTACTCCAGAGTGATTTTCCTCCTGCTGTTCCCTACGTACAGTATTTGATTTCCTACCTTCATGTCTTTGCACAGATAATCTGTATCCCAACCATGGAATTCATCCCCTCCTCATCTTTACCATCAAGAATCCCTAACTTCTTGAGCCACTCAGTGGAAACTCCTTCCCTATCCTTACTCCTTCCTGGTTGTTATTGTGCCACACTGCCCTGCCTCTCCAAGCTTCTTTGTATTTATTCTGTACACATGCACGTGTTTTACTCTTCAGTAAAATTCCAAGTCCTTGAGGGTAACAACTACTTAATTTCTTTCATTTCTTTGTATTTCCATTGCCTATCACAGTGCCTAGAAGATAATAGGTCCCTAATAATTATTGATTGGATGAGTGAGTGGAAAGAGAACTGGCTTTGGAATCAGAAGATCTGGATTAGAGGTTAAGAGTGGGTTGAAGCCAGCTCACACTGGCTTGAAAGACCTAATTGTTCCATTTTCAGTGTGAGCATTTGAATTTTGGAAGTAGGAAAATGCTATCCATCAAAGCTTGACTTGGTGTTTTGTAGACTTAAGAAAGTGATGGAGAAAATGTTAATAATGAAGATACAGTTTTAAAAATATGTCAGATAGACATGATTTTCCCAGAGTGTCAGTTGTTAAAACATTCCCCAGCACAGGCCTGGTTGGAAGCCAGATCTACTCATTTCTAGCCATTATCGACCTTTACCTGTCTCTTGCAAGGGGTGTTAGATCACCAATTTAGAGCTAAGAGGGACTTTTAAGTCGATTTAGTTCATTTCCATCATTTAGCAGATAATTAAACTGAGATCTAGAATGCTGAAATTACATCCCTTCCCAGAGTGTTACAGATATGAGGAGCAAAGTCATGATCCAAACTCAGATCCTCTGAATTAAAATGCAAGGTTCTGTCTCACTCTATTAAATTGCCAGTATATGCTGGTATAGTAGTGAGCCCTCTGTATGTTCAATTCCATGATTTAGTGTGTCTCAGCATGTTATTTCAGTTCTCTGGGCCTCAATTTTACACCTATAAAATAGGGATAAAATTTTTGTCATTACACAGTAAGAACACACAGTAGGAACTTTAATACTTTCTTCTTGATTAACTATATGGTTGTTAGATAGGTCTACCTTGTAAACAAAAATGAACTGTTATATATACTAGCTACTATTATATTTGCTAGGGGGCACAGTGGATAAAGTGCTGGGCCTCAGGTCAGAAGACCTGAGTTCAAACTTGACCTCAGACACTTAATAGCCTGTGTGATCCTGAGCAAGTCACTTAATCCTTTTTCCCTCAGTTTCCCCATCTGCAAAATGAGGTGGAGAAGGAAAAAAAGGCAAAACACTCCCTTATCTTTGACATGAAAATCCCAAATGGTGTCATGAAGAGTCAGACATGAATGAACAACCAGAACAAAAATTATACTTAGTATCAAAGGATCCTATAATTAGATCTGGAACAAATCTAATGATAAAGTCCAACTCCCTTATTTTATAAATGAGGAAACTAAGGCCTGACAAGATTGACTTCTGCAAGTAAGAATTTAAGCCCAGGAAATTCCACACCTCTCCACTGTACCATGTTCTCTCCACAAAACTGCAAAGAAGTGGTGATATTTGGACAAGATCATTCTCTCAATTGGATGACTCATGGTCCCCTTTTCATATTGTGGTTTTCTCCTTTATATTCTTCTATAGATCCTCCTAAAAGTAGTTTCCCAAAGTGTTCGGTATCTTGACCTTCAGGATAACAGCCCTTCTCTCAAGGTTCTTTATGTTTGATTGCTAGTAGCGGAGCTCCCATCACAAGCCCCATTTCCTCTTTTGCCCATGTGACTGATGATTTCACATCTTGCACCTAAGTTACAAGGGGTAAAATGATATCCCTCATTGGTGTCTTCCATGTGTCTCACAATTGTCCTTTGGTTTGCCCACACCTGTAATTCCTCAGAGATTAACTTGTTCTGAGATTCAGGAGTGAATATCCTTGCCAGTGAATATTTGTGCTAAGAATATTGGTATTGCAGCACAATCTTTCTGCTTTATGCCTCCCTTGATGATAATAACATTGGATCATTGAGCAGTTATCCAGAAATTTTGTATAGGGTTCACAAATGCATGAGAGGGTCCATATAAAAGGAGAAACACTAAGGTCATATATTTTTTCTGTTGGTTCTTTTTTTATGACAATCAACCAACAATTAATAGAATATAGTGTTCTCTGTACCTTTCAATTACTCATGTGACTGTAAACATGTGTTTGACTACACAATGTTCTTTGCAAAAATTTTCCAATTTCCTTCTCATAAGTTCATTAAGGAGAACCACAATATATAATTAGCTTGTTCTCGTAAAGATTTTGTAAAGGTGATAAAATACATATATGAGTGATTAGCTATATTACATTTCTTGGATAAAAACCAAGGTTTCATTTTGGTGATGCTACATTCCATAGTGGATAGAATACTCAACTTGGAGTCCTGAAGACTCAATTTTAATCCTATGTCACATGACCATAGTTAAATCTCATCACCTCTTTGAACCTTAGTTTCTTCATCTGTAAAATGAAAGAGTTGAATTCAGTGACCTCTAAATCTCTGATAACATCTATTATTTTGGAGTTTTGTCTTTTCAAGAAGAAGAGGTACTCATTTAGAATTGTCTCTGCCCTGAACTATCTTGGAAAAATGATCTTTTAATCCTTTCAAGATTGTGTCACCTCCTGAACACATTTCCTTAACAAATGGTTGATTTGCCAACCTGTTCTTTTCTACTTCACTGTCTTATGTGAACCCCCTTTTTCTTTATCATATAGCATTTCAGGGATCCAGGCATAAGGGTTCAAATGCCATACTTGTCAAAGATGATTTAAATATTACCATACAGGCATTGACAAATGTGTTCCATGTCATTTCTCTTCCTTTGCTTCCTACCTGTTGCTTCATTGATTTGAGAGTCACGGGGCCCAGTTGGTTGTTATAGAATCACAGAAATGCTGTCAAATCTAGTCTTTCATTTCCACTGTTTTTACCTTTTTTTAATGAGATCACACTCCTCTTCATCTCTCATTAACTTTTCCTGCAGTGTTTTAGAATTAAATTTATATTTTAAGTCAACGTTGCCCTTGGCTGGAGTATTTCTCTCCATTTGGCAAGGAAATTAAGTGTTTGATGACCAGGGCAGTTTCTGGGCTCTTTTTTGGATCTTCTTATTGAAGCAACTATATAATATCAGTCAAATTTTCTTCATGTTATCCTGGTCATTAAAGTTTACCTTTTGCCATTTCCCAATTTGGACACTGAATGTGTCCATTTGAAGCCGTAATAAGTATCCTCAATCTTGTCTCATCATTATCTTTGCTCCTGATTTTGGTATTAGTTTTTACCCTTGTTTTAATTAGCTGATTGAGCACACATGGACAATTGATTCTGATGACCCCTAACACAATATCCCAAGATCATATATTCAGAGCTGGAGGCTGATTACACGTCATTGAGTCCAACTTCCTCATCATACAGATGAGTAAAAGGGGACCAGATGGGTTAAATGATTTAGCTGTATAATTTCCAAGGATGATGTATCTGTTGAGTGTCTAAGACAGGATTTCAGCCCAGATCATGTTGACTCCATGGTCAGTGCTTTATCCAAGAGACTATACTGACTCTACATATCATTGACACATTATTTCTATACTGTGATGATATAACTCATTTTTGTTGTTGTTTGATTTTACTCAATCATATTTGGATGAAATTAGTGATCATAAATAAACTTGAGATTTCTGGGCTCATTCTTTGGCTCATTTCATTTCCCAAATCTGAGTCATACACCCAACATATCTTTTCTCCATCCTCTTTTGGGCCAACCTTTAATATTGTTAGTTATTATTATATGAGCTATTAGTCAAACTGGGATTCTTCTACTACATTCAGTGCTATGTGTGAGGTTATCTATCCCAATGTCTACAATGTCCCAAGAGGGCAGGTTAGTCACTTTTGAGAGCTAATGTCTTTTATTTCTGGCCACCCACATATAACCAAGTAATAAGGAGGCACATGACTGGACACAACAAATACGATCACATAAATGTTTATTGATTACAGCAGTCTTTTCCATTTGATGAACAAGAATCTGGCAAAGAGGTAATGAATGACTGGGCTTTTGTCATGAAGTAAATGGATTGTAGAAATAAAAATTCAACTTGTGAATCATGATTTATGGATTGCTGCTCATCTTTCCCTCACATCTGTTGAGTGGAAACTCTTAATCCAATGCCAGAGTTGGGAAGTGGGGTCCAAAGAAAAGAGTCCTGGAAGAAGAGCCAGAGAACTTGTGTCCTATTGCTAGTTTCAGAACTAACATTTTGTGGAACATCGGGAAATTCCCTTGGATCATTTGTCAGTTTTCTTTTCTACCTAATGAAAATGAATCTACCATCCCTTTTGACCTTACAGTGTTGTAAAATTCAAACAATTCAATTTGTGAAAACATTTTGAACCATGTGAAAAGTTATTGTGTTATGACACATTACTGGTCTTGTACTTTTCATGATTCTCCCTCCTACTATACTCTCTCATTTTCTTCCATTCCTGATACTTATTATTCTCTCTGTCCTCCCCTTCTCAGCTAAATTCCTTGAAAAGCAAAATTGGTGCCCATGCCTCTCTCAACCAGTTTCAAACCCTCTTCACTCTAGCTTCCAGCTTCATCATTTGACAGAAATTACTTTCTCCAAACTCATCAATGATCTCTTAATTTCCAAATCTAATAGCCTTTTCTCAATCCTCGATTTTTCTTGATCTTCTTATTTTTGACACTATTGATCACGCTCGTCTTTTGCATAATCTCTTTTTTTTCTAAAGCCTTCTGGTTCTGTTCTTTCTTAGCTTTCTTTCTACCCAGGTGACTGCTCCTTTTCAATCATGTCATGTCAAGGCCATGAACTCTAGTTGTCCCCCAAGTTTCTGTCATTGCTCCCTCTTTTCTCCCTACAGACTATCTCACTTAATGATTTCCTCAGCTTCCATGGGTTCAATCTTCATCTTTCTAAAAATTGTTTCCAGATCTCTATACCTAGACCTCAATAGATATCCTGTAAGCATCTCTTGCTCAATATATCCAGTGAATAACTTGATATTCTGCCCTCCGCAAATCTTCCCCTCTTTCCAGCTTCTATCAAAGGCACCACCTTTCTTCCAGTAATCTTGGCTGGTTGACTGGTTCCTTTGTAGGATCTATTATTCTGTCAATTGGTCTTTCCGCATATATTCTTATCCGTCACTTCCAGTGAATGAAAAATGATAATAAATTGGGTCACCAAAGAGAGAGCTTGAAAAAAATTAAATGAAGACAGCATAACGTAAGTTAAAACAGTGTCATGGGCCTTAGTTTCCTTAACTTTAATGATGATGTTGTTGATGATGGCAATTATGATCATGATAATAACTAACATTAATGTCACTTTCTTGTCTCATTTGATCCTTCCAACAATCCTGTGAGGTAGATGCCACAATTGTCTTCATTTTAAAGAGGATGATACAGAATAAGAGAAGTTGGGTGACTTCTGGAGGATCACACGGATAATATGTGTATGAAGCAGGATGCAAACTCGTCTTCTTGACTGCAGGTGTAGTGTTTTCTCCACCTAGATGCCTATAAAATGAAAGGGTTGTTCTATATAAGACATGATATTCCTTCCAGTCCAAATCTATGATCCTGTGATTTGCCCTTTACTAACCAATGGCTTAAGTCCTGTCTAATGGTTCTTGAAAGCCTTGAGAGCTGTGGGAAAAAGATGAGTCTGGTGAAGTTGTGTTGGAAGGCATGAGTCATTAGCACTCAAAGATATTGTGACTTAAATTCATTGTGAAGTATATAAGAGTTGTAGAAATATAACCAGATAACATAATTTTAAAGTGAATAGGACCATAGAGGTCACTAAAAGTGAACCAACACATTTAAAGATGAAACTCCATCACAAATTGGTTCATCTAGCCTTTTGTTGAAAACCTACGGTGAGGGCAGCCACTTATTCCTGAGGGTGCCCATATGACTTTCAATAACTAACTGATAAGAAATGTTTCATGACATCAAACCTACATTCACTTGTTTATAACTTCTGACCATCGTTCCTAGCTCTTCCCTCAGGTGATAGGAGTTCAATTCTTTCTCCACTGGTTAGCTGAAAATCAGCTATCACTTAGCATATTCCTCCTGAGTTTTCTCTTCTCTACATTTGCAGTAAAGTGCTGCAATTCAAAATGCTCATTCTAGTTGTCATCTTATATGACATTCTCCAAGTCAGAGTCTTCCTTTGGAAACTGTGGCATCTAGGCCTGAACACAACACTGACCAGGAGTGAATACAATAGGACTATCACTTCTTTGTTCCTGGAAGCCCTGCTTCTCTTAATGCAACCCAAAATGTCTCTACCTTTCTGGCTGCCTTATCACATGGTTAATTCATATTGACTTTGCATTTCACTAAGTCTTCAGGTTGATTTCAGATGAATCACTATTTAGCTATAACTTTCCTCCATCTTCTACTTGTGAGATTGATTTCCTGTACCCAGTATAGGACTTCATATTCATCCCTATTAAATTTCATTATCTAGCCTCTCAAGTTCTTTTTGAATTCTTTCCCTGTCCGCCAGCTACCCCCTCTTTTAAGTCATATGCAAATTGGATAAAAATGCCATCTTTCTTTTTATCCAAGTCATTGACTGGAGAAAGAAAGCTAAAAAGCACAAGATCAAGGACTGGGGTATTTCCAAGGGTCCTCTTGTCAAGGTGATATTGAATTTTTGCATCTGGCCAAACACACAATTATTCATTCAACTAATTTTACAATCACCTAGTCAATATCATTCTATCTTTCCCACAAGATTAAGATAATTTATCAAGTGAGTCATTAATATAAACTATATCTAAAGCACTCTCCTGATCTGAAATGTTAATAGCACATGAGAAAAGAAGAATAAAAGGGGACAGTGAAAGAGGGAAGAATAAAGGGAAGGAGAGAGGAATGAAGAGAAGGAGAAAGGAAGGAAAGAGGAAGGGAGGTAGAGAGGGAAGGAATGAAAGGAGAGAGGAAAGAAGGGAAGGGGGAAGGTAAAGAGGAAAGAGGGAGGAGACAAGGAAGGAAGGAAAAGAGGAAGGGAAGGAAGAAAAGACAGACAGAAAGAAAAAGGAAGGAAGAAAGAAAAAGAAAGGAAAGAAAGGAGGAAGAAAGGAAGGAAGGAAGGAAATAAAAAAATAAAGAAAAGGAGCAAAAAGAAAGTCTGGTCAGACCTATCCTTGCTTAAACCTAGCTGATTCTTTGTAATTGTCATTTCCTTTTCTACTTGATCATTAATTAGTACATATATAATGTTTTCTAGACTTGTCCCTGATTTTAAAGTCAAGGTCATTGTCCATTTTTTCCCCTTTCTAAAATTTTGAAGATATGTACCTTCCTAATTTGTCAAGAGCTCTTTTATTCACTACAGTCTTTAATATGTCACTAACAGTAGCTCATTTGTCCCACCCAAAATTTATTTCAAAATAAGACTGCACTTCATGGCAATTAGGCGGTGCAGTAGATACAGCACCAGACCTGGAGTCAGGAAGATCTGAGCTCAGACACCTACTAGCCATGTAACCCTGGGGAAGTAATTTAACCCTATTTGCTTCAGTTCCTCATCTGGAGCTGGAGAAGAAAATGATAAATCACTTCAGTGTCTCTATCAAGAAAACACCTAGTGGGATCATGAAGAGTCAGATATGACTTGAAACAACTCAACAAGATTGTAGTTCACCTGAAACAAGTTACCTGAATTCATCAAGGATATTAAAGATATCTCACCATTTCTTTATTTTATTTTTTTATTTTTTAAATTTATTTATTTAACTTTTAACATTCATTTTCACAAAATTTTGGGTTCCAAATTTTCTCCCCTTTTGTCCCCTTCCCCCACCCCAAAACACCCAGCGTTCTAATTGCCCCTGTCTGCCAATCTGCCCTCTCTTCTATCATCCCTCTCTGCCCTTGTCTCCATCCTATACCCCTTTACGAGTATTTCTTATTTCCTAGTGGCAAGAACAGTACTTGACAGCTGTTACTAAAACTTTGACTTCCAACTTCTCTTCCTCCCTCCCTCCCCACCCCTTCCCTTTGGAAGGCAAGCAGTTCAATATAGACCAAATCTGTGTAGTTTTGCAAATGACTTCCATAATAGTAGTGTTGTGTAAGAGCTAATTATGTTTCCCTCCATCCTGTCCTGCCCCCTACTGCTTCTATTCTCTCTTTTGATCCTGTCCCTCCCCATGAGTGTTGACCTCAAATTGCTCCCTCCTGCCCATGCCCTCCCTTCCATCATCCCCCCCACCCTGCTTATCCCCTTATCCCCCACTTTCCTGTATTGTAAGATAGGTTTTCATACCAAAATGACTGTGCATTTTATTCTTTCCTTTAGTGGAACATGATGGGAGTAAACTTCATGTTTTTCTCTCACCTCCCCTCTTTATCCCTCCACTAATAAGTCTTTTGCTTGCCTCTTTTATGAGAGATAATTTGCCCCATTCCATTTCTCCCTTTCTCCTCCCAAGATATTTCTCTCTCACTGCTTGATTCCATTTTTTTAAGATATGATCCCATCCTCTTCAGTTCACTCTGTGCACTCTGTCTCTATGTGTGTGTGCATGTGCATGTGTGTAATCTCACCCAGTACCTAGATATTGAATAGTTTCAAGAGTTACAAATATTGTCTGTCCATGTAGGAATGTAAACAGTTCAACTTTAGTAAAGTCCCTTATGACTTCTCTTTGCTATTTACTTTTTCATGCTTCTCTTCATTCTTGTGTTTGAAAGTCAAATTTTCTTTTCAGCTCTGGTCTTTTCATCAAGAATGCTTGAAAGTCCTCAATTTCATTGAAAGACCAATTTTTCCCCTAAAGTATTATACTCAGTTTTGCTGGGTAGGTGATTCTTGGTTTTAGTCCTAGTTCCTTTGACTTCTGGAATGTCATATTCCATGCCCTTCAATCCCTTAATGTAGAAGATGCTAGATCTTGTGTTATCCTGATTGTATTTCCACAATACTTGAATTGTTTCTTTCTAGCTGCTTGCAATATTTTCTCCTTGACCTGGGAACTCTGGAATTTGGCCACAGTGTTCCTAGCACATTCTCTTTTGGGATCTCTTTCAGGTGGTGATCCGTGGATTTCCTGAATACTTATTTTGCCCTCTGGTTTTAGAATCTCAGGGCAGTTTTCCTTGATAATTTCATGAAAGATGATATCTAGGCTCTTTTTTTGATCCTGGCTTTCAGATAGGCCCATAATTTTTAAATTGTCTCTCCTAGATCTATTCTCCAGGTCAGTTGTTTTTCCAATGAGATATTTCACATTATGTTCCATTTTTTCATTCTTTTGGTTTTGTTTTGTGATTTCTTGGTTTCTCATAAAGTCATTAGCCTCCATTTGTTCCATTCTAATTTTGCAAGAACTATTTTCTTCAGTGAGCTTTTGAATCTCCCTTTCCATTTGGCTAATTCTGCTTTTGAAAGCATTGTTCTCCTCATTGGCTTTTTGAACCTCTTTTGCCATTTGAGTTAGCCTATTTTTCCAGGTGTTATTTTCTTCAGCATTTTTTGGGGTCTCATTTAGCAGGGTGTTTACTTGGTTTTCATGCTTTGCTTGCATGTCACTCATTTCTCTTCCCAGTTTTTCCTTCACCTCTCTAACTCGATTTTCAAAATCCTTTTTGAGCTCTTCCATGGCCTGAGCCCATTGAGTGGGCTGGGATACAGAAGCCTTGACTTCTGTACCTTTCCCTGATGGTAAGCATTGTTCTTCCTCATCAGAAAGGAAGGGAAGAAATGCCTGTTCACCAAGAAAGTAACCTTCTATAGTCTTATTTTTTTCCCTTTTCTAGGCATTTTTACAGCCAGTGACTTGACTTCTGAGTGTCCTCTCCACCCCCACCTTGCCTCCAGATCCGCCCAGCCAGCACTTGGGGTCTGAGATTCAAATGCTGCTTCCCAGACTCAGGGCTTTGGGCAGGGGCAGGGCTGCTATTCAGTGTGAGATTAAGTTAAGGTGCTCAGATGGGGGCAGGGCCACCTCACAGGCTCAGTTCCCTCAGGGGGTTTATGCAGAGACCTTCATCAATGGATCCGGGCTCCTGCCTGCTTAGGGAACCCCAGTCTGCTCCCACCTCCGCTGCTGCCTCCCAAGGGGGCCTGAGTTATGGGGGCACCCCACACCCCTCTCGACCCGCCAAAGAGACCCTCTCACCGACCCTTGTCACCTGTGGGTGGGGGACCCACACAGCCGCTGGAGATTCCATCCCTGAAGCCTGCTTGGATGCACTCCTTTCGGCACCGTGCCGTGGAGCCAGGGTTGGGCTCTGCTCCGGGTCTGGGGCATGAGGGACCTTTTGTGAGAGGTTTTCAGGCTCTCTGGAGCAGAAATCTCCTCTGCTCCGTTGTTCTGTGGCTTCTGCTGCTCCAGAATTCGCTGGTGGTTCTTTTTTTACAGATATTTTATGGCCAGTGGGTTCAGAGGTAGCATATGTGTGTCTTTCTACTCCACCATCTTGTCTCCGCCCCGACATCATTTCTTTATTTGTGCTCAGTTTCATCTCCCATCAGCTCCTTTTGCTCTGTCTCTATAAGTCATTATCTTTGACAGAGAAAGTCAAAGTAAATCAAATTTCCTTTATTATCATTGACTATGATTCTGTCCATTCAGAGCAGTGGACCTATATTCCTTCTCTGAACCTGCCTTTCCCTAACCACTAGAGCTTTAACATTCCCTTTCTTATTAGCCCAGATCTCCAATCTCTCTTCACTATGAGCTTCAGTACTCCTTTCAATGTCATTTTTGTACTCATCCTATACTACCTGCCCTGCCTTATGTTAGTTGCATATCAATTATTCAAAAATCTAAGTTAGTTAGTGATTCTCTGGATCTATGTGTGCATCTGAAGACAAATTCTATATCTTCTTTTCATCAAAACTATTTCCCTTTATGTCTTCATAATTGTTTTCCTGAGAACTTCTCATCCATTATGTGCAGATTCTCCTGAAGGGATTTAGTCCACAATATCCTACATCCCTGAATGCCATGAAGCCTGCTATCCCCCAGTTTAGGGGTACAGGCAAACCAAGCCCAGATTTACTCTCCTCTATCACAAACTCTAGGAGGGAATAATCATTCCTCCCTCCCTTACAAGGGTTACTATTATTCCTATCCTAACAACCAGCGCTTTGCTATTAGTGAGAATTTAATTCAGAATATAATCTCTTCCCAAATCCCAATTCCCATAAATTCCTGTACTTATTGTGTTATAAAAGTGTAATTGAAGTAAGTTAAGACACCATTAGCTCTTCCTGTTTTGGCAGTCAGAAATCTCCATCAAATGTCTTGATGATTGATGTTCTCCATCACTACCATGTCATATTGCTGGCTGCTAAATTCCTCACCTTTTTCCTCTTTCAATCAATGAATCAACACACTAGATATATAATATGTATAAGGCATTGGGATAGGTACTGGGGTATAAATCAAAAGTGAGATACCCAATATCCAAAGTCACCATATTCTAATAAGTGTATAAGAAACATATAGACTGTGGTGGGCAGGGATGTGGACTTTGGTTTAGAAAATCATAAGGATGACTGGTGGAGCTACAGTGCAACTAGGAGGTACAGTGGATAGAGTGCCAGACCTAGCCTGAGGAAGACTCATCTTCCTGAGTTTAAAGCTGGCCACGGACACTTACTAGCTATGTGACTCTAGGCTAATCACTTAACCCTGTTTGTCTCAGTTTCCTCATCTGTAAAATGAACTGGAGAAGGAAATGAGAAACCACTCCAGTATGTTTGCCAATAAAACCCCATATGGGGCCATGAAGATTCAGATATGACAGTTATAACAACAGCAACACAGTGTAATATATCATCACTTTTTTCAATAACAATGATAATAGAGATTTAATTGAAAGAATAAACTTTAATTAAAGTAGTGATTTTTGTCATTGTACCCTGATAGAAAGGTGAAAGGTTTAAGAGGGGGGTGGAAGAGAAAAAGGGAAAGGACATTCTAAAAGACTTTGCTTTTATCTCTCTGTCACATCATAACTTTGGTTACATTTATTTGTGTTCCAGTCTCAAGTACAATGGCAACTTCTTTAGGACAATGATTGGGCCATTTCTTTCCCAGTGCCTAGAATTATGCCCTGTACACAGTAGGTGTTTTGCTCTAGTTGCCCAGTTGTTTCAGTCATGCCTGAGTGTTTGTGACCCCATGTATCATAGCACTTTTATATTGTGTGCATGCTTTTCTTGGCAAAGATACCAGACTTGTTTACCATTTCCTTCTCCAGTGGATTAAGACAAACAAAGGTTAAATGACTTACCTAAGGTTACACAGCTAGTAAGTGTCCAAGGCTGGATTTGAACTCAGGACTTTCTGAATCCAGGCCCTGCACTCTGTCCATTGAGCCACCTAACTGTCCTTAATAAATGTCTATTGAGTCCTAGTCAGACCACGACCAGAATGCATTATCTAGCTCTTGGGACCACATTTTAGAAACTTTAAGAAGTTAGGTTATGAGGACAATCAGAATTATGAAGTGCTTAAGAAATACTTGTTAGTTGAGTAACAGACTGACTATATGGAAATTGGTGGAAAGAATTGGGGTTGTTTGATCTGGACTAAAGGCAACACTAGGAGAAGGAAATCATGATTGCAGAATTAAAATGTTAGGGGTTTTTTATATGTTTAATATCCTACCCCAACTCTAAATCAGTATGTGTCTTCTCCCCTTAAAACTACTTTGTGGATTAGCATCTACTTACAACTGTTTCTTATATGGCACCACTGATGCTTTTTCTTCCACTAGGCTGACCAGAGGAAACAATAGTTTAAAAACAAAATATGTAATCAAACATGATAGCAAAATAAGTGATGATAAGCACCTCATATACAGGTATACTGTTCAATTACCTGCCATATTTCCAGAGACAAGAGCAGGTAGATTCAGGGGTTATTTGAGACTTGGGACTGTGAAAGAAAAGCCACACACTTGGAGGACCTGCATTGCAAGGAGATATGCATAGCTGAGGTAATTTGTACTCTTTTATTTATTACTTTTATTAATACTGACCTTCTCTTTGCAGTTTCTCTCTGCAGTTTTCTGGTAGGCATCTTTACGGAGTGTTTCTGCTGAATTGTGTTTCTCTGCTGGTCAACAACTGTGATGTGGCTTCTCTTGAGTTGCTATGGCTCTCTATTGTCAGAAATTGGTTTTAAGTTGTAATGCAGCTTCTTCTTATTTGGGGAATGGATTGTCAACTTTTTAGGTTGATAATTCCAGGAAATATATTTAGCTCTTTTGTAGTGCAAACCCCAACCAATTTTACCCAGCTAACTTGCCATAGAAACCCTTAGGCTTTATTTAAATGTGGTTTCTGAACTTCTTTTCTTTTGCAACTGCTTGGGATCCTTCAGTGTAAACTCTTGTCAGAATTATGGTCTGCAATTTATTTTAACTGCTATCATATGCATGAGTCATTAGCCTAGTTCTCTTTCAAATCATTCCAAGAACTACTCTTAGGAAAAAAAATAAAACCTTCTAAAGTTCTCCATAAAACTGTAGGGATGGAATGACTTTAATAACCTGTAATGCTGATGGCTCTCTTTCAAATCAATTAGGAAACAAAACTAAAAATAGCAAGGTGAAGGCTATTGGATCTAGATACCTTTGTCCTACTTCTACCTAGCAATAAAAATCATTCTACTTCCTTTGTCTGGAAGGGAAGTAAGACATCTTTTCCATACAAAGTAGAACCCAGGGTCAGTGGGTAATAAAAGGGTACTAGACTTCAGGTCAACCTAAGGAAGAATTACCTAACACTTAGAGTAACCTCAAAAAGACTACCAGTGTTGTTGATAGTCTGTGCATACCATTTGACCCACCAAAACCACAACTAGGTCTGTATCTTGAAGAGGTAAAAGAAAAAGGGTAGGGGTGGAGCCAAGATGACAGAGTAGAAAGATGCACATACACTAGTTCTTCTCCCACAGGCCATAAAATATCTGTAAAGAAAGACTCTCAACAAATTCTAGAGCAGCAGAAGCCACAGAACAATGGGGTGGAGGAGATTTCCAGCCCAAGGTGACCTGAAAGGCCAATGAGAAAGGTCTGTCACACCAGACATGGAGCAGAGCCCAGTCCAGCCTTGGCTATACAAGAGGGCACCAGGAGGAGGACCTGAGAAGGCTTGGAGGTGTAATCCCCAGCAGCAGTAGGGAGAATTTGCATATCCCTCAACTCATAGGTGCCAAAGGTCAGTGAGAGGGTTTTTTTCAGCGGGAAACAGGGTCTTCCCATAGCTTTGGCCTCAGGTGGCAATGGTAGCAGAGACCACATCAGGGCCGCAGCAGCTCCCACAGCAGCCCACATCCACTGTTGGATTGTAATACCCCTGGGGTAACTGAGCAGTTGATCCTTACCTCAGCCCTGTGTGGCGACCCTGCCCTCACCAAATGCTCCTGGAAGAATTGAGGAGCTGATCTTTCTTTCACACTGAATGGCAGCCCTGCCCCCACCAAAAGCCCCTGGGGGAATTGAGCAGCTTCTCTGAATCTCAGTCCCCAGTGCTGCCTTGGTGGAACTGGAGGCCAGGTGGTTGTGGAGAGGAAACTCTACTACTCACACATTCTGGGCACATTTCTAGTTGCTCCCAGATCAGTGTACACACTTGATTGTGCCACCTTGGAGGAACTGAGATTATACAGATCCCCAGAGCATACCCTACTCCTGACAAAGAACCCAAAAGTCAAGTAACTGGTTGGAAAAATGCCCAAAAAAGAGAAAAATTAAGACTATAGAAGGTTACTTTCTTGGTGAACATATATCTTCTCCCATCCTTTTGGATGAGGAAGAGCAATACTTATCATCAGGGAAAGACATAAAAGTCAAGGCTTCTGTATCTCAAACATTCAAAATAAATATTCAATGGGCTCAGGCCATGAAAGACTTCAAAAAGGATTTTGAAAATCAAGTAAGAGAGGTAGGGGAAAAATTGGGAAAAGAAATGAGAGAGATTCAAGAAAATCATGAAAAGCGAGTCAACAACTTGCTAAAGGGGGCCTAAAAAAATGGTGAAGAAAATAACACCTTTAAAAATAGGCTAACTCAATAAGCAAAGGAGGTTCAAAAAGCAAATGAGGAAAATAATGCTTTAAAAAGCAGAATTACCCAACTAGAAAAAGAGGTTCAAAAGCTCACTGAATAAAACAGTTCTTTAAAAATTAGAATGGAACAGATGGAGGCTAATGATTTTATGAGAAACCAGGAAATCACCAAACAAAACCAAAGACTGAAAAAATGGAAGATAAGGTGAAATATCTTATTGGAAAAACAACTGACCTGGAAAATAGATCCAGGAGAGACAATTTAAAAATTATGAGACTACCTGAAAGCCATGACAAAAGAAAAGATCCTAGACATCATCTTTCCTGAAATTATTAAGGAAAGTTGCCCTGATATCCTAGAACCAGGGGGCAAAATAAATATTGAAAGAATCCACCAATCACCTCCTGAAAGAGATCCAGAAAGAGAAACTCCTAGGAACATTTTAGCCAAATTCCAGAGTTGCCACATCAAGGAGAAAATATTGCAAGCAACAAGAAAGAAACAATTTGAGTATTGTGGAAATGCAGTCAGGATAACACAAGATCTAGCAGCTTCTACATTAAAAGATTGAAGGACTTGGAATATGATATTGCAGAAGTCCAAGGAACTAGGACTAAAACCAAGAATCACCTACTCAGCAAAACTAAGTATAATACTTCAGGGGAAAGAATGGTCTTTGAATGAAATAGAGGACTTTGAAGCATTCTTGATGAAAAGACCAGAGCTGAAATGAAAACTTTACTTTCAAACACAAGAATCAAGAGAAGCATGAAAAGTAAATAGAAAAGAGAAATCATAAGGGACTTACTAAAGTTGAACTGTTTACATTCCTACATGGAAAGATAATATTTGTAACTCTTAAATCTCTTTTCAGTATCTGGATAGTTGATCGGATTATACACATACACACACACAAACACATGCACACACACATATATATATATATATACATATATTCATATATACATATATATACATATATGTATATATATATATATGGAGAGAGACAGCACTCGTGAGTTGAATAGGAAGGAATCATATCTAAAAAACTGAAATTAAGGAGTGAGAGGAATATATAGGGAGGAGAAAGGGAGAAATGGAGTGGGGCAAATTATCTCTCATAAAAGAGGCAAGAGAAAGACTTTTCAATGGAGGGAGAAAGGGGGGAAGTGAGAGGGAAAACATAAAGCTTACTCTCCTCACATTTGGCTCAAGGAAGGAATAAAATGCACCCTCATTTTGGTATGAAAACCTATCTTACAATACAGCAAAGTGGGGAAAAGGGGATAAGTATGGTGGGGGGAATGATGGAAGGTAGGGCAATGGGAGGAGGGAGCAATTAGAAGTCAACACTCTTGGTGAAGGACAAGGTCAAAAGAGAATAGAAGAAATAAGGGGCGATAGGATGGAGGGAAATATAGTTAGTCTTACACAACATGACTATTACGGAAGTCATTTGCAAAACTACACATATATAGCCTATACTGAATTGCTTGCCTTCCCAATGGGGATGAGTGGGGAGGGAGGATGGAGGAGAAGCTGGAACTCAAAGTTTTAGGAGCATCTGTTGAGTACTGTCCTTGCATACATCTGGGAAACAAGAAATACAGGTAATGGGGTATAGAAATTTATCTTGCACTACAAGACAAAAGAGAGATGGGGATAAGGGAATGGAGGGATGTTAGAAGGGAGGGCAGATTGGTGAGAAGGGTAAATATGGCACTTTGAGGTGGGAGGAGGGGAGAGATGAGGAGAAAATTTGGAATTCAAAATTTCTGGAAATTAATGTCGAAAACAAAATAAATAAATTTCAAAAAAAGAAAAGGAAAAAAACAACAGACTTTTTTTCTATACAAATGTATAAATAGCAGCACTTTCTGTGATTTTCAAGAATTGGAAATGGAGAGGATGCCCATATAATGGCGAATGTCTCAACAAGTTGTTTTATGTGATTTTGATGGAATACTATCGTGCTATAAAAATGATGACGGAAATGTTTTCAGAAAAATAAACACCTTCCAAAGACCTATATGAATTGATATGAAATGAAATGAATAGAATCTGGAGAATGTTGTACCCAGTAACAACAATGTTGGAATAGTGATTATTTGTGAAAGATTTAACTACTCTAATTAATACAATGATCTGAGACAATTTGAAAGGATTCATATAAAAAAAGTTATCCATGGAAGTGATAAACTCTCAATGCAGATTAAAGCATAATCTTTTTCACTATCTTTGTTGCTCAGCAATCCATAAAATAGTAAATGTTGAATTATATGACCTCTGAGGTCTCTTCTATTCCTGGAATTCTATGACATTCTTTATATTTTACCATTCGTTAGTGAATGGCCAATTCCAATGACTGGTAATGAGTCTATAGTTTATAGAGAGAGCACCAGGCCTAGAATAAGAAAAAAAAACTTGAGTTGAAATGTGATCTCAGACAGTTACTGCCTTTGTGACCCTGGGCAAGTCACTTAATTTCTGTTTGCCTGAGTTTCATCTGTAAAATGGGGATAATAGTAGCCTGTACCTCCCAGGATTGTTGTGAGCGTCACTTGAGAAAATAATTGTAAAGCTCTTAGCACAGTGCCTGGCACATCATAAGCACTACATAAATGTTAGTTTTTATTTTATTATCATTATTAAATATTTTAGTATCATTCTGTGTCCTCATTGATCTTGAATCATCTAGGGAGCAGAAGGGGTAGAATGCTGAGCCTGGTTTCAAGAAAAACTGACATCAAATCCAGTCTCTGACACTTACTAACTGAGTGATCCTGGGCAAAGCTCTGAACTTCAGTGTTTTTATTTATAAAATGAATCAAATGAGATATTTGTAAATTTTGTAGCACAGTACCTGGCACATCGTAAATAGTAAATAAATACTTTTTTCTTCTTTATCTCATTCTCTTTCTTCTTCACATGGTTATTTTTATCATAGTAATAGTAGGAGAAGTAGTGGTAGTAGTAGTGGTAGTGGTAGTAGTACTACTATAGTCGTAGTAATAGTAATAATACATGCTTAGGAAAATTGCCTTATTTAAAATGGAATCTTTTTATATCACTGGAAATAGTCTAAGTCTCTCTCTTCTAGTCTACATCTCCTCTTCCTGTTATCCCCATTGCTACCAGTCTCATCATACAACCCACTGAAGCAGTGAAGGCTGCTGGAGATTATGTAGACCAGTTAAAAGAGTGAAAAACTGTAATCACCCAATGAGTTTCTTTTCCCCTTCTCTGCTTCTCAAGGAGGGTGTAGCCAAGTGAATAAACACTTCTTAAGTGCTTCTTGTACATCTGCCACTGTACTCAAGCCCTGGGAATAGACACACAAGTCCAAAGAAAGACAAGCCTTGTCCTTAAGGAACTTCCATTGTAATGAGGGAAGATGACACATAAAAGGAAGCCAAAGAGAACTGGGAACACAAGATTCTCCAGGCATAGAGAACGTCTGGAGAGCAGCCAGGTGATGAACAAGGCAGGGCTGGCCTGGGCATCCTTCTAAAATGGAGGCTGTGGGAGGAGCCATGGAATGAGAGGGTAAGGCCTAGGAGGCAGAGGCTCCTTCCAGTCTGGGAATTCCAGGGCTGGGGAGATGATTCAGGATGAGATCTGGGGCACAGTGAAGAAAGTCCAAAATATAGTCTGCTATGAGGAGATCAGGAAGGAGAAGGCCTTGGGCTTCCATCCATGCTTTCAACTTTGGACTCCTACTGATGATCAGAAGCTGGCTTATGTCTTGTGCCTTTCTACATAGAAAGTGCCAGTTCTAGAATTTCCATCAAGTTATGGCTGATCCTATAAACCACACTTTGTGCCAAAAAATTGGCCACTATGTAAAGTTACTGCTACTCAATTCACTTAACTTCCAGTCTATTTGGTAAGAATTTATTAAATGTCTCCTGTTCAATATGAAACCAGTAACAAAAGTAATGCAAAGGTCCCAAATCCTCTATATTGGCACTCAGGAAGTTCACAACCTAAGGTAGATTTAATTTAGTCAGAGACTAGTAAATACAAAATAAATATGAAGTCACTTGGGGAGAAAAGAGAAGGAGGAATTCCTATCAGTAACCATTAACTTTCAAACTTTAGGCTGAATTAGGGGTGGTAAAAGATTTAAAACTTTTTGACAAAAGTCCCTCTTAAAAATAACACTTGAAAAGAGCTTTACATTTTGTTTTCAGTTGTCTACAGACTGATTTTGTTGTTTTGATTCTGAATTTCCAAAAGAGATTCGAAGCAATTTTTTAAAACTCATGCAGACATTTCTGCTTTTTGATTCTAGATTTGGGCATTCAGCTGATTTCCATACTGTAATTAGAATCAAGTAAATCATTAAGCGAGTTTCCAAAAGGACCCCCTTCCTTTGACTAATGAATAGGAAAACATGTGAAATTAACAAGCACCCATTTCCCTCTTTCTTTTTCCGGTAGAAACCACATGGGATAATTGCAGAGAGTGAGGAGACACTTTTTAGGTCAACTTTTGTTTCTTCTATCCCATGATATGCATTTCCCTTCTAGTATGAAACATCTCTTTTTTTAGTCTTCCTCTTAACTTACTTGGTTCCTAAATCTCTTCATTTTACTTTCCAAGGACATTATCACTGAAGAACTTTACAGGAGCAGACATGTTTAGACCCTAGAGCAGTTCCCCAATATCTGGAGAAAAGAATTGAACTATAAGAAAAACTCTTATTAAACATGCATAATTGGGATAACTTGCTGTTCAGTTTTGTCTAAGTCTTTCTGATCCCATTTGGGATTTTCTTGGCAAAGATACTGAAGTGTTTTTGCCATTTTACAAATGAGAAAACTGAGGCAAACAGATTTAAGTGATTAGTCCAGAGTCACAGCTAGTAAGTGTCTGAGGCCGGATTTGAACTCAGGCTTTCAGACTCTAAGCCTGTGCCACCTAGCTGCCTAGTCTGGATAATACAGCTACTTTTTCTAATTGCATATTTAAGCCTTCAGAAATCAACAAGCATTTATTTGGTGTTTACTATGAGTTAGTTAAGTTTACATGTCATAGAAACTGGAAATACAAAGGGTTAAAGGAAAGAGACCATGACCTATAGGCTCATAAGTCCCGAGAGGAGGAGGTGCCTTGTATACATATAAATATTTACAAAATCAATATGCTTGATTTTTCCACCCCACCCCTTTCTTAAATGAAACATTGAATTAAATACAGTTGACCTCATCTATAGTTAGCTTTTTTTTTTTTTTTTAAGGAAGCTGTTTTGTGACAGTTCTCTGGCATAAGGGAGTCCCTCCTGGGAGGGCAGAATCTTCTGCTTTTTATTCTTCTTTTCTAGGAGTGGACTGAGAATGCCTCAGCCTTCAAGGGAGGTCAAAAAGGAAAGTCTGTCCCAGGCCTCAATTTATGTCTAAGGGAAGAGCTGTGGCTGGCCAGACACAGGGGATCAAGCCCTGTAATGAGCTTGGATGCCCTGAATGATGTAACAACAGGGACAGTTCAATATTCAAATTTTACTGACAAATAGTAGGAAACAGTGCGGGGGGAGGGTGTGGAGAGAAAGGAACCTAATGTACAAGTCAGGCATATACTTATTAAGTAGACATTGTCTTACCACCTGCTGTTCTGATTCAGTTGTTTCCTTGAGTAAAATTAAATTCACAGTTGATTTCCACTGAATGGCTGGCCGCTGGAGTTGTAGGGACCAAGAAGGAATAACCCTGCCCTCAAGTAGCTCACATTGTGTGGCACTGCATTAAATAGGGTTAACTTTAATCAACCCTCCTCCTATGTTATCCAATATGACTTTTAATCAGACAATTGGGTTTCCAGTTCCACCCCCTCCATGTACTCCTTCTGTGGCTTTGGATGAGTCAGTCTCATGAATCTCATCTTTCCTCATCCACTCCAATTGAAAAAAGACATGGAGAAATTGGGGATCACCAAGTATTGTAAAGGGCTTCAAGTAACTGGTGGTGTGAGGCCACGCAAGAGAAGATACTGGGAGAGCTGAGAGCCCTCTTCAGTGGGATGGGTTGTCATGTGGAAGGAATCTGTATGTGTTGTTTGGGCTTAGAAGGCAAGACTAGACCTGACAAATGGACATAATGAAGAAGAGTATTTAGGCTTAATGTCCAGGGTAAAAGTACACAAACTTTCTGACAAATAAATTGGTGTCAGGGAAGAATGAGCTACCTCTGGAGGCAGGGGTTTTCTCTCTAAGATATGGTTTACCCTAGTTCATCAATGAGATCATATCCAATTCTAAAACTGTGATTCTACAATATCAGGTCACATTTCTATAGTGCTGTAAGATTTCCAGAAGTGGTTTAATGGCACAAAGTAATAGAAAAATAAGAATTTGTAATTTTCAGAGAAGGGAAACTGAGTCTCAGGTTAAATGACTTACCTAAAATTATGCAGCTAGTAAATGTCAGAACCTGGTTTTGAACTCGGGCCTTCTGATTCCAAAGTCAGAACCCATTGCATTGCATTTCATGGCAAAGAAAAGGATTATTGAAGACATTCTTCAGGTCTCAAATGACTCCCCATCTTAAGTCCTTCATAGATCAAATGGGCTGTGGATATTGTGGAGTCAAGAGGCAGCTAGGCTGTGCAGTGGATAAAGCATAAGTCTTGGAGTCAGGACCACCTGAATCAGAATCTTGTCTCAGACACATATTAACTATGTGACTCTAGATGAGTCACTTCAAGTCTATCAAACTTTCCTAATCTGAAAAATAGTCATAATAATATCACCCTCACAGGAATATTATGAAGGTCAAAATAACATATGTAAAGTATATCACAAACCTCAAAGGGTTTCATAAATGCTCAGTATTACTAATTATTGTTATTATCACTCTATGAACGAAGGTATGGAATTACTGAAGTAAACATTTGGAATAAGTCAATTATTCTGACAACCTCATTAATGTCAGTTATCATTCCTGAAAATATATTCTGGAGACTTCTGTATGAGTCAGTTTTGACAGGGAGACGCAGAAGGCAAGTCAAGAGACAAAGCAGACCAAAGTAAAACTAGTCCTCATGGTTCAAGTTCAGTGCATGGCTCTATACAGTCCTATAGATTCCTACAAGATCAATATGACCTTGAACCACTGTGTTGATTACAGAAATTGATCAAGGTGAGTCAAGACAAGAAGATGACCATCCCTATTTTCACTGTTCAGGCTATTTAGACTCTGAGAAAGTCAGTTATTTAAGTCATCCCTCTTTCAAACTTCCTTATTCCTTTTGAAGACACTACCACCAACCTTCCAGGCACTGGGCTCAGCACCTTAATGTCATCCAAAACTCCACATTCTCACTTATCCTCCACATATAATCCATTAAATATCCTACTTCTACCTTTACAAAATCTTTCAAATGTCTCCAGGAACACAGCTACAACTTTAGTGCAGGCCCTCATCAAGTCACCAGACCTATTGAAATAAACTTTGATCTCCTTTTCTCAAGTCTCTTCCCACTCCAATCCATCCTTCACTCAGTTGCCAAAGTGCATTTCATAAAGTGCGGGTCTGCTGATGTTGCCCCTTTGCTCAATAAACTCCATTAGTTTACTACCATTTCTATGATCGAATATGGTGTTAATTACACCATTTGATATTTAAAAATCTCTGCAACCTGGCTCTGATCTAACCTTTCTAACATTATATTACACAACACTCCATCTCTCACCTCCATATCCCCATGCTAGAATCTGGGAGGCACGAAGCATGGTAAAGGGTTTTAAGTAATTGGTGGTGTTTAGGCCAGAGAAGAGAAGATTCAAAGTAGATCTGAGAGCTCTCTTCAGGTATATAATGGATTGTCATGTGCAAGGATTCTGTGTGTTTAGTTCATGCCTAAACTCCTGTCAGTCCTTACCTTTGCTTCTTGGAATTGTTGGCTTCTGTCAAAAGGCCTTTTGTCCAACCCTACTTGATTTCCCATTGAAAAGAAGGAGGCCCTAGGAATTTAATTTGTCCACACCATAATTGACTTATAATAGGGGTTTAATAGATGCTTGTTGCTTTATTATCTGAGGTCACGTAATCGGTTCTTCTATATAGTATCCAACCTTCCTTCTCCTTGATCCCTTCCTATTACATTTTCCTACTTGTCATTTTCCATTTTCCAGCATGCACTAAGTTCTCTCTACTTTCTCTGAAATCTCCAATCCCTGAATCTTCATGTCAAAGTCAATTAGCTTTCTCCTAGCACTACTATCCCCCTTTCTTTCCTTGATTTCTCAGTCAACAATGACAATGCTGCCATATTTATCATGCTGACTTTCTGCAGAGCTTAGTTTTTAAGTCAAGCCTGGATTAGCCCTCCTGCCTGATTTCTCCATTCATGTTCCTGGGGCCCAGAACAACTCTGGAGCCAATAGACTTGGCTCATTCTGAATGTATACTGTCCAACCACAATTTGGCCATTGGAACTAGTTGGCATCTGCCTTTTTTATCCCTCATTGAGTTTCTGGCTCACTATCCATACTGTATGTCCCAGTCTGTCTCTCTCTCTTTTTCCTTTATTATCCCATCTTCCCTAGTACCTGTTACAGCTGACAACCATACCTCTTATTTTATTGAGGTGATGTCCCAGATCTCCAGCTAGATCCCATTTCACCCCAAAACACCCTCATCTTCTCACCTATTCTTTCATTTATTCTATAGTTTCAAAAGTGAAACCTCTCTAAAAATGCATCTTTATCATCCTGGGCAGTAGGAAGAATGGTGTATTTCAAGTCAAAGAACTAGCATTAGTATCCTACTTCAGCCACTTAATAATTATACAATCTTAGACAAGTTATTTCAGTTATTTCTGCCTCAGGTTCCTCAAATATAAAAGTAAGATTGGACTAGATGGTCGCTGAAGTCTCTTCTACCTCTCAATCTCTGAATTCATTATCAGTAAAGATTTTCTTCCTTAGATGGTGGAGTAGGAAGACACAGATCTGGAAGCTGTCCCCACACAGCCATAAAATGCCTGTAGAGAGGGACTCTCTACAAATTCTGGAGCAGCAGAAGTGGAGAATGACAGAGTGGAGGAGATTTCCAGCCCAAGGTGACCTGAAAGGCCCATGGGAAATGTCTGTTGCACAGGATGTGGAGTGGAGCCCAGGCCAGCCTTGCTGTGACACACAGCTCGTGAACAGCCCTCAGATAGAGGGGTGGAATCTCCAGTCTCAACAGCAGTGGGTTCGCAAATCCCTCAACCCACAGGAGCCAAAGGTCAGTGATGTGCTTTTTTCAGTTGGCAGGGAAGGGAGAAGGATCTTCCCCTAGCTCCAGCAGCAGGCAGCCACTGCAGAGGCCACATCAGCAGGCACAGCAGCCACATCCATTGTTTGAGTGTAAAAACCCTGGGGACACGGAGAACCTGATTCTTGCCTACACCCTGTGTGGAGGCCCTGGGAGAACTGGTCTTTGTCTCACCCTGAATAGCTGCCCTGCCCATCCAGCTTATCTGAAAATCATCCCCCAGCGTAGAGAGGTAACTCTAAGATTCTAGGCACAAAAATCCCTTCCTATACCCAGACCAGTACATTCTTGATTGTGCCATCTTGGAGGAACTGAGATGTTACAGATTCCCAAAGTATACCGTGCTCTTGACAAAGGACCCAAAAGTCAAGTAACTGGTTGGGAAAATGCCCAAAAAGGGGAAAAAATTAAGACTATAGAAGGTTGCTTTCTTGGTGAACAGATATCTTCTCCCATCCTTTCAGATGAGGAAGAACAATGCTTACCATCAGGGAAAGACATAAAAGTCAAGGCTTCTGTATCCCAAACATTCAAAATAAATATTCAATGGACTCAGGCCATGGAAGAGCTCAAAAAGCATTTTGAAAATCAACTTAGAGAGGTGGAGGAAAAACTGGGAAGAAAAATGAGAGAGATGCAAGAAAATCATGGAAAGCAGGTCAACACCTTGCTAAAGGTGACCCCCAAAAATGCTGAAGAAAACAACACCTTTAAAAATAGACTAACTCAATAGGCAAAAGAAGTCCAAAAAGCCAATGAGGAGAAGAATGCTTTCAAAAGCAGAATTAGCCAAATGGAAAAGGAGGTCCAAAAGCTCACTGAAGAAAATAGTTCTTTCAAAATTAGAATGGAACAGATGGAGGCTAATGACTTTATGAGAAACCAAGAAATCACAAAATGAAACCAAAAGAATGAAAAAATGGAAGATAATATGAAATATCTCATTGGAAAAACAACTGACCTGGAAAATAGATCCAGGAGAGACAATTTAAAAATTATGGGATTACCTGAAAGCCATGATCAAAAAAAGAGCCTAGACATCATCTTTCATGAAATTGTCAAGGAAAACTACCCAGATATTCTAGAACCAGGGGGCAAAATAAATGTTGAAAGAATCCACTGATCACTTCCTGAAAGAGATCCAAAAAGAGAAACTCCTAGGAACATCGTGGCCAAATTCCAGAGTTTCTTGGTCAAGGGGAAAATATTGCAAGCAACTAGAAAGAAGCAATTCAAGTATTGTGGAAATACAATCAGGATAACACAAGATCTAGCATCTTCTACATTAAGGGATTGAAGGGCATGGAATATGACATTCCAGAAGTCAAAGGAACTAGGACTAAAACCAAGAATTACCTATCCAGCAAAACTGAGTATAATACTTCAGGAGAAAAAAATGGTCTTTCAATGATTCAGAGGACTTTGCAGCATTCTTGATGAAAAGACCAGAGATGAAAAAAAAATGTGACTTTCAAACACAAGAATGAAGAGAAGCATGCAAAGGTAAATAGCAAAGAGAAGTCATAAGGGACTTACTAAAGTTGAACTGTTTACATTCCTACATGGAAAGACAATATTTGTAAGTCTTGAAACTTTTTTCAGTGTCTGGGTAGTTGGTGGGATTACACACACACACACACACACACACACACACACACACAAAGAGAGAGAGAGAGAGAGAGAGAGAGAGAGAGAGAGAGAGAGAGAGAGAGAGAGAGAGAAAGAAAGAGAAAGAGAGAGAGAGAGCACAGGACAAATTGAATAGGATGGGATCGTATCTTAAAATAATGAAATTAGGTGGTGAGAGAAATATATTGGGAGGAGAAAGGGATAAATGGAATGGGGCAAATTATCTCTCATAAAAGAGGCAAGCAAAAGACTTATTAGTGGAGGGATAAAGAGGGGAGGTGAGAGAAAAACATGAAGTTTACTCTCATCACATTCCACTAAAGGAAGGAATAAAATGCACACTCATTTTGGTATGAAAACCTATCTTACAATACACAAAAGTGGGAGAAAAGCATATAAGCAGGGTAGGGAGAATGATGGAAGGGAGAGCAATGGGAGGAGGAAGCAATTAGAAATCAGCACTCTTGAGAAGGGACAAGGTCAAAAAAGATAATAGAAGTAATGGAGGCAGGATAGGATGGAAGGAAGTACAGTTAGTCTTACACAACACGACTATTATGGAAGTCATTTGCAAAACTACACAGATATGGCCTATATTGAATTGCTTACCTTCTCAAAGGGGATGGGTAGGGAGGGAGGGATGAAGAGAAGTTGTAACTCAAAGTTCTAGGAACAACTGTCAAGTATTGTTCTTGCAACTAGGAAATAAGAAATACAGGTAATGGGGTATAGAAATTTATCTTGCCCTACAGAACAAAAGAGAAGATGGGGATAAGGCAAGGGAGAGATGTTAGAAGGGAGGACAGATTGATGATAGGGGTAATTAGAATGCTCAGCGTTTTGGGGTGGGGAGAGAGGAGAAATGGGGAGGAAATTTGGAACCCAAAATTTTGTGGAATTGAATGTGGTAAACAAATAAATAAATTTAAATACAGAAATCCAGCCGCTAAAAAAAAAAAAAAAAAAAAGACTTTCTTCCTTAGATCCTGCTTTGTTTTGCTCATCTCTAAAATACTTTTTTGGAGAGAAGGATAATCCAGACCTATCATTTCACTTGTTTGGGGAACTCTCTGGGTACAAAACTTGTAGTTTCTCAATTTGCCTGCAACTTTAATCTAGGATATTGGTTTGGGGTCATTGGGACATTAAATGACTCACTTTGGTCTCCGAGTAAGTAAGTATCAGAGACAGGACTGAATTTCCAGAGTGACCTAAGAATTTGAATCTTCATGAATTCAGGTCTTCCTGAATCAAGACCAGGGCTCACACCATGTTGCCTCTTATCTAATAGTTAATAATTATATAAAGTTTATGATGTGGAAGTGCTTTACAATTATCTCATTTGATCCTCACAACACAACTGAGAGGTATATATTTTATTATTATCCCTATTTTATAAATTAAGAAACTGAGGCAAATAGAACTTAGGTGAGTTTCCTAGAGTCACAAGCTAGCAAGTGTCTATAGCATTTTGTTCCATATCTCTCCAATCAATCAATTTATAAGTATTTATCAAATACCTACTACTAGTTTAAGCACTGGTTAAGGCACTAGGAATATCAAAACGGAAATGGAATAGTCCTTGACGTGAAACAAGATTACATTCTAACAAGGTATATAATAAATACTGATATAAAGCAGTTCTAGGGTGAAAGAGGGAGAGGCATTCTCCTGTGGAAGGAAGGGGATCAACAAAAGCCCCTCATGAGCTGAATCTCCTAAGGGATCCAAGAGTCAGAGAGAAGAAGAATGTGTTAAAGGAATGACTAAGGCAAAGGCACTGAGATGAGAGGTAGAATATTGCCTACAACCAGGAGGAAGTTTGGTCTGGCTGGAGCATTAAGTATGGAAGGAAGTGATGGGTAATAATTTTGGATATACAGGGCAGGAGCAGGCACAAGAGAGCTTTAAAGACCAAAAAGTCCCAGGAGTTCTCTGGCTAATCCTGCTCAGAACCAGTTGCAGTGCCTGGAATGTAGTAGGTGCCTAATAAATGCATGCTGAATTAATAAATGGGTAGAAGAAGACAGCTAAATTATTCCCTTCCTTAAACCAACTTTTGTTTCCAATTTCCCTATTTTTTTAATAAAAAAACACCTCAACTCCACTTTCATTTTGGGTCATAAAAAAGATATCATGAAAAGGAAGTTGGCTATGAATACATTAAATGTCAATCCTAAAAAGGATGACTATGTTTACAGTCTTGATTTCTACATTATCTTCTGCACAATATTTTAAAGACTTCTCAAAATAGGTGAAAACCCTGTAGTTATCTTTGACCCCCTTCCTGTCTCATATTTAATCACCAACCCCTGTGCATTCTTTCTTTGTAATATCTCTCAGTGGCACTTTTCAATGACAGTTGACTTTTAATTCTTTTACAGCAAAGATGATTCATTTTTGCCTTTATATTTCCAGCAGCTCAAAGCCTGGCACACAATAAGTATTTAATAAATGTTAGTTGAATTGACGTGAATTCATTCCTGCTCCCAGGTTATCCCAGGCCCTCTCCACCCATACCTGTATTTTTAAAATAATCTATACAGTCTTCCAACTTTATCTCTTTTCAATCTAGTCCTTACATACTTAGCCACTGCTACTCAGTTCTTCTGGAAACACTGATTTCATCACCACTTCCCATTTCTAGTGCCTCTATCTCCCTATTTTTTCTCAACTCAAATCCTAGCTCCAGAATATCCTCATTTTGCCTCAGCCTTATCTCTGAATATTCATCCTACCTACTCTTCTCCTCCACTAGTCAAACTGAGTACTCACCATTCCTGAGAATTCCCAATCACATTTCATAGTTAGAATCCTTGCCTTTATCACCATCTGGTCCGTTCAGTTTCTGAAAAAAATCCCCCTAAGCTACCTAAGAAGTGATGATCCACTCAATGCCTGAAGAGTTCCAAGGAAGTTTTCTATGAGGACCTCCAATGAGCCTTCATTGTTAAAAAGTTCTTGCTGTTTTGTGACTTCCAGCTCAATTTTTTTCCCTTAAGAACTTTAATTTATGTATTTTGTGTTGATTTAAGTATAATTTATATTGTACAGTGTTTTATTTATGTTACATAATTCATGTTCATTTAAGTTATCTACTAAATAATAACTAATTATGCCATCTGGGATCAAATAGAATAAGTCCCATTTCTCTTCCATATGGCAGCCTGGTAAGTACTAGAATGTTGATCTTGTAAACCTAGCTTAAGTTTTTGCTTTCCAGGCAATGCATCCCCAGCATCTTGTAAAAAGCATCATATGATATTGACTCCAGGAATTTCAACTTCCTAGTCCCCTTCCCCTGTACACCCTCCAGCTTATCAATCCCCACCCTTTATCTGAGCTAGAAAGAACTGAGCAAAATACTCCAGATGTGTTCAGACCAAATAAAGAGCCATCACATCGTCATTACTGAAATCTAAACTTAAAATATCCCAAGATCAAATTAACTTTCTTCAATGGCATATTGCTATTGACTTATATTGAATGTGTGGTCCAGGAACAATTTCAGGTCTTTTAAAAAGCTGCTTCATCAAGGTACTTCTCCATCTTGTAGCTATGATGCTGATTTTCTTTAACCCAAGCACAATAATTTACTTTTGTCTTCAAGCTGTATCTCATTTTTGGTCAGATTTCTCTATCCTGTCCAAGTCCTTCTTGATACCAGCTCTGTCATCCCGTATGCTAGCTGTCCATGTAGTCACCTTTTGCCACCTGCAGATTGGATAAACAAGACATCTTGGAATTACTCAAAATTATCAATAAAAATATTAAACAGGACCAAAGTGTCTCCTGAAAACTATTCAAAATATTTTAATATTTCTCAGCTTTTAAAAATTCTATTCCTCTCCCTAGAATATAATTTTCATGATTTTCTAATTTTAAGACCCAATTCCACTACAATCCTACCTTGCATACCTCACTGAGCAAAGAGGTGATTCTGGGTTCTTGAATGCTACGCCAGTTTATGACTACTCCTGGCCTATCCTGTTAAGCCAGAAGAGCTTTAGGTATGGGTCCCAATGTCCCCCTGTCATCTGAAGACCATCAATACAATTGTCAAGATGACTTATTACTACATTAGCTGCAGGGTGATGAAGCTGAGGTCACAGAAACTGAGTACCAATACAGTATTAGTAAGGTCAGACTTCCTTTATCAAGGCTTCTGAGCTTCTTTGAGCCTGAATGGATCTCTCCTTCATCTGAAGACCTACTGCAATTATCTTTATAATTGATATAACAATGAATCATGCATAGCTTTGAGACATCTTTTCTGATTGTCTCCAATTATTATTTAAACATTTTGGTGTTGTAATTTTTTACATGTTTGTGACTTTTCTCCTCAATTCAATTGTATACTTCGCATGTCCTCCCCTATAGTATCTAGAAGAGCAGTACAATGCTTTACACAAGATAGATCCTAAACATATGCATATATATTTACACACATACATGAATATGCATATAAACACTTTATACATGTGTCTATATTTTTGGTTATTGGTTTTATTTTGAAATATACTGATATATTTCATAATATATGATTGATATTATATATGTTTATAATATAAGATCTTCCATAAACTGCTCTTCATTCTCATTTTTCCAGATGCATCATTTTTTACCATCCAATGGCATGGTATAATATTTTTCCAATATACCCACTCTCAAGACAACTGATTCTAGGCCGGTCTTCTCACTCTACCAAAGATATCAGGCTGTGTGGAAAAAAGCAACAGTTACTGTGGATAATCACTCTAAAGCTAGGCGTGTCCAGGAGCCCTTGGTAGGGGCCCATTGGGGTCTCAGTTTAAGAATACAGTAGGTTTAGGGTTTTGAGAGAGGATGGGACAGGGGACAGGACAGGACAAGGGAAAGGAAGGGAAAGGAAAGGAAAGGAAAGGAAAGGAAAGGAAAGGAAAGGAAAGGAAAGGAAAGGAAAGGAAAGGAAAGGAAAGGAAAGGAAAGGAAAGGAAAGGAAAGGGAAAGGAAAGGAAAGGAAAGGAAAGGAAAGGAAAGGAAAGGAAAGGAAAGGAAAGGAAAGGAAAGGAAAGGAAAGGAAAGGAAAGGAAAGGAAAGGAAAGGGAAAGGAAAGGAAAGGGAAAGGGAAAGGGAAAGGGAAAGGGAAAGGGAAAGGAGAAAGGAGCCAGTAAAACACAAGTCAACTGGGCAAATTTTGGCTATCCAATTTACCTTCCTTTGGAGAGGAAAAGGAAGGAGAGAAGGAGGCAGGCAGGAGAGGAAGAGGTGAGGTACCCAGGGAGCATTCAGCCAGCTGCATCAGGCCAGTTAGCCTGATGTCTTTGTTTTTCTTGACCTCATTAAAGGGGCCATGCCCTGGAGACTTCTTAAACAGCCCTATTCAATGAACGGGCATTGCCTCACCCTAAGTAAGTACCTGCAAAAACCTTGGCCTAAAGGGCCCAAGGTCTTCCAGTGCATCCTGGGCCATTTCCAGGCATCCTGAGGAATATCAGGTGACTGGATTCAGATGGCTCTGGAGGAGAAGTGAGGTTGGTGACCTGCACAGCCCTCCCTCACTCAAAACAAAGTCAAGTGCAAGTCATGTAATCATTTCTCTGATGGCATGGTCTTCTTCAGCAACAAAGGATGACCACGATCACTCTACCCTACAGAAACACCAGTACTAGTCCAAAATTTTGTTCTTTCTTCAAGGTTAAGTTCATAGAAATTATAGCTAAAAGAAAGGTGGTTTAATCCACTCTCCTCATTTTACAGATGAGGAAATTGAGGCCCAGAGAGGTAATATAACTTCTTCAATTTCATAGGCTAGTTCCTAGATGAGACAGGCTTCAAACCAATTTCCTGACTTCAAACACTTCTTTTCCATTGTGCCTAATTATCATTTTAGTGCTATCTCATTTAGCATTCATTCATTCATTCATTCATTCATTCATTCTGTAAGCCACTTAATTAATTTTTATTCAGTATCAAGTATAGTATAGGAGGGCCATTGCATCACTGAAGAGCTGGTAAAAGTCAGAGGTCTATTGGAACCTAGGCTTTCATGATTCCAAGCTCAACACTGTATCCTCTGAGTCATGTTGTCTTTCATACTATGTGACTATGTGCCAGGCACGTAGTGGGTACTTAGTGCTTGATGACTTACCTGGATTAAAAACAAGATCTCAAATCAATTTATTAAAAATAATGTGCATATCTGAGAAATGCTCACAGATAATGTAATCCCACAGCTATTAGTATTGTTTGGGAACAAAAGAAAAAGGTTTTAAAATATTATCATGAAAGAGAGTCCACATTGGGTCCATTAAATATCCACGAAAAGGAATATTTCTGAAATCTTGGTTTCTTTATCATTCATCATGTAGCCTTTTAAAGGTTATTTCAAAAAGGAAAAGTAATTTTCTTGAAAGCAAAATTTGTATATCATTTCTTTAACGCATGTTAAGCCAATTATCATCTAGCTAATGAATCCTTCAAATTTAATTTGCATAATTGGTGCCAATTTTGACAAGAGGAATTTACCCTGCTGTGATAAAAGCATCGCTGGACTCACCGATACAGTAAGAATTATTTAGCCGGAAATTGGCATGGACTTCCTCTCTGAAAGATAGGCACCTACATTGATTTGCCATTCAGGGTCTGTATCACACAAACTTTGGGCCTGACTGTAGGCTGTGGTACACCAAATGCAGAAGCAATCACTCAAGTTGGGAGTTTTCCACTGGAGGTGAAGCTTTTCTTTTAAAATGCCAACTCCTACACAAAATTTTCCTCATTGATGTACACTTGGGCCTAGCCATTAGGGCCTTCCTTCCTGAAATAATTTCATATGTATTTTGTATTTCATAACTTCTATGTAATGCAGGCTACTCCGGCCCTCATTGCCTGGAAGGCAAGCTATGTTACACTTCACTCTGCCCCCAGGCATCTCTGGTACCCTTCAGAGAACTGCGATGTGCCTAAGCTCTCTGCCAATGACTCTGGCCCCCAAGGATGTTATTTCCTCAATTATAGGACAGAGGTCCCCCACAGCTAAGTTCCATTAGCCACTAAAAGTCAGATTGGCTTTCATATAGAAATGTTTGTGCATTTCTGAAGGTATAATCACAACTATACAAAGTTAGTCCTTTAACATGTGGGAAGCATAATCCTCCCCCTACTCTCACCTATAACACTTCAATCTCTAGGGTGGGAGGAAGATTAACTTAGTTCTTGTAGAGGAAAGTACCAGTTCTAATCCCTGAACCACTTCAGGTTCAACTCCCAGGCTTCCTGACTAGTTTTTTTCCTAGATTCTATTTTGGGCTGACTGGTTTGCACCGTCCCACCTGCCATCCTGATTCCAAGTTCTCTATGGCTCAAACGCCCTGGTCCCATAGCAATTTTCTCTAGTATGTGAGACCAAGACCAAACAATACAAAATGGAAACAACCATAACCAGACCCATTTCTTGGAGCTGGGCAGAGAGGAAGCAAGGGAAGACATGTACTTCCTCTCTCATCTTTTCACTTCATGGCATTCACCGTGGGGGGCAACTGGTAAGATCTGCCAGAAAAGACATGAGGAAGAGGGTAGAAAAGAGAATGTCCCTGAAAAGGAGTGAATGTCTTAGTCTTACTAGGTCTAAAGACAGTCAGTGAACCCAGGAGGCCACCCCCACCTACAAGAAAGAAGATACAGTGGAATCCCATGCCAGGCCAATGGATCATACTCTAAAAGGTCCTCCAAGGCTTTTTCCACACTTAGTCTCTCTGCACATTATCTTGTATTTCATTTATTTATCTTTGCCTCTGTCCTCTCTCAGCTGAATGTAAGCTCCTTGAGGACAGGGACTGTTTGTTATTTTGTCTTGGTGTCTTCATTGCTTAATACAACGCCTTGTACATGCACAGAAACTCAATCAATGTTTTTAAATTGAATTAAATTGAAATAAAAAAATGACTCAGCAGACTTGATTTTGTGTAAACTGTCACATGAAAGAGGAATTAGACTTTTTTGCCAGATCTCATAAGAAAGAATGTGTTTCCCCTTATGAGAGGTCTTCAGAAGAAGTTCTAGGACTATTTACCTTTAATATTATAGAGAGAATTCCTGATTCAGAATGAGCAGGATTAGCTCCCCAGTAAAATCCCCTCCCATGGTGAGATTCCATGATTGTGAAATTTCTATTTGTTGAGTAATTCTACAAAGGAAAAGAAATTAGAATGAACAAAAATATCAATCATCCACCCATTGCCTCTTCATTAAGTTTCTCCTATGTGCCACCTGCTCTGTGCCTCCATGTAGGTGCTAGGGACATAAAACAAAACAAACAAAAAAATGAAATAGCCCTTGTCTTCAAGAAACTTGTATTTTATGCCCCTACACTTGTAAATCCATTCCTCTCTATAGATAAACACCTTCTGCCTATCTGAGTCATCATTTGTCCTTTAACTAGAAACCTTAGAGTGATCTGGGGCACTGACAGGTAGGTTTGATTCTAGGAGAGACTTGAACACATGTAGGATAATTGTGGCAAAGGAAGGGAGGCTGATCTAAGTAGCTACAGTGTCATGAAAGGTATCATAAGAAGCACATTGGCACACTCTTCCTAGTAGTAGTGATTTAATTATTAATCCCAGAACTGGGAGCAAGAAGTGTGCTGGAAGTTGAGATGAATTCTGTGTGAAGGTAACATACTGTGGCAGCAAATGATAAAGTGATCCTGTTGGGCAGTCTTTGTATTCTTATGGAAAGCTAGATGAGATATGATATGGTTTCGGATTGACTAGATATGTTGCAACTGATTATAGTTAGATCCCCTTACTTGGTTGGTTGGTGGGTTGTTGTCCTTTGTTCTTGAAGAGGACCCAAATGACATCACTGTGATAAAGTGAAGTTTCAATGTGTATGACTGTGGCTGATCAGACCAATTCAAGCTCAGAATGCTCTACCAAAGACTGGGCACACATAGTCTGTGTGAACATTTGGGTTTATTACTCCAAATTTGTGCACCCTACACTTCCTTTGTGCTGTTTCAATTCTGCTTTGCTCATAGAGCACAGCACCTTTTCTGAGGTAGCCACAACATGCTGAGCGGTCCTGCACCAGTGTCTCCCATGTCCCACAATCAAATCCACAGTTCTTGAGAGAGACCTTAAGAGTGTCCTTGTATCACTTCTTCTGATGACCATGTAACTGCCTGCCCCATGAGAATTCTCCATAAAATAGTCTTTTTGGCAAACATACATTTTACATTTGAATAATATGGCCAGCCCATCAGAGTTGTACTCTCTGAAACATAGTTTGAATGCCTGGCAGTTGAGTTCGAGCAAGGACCTCAGTGTCTGGTACCTTATCTGATCAGTTGATCATCAGAATCTTCCTAAGACAGTTCAAATGGAAGTGATTCAGTTTCCTGGCATGGTGCTGGTTGACTCTCCATGTTTCACAGGCATACAACAATAAGGTCATCAGAACAGCTCTGTAGGCTTTCAGGTTGGTAGTCAGTCTAATACCTCTTCTCTCTCAAACACTGAGCTAGCTCTGGCAAGGTGTATATCAACCTCATTGTCATGTGCATGTCCCTGTAAAGTACACTACCAAGGTAAGTGAACTTATCCACAGGATTCATAACTTCTCCATTTGTTGTAAGTGATGGTTCTACACATGGATGGTGTGGTGATGGCTGATGGAGTACCTGTGTTTCCTTGGTGTTGAATATTAGGTCAAAATTAGCACAGGCAGCAGAGAATTGATCCATACTTGGTTGCATCTCAGCTTCAGAAGCTGCACTGAGTGCACAATCATCTACAAACAGAAAATCATGCACCAACCCTTTGTCCACTTTGGTCTTAGTTTGTAGTCTTTTCAAGTTGAAGAATTTACCATTAGTAAAGTAGTTGACCTTGATGCCTTGTTTTTCTTCATTGAAAGTTTTTGACAAGATGGCTGAAAATATCATGCTAAAAAGCATGGGAGCAAGCTCACAGTCCTGTTTCACTCCATTGGTGACTGGGAAGGCACGAAAGCATTGTCCATTATGCAGGTATAACTGGCCGTTATGAAATTGATGTGCAATGCTGATGAACTTCTCTGGGCAACCAAATTTTGACATAATTTTCCATAAGCCCTCACAACTAACAGTGTCAAAGACCTTGGTCAGATCTACAAATGTTGCTTACAGACCTCTGTTCTGTTACTGGCTTTTATCCTGGAGTTGTCAGGCAGCAAACATCATATCAACTATTCCTCAGCCCTTTCTGAAGTCACACTGGCTTTCAGGTATATGACCATCTTCCAGGTGAAGTATCAACCTATTAAGGAGGACTCTAGCAAGAATCTTGCCAGCAATGACTAAGAGAGAGACTCCCCTGTGATTGTCGCAGGACAAAATATTCCCTTTCCCTATATAGCAATGGGAAATGGAGGCATCCTTGAACTCCTGGGGGTTGATCTCCTCTTGCCATATAATCTGGAATATTTTGGTCAGCTTTTGTATGAGTAAAGGTCTCCCTGCCTTGTAAATCTCAGCTGGAATGGAATCAGTACCAGGTGCTTTCCCACATGAAAGGAACTAAATGGCACTCCAACCTCTTCTTCAGTTGCAAGTTCATCTAAGGAGAGATTGACTTCAACCTGAGGTAAATGATCAATGGCCTCAGCATTGATTGATGATGGTCTGTTGAGAACACTATGGAAGAGTTCAGCCCATCTCTCTAGGATTATGTCCTTATCACTAGTCAATGTGGCTCCATTAGCAGTGAGTGGTTGTGATACACCATAGGTTTTTGGTCCATAAATAGCTTTCAGGGAATCATAAATGTGCTTTGGATTGTTACTATCAGCATAAAATTGAATTTTATCTGCCTTCTTAATGAGTTAGGAATCCTTCATCTCTCTAATCTTTGCTTGTACTCTACTTTTGATGTAATTAAATGCTGCCTTCTTAGAGATGGATGAACTATCCTGCTGGTAAATCTTGTAGATCCCCTTCCTTAAAGACATATTGTTCATCTAGTGATTAGTATCAACCATTGAAAACCTGAACATTGACATGACCAAGAAGATGGAGGACTAGAAATGTTTTATTTTTCTAGTGAACACATCTCAAAATTCCTGATTGTAACAATTTCTCCCCCTTTCTTACTTGATTTTCAAAATCCTTTTTGAGCTCTTCAATGGCCTGAGACCACTGCATATTTTTTGGAAGTTTTGGATGTAGAAGGTTTGACTTTGATGTCTTCCTCTGACGGTACGCTTTGTTCTTCCTCATCCAACAGGATGGAAGAAAATACCATTTCACCAAGAAAGTAACTTTCTATAGTCTTACTTTTTTTCCCTTTTTGGGGCATTTTCCCAGACAGTTACTTGTCTTTTGAGTCATTTGTCATGTGGAAGGTATACTCTAGGGGCCTGTAAGTTCTCAGTTCCTCCAAGGTGGCACAGTCAAGGGAGAGGAGTTTACTCTTCTCCTGGCCTGCACTCTGATCTATGGGCAACCACAAACACTCTTTTCTGTCCAGGATCTGCGAGTAGGATTCCCTCTCCACAGCCACCACCAGTTCCACCATGCCAGTTAGTGCTTCTCCTCATCCCAAGATCTCCACTCAGGGGTGAGATCCAGATCAGCTGCTCAATTCCCCTGGGGTCTTTAGGCTGAGGGCTCCAAAAATGGAAGCTGCTGCAGTGACTACCACTGCCTTGGGGCAGGGGCTGGAGTCTGAGCATGTCCCCTTATCACCCAGGTGAAAGAGCTTTCTTACTGACCTTTGAAGCTGTCTTTGGCATTTGTGGGTTGAGAAATCTGGGAACTGAAGCTACTACCTGTGATTCTATGCCCTGAAGCCTGCTTCAGTCCTGTTCATGCTGGGCCACATGGCCAATGCTGGGCTGCACTCCATTCTGAGTCCAGTACAATAGATCTTTCCTGTCAGCCTTCCAGGCTGTCTTGGGCAGGAAATCTCTTTCACTCTGTTGTTTTGTGGCTTATGCTGCCCCAGAGTTTCAGAGGCATTTTTATAGGTATTTTATGGGCTCTGGGGAGAGACCTAGAACAGGTCCATCCTTCTACTATGCTATCTTGTCTCCACTGACACAAGTTTCTGCTCATTCAGTCCATCTTCCACTCAACTGCCAAAGTAATCTTTCCAAAATGAATTCCTGACTATGTTACTTTCCCTGCCTGATCAATGCCAGGGGCTTCCTATAGCCTCCCGGATGAAACACAAAATCTGTTCTTATACCCTACACTCTTACCGTGGATTCTGACATTCTGAGCAATACATGCCATCTCTAAACTCTAAGTATTTCCTTTGTCTGTTCCCCAGGCGTGAAATTAACTCCCCTATTATGTCCAGCCCTGGCACTCTTGACTTCCTGCAAGTTCTAGTTAAAATGTCATCTTCTACCAGAAGTCTTTCGTCATCCTGTTCATTCTAGTCCCTTGCTCTGTTGGTTATTTCTAAACAATCCTGTTTAGAGGATGTATGTACATAATTATTTACATGTTGTTTTTCCCCATTAGATTGTAAACTCTTGAGAGCAGGCACTTTCTTTTACCTTTCTTTTTATGCCCATGGAACAGCACAGTGCTTGGCATAGAAGAGATGCTTAATATGTGTTGACTGAGTTATTATTAACTGCCTGACTTTGCCTAGTGTTCTGTACACAATGAGTGTTTTATTCCTCTTGTGATTCCCAACAAATCAGCTAAACACGTCACTGGGAACAGAGCTGCTTTCATCAGGGACATTTCAGTAACATTCTTGGAATGTGTATGAGGCATCTGAAAGGCTAATCCTCTGGGCTTCTCAGAATACAATCTTTTTTAGTGCAAAAGCTAAGATGAATTTCCAAATGTTCTTAGCTTTTACTTATCTGTTTGTTGTTGAATGGTTCCCTTTGTGAGGTTGTATTAATAATATCATCCCTTGCATTTTGGGGGAATATTGTGCCAGGGGTGCTCCAGGAACCGAGTAAGCACAAGCAATATCCAAACTAGGACAAGGGAAATGTGATCTGTTAAAGTGAAAGTCAAGCCTGACGACCTCTGCATAGAAATGGGAAAGAATGCATTAATGAGATATGATTTTATAAGAGGTTCAGTAGAACAGGATCCATTTTCCAAGAACAAAGATGATAAATGGTTCCACGTGGTTGATCATAGTATGGGTTGTCTAACTCTTAAATTACCAACAATTCGTATGAACATTCAAATGGAATCCTTATGAAAGTTAGGGTTGATAGGAAGCTGGAAGAGAAAGATAATAAATTAGCTGACAAAAAATCAGGCATATTACAAGATTTTAAAACAATTTTGGGTTGAAAAAGTAAAATACATTAAGAATAGATGTCAACTCTTGAACTTAATATCAGAGAAATTGGACAAAAGCAAGCAGAGGAAATGTGGCTGGAAAGCAGTTCATTTTCAAAGCAACCAACCATCTAAAATAATACTGGGGATTTGAGAGAATGGTAAGGTCAGTGAGTTAGGCTTGCAATGTGATAGCCAATGAAAATAAGATAATACTTTTACTGACATTTTATCATTCTTTACAGTTTTCAAAATGCTTTTCCCAAAACAACTTTATAAAATAGGTAGTGAAAGTGTTATCATCTTTACTTTACATATTATTTAACTGAGGCTAAAAATGATGGAAGACAATTTTTCCGACTACATATCCAGTTTCACTACATTATTCTGCCAAAAAGAAAAAAAAAAGCTAAAGTGGTGAATTTGAAGACCCATCATCAGAAGTATAAAATGTCTATAAAGGCTCATATGGTCGAATCTACATTATCCTGACCATACTGTATGTGCAATATTGCATTCAGGTTTTGGTGGGGTGTTGTAGGAGGATCATTAGTAAGAGCTTGACTTTATCTGAAGGAGGATTATTTCTGTATTATAAGAGATTTGGGTGAAAGTCCCTATACGTAAGTCCTTCCCCCATGCCTCTTCTTCACATGGAGGAGATCCTGGGTTTTCAGAGATTGTGAAAGCTGAGCACAGGTTCTGAAAGTCCATATCAATATGAACTATAGGCCTATGAATGGATGATGTATCGAGGATTGACCAGGGCAGTGTCAGAAATGCTCTTCACCTTATCTGTTGATTTATTCTGAACATAATAATTCTTTGAAACTATTTACTAAGTTAGAGATGGGTGTCAATCTGTTTCAGGGGGACAAGTACCATCCCAATGGAAGGACAGATGCCAGAAGACTATTGAATCTCAAGTCTAGAATCAGTACCCTTAATTTATAGGACTATATGTAGATGACAAGAAAAGTTCACTCTTTATTAAAACATTTTTTTCACTGTAATAACTCTGAGGCTATGTTCAACTGATTATTTTGACTCATTCAACCAAGTGAGTCAGTCACAAAATCCTCCAGTCAAGTGGGTTGAAAAAAGCCAGTTTCCCCTTTTTTATCTGAATGACTAAACCAAATGTTGAAAAGCCAACCAATTAATTCCATTATATTGGCAAATCAGGGCAGGGTGAACTTAGGCAGTTAAAAGCTGATGAACTCTTGTGCTAGGCACAGTGACTCAACAAGTTTCATTAGCAGGACTGGAAACTGGACATATCCTTTCTCTCAGTCCTCCTCTACTTGTTCTCCATAATACATTGAGTTTTTTTCCCTATTTGTCTTTAGTCAGCTGCTTAGGAGATGAACATGAACTGATAACAACAGAAAGGATGGAATTTGAATGGGTGAATCTGTGGAGGGAAAAGAAGATTTGAGTATGCATATTTCTATGAGCTTCTAGAATACTTTTTAGACAGAATTATATGTATGCATGCATAATCTGTGTAACTGTGGGTACACACACATACATATACATTTGTGTATGTGTCTCACAGATTTGTTGTTGTTCAGTAGTGACTAATGCTCTATAACTCCATTTTTGGGTTTTCTTGACAGAGATATTGGAGTGGTTTGCCATTTCCACTTTCAGCTCATTTTACAGATGTGGAAACTGAGGCAAGCAGGATTAGGTGATTTACTCAGGGTCACAAAGCTAGTAAATATCTGAGGCCAGATTTGAACTTATGAAAATGAGTCTTCCTGATTCCAAGCCTAGTAGTCTATCCACTGTGGCACCCAGCTGTCCGTATCTCACAAAAACATTAAGATAAATGGATCTCTTTCCCCCCCTCCCCTGCCTTTTTTCTCTCATTGTCCTTATCATCTTTAAATCGTCTTTATCCTAACTCGCACCCACACTTCAGTAGTTGAGTTTCCAAAGTAAGGTCATATTTTCCTATTAGGTTTCTGAGGGTAACTCTGAAAGCCAAGGTGATATCATTCTTTAAAGCAATTTTCTCAAGTCCCTGTTTCAGTGCATTCTCTTTAGTGTTAACTATTAGTAATTAGGAATCCTAATTTCATTTAGTGAATTATGATGAATTAATTTTTAAAAGCAATGTTTGCTTTGAAGATATAGTAAGAAGAGGCTTTACAAAACATTTTCCCTTGAATTCTCCCACCTCAGTTCCTGAGAAGAGTGGGCTAATACCTAACCCATTTACTGCAAACCATTTGACCCATCAAGGTTACATCCAAGTGCAATAGAGCCATAGCCAATGGGTGACTCTTAATCTCTGGGACAACTGTATTGTATTGAGTCCTTAACTCTTCAATATCTTGGCCCCCCAGAATACTTGGCTGAGACTCCAGAGCCTGAATTTCTGAAACTCGTTATTCTGACCTTTCAAATTCACAAGGTCACATCCTTTCTGCTGCTACATCACCAAAAAATAGGAAGATTGAACACAACAGAGACAGGAAAAGCCGGGTCAAATATTCACATATCATATGGAAAAATCTGAAATGAGATCTAGGCCTGGGCCTTCCCTCCCCACCTGAAGCTTACAACAGTTCTGCCTCTTCACTGAACACAACCAAACACAAAAGAATGAAGGAATGTGTCTCATTTTGGTCAGTTAGTACATTTAGGACGTATCCTAGAATGTACTGTTCTGGATACAGTCATCAATCTCTCTCTCCACCATGTTGTTAGCAGGATATGGCCAGTTACAGAATTTGTCTGAGGCCTCCAAAGTCAAGAAATAGGACCTTTCCGTTATATGGGTATTGCCTTTCTAAAGTAGGCCTCGTAATATCTTCCACATGAGTTGGTGGCATGCCTGTTCTGAGGATGGAACTCCACAGGCCATGCTTCCATTATGCTCTATCTATCTATCTGTCTATCTATCTATCTATCTATCTATCTATCTATCTATCTATCTATCTATCTGTCTATCTGTCATCCGTCCATCCGTCCGTCCATCCGTCCATCCATCCATCCATCCATCCATCCATCCATCCATCCATCCATCCATCCATCCATCTATCTATCCATCCATCTATCCATCTATCCATCTATCTATCTATCTATCTATCTATCTATCTATCTATCTATCTATCTATCTACCTATCTATCTATCTATCTTATCTGTCTGTCTGTCGTGTATCTATGTACCTGCTATTCTTTCACTCTGGTTAATCTCTCTCTCTCTGTCTCTGTCTCTGTCTCTCTCTGTCTCTTAGACACACATCTATTTAGTTTTATGAGGAAAGATTTGAAGTGATGGCTTCCCATCCCTAAGACTAACACTCTCCATGCTGAATTTGTTTCCTCATTTTTGATGGGCTTGCACCTCTAAAGATAACTACGTGGTACAATGGAAAGAGCCCCTGGGCTGGGAGTCAGGAAGTCCTGAATTCAAATCCAGCCTCAGACATATAATAACAGTATAAACCTGGAAAATTCACTTCATTTCCCTGTACCACAGTTTTCTGTACTGTAACATGAACATCATCATAGTACCTACATCCCAAGGTTGTTCTGAGGATCAAATGAGATGATCCTTGTAAATCACTCAGCAGAGCGCCTGGCATATGGTTATATTAGGAGTTCATTCCTCCCTTCCACCTCAGAAATAGCCACCTATTATTTGGGGTGTGGGGGTGTGCTTTAAGTGTTTCAATATGTAACAGAGATCAACATACCCTCCATTGTTAATTGATTCATTTTTCCCAAGTAGAACACTGTTTAAAGCATTAGGTTGTTGAATGACATAATGAGATATGTTCAGAGAGACTTGAATCATGGAATAAATGTGAAAACTGGGAAATATAGAATGTTCTAATCACATTTTGTGTCGTGTTTGGCACCATGGAAAGATTTCTAGGTGTTGTGTTAGGAATAGTAGGGTTCAGCCCCCACTGAGTGATCTGATCTCTCCAAGGATCAGTTTTCTCATCTAAAAGGTGAGTATTTTGCATTGGTACAGAGAATAACCTCCTTGGGGAGTTCTCTTCATGAATGAAATCACAGACCAATGTAAAAATATAGGGATACCTGTAGGTTCCATGTGCTGAAGAAACAAGTACAACCTTGGCATCATTTTTGTCTATCTTGGTCTTGTACATGTTGCTGAAGCCCTGGGACTATACTTGGTAACTGAATCTGAGTGGGAGAAGGTACTCTGTGCAGAAAATGCCTGACTGAACTCATACCCCTGAATTCAAATCCTGCCTTAGACACATACTAGTTGTAAAACACTTAGTATCTCAGCCTCAGTTTCCTCATCTGTAAAATGGGGGTAATAATGGCACTCACTTCACAGGTTGTTGTGAGGATCAAATGAGATAGCAAATAGAGAATGCTTTGTGAACCTGAAAGCACTACTCTTGCCATCATCATCACCACCATCCTCATCCTCATCATTCACATACAACTCTCCCCCTAGAAGTTCCATTTAAGCCAGAAGTGACATCTTCCTCCACTGGGCAGGTCCCTTGGCTTTAACAACAACCTTGATGGATGTAAAGCAGATGCTTGGAGCCCCCGCGGTTTTAGGACTAAGTGGGGGCAGGAGGGATTATACTAAAGAAGTTAAGACTACTCAAGGACAGGGACTATTTTGTTTCAATTCCTAGGAATCCTTGGATCCAGGACCAAGATCCAAAGATCATAGGCTTGGACGTCACTATGTCCAACCACATTATTTTGCAGATGAATAAATGAAGAAAAATAGGTTAAGCAACTTGACTAAGGTCACAAAACTGGTAAGTGTCTGAGGATTGAAACTCAGTTCATCCCGACTTGGAGTCCAGTTTCTTACCTACTAAGCCACCCAGCTGTTTCCAAGATATTAGAGTCACTCTACAGCCCAATGAAAGCATGTATGTGAGCTGTTTTGTGAACCTTAAAGTGATATTTAAAAGACAACTGTTATTAGTAGTTCAGCTACGTCTTTCTAGAGACAAGTTTTAAAGGAGGTCTCAAGATTGGTACATTTGTTGATGTGTAATCATATATTAGTGTTTGAAAAATATTCTCCTTTTTCTGTTTTGCTGTTTCTTGTTTGACTTTTCTGTCTGGAGTTCCTTGCTAAGGAGAACAGGTCCATGCTCCTGGAATGCAATCCCTTATGAGACAATAAATTCATTTCTCCAAATGCCCTCCCCATTTTGGTGGAGGGTGGCCTTTCTCTCTATACTCTGCAGACCTGTCTTGTTATCCTCACACATTGCAACATAAACCCAGCATGGGCCAATTCACAGATAGAGATGTTGGAATTTAGGCCAGAGCATCCTTTTTAGCCCCAGCCTCACATAATGGGTAGAGTGTCTCCAGCTGGACAAGGCATAATGGAAGATTTATTAATATAACATAACGTTGCAATCACCATTGAGGTCACTTCTCACTTTGATAAGAACTAAAACCACACAGGCCCAGCAAGAGGTCCACATCCTTGAAGGGAGAAGCACAGAGATGCTGAAAATTAGGTTGAACCCACAATCTCTGCCACATGCCCATTAATAAGGTTTTCTCTACATTATTTCCATTAGAACGTATTTTACAGATGATGAACATACGCAGATTATTCTGTAGGAAAGCTTTATCATCCCAGTAGAAGCATAACCAGAACCACTAAAAAGCAGTCAAACAGGAAAATGTAAATAATAACCCTAGCCCAGAAAACAAATAAGAAAATCCAGCCCCTTAGAGATGGGCACTATGGGTATGGAATTCAGAACACATTCTTCAGACCTGGTCACAGTGTTTACTGGCTTTGCCTAAGTATTTTTCTTTGCTATATTCAATCAATCAATGAATTGATGAACATTCATTATGTGTCTACTATATTCCAGGCCTTGTGGCAATTCTATAGATACAAAAAAGGGGCAAGAATTTCCTTAAGGGATCCTGCCCTCAAGGAACTTATAATCTATTTTGAGAGACAACATGCAAGCAAATATATACAAAGCAAGTTATATACAGGTTAATAAGGAAATAATAAAAGAAAGGCACTAGAATTCAGAGGGGTTCAGCAGGGGTTGGGAGCATGTTAATACAAAAGACTGTGGTGTAAGGAAAGAAAGGCAACAGTAATCTCCCCTACCCCATACACATACAAAATATATCTTCAATGTGGAGCTAGTAAGTGTGTGGGTATATGCCTGGGGGATATACTCTGGCAGAAAAGGTAAAGTAAGCCTAGAAGAGGGAAAGGACTACTTGCCCTCTAGGAACAGAGGAGAAGACAGTCAGTAATGGAACCATTTCTAGATGATTAATGGCTGAATCAGATTGATTAATTAATTGATCAGGTGAAATGACATCTGAGGTTGAGTGTGTCTCAGATCATAGACTTTTTATTGAAAAATTTGGACTTAAATTGAAGAATATAGGGGAAAAATCAAGCATTATAAGTATGGCCTAAATAACCTTCCTTATGAATATGAAGTAAAAGTGACAAATAGATTTGATAGATTAGATCTGATGGAATGCCTGAAGAATTTTGGACAGAGATGTGCCATATTGTACAGTAAGCAGCAACAATAGTAACAACATTTCAAAGAAAAAAGAAAGCAAAATGACTATCCAATGATGCTTTACAAATACATGAGGAATGAAGGAAAGGAAAAATAAAGGAGAAAGGGAAAGAAATACCAAGCTGAATGTAGAATTTCAGAGAATAACAGAGAGATGAGGTTTTCTTAAATGAAGAATACAAAAAAAAATAGGAGAAACAATGAATGGGAAAGAAAAGAGATCTCTTCAAGAAAATTAGAGACATCAAGGAAAGTTTCTGGTAAAAATAGGCACGATGAAAGATAGTTTATGTCCCACTCCTAAAGAAAGGCAATACCAAAGATGGTTCAAGTTACTAAACAATTGATTTCATTTCACACCCCAGCATGGCTATGTTTAAAGTTCTTCAAGCTAGCCTTCAGCAATTGTGAACTCACAATTACAAGAACAGAAAGAAGAACTAGAAACCAAATTGCAGACATTTGCTGGATTGTGGAAAAAGCAAAGGAGTTCTAGAAAAAAATCCACTTCTGCTTAATTGACTGCACTGAAGCCTTTGACTTTGTGGATCACAACAAAATGTGCCAAGTCCTCACAGAAATGAGAGTACCAGGTCGTCTTACTTGTATCTTGAAGAACCTGCATGCAGGTCAAGAAGCAACAGAACTGAAAATGGAACAACTGATTGGTTTAAGATGGAAAAAGGAATACAACTAAGCTGTTAATTATCACATTATTTATTTAACTTGTATACAGAGTACATCGTGAAAAAAATGCTAGGCTGGGAAAATCAAAAACTGGCATTCAGGCTTCTGGGAGAAATATTAACCATCTCAGATAAACAGATGATACCACTCTGATGGCAGAAAATAAAGAGGAATTAATGACGGTGGAAGAAGAGAATATAAGAACTGTCTTGAAACTTAACATAAAAACAACATAAAACATAAACTAAGACCATGGGAATTAGTCCCATTACTTCCTGGCAAATAGAGGGAGAGGAATTGGGAACAGTGTCAGCTTTTATATTCTCTGACTCACAGATCATTGCAGACAGTGACTGGAGTCATGAAATTAAGAGATGCTTGCTTCTTGGAATGAAAGCTATGGCAAACCTGGACAACACACTAAAAAGCAGACACCACCTTGCTGACAAAGGTCCATATGGTCAAAGGTATGTTTTTTCCCTTAGCAATTTCAGGCTTGTTTTGTCATTTCTCTGAGACTGGAAGGTTACACACCTGCCTCTTTGTTGGCCATTAGGTCTGCTGGTTAATCCCTCTCTTCCAAGTCTATCAAGGATTTCTAGATTCCCTGGTAGAAAGTGGCAACACTCACAGTCTACCTTCTACTTGGGGCTGGTTAAAGTAAGATTCTCCTCCTTGATGCTGCCCCTTGATTCTTTTCTTTAATGTACCACTAAAAACTTTTTGAAATGTCTGTATTGTTCTCTTTTGTTTTCACTTCACTTCTATTTCCCCAAGGGCCAGCTCTTACTTGAGCCACCCCTAGCCTTTGGTAAGACAGGAGTCAAATTGTGACTTTCACTGCCCTCCACCTACAACTTCTGAGTACCTCAATATATGGTTCCTGAACTCATGATACTGAAACTATTCTCTTAGCAATGTCAACTGGACTGAAACTGGCCTTTAACCTGTGGGTGGCCAGAGTCAAACAAAGCAGACTAGAGATAGGAGAGTAAAGAATCAAACAGAAGTTTAATTTCAAAGTGAGGGTAATGGCTTACAAGCCAGGACACATGTGCTGAAGCCCTATGCCTAGTAAGGGAGACCCACTTTTGTGTGGGTGATCTCAATGCTTAACAAGGGGTGGGTATCCTTAGGCCTTGAGGGCACATGTAGCCTTCTAAGTCCCTGAGTATGGCTTTTTGACTGAGTCTAAACTGTACAGAACAAATCATTTTATTAAAAGAACTTGTTCTGTGAAGTTTGGATTTGGTCAAAGGGAAGCACTTGAGGACTTAGAGGGCCACATGTAGCCTCTAAGCCACAGGTTCCCCACTCCTGACTTATACCAATGGCTATGCAGTGAGCTATAGCCCTGGTAGCCACAGTATGATGAGTTAGATTCATATCAGGGCTTCATAACTAGAAAATACTCTGGGATGTTTCTGTGGCTGAGATCATCTGGAGGGTGAGTACATTGTTGTTATGCCAAACTCAGGACATAACTGAGCCTTAGCTCTGGAAAATGAGGTACCTCCTATTATCTTGATATTTCCCCTTTTGGCCAAAGTGAGGGGATATGAAAGACCCCTTACCCTTCTGGCTAATAAAGGAAAGACAGTTATAAGCCAAGATGTCACAAGAGGCCAGTTGGAGTAGGACAGGATGTTGCCCAGGGGCTTAGTTACTTGAAGGGACCTATTGGGAAAGTGTATCCCAGATGTCATTGCTAGATATTATTTGCTTGCATGCAGAAAAGGGGGTGGGGCAAGAATATAGGGGTAGGAAATGCTAACACACGTTGGAATCAGGACCTTGGTGAATGGGCACCTAACAGAAGAGAAGAAAAGAAAACTAGGATAGTGTACTCAACCCTTGTCTTTAATATTGGAACAGCTATCTTGTCTGGGTGCCAGCTGCTTCTGGGTCCATACTAGATGAACCTTGAGGTCTCTGGAGGGTTTGGCCATGTACTGCAAAGCAGAGGTTTTCACAGGTGTTCCAGGAGTCCAAGCCAACAAGTTTAGCAGCTGTGGGAGTAATCAGAAGGCCCTTACAGGGCCCTTAGAAGACATATGAATTGACAGTTGTGAGAAAACTTGTATGAATCCTTGGATCTGAGTTTCTGGTCAGGATAACATAGATATTTAGTTAAGAGTCATCTAAAGATGGCCCAGTTTCCCATTCATGCAGACTTAAGCTCAAAAAATACAACAAAGTTTTTTTGTCACAATTCTTATAATTGTATAATCACACTGTCAAGTACATATCAGACTACTTACGTGCCGCACAATGGACTAGTTCTGAGAAGAGAAATTTATATGTCACCAAGGTAACCAAGAAAACTTAGACATAAAAGTCTTGAAATAAAAAACCAAAGCAATACAATGGTTATCACCAATATTGACTAACATCAAGTCTCCTTGTATCCTAGTAATCCATTGTCAACATCCACTAACTCAGCACATTTTGAGCCCCAGATGTCTCATGTAGCTATGTGGTCAATAGGTATCTTTTCTTGGACAACACGCTTATTCTCAGGACAGCACTAAAGAGAGCTCTTCTTCTCTGGTTCCAAATTTAAAGATTCCTAGATAATTCCGCTAATAATACCATTTAAAATTGGTTCTCCAATTTTAAAATTTCAAATAATTTCATTTTTTATACCATTTGCTGTTTCTACCATTACCTAAATCCTATACCTGATAACAGTTGAACAGTACCTGCCAAGGGCTGGACCTGAACTGGAGGCACTGACTGGACTTGGGGGAGGATACAGCAGAAGCCTCTGGCTGCACAATGGGAATCTCAGGGGGTGGGGTTACTGGGACTAGGACCTTTCCATTGACAGTAGTTCCTGTTGGCAGGACAAAGCAGATGTTGGCTGTGCAGCCTTCTTCCTCCCAAAACAAAGCTACAGCTTTGAGACCAGGGGCTGCTGGGGCTAGGTTCACTTGCAACTGCTGGGGCAGGGTGGGCAGGATGTACTGCATCTGAGTGATTCTCCCAGGTTTGCCTAGAAGGTCAGGCTGCAGGTTGTCCAGGGGCAGAGGGCCATTGGGACCACTTCCAGTGGGGTGGCAGTGCAGCTGCTACTTCCCACCCTCTACCAGGTGGTCTGGAGGGACAGAACATAATTCAAGTGCCCCTATATTTTCCAGCATTTTTTTACATCTGTATTTGGCAATCTGATCTGGGATGAGAGGGGTTAACAGGGAACTAACTCCCTTGAACTAAGGGATTCACAAAGGATCTCTGGTTTAAGCAGTCTTTTCTCTTTTCATAGTGAGAAATATCAAGGAAGGGTTAACAGGAGCTTGCTGTTTTTTCTTCACTCTGGAATTGCTTTCAAACTAGTTGCCTTCCTTCATTGCCCTAGAACAATAAAGCAATTAATCTTTCCCTTTATTTTAATTTTTTATGAAATTTAATTCTTATATTTCTTTTAAACAAATTCCATCCAAAACTCACTAAGATATTTCCTGGAATTACCCAAAAGTCTCAGAAATTCTCTCCTGCAATCTTCAAATGATTATCTCCAAACTCCTAATCAACCAAGATGTTTTCAGCAGTTCTACAAACTTTGCTTATCTGACTTTTTTCCCCTATAATCCCAGCATAACTGATGAAAGAAAAAATATGTTGTGTAGTTGCTGTTGTTTTCTTTCTTATAGCCTAATCTCCCATGGAAAGTCTAATGTAGGAGTTAGCCCTGCTTACTGGGACTTCAAGTTTCTTCAATTATGAAAGTTCATTAGTCGTTCCCAGAATTATAAACACTCTGACTAGAGTCCTTACATGTTTTTTTTTCTGTCTGGCTGCATTTTAAAGCTTTCAAGGCAACAGAATCTAGCTCACAACACAAACAGAACATAGACTTTTTTTCCCCAAACCAAAAAAGGTATTTATTGAGAGTGATGCCTCTCAGGAAACACTGGGCTCCAGGAGAACTTGCAGTTTAGTAAGACAAGAAAGTTAATTTGATAGTGTAATGATGCTGATTACACAAACAGATATTATGAATATTAAAAAGGCAGGAGAGGTTTGTCAAGGGATTAGGTAATAGGGGGAGGGATCCCAGCCTTGGTGAAACTATGCATGCTTTTATCCAAAATCCATACAGAAAAAAACCTATTGGGTATGTGTATATATATATATATATATATATATATATATATATATATATATATATATATATATATATATATATATATATATATACATATATATATGTATGTATGTATATGTATATATATATGTGTATATATATGATAATGATATTATAATAAGCTTCTCTACATCATAACTACATTGGGCTATTACCATGTAGGTGCCTACTTAGGAGAAGTCCTTTGTTCTATTTTGAGATCCACAACCTGCTCAGGCAACCTAGGGGTGCTGCTTTCTAATTGGCTGGCTATTGTGGTCCTGTCTTTGATTAGACAGATGTGGTTGTGGTTGAGTGCATAGATCCACTTGCTATTTCTGTAGAAAATATGAGGAATGGGTATGGGGGTAATGGCTAGCTAGATATCGTGGCTGGGATTTCATCACACAGGCATGGCTTCTGTTCTAGTGGGGGCATGAATTCATGGACACACCTGTTGTTCTAGTGAGATATATATATATATATATATATATATATATATATATATATATATATATATATATATATATATATATATGAAGAAGTTAGGATATTGATTAGAAGGAGGGGCCATGCAGTGATCCCGCTGTTCAGTGAGGCCTGTGATTGAGTCTGGTGGCCTGGGGGTCAGTAGTGTGGTTAAAGTCAGGTCATGCAGTTAAATAAGGACATTCCTGCTGTTCAGTGAGACTCATAAGGAAATTAGAATATTGGGACCTGGAGCAGTTTTATTAAGATTCCATTATCCCAAGATTCTGCCCTAGATCCCTCCTCTTATTAAATTCACTCTTCTGGAAATGATGTGAGTTTTCACTCTTTTTGGAAATGATGTGAGTTCTCAAGTATTCAACTTTTATATGCATATAATTCCAAGTTCTGTGCCTCTAGCCTAGTTTTTCTTTTAAATGTCAGTAATATTTCACAAAACGTCTGGATTATTTATTTAACTCAATGAACTAGTATAGATATCTCAATCTCAATATGTCCACTATTTTTCACCTCGAACCACACCTAATTTCCTTATTGGGAGAGCAGAATACTTAATTTCCCTTATGTCCCATGTTTAATAAATCACATTCTATCTCCACTAAATTTCTCACATCCATTCCTTTCTTTTTACTCACACCGGGACCACCTTAGTTAAGGCCCTTCAGTGCCTTTTGTCTGAACTAATGTAATACTCTGCTAATTTGTATGCCTTCAGTAAATCTACTCTCTTTTTTGTTTGTTTCAGATTTTTTTGTGTCTATCATTTTATTTTTCCCCAGTGAACATGTAAAAACATTTTTTAATATTTGTTTTTAAAACTTTGATTTCTGAATTCTCTCCCTTTCTCCCTCCCCACTACACCTTACTGAGAAGGCAAGCAATTCTCTTCTCTCTCTCTCTAAATACATATACATATATATATTCTATATATTATACATATAATGTATATATATACACACACAGATATATAGATATAGATAGATACATGTGTAGTCATGCAAAACATATCCATAATAGTCATGTTGCGAAAGAAAACATAGACAAAAAAACCCAAGAAAAATACATTAAAGAAAAAGTATGTTTCAATATTTATTCAGACACCATCAGTTCTTTCTCTAGTGGTGGAGAGCATTTTTCATCATAAGTAATTTAGAGTTGTCTTAGATCATTATATTACTGAGAACGGCTAAATCACTCACAGGTGATCGCCTTGCAATATTGCTGTTCCTTTCTACACAGTACATTTCACTTTGCGTCAGCCCATACAAATCTTTCCAGGTTTTTTTCTGAGAGCACCCTGCTCATCATTTCTTACAATATTATAGTATTCCACCATAAACACATATCACAACTTATTCAGCCATTCCCCAATAGACGGTCTTCCCCTCAATTTCTAATTCTTTATACCCAGAAATGAGCTACTCTACATATAGGTCCTTTAACTTTTGTACATATAGGTCATTTTCTTTTTTAATGTCTTTTGAGATGCAGACCTGTAGCGGTATTGCTAGATCAAAGAATATGCCTGATTTTATATCCCTTTGGGGATAGTTCCAAATTACTCTACAGAATGGTTGAATTAGCTCACAACTCCACCAACAGTGCAGTAATGTCTCATTTTTCCCACATCCACTCCAACATTTGTCATTTAACTTTTCTGTCATATTAGCCAATCTAATAAGTTTGAGGTAGTACCTCAGAATTGCTGAAATTTTCATTTCTCAAATCAATAATGAGTTAGAATATTTTATATGGTTATAGATAGCTTTGATTACTTCATCTGAAAACTGATCATATCTTCTGATCATGTATCAATTGGGAATATCTCTTCTTTTTATAAATTTGATTCAGTTCTCTATATATTTAAGAAATGAGGCCTTTATCAGAGAAATTCTTTTCAGTTTTTTCCAGTTATTATTGCTAACTGTGTCTTCATAAATCCTGTCCAACTCCCCCCCCCCCTTTATACTCTCCTTTCACACTGTCCCTCCTCAAAAGTGGATTGGAGTACAGACAAGGGCAGAGAACTCACCAGATGAAGTGATGGTGGCCTCTGCAGAAATAACTTGTCAGCAAATAACTTGAGTCGATTTCCGCTGGTAGTGGAGAGTTCAATGAATAGGTTCCATGTCCAGTTTCATTTCTGACACCAATTAATGTCAACTGGACAGGAACTGGCCTCTAACCTGTGAGTGGTCAAAGTCAAACAAAGCAGGCTAGAGACAGGAGAGTCAAGAATCAAATAGAAGTTTAATTTCAAAATGAGGGAAATGTCTTGCAAGAAACAACACATGCACCAGAGCTCAACCCTTAGTTTGTGGAGGACCTGCTTTGGTGTGGGGAGATCTCAATGCTTATACCAATGGCTATGCAGTGAACTGTCACCCTGACAATGGAGGGGTAACACTCGTAATGTGGCAAGTTGAATTTATAGTAGGGCTTCATGACCAGAAACAATTCTGGGATTTTGTTTTGGTTGAGATCATCCTGAGGATGAGGGCAAAGGATTGTTGTTATGCCAAGCTCAGGGCACAGCTTTCTTGCTAGGTCTTCACTCTAAAAAATAGGGTGTTTCCAGATGTCTTGACAGTAGTCATCAGTGACCTCTTCCGTTCCAAACCCAGCGGGTTTTTTTGTGTCTCTGTCTCTGTCTGTCTCTGTCTCTCTGTATCTCTATCTTTCTCTTTCTCTGTCTTTCTTTGTCTCTCTGTATCTCTATCTTTCTCTCTCTGTCTCTCTCCCTCTCTCATTCTCCAGTCCTGTCACATATTTTTCATGGGAACTCCAAAGTCAAAGTCAACCTGTTCAAAATCTGGACTATAAGGAAAACTGAGCACTGCAGGATCAACATTTTCAAATTGTAGTCCTGGAGAAGACTGTGGAGAGTCCCTTGGAAACAAGGTGATCAAATCAGTCAATATTTAAAGAAATAAATTTAGACTTTTCACTGGAAGTTCAAATACTGAAGTTGAAGCTTAAACACTTTGGCCACATAATGAGGAGATGGGATTCATTGAAAATACCTTGAGGCTGAAAAATATTGAAGGCAAGAGGAGAAAGGAATGGCAGAGTATGAGATGGATGGAGAGTGTCATGGAAACAATGAACATAAAGTTGGAGAGACACTGATAGTGGTTCTAGTGTGCTATTGTCCATGGAATCATGAAGGGTCAGACACACTGAAGACCACAGCAGAAAGGACACTGTAGTGATGGGACCTAGTGGGGAGGGACTGGGGGTAGCATGTGGCAGGGGAAGTCTGTAGGCCCCTCCCAAGGAGGCAGCTATTCTCCATTCTGGATCTCAGTGGCCTGGGCTCCAGGGAAACTACAGTGGACTTTCAGATAATGTTTTTCAAATTCTCATGCATCTCTCCAGAGCCCTGGGATGACTAAGAGACCCACAACTCTAAAAAGAGAGTGACTGGAACTGTGATTTCATTTCTATGGTTGTCAAGGTGAAAATCTTTCTACAAATTCAGACCAATACTTTCTCCTTGGTTTATAGTTGTAGGTAGTATAATATAGTCTATAAAATATATAGCTGACATAGTCTTATATCATAGAATTACCTAGAGGAGAGATATCAAACAAGCGGTCCAGAGCACTCCCTATGCCTGAAACAGTTTAAAATGTAATCAGGAAAAAATTAACAAAAGAAATACAAATACAATAATAGACAATACCACATTGTAAAATAAAGTCAATATGCCATTGGCAGGGATCTTTATGTACAAATTAATAGCCCTGGTTTCTATTTGAGTTTGACCCAAACCCAGCTGTGACCTAGAGCCTAGGGATGTCTGGTGCCTTGTCAGGATCAGAGACCCCATAACTCACAAAGGCAGAACTTGAACTCAGATCTTTCTGGCTGCAGAGGAGTTCTATATCCACCATGCCAAGCTTCCTCTATAGTACACTAACTGTCACTGGAAAATGTCAAGTATTAAATACTTAAGAAATAAAGCAGCAAACCAAATTAATTTATTTCCTTTCCAGAGAGGTTTTAGAAATATTAGCTAATTAAATTTTACAAAAAGGAATTCATTTTCAACAAATCCAACATATGATCAAAACTAAGGGGGAAACCACAGGGAAGAAAAAACAACATCACTGCCACATACAAAAACAATGGAAATATTTGTGTTTTACTCCTTAGTAGGGTTAGTGTCATCAATACTTTTCATCCTTGGATTATTTCTTGAAGAAAGTTCATTCCAATACTGCAAAGACACAGGGATCCTTTCTAAGCGTGTGAGACTATCTTCTATGATTCCCACAATTGTCTTTAAAACAAACCATTTTTGAAATGATTGCCACCAGTCCAATTTGGAATTTAAAAATCTTTTGGTATTGGTATTGAAATCAGAGCGCAGAATATCATTTTCCTTTGTCTTGTCACATCAGATGCTTTAATGATTTGAATGCAGTCAACATCTAAGACATTCTCAAGACTTGTTCTAGATTGATCCTAATAATATTGCGGAACAACTTTATTGATAGCCTAAAAATGTCACCAGTTTTCTAGATCTGATTCATTTTTATTTTTTAAAGAATTTTACAGCGTTGTTTATTTGGATTGAAATATGGATGATTTATGAATCTTAGAAATTCAAAGGAGAATAGATACAGAAGTTTTCAAAAATACAATTCACCTTGATAATTAATCAGGGTCTCTTGTGTCTTGACTGTCAATTTTTGTTACTGTATGAGTCCATGGGGTCATCTCTTTTTTATTGTTTATTTATTTATTTGCAAGGCACAGGAGGTGAGGTGGACATTTGCTTTTATCAGAATAAGGAACTCCTGTTCTGGAAACTCCATGCACTATTGCAGAGTGGCAGCCTGGCCTACAAACAATAGTCTTAGAGAGTTGGGGCATAGAGGTGAAGTGTTTTGGTGAGGAACTAAAGAGAGCTTGGGTCATAGACCAGACTTGAACCCAGATCATTCTGACTCTTAGGCCAATCCTCTGTCTACTCTGCCATGTTCCCTCACTTGGTGACATTTTCTTGGAAAAAAGAAATAACAAAAAAGAATTTGTCAGTTGTGTTTCTTGTTCCTGTCCTCACCCCCATGCATGCACTGTCACTTTATGACTTCCTTGGGACATTAAAAAATCAGAATTCAAAAGTTTTGAATTTATCAAGTTAAAGTCTTGACATATATGTGTGTGTATCTTAATTGAAGTTTGATTAATGCCACCACAATGATTTCCTAAATATTTCTCCACACAATCTGGTCCCCTTGTAAAAAAAATGATGAGGAAAAAACTATCTAAAAAACATTGTCTTTCACAATGAATCCCCCCTTCTCTCCTTGTAGTCCCTCACCTTTCCAATGAGGAAATGGGCATGTGCTTTATTACCAAAATTAATCATTGAAATTCATCTGAATTCAGTCTTCTGGCAGACTTTTTAAGAGAAATCAACATTTTGGATGTATTTAAAGGCAGAGGACTGGACCAAATGAACTCTCGATCACTGATTCTTTTCACAAGTATGTCTGTAACATACATAGGCATATGCATACATACAATGTATATTCAGGAAAACAAAACTTATAGGGTGAAATTATGTGTTATGTAGAAAACAAACTAAAATCCTTGTTTAGAATGTCTTCCATTTAAGTCTTTAATCAATCCCGTGTGTGGCCTATTCCTTGGATGTAAGTTCTCATGCGTGTTCCTACAAAATGAGTGCAACCATGTCATTGTAAAGCTCAAGAAACATTTGTGGCTCCCTAATAATTCTAAGATAAAATGATCATTCTTCTGCTGAGTCCCTGCTTAGTCTTTCACAATCTGTCTTCACTCTCCAGACTCAATCCAGATCACTCCTTCTTTTGTACTGTGTGTCATGGCCTCATTTTCCACCTGCTGTTCACCATACACAGCCTCATGGTGCCCATCAGTACTTACAGGTCGTCTCTGTGCCTGCATGGCTATTATTTCTCCCTGCAGCTCCCTTCAAAATTCTCATTGGATGCCCCCTGCTAAACAAAACTTTTCGTGATTTCCTGTAATTTTTGTGTACTCAACTCCTCAATTAACTTGACATTTGACTTTGCATACATTTTTCATTTACTTATCCATGGCCATGTTTTTCTTCAGCAGAATGTAAGTTTCATGAGGCAGGGACTGTTTTGTTTTTGACTTTGTAGTTTTAGTGCTTAGTACATCATAGGTGCTTAATTTCATTAAATTGCATTTAAAACATAAATATAAAATGGTGCAGTGGATAGAGAATTCTACTTGGACTCAGGAGGACCCGAATTTAAATTCAACTTCAGACACTTACTAGTTGGGTGATCCTAGGTAAGTCACTTAACCCATGTCTACCTTAGCTTGCTCATATGTAAAATGGGGATAATAATAGCACCTACCTCCTAGAAAGGATCAAATGAAACCATATTTGTGAAGCTCTTTGCAAGTCTTAAAACCCTCTATAAAAGCTAGTCATTACTATGAGTATTACATATGTTATATACATACCTACATATCTATGTATCTCTATATCTAACTCTATCTCTCTATTAATCATCTATCTAGCTCTTTTTCTCTGTATCTATCCATAAATACATACATACATACATACATACATAAATACATACATACTGCCCATGTTGTTTTAATGACAAACATACACTTGATTAAAATACTATTTTATGAAGAACTCACGCAAGGAATATGCTCACATGGTGGTCAGAAGAAGCAATACAAGGACTCTCTCAAGGTCTCTCTTAAGAACTTTGAAATTGATTTTGTGACATGGGAGACACTGACAAAGGACCACCCAGCATGGAATGCCCACATCAAAGAAGGTGTTGGGCTCTATGAGCAAAGCAGAATTTCAGTAGTTCAAAAGAAATATGAGATGCACAAATTTAAAGATACCTCTACCCAATAAGTTCCTGTAGACTATTTGTGCCCAACCTATGATCAAGAATTCTGAGCTCATATTGGTGTGATCAGCCAGTTCGACACATTGTGACTTGATGCTAGCCCAATGATATCATTTTGGTCCTCTTCAAGAATGAAGGACAATAATTAGCCCAACAATATGCATGTTATAGATAGAATATATGCACAGCAGTCTTCATTTCTGAGTCTATTTGCATCACTGTCTATATTTGATTCTATTCTGTACTTGACCCGCCATCTTACTCTCACTTGATTTCACATCTGTCTCCATTATTTATCAGCTATGGGATTTTATCAGCTTTGCCCCAGCTCTCTAAGACTATTGTTTGCAGGCCAGGCTGCCACTCTGCAATAGTGCATGGAGTTTCCAAAACAGGAGTTCCTTATTCTGATAAAAGCAAATGTCCACCCCACCTCCTGTCCCTTGCAAATAAATAAATAAACAATAAAAAAAGAGATGGCCCCATGGACTCATACA